>NC_135080.1:15997500-16625000 GCF_051107435.1 Chaetodon auriga
GAACCCAGATGGCTGTGGCTGCGATGGTAAGAGTGCTGCATTGTTAGCAGTTTACCTAGTCTGGTGCTTTTTAGTGTTTTCTATGTTCTGGCACAGTTGAGCACATTTACTAACCAATTGCTCAGCTGAAATTAAGCATTTTAAAGTCATTTCAGAGCAGAAAACAAGAAACAGAACATTTTGCTCGCTCAGAAGCAAACTTTTTTTTCAATCTAGAGCAACTTCCAGATGGGTGGATGGGTAGAAGAAGTTAAATCAAATAAATGCTTTGAAGTGACACAAAAATAATCGCCTGAGCTTGATCTGCACAACCTGTTTGCCATCCAAATTTTTGTTATTATTACAGTTTCATTGTGTGTTGTATGCGTATTCCTCTGTTAGACATTGACGAGTGCCTAACAGAGACCTCAGGCTGTGAACACTTCTGTGTCAACACCCTGGGAACATATGAGTGTTTCTGTCGACTGGGCTTCCGCTTGGATCATGACCAGCACTCCTGCATTTGTGAGTTGACATTTGTATAAAAATTACTCTTGGAACGATTAGTTGTTGGAGTATCAGCCGCTGTTTATGGACAACTTAAACATAAGTGTTACAGCCACTAAAATCATTTGACTCTAACGTTGTGCTGGCTGTGTTTAGCTCTGTATGGCAGAGAGCTGGAGGAAGAGGAGGAGGAGGAAGAAGAGGATGAGCAGTTGGACGTCCACAGATTACCAGACCTGCTGTTCCGCAAGGCTCCTCAGCTCCTGCAGTACACAGCAGCCCTGCACTCCCGTTATGACACTGATGATGATGCTAGTGATGGTGGTGACAGCGAAAAGGAATTAGAAATCCAGAGGGAGCGTCGAGGAGAGCTTAGACTGGACAGCAACATAGGTATAGTAAAAAAATGTGCTGAAAGAGTGATGACGCTAAGCTGTATGCCTGCTGAGAAATTCTTTTTTTTGCTTTCCCATTAAATGTTCAGATCTTCACATCATGAATTATGAATTTTCAGTGTGTCTCGATGGCTCGTTTGGGGATGACTGCAGTGTGAGCTGTGAGGACTGTTTGAATGGAGTGTGTGGCGCAAACAGAGACCGATGTGACTGTTCACCTGGGTGGACTGGGATCATCTGCAATGGGAGTAAGTACAGTGAATAGGACATTCAACACTTACATCTGTGCATTGTGTGTCACATCATTTTTTTGCAACACAAATTCTTGCCAAGTCCAGCAGTGGGTTAAACTCTATGCAAACTTGCCTTCACCACTCACTCTTCACAAAATGGTGGAATGTCGAGTTTTCCTTGAAGTATCCACAGACCTTTTGTCCAAGATGTGTTGCGACTATTTAAAGAAATAGTTTGACATACTGGGAAACGCATATTCCCTTTCTTGGTGAGCACAGCATGAAGACGGCTAACAGATTAAAACCAAAAAGCTAACGTGGCTCCGTCCGAAGGTAACAAAATGCCTACCACTACCTGTCTGAAACTGTCTGAAGTTATATCTCATTTATCTAATCTGCACAATAACCAAAAGCTGTTGTTCTTTCACTTTGGTTTCAGTATAAAACAAGGCTTTTTGCTTCCCCCTACAATATGTAAAGCTAAGCCAACTGGCTGTTGGCTGTAGGTTCATATTTAACATATGAGTGGTATTTATTGCTTCTCATCTAATTTTTAGTAAGAATGCGAATGAGTGTATTACTCAAACTGTCAAAGATTTCTTTTAAAGTTCGGAGAACTGAATTTTCCCTTTTGTAGAACATAAAAAATAAATGACTCTCAAGACATGTGCATGGACAGGAGACCAGAATAGATAATTTATGGGCAGATCATATACACGACGAGTGGATAATGTTAAAAGCGCAGACAACCTGGTTTTTCCCACAGGACGCATCCTCTTTTAGTCTATTTGAACTGCCCATAGCAATGTAGTCTAGTTTCGGAAAGAGATGAGATAGCTCCCAGCCTGCATCGATCCAGGGCCATGTATCAAAACCTGTCGGCTCCTCTGCGTGGGAGGCTGGGTTGTTTATGGGCTCCAGAACACAAGAGCACAGGGGGAATCAATCTGTCTGCTACTGGAGCGAGGCCAGGGCCCACAGCAAGAGCACAGCCTGAGGCCAAGGATGTCCACTACTGGGTTAGAAAGCAAAGCTCCATTGTTCCCATCCAGCTCCGTGATTAATGGCTGTCTTTGGTCTGAACCCAAGTCAGGCTGGTAATCATAAGAGGAGAGCCACGTGGGACAAGTTGGTTAGAAGCAATCTGTCACGTTTAGAAACATGCTCCCGAGGTGGCAGCGTTCAGATGCACACCCCTGAGGTGATGGATCTGGACATGGGCAGCATTTTCAGGTGGAAAAGATGAGCAATATTATTGCCTGAAGCAATGGTATGGGAATTGTAGGCAATTACACAATGGTGTATAAGGACCTTCCATCTCCCCTTACTTGATAGGTGTCACTATCTTACTTTATGAAGTTATAGAAAGAAATGTGTGCATTCATATGCTGAATGTACAAAATATAGTATCATCCTGGCATTACAATATGTTCTATAGCCCCTTTGGTACAGTCCACATATCAGTTAGATCTCAAAAATTGATTCAGAAAGACTTGTATAACTTTCTTAATTTTTATCACTCTATCTATGTAATGGATCATCATTAACATGGCATCATAATTTAGAAATTCACTTGGAGTTATCCAATCGGTGTACTTTACGTGCTGCTTATACTTTTTACATACACAAATCATGAATGTTTAATTCTGAACACAAAAAACAAATGGCCTAGAATTATATCCCAGAGTCAACTTTTCATATTAGTGGCAGGGCATTAAAGGGATTTTGTGTTATTTAAGCAGCTCTGTGTGCTTTGAATGTTGCCTCAACATGCCTTAAGAAACACCGCAGTGTCAATTCCATCGTTATGAAGCAGAAACAAAGCCTCACAACCCCACCCACTGTACAGTTCAGTTACTTTTACATTTACCAAGTGCACACATCACATCTGCTGCAAGTGATAGAACAGTTTATCTTTGTATGAAAAACTTCGATAACATTTTAGCATTACAAGACATTGTAATGCCATTATCTCCGCAGATTACTTCAAACTGTTTTCCACATGGAGTGACATGAAACTGCTGTGAAGAAAGCCTGACATGGAATTCAAGCAGACGTTCACTTGATGGATTGAAACACTTAAGCACATCTTAAACAGCCAGCTGGTTCATGTTGTAATTGCTAACAAGGCCAGAAGGATTAAGAATGTCAGGAGGGCACACACCATGAAGAAAGACAGGATGGAAGATGGAAGTGTTGACTGACTTTTAACACTTGAGCATAACCCTTTCTCTGGCTGCATTTACTTTCTCTTCTCTCATATATGAATCTGTGTTTCAGTGTCAATGCAATTCCCCTCAGTTTGATTCATTAAGTCCAGCTGCAACTATTAAGGTGTCAATGCTCTTTTCCCATTTTTCCCTCTTACTTTATTTTCCTCTTCTCCCTCTGTAGCTTGCCCACAGGGGACCTATGGGCAGGCCTGTAACAGCCTGTGCCGTTGTCAGAATGGAGGCTCGTGTGACCCTGTGACTGGGAAGTGTTTGTGCCCCCCTGGGGTACAGGGCCTGCTCTGCGAGGATGGTGTGTATACACACATTCCTATAGATGCACGCACATAGACACACAGGTGTGACTACAGCAACCCAGCTCTAAGTAGCTGTTTCCAAACATATTTGCTTGTGACCCCTTAATGCGCAGCAATATGTCCTTAGGTTGTACATCTCTTTTGTTTCATTTGAATACATTTCAGAGGTCTGCGAGGATAAAACCATATTATTTCACAAGAGAGGAGCTAAAAAGAGAGAAAAGTCTGAAGAAATAATAGTCTTTCAAAATTTGGTTTTAACTTCTCCAACAATCATCCTTACCCATTAGGTTCATTTTGCGACCCCTTATATGGGTCCTGATCCCCAGGTTGGGAACCACTCTGCTCTACATTCAGTGTGTGCTGAATGTGTCCTGACCAATGTAAATAAAGATGGATGATGTGTCTCCAGTTCCTTACACTGTACAAAAATGAAGCCAAAATATCCCGGATGCAGGCGTTGCCATCTTGCACTGGTGGAATATCTGACCTATACTGTAGTGAGCCACCAGGGGGCAATCGAGATGTTTTGGTTTCACTTATGAGGAGTTGCTATGTCATCCATCTACAGCCGATGGTCCTGAGGATGTTGCCACAGATGTTGCCGTACGATTGAATGAACTGGAGCCTTGTTTAAATGTTGGCCTTTGGAGCTTACTTTACAGAAACGGGCCTCCTATCCTGAAGTGGCATTATTCATGTTTACAGGTTGTCCAAGGGGTTATTTCGGGATGTACTGCAGAAGAAAGTGCAACTGTCCCAACAACGGACACTGCCATCGTCTGTATGGAGGCTGCCTATGCTCTCCAGGACTATATGGCCGCTTCTGCCACCTGCGTGAGTACAAACCTGTTCCTATTATCTTAATACTCATTGCATAATGGTGATGATGATGATGATGATACTGTGACATACAATGAAATGATACTGGCTGGTCATCTGAACACATTTAATACCATTGATATCAGATACATTGTGGTGATTTGACATATGAACAACTGAAATATACAACCTATAGGCAAATTTCAGGGGTGAAATATGACAAAAATATATGATGTGAAACACGTGCAGTGATCAAAACCATCTTTTCATTTCAATCCTTCCACTTGTTAACATACACTTTGTTAGTCTTTTAAACAGCAAACTGCTATTACCAGATTAGGTTATATTTGGGAAATTATGTACAACTTGTACAAGTAGTGTACACAGAGCCTCAGCTTCCCGATTTTCCTCAATTTGTCTACTCGTCATCGCTGGTTGTACTTAGCCGTTTTGATGGAGGCACCAGGTGAGGTGGCAGCTCTCGAGGGAGCCAGTGACCCTCCAGTTTTCCCTCAATAAGGTGGACTGCTAAAGCGAACTCCTCATTGTCCAGCATGCCGTCCCCATCTACATCAGACAGCCTCCAGATATGAGCAAGCACAGAGTTAGGCAGAAGGGTGGTCGTCATCCACTCTCTGACTTTGGTGCCGCTCAGTTTGCCCTCGTTTGGACTGAGGTTGTAGAAAATCTCATCGTATTTTGGCTTGAATTTCTCCACTGCCCATTCGTCGAAATCTACCTCACTGCTCTCGTCATCTCGGGGGAGTTCCTTGAAAGGGTCTCTCCTGTAATGCTCTGGCCTGAATGTTCCCAAAAAGGCACCATCCAACACACCAGGGAGGGATTTCTTCCTCACCTCTTGCTGTTGAAGTAAAGGCACCAGGTTTGCTATGTCACTGGCCAGGAGTTTATCCAAGGAAGCCATCAGACTTGGTTTCAGTGTCTTGAACTTTGAGAAATCTTGACCTAGAAGTTTCTCCTGAAAAAACATACATTCACATGTAAGGTTCACAGAACACATTTAGGTGACTAAATTCCATAAAAATTCCATAAAAAAGTCGTATTTGACCTGCATCTTGGTGCAGTCAGGGAAGTCGCCAGCTGGGACTCGGTGCTGTTGCTGGATCTTGGTGAAAATCACAGGAAGCTGGTAAATCAGATTGTGCTTCTTGCTTTCTTTGCAAAAAATTGTTGGCATCTCCTGCTTCAGATAGCTGATAATGTGGGCATGGGCCTAGGAGAGGAGAGAGCACAAATGAAACCTAAAAACTGCATCTGGGTTTGTAAATATTTACTTAAAATAGGGGTTGGAAATGAAAATATGAAACCTCTCACCCTTACTAAGCGTGCCCTCTTCACCAGGTCATTCAGCTTGCGTACTGCAGCATTGCGCGGCAGGTTCCTGATATCAGCCAAAAGATCCTCCTCCTCCAGCTCTATCAGCTGGTAGTGGTCACACATCTGCCTCGGCTCTGACCAGAAAGATCCAATGTAAACCCTCAAGATCTCCGGGGTTCGAAAGACTTTGCCCAGCGACCACATGAGGGCGCCGTACACTCTCATGAGCTGCTGCGAGTCCACCCTGTCAGCTTTGTTCAGAACCACACGCAACTTGTCCTCATGGCCGCACAGAGCCCCAAAGGCCCGAGTGAGCTCATCAGAGAACTCTAGTTTATGTGCATCAAACAGCAGGATGATTCGATCCACACGCTCTGCAAACCAGCGCAGCACTGCTGGGAAGTCATAGCCTAGGGATAAGGCACGAAAACACAGGGTTTTCATTACACTGTACGTAATGGGGCAAGCCTCGCTGCCTCAAGACGTGGAGGAACATACAAGATATCCCAGTGGCCCTCTTTGGTTACACCCATTGATTACTGCGTCCATAAAACAAAGCGAAGACTGCTCAGTTACTCGCTGCTCGTCTCCTCCCAACTCACTGTGATATGACTTTCATCTGCTGTGCTTCTGACTTCAAGTGTTTGAATTATGTTGGACTGAAGAATTCAGATTTTATTGCATCTGCTCAGTCTCTTCTCTCAGCAGGAATCTTCCTGATAGCAGCAATGCTTTCCAACTTTAACTGTCTAAAAGTGAAAAGCAAAAAACTGAAAGTAAAGACCCATTCGTTCCTCCTGACATTGAGAAGGAAATCAGATGTTCTTTCTCACCTCGACTCAGTTTTCTTCTCGCAGCTGTTAAGATGCCCGGCGTGTCGATGATGCTGATACTCTCAAGGACTTTATTCGACATCTGAACGCACTGAAACCTGCACAGAAAAAAACGCGTCAGCATAAAACATTCAAGTTAATCTGCTTACTGGTTCTCACTTAAATGAATGCATTTGCAATCGCTTCACACTGCAATGAAGGCAGAACATTAACAAGAAAGAAATAAACAAAAAGAAGGAACACCTCAGAAACAATCCATTATTTCCCTTTTCTTTCACTCTCCCTCCACCTCTGTCTTTCCTCCTATCTCCCTTCTGCCTGTCGATTCCCATCACCTGTTCAGAAAAGCATTTCCAAAAGGGTCGAGGTTGCGAAAGGGCTTTTTCGGATCCACTGTGAGGGCATTGCCAGGGATGATTCCTTCCACCTCTCCATGCATGAGGGCAGTGAAGCAGTCAGTGGTTGGCTCTGGCCCAACTCTGCTACCAGGAAAATCTTGTTCTATGAGATACCTGAAGCCAAGCAAGTCCAAACCATCATTACTCACTAGTGCAATACATTCAGCAGGGATGTGGAAGTTCTGATTCTTACCTGATAAAAGTTGTCTTTCCTGTTGAGTACTGACCCATCACCAGAACCATTGGTTTGTTGTCAAAGTCTGCATCCTCATAGCTTGGAGAATGAAAGTGATGGAAACAGTAGTATTTCTCTATCGGCAGCAGCCTCTTATAATAAAGATTCCTCAGCTCCTCTGTCACTATATTGACATCCCCGAGTGTTTTTGGGTTGCTCCTAAGTCTCCGAATGGACATGACGGCAGATTTCTGCTCTTAATTTCTCAGTATAGAAGCTCCTCACTCCTAAGACCAAACTGAATGATGGAAGAATGTGCACGAGGAATATTATCAGATTCTCACAGCTGTCTGCTCCATCCTGCAGCGGGACATTTAGAGGGTGGAGAGGGTGTAACCAGAGCCTGCAGCTGCACCTAACATAAAGCCAATGTCGAGTGGGACAGGGTGGAGTGGAGTTTTTGTTGCTGAGTAGGGACAATCTTGGCAAAATACATGCAGATTGATTGTTCTAAACACTGAGCGGGGACGTGGTGTTGCGTCAGTTTTAAAAGTCTTACTCACTCTACATCTATTTGTTCAATGCTTCTGCTAAAGTTTGCAAAGAGTTACTGACAGTGCAACAAACTTTGCAGGAAAATGCTTGCTCTAATTGTTAGCCTGGTCTCAAATGGGATTTATGATTATGCAGTCCGGAGGAAGGCCATATGAATGCACCATAATGTTGTATGTAGCTCTATAGATCAAGTAAAAAAAAAAAAAAAAGAGGCAGCGATCACATGACTTAAACTCTAAAGTTTGATGTTGTGATAACATGGTGGTGGGGTGTGTTCGTTTAGCTCATACTAAACGTAACCTGATAGTCGAGAAGGCTTCATTCCAACATTTTTTCCTCAATTAGCCACGACCACCTTGACTTAAACCAACAAAAACTGCTATGCTTGACCTAAAGACAAACTTTTGCTGTTTGCTATTCATCAGTAATTCATATGTATGTATATATTTTTTGGTACAATATCACACAAACACGTTGAAATCCTTCAGAGTTTTGTGTCGACCTCACTCGTTCTCTTTGTCTGTTTTAAAACTGATCTCATCCGGCCCTCAGCTTGTCCCAGGTGGACGCACGGTGCAGGCTGTTCCAAGGAATGTGACTGTGTTCAAGAACATTCCACCGGCTGTGACCCCAAAACAGGGAGCTGTTTCTGTAAGGCCGCATACCACGGCCCACAGTGTGAGAAAGGTAAGCACTTCCCAAAACACTAACTCTTTTATTCAGCGACAGCTTTCCGCATGCGAGATCCTAAGAATGAGATGGTTACGATTTGTGCTTAGTTGCTTTTTATCCACACACGTCAACTGCCAAACTTGCACTTCTCAGCCACAAGTTGATATATTATTGCACTGACAATTTCATGGCTCCAAACATCAGGAAGATCTGAGTTTATTTGGTGCAATAATAGCACTAAAGTTGCAGTAATGCCAGTAGCTGAGGGGGAATACACTTGCAGCCATGCTGTTTCCAGGCAATGCACATTTTGATATAATGCTCTATAATGGAAAAGCAGTTCAAAAAGTTGCTGTGATTGCTCTCAGAGACCAGCCTGCAGCGCTCACAAAAGTGGATCACTGATTAAGATCTTAGTAATCTATGCTGCAGAGTTCCACAGAATGTTTGGGAATTTTGAGATTGTTTATTAATTTTCCATCTTTGTTGTGTATGTCCCAATGCAGAATGTGAGCTTGGCTTCTTTGGTGCAGGCTGTGAGCAGCCATGTGACTGTCCAGGTGGAGGATCATGTGACCCCAGGACTGGAGAGTGCAGCCAGCGATGTCCTGCAGGCCTTCATGGAGATAAATGTCAGCTGGGTGAGACAAAAAAACTGCCTGCATACATTGTGCATCATGCTAAAGTACTTCTTTAAAGGAACCTGAGTGTCAGAAGCTCAGTCAAGTTTATTTTAAGTGTCATTTTTTTTAGAGTTACTTTCAAACATCCAGCACACAGCCATGAAATTGATTTTTATCTTTATCATATTGCAAACACAGATCTGTGGATGTATGACGTCCCCATTGAGCTAGACTCCACAGCACCCTCGTGTGGCCATAACCTTTGTAGTAAATGCTCATTTAGGACCGAACTGTGTGGATTTGAAGTGTGTGGGCTTGCATGCAGACTCATGTGTCTGCATGTGCCGTTATTGTTTGCTAATGTCATGCTTGAGCGAATGTGCGCCCATTCCGATAAACTCTGTCAACACAAATGATTATAGATGAGTTTCTGAATTTCTCTATACCTTTGTTGCAACCCTTTTCAATTCACCTATAAATCTTTCTTTATTCTGCACTATTCTATTCATTCTCTCCTGCCTTTGATGGATTGAGTGTATTTAGCAGGTAAAATTAATAAGGCTCTCACTTGAATTCACCTGGTCAGCACAGGTGTTCTTGTTAGCACAAACCGTGCAGCTGAAAACACGAGTGTCCCTCCACAGCAGGGTGTCCTCTGGCTGTTTGCTCTGCTGGTTGATGGAAAGTTCACCCCTCTGCGTTGTGATCTAAAGTGATGCTGACTGTTGTTTGGGAGCCTCTGGTAAAAACATGACTTTTTGTCTCTGAGGAGTGGACTAAGATAACAGAGCAGAGTTACAGTATGTCAGCACTAATGCACAGTCCAGGCCTTGGCTTGCTGGGTTTGTCAAAGCCAAATAAAAAAACTTATCCACATTCTCTGGATTGGACTCAATGTGAGTTGCAGGCCAGGTCATGACAGGGTTGATTTACTTCAGTTACTACTGCAGAAGCTATTGGCAGAGGCTGAATAAATAAACAGAAAATTATTATTCTTTCCCGACCCATTTTTTGCAGTGTTGCACAATCCTGTATTGTGTTTGTGTGCGTGTGACTGTTGTGTTGTCTCTTTTTTGATGTTTGAATCTATTTGTATGTTGCTAGCCTGCCAATCATTGCGCTATGGCGAGAGCTGTCGTCTGACCTGCGACTGTGGAGGAGCTCCTTGTGATCCCATAACGGGACAGTGCATCTGTCCTGCTGGAAAGACTGGACAGTCCTGTCAAGAAGGTACATTTATTGCATTATGTTCCATTATCTTTGGGAGTGTTATCTTCAGCTCACTGAACCACCAGGATGTTTGGTGCCTTTCTAACACAAACCAATCAGAAACTTGCTCTTTGCTTTGAAGCTTGCTTGCCATTTAACACATTTCCCACCCACCAAATGATTCAAGTTTAAGTGGCTTTAGGGCTTTACAGAGAAATATCTCACATAAGTGGCTTACTGCTTGCTTAATCTGAAAGATACTTGATGCTCCCCAGAGTGCCCTGATGGATTCTGGGGGTTGAAGTGCCAGTCATCGTGTCCTAACTGTGAGAACAGCGGCTCCTGTAATAAGCAGAGCGGCGAGTGTGACTGCAAACCAGGCTTCATGGGAACAGAGTGCCAAAATGGTGAGTTTTAATCTAACTGAGATTCAAGGAAGAACACAATTCATTATGTCATTTTGTTAGGCAAAAACTGAACAGTTGACTGATTGATTGAGCTAAGAATTTTCAATTACTGTGATCCGATTTGTTTGATACATATTTTGATTATTTTAATGTTTTAAACAATCTGTTTGCTTAAGTTTTATTTAAATGAAAGATGTTTTTCAGTTCCTACTAACCAGGTGTCAGTCAAAAATGTGGATTACTAAAGCACGAACTGATGACTGTCGTGTTGTGTGCAGAGTGTCCCTCAGGTTTCCATGGACCAGGCTGTTTAACGCGCTGTTCATGCCACGCTGACGCTACTTGTGACCCACAGACTGGTCTCTGCAGCTGCCCTCCTGGCAAAAGAAGCCACGACTGTGCAACATGTAAGAACTGTAATCATCCTTACAAAGATCTGAATGTGTTTCAGGTTTTTTCTGAAGTTTTAAGAAATTACATTGTTCAAAACTCATATCAAAACCTTGTGCTTAACTCTCACTGCATCGTTTGCTGCTCTTCACAGCGTGTGAATCTGGTTACTGGGGCCAAGGGTGCCTCAGTAAATGCCAGTGCAAAGAGAGCTCTGTGGGCTGTGACCCAGTGACCGGTCGGTGTGTGTGTGAGGCCGGCTTCACTGGAGACCGCTGTGAGAAGAGTAAGTTAACTTTTTTTAAAAGATAAAATTTAGTGAATGCTGCCACCTAGGGGTGATTGTCACTTATAACATCTTTTGAGCTCATTTACAGTTCAAAAAGCAATTTCCTGGATGTTTTATTTCAACAGAACACGTTTCATTTCAGTGATTTTCATGGGATATATTGATTACTCTGTTTATATAAAGTTCCTACATCTCTGGGATTTACCTCCAGGAACTACATTATATTTCATACAAAACCTGACACTGAAATGTTCAGCCAGCAACATTTTTTAAGTTTTAAATTTAAGGCTGTTGTTTTGCTACATCTCTCGTGATCTGCTTGCTTCATATGTTCACTGTTAGAGTGTGTGAATGGCACTTACGGCCAAGGATGCGCCCAGCAGTGCCAGTGTCAGAACGGCGCCGTCTGCGACCATGTGAGCGGAGCCTGCACATGTTCACCTGGATATGCCGGCACTCACTGTGAGAAAAGTAAGATTTTGTTTTGTTTCTGATTGACTGATCATTCTACTTTTCCTGACGGTATCTTTTGTGTACACCTTTCACAAGGATGTGTCTTCTTGCTTCCCTTCCTCAAGTATAAAATCATAGGAATATATAGTTTCTTAAAATTAAGAACGCAGGTGATTCAAGATTGTTTCTCTCTTGTGCAGAACCCTCAGTCCATCTCTCCTTCTGTCCCATGCACCACTCAAACAAAACACTCCAGCCTCTCAGTTGGCTCATGATGTAGAAAATAGAATATTTTGGCATTTGTGGCTGTTGTTGGACAAAGATGCACTACTACTGCTACTATTAGTATTTTTTTTTTTTTCAGACCAAATGATTAATCTATTAATCTACAACCCAATTCCAAAAAAGTTGGGATGCTGTGTAGATTTTCTAATCATTTTCAAAATATACTTAATGGAAAACAGTACGGAGACAATATATTGAATGTTTGTCCTCATCAGCTCCATTGAATATCTGCTTCTTCTGAATTTGATGCAGCAACATGTTTCAAACAAGTTGGGACAGGAGCAACTAAAGACTGAGAAAGATGTGGAATGCTCCAAAAACACCTGTTTGGAACATTCCACAGGTAAACAGGTTCATTGGTAACAGGTGATAGCAGCATGGTTGGGTATGAAAGGGACATCCACTTTGTGAACACGATTGGATAAAGGATGTTACTGCATGGGCTCAGACATGCTCATTTGGTCATTCTGTTTTTTCTATATTTTGCACAGCGTCCCAACGTTTTTGGGATCAGGGTTGTAGAAAATAATTGCAAGATTAATTGATAATAAGAATAACCATTAGTTGTAGCCATGAATTTCCTATTTAATCTTCACCCGTTTGGGTTAACTTCATCCCACTGACGGCAGCACTGCTCCTCTCCATCGCTGGTGACATTACTTGTCTTTAACTCTCAATACACTAGAGGGCACTGCAGGACATTCTTCCGATTTTCTCTTCACTTCCTCGATCTCAGTGAATCATCAAACAGATTTAATGAATCATCAGATTGTCCATGTAATGTCACAAGCAAAACCACTTTAAAACCACACAAATCCCAGGATGTAATTTGTATTAGTCATTCTGGTATAGCTGGACTGTATTTCATTGGCTGCACAGTCAAGTGTCCCGCTGTTGCAAACCCTTCATGTAACTTATATTCTTCTCATCACTGGGACATTTTTACTGAGCTGAAAGACATACCAAAAGTCTTAACATTGTAATAGATTTGTTCTTGATTATTGTCTTTCGACTCGAAGGGGCCTTGTGTTATTACAAAGTGTAAGATTTAGTGTAAGTGTACTACCAGGCCCAGAAATCCATACCACCTCTGTAGCATACGGGGCATCGTAAATCATGACCGTGTCACAGTAGAACAGAGCTTCACATCCCCAGTCATAACAGTCTAATGGCCTCAGACGCAGACGTCCCTCTGATTGGAGGTTGCTGTGGAAATAGGGCTATCGGTCTGACCAGATTCTGTTTTCTGAAGGCCTTTTCTCCTCAAACAGAGGTGTCCAGTTTCTCAGTCTTCTGCTGGGCCTCTTCCTTCAGGAGAAGTCAGGAAGAGGCCTGGGCTGTGAGAAGGACCAGATCTCTCTCGTTCATCTGTTTCACAGAATTAAAATGGAAAGAGATGACTTTCCCTCGGCGTGTTTGATTCTACGTGGGCGATTTTCGTCCACACACTGGCTTTCATAATGTCATAGCCATGGAAATAACTGCCTTCTGCGAGACTCAGAAAGCTTGTTACTATGGCAAAATGCATAGTTTCATTGAGCATTCTTGTGGCAGTGAGGTTGATGCTAAACATTTCAGTCAAGTTTCGTCAGAGGAAACGAGCTCTTGTGCTGACATGGGTCCTGCACACTAGACCACTTCTTCAATTAGCACGGACTGTGCTCCGTTTCTGTTCTGCAGCTTTGATGTTTGCATCAGAATAGTTCGTTTGGTCGCAGTAAAAAGAACTCTGGTTCAACTGGCATCAAACATCCGCGTTATTGTCGAAGAAACTGTGTTGTTTTGTTGTTGTTGTGTTGACCTCTTTCAGTGTATAGACCCTGAATGGCACCAGGAAGTTCTATTCTATGTTCTCTCTATCCGCTCTATTTCTGTGGTCTGCGCTCCCCGGCTGTGTGGTCCCTGGACCTGCTTTATGGGCTGACAGCAGTGGCTCTTACACAACCAGGGATCTGGAAATAATCCTCCTGTCTTAAAGAGCTCATTTAGTCTAGAGATGGAGTCTTTCAGCGATGGTACAGTGTGTGTGTGTGTGTGTGTGTGTGTGTGTGTGTGTGTGTGTGTGGGTGTGTGTGTGTGTGTGTGTGTGTGTGTGTGTGTGTGTGTGTGTGTATGTGTGTGTCTGGCTGTGGACAGAATCTGTGCCTACCTATAAATGAAGACACAGAGAGAGGAGTCTTCACTTACAAACGCTTGCAGATGCTGCACTAATGTCAGATGACAGATTGCTACTCTGTGGTTAATATGGAAACCAATCGCCCCCTGCTGGCATAAACAAATAATAAACTTGGCCAGTCAGAAGTGTCAGCGTATGGCCTGAAGATTTAACTTAGAGAGTGTGTGCCGCAGTAAACTGCGTCCGCTGCCTTTGAAAAGGAAAGAAAGTGTTTAAACATGCTGAGGTGATTACTGTGTCGGGCATAAAGACTCCATGAAAGGGGAACATCACTCATCTGACATGATGTGTGTTTATTTTGTAAAATCATAGACGCATTGAGCCCTGTTCGGTCACTGGTAAATAAGTGACATTTCAGAGTACCATACCTGAAACATTTTCCCGCTGCACATAAAGATGTTTCCATGGTGTTAGCAACTGCTGTCATAATAATAAACAACAGACAATAAACCAGTGATTTTTGCTACAGCACTACCACAGGCCTAATGTACAGCTGGATGAAAATGACAGCATCGTCAGTGGGCTGGCTTTAATAACATCGCAGCCTAACCACTACAGAGGCAGGCAAAGACGTCATGCTGTCAGCGTGGGAACACAGCGATGACCATGCCAGAAACTGCTGAGCAGGAAAGATACTTTTCCCAATTTGAGGCCTTGAGGTAGGAGAGGGAGGAATGGACAGCATCATCAACTGGAGCAGGAGAAGGAGGGTATGATGCACAAACTGTTGGGAAACACCCTGTACTGAGTACTGTGGCATTCAGATATACATAAAACCACCAAGTTACACATTTCTGTTGCTGTCCCAATTTGTGGCTTCCTTCGGTCCACTGTTTTCCTTATAGATAGAGGAGGTGGTATGTAATGAAATGAAAAGCTGCTGGCTGCTGAGATAATGGGGATAGACTCGACCCAAAGCCTCACCGGCCTCAGATTTTCTCACATATTATTGCAACATAAAACAGAAGACCCGAGGAGAGAAATGCCTGCAACGACTGTCAATCACTCAGACTTTGGCAGCGCAGCAGCAGCTTTCCTGTAAATACAGACCAGAATGGGAGGTTTTTTTTTTTTTCGTTTTGCATAATACAACTATCATGCATGAGTTGGGATGTGATCTCTTCAGTGACGAACTGAGCGATCAAAAATAGGCCGTGAATAAACACAGTCATTCTTTCCTGCTTCAGTGAAGTCATGCTTACAGACAATATTTACATCCCAGTAGTGGAAAGGCTCAGTCATCCCACTGCCTTCAGCTATGTTCTTGTGGATTGGAGGCACTATGTTTACCAAACTCTCTGACTGTCAATTGACTGTACACACACTTGAACGATCTCTCAGACTCTCCTTGAGAATGGGAAACAGACTCTGACTGGCATATCCTCGCATCAGCAGCGATACTGTAAGGTATGTGTGTTGCGGGGGCACAGTAACCTGGCTTTGTTTTGCCGCGTATTGGTGGGGCCTGTGGACTCAGCAGGTGCTCTAATTACCAGCTCTCTGTGCCCCTTCAAACCCCCCAAAAAGGGAACGGCCTCTGAGCCGCCACGGACTTTGATGTGGCCCAGATCCACCACACATGTGGGACATGAGCTCACTTAACGAACGCAGAGCCTCTGCAAATGAACAGCCACAGCGTGGTACTGCAACTTGATATTGGTATTTTCAGTAGGTGGTAAGACAGAGAGGGAAAGTAGGAGGAGGAGAAGAGAGTGAGAGATGGGGAAGGGGAAGAGAAAGAACTAAGAAAAGAAGAAGAAGAAGAAGTTGGCATCTGAACCTTTTCCTCTCCTTTTTTTTATGAAGCTGCCAGTTCTAACCAGTCGGATGTTTTATCTTGGCCCACAGTGTGCCCGGACGGCTTTTACGGTCTTGACTGTGGCCAGATGTGCGAGTGCAGGAACGGTGCCCGCTGCCACCACATCACAGGAGCCTGCCTATGCACCGCCGGCTGGGCAGGACCACACTGCATTCTGGGTAATGGAAGCCACATCATTAAAACGGGGTGTGAGGGAGGCCCTCACTGCAGCACATCACGACATCCTCTCCTTAAACACAACTATGATGTGTTTGTGAACAATTATCTCTATAATGAGACATTGCCAATGACTTTTTTTAGGGATGGGTAAAGCTGGAGAAAGGAGGGAGGGGAAGAGTGCCCTCTGGCATGCATGGTTCAAGTGAGGCCTATTCTGGATAAACGCGCCCACGTGTTTTAAGCAATCAACATTAGGAGAGGGAGAACATAACTCGGAAGACTCTTTAGGAGCAAACCAATCAGTGTTCTCATGCTAAAGTTTCTTGAGGATTTCATGCCGTTGTTTTAATGAATCCAGTGAAATGCCCACTAAAGTTCTTAGTCTGTCATTCTGCAGGCTTATTCAAGACTTTCCTCTTGCCACAGCCATTTTGTGGTCCTAACTACCAGAGCCAGAGTCAGCAGAAAGCCACTAGCATGACTTAATGATGCATCTCTGTCATTAGCGCATTTTCCTCTCCCTTAGACTCCAAATGTCATCTTGGACTTTGATCATTAAGAAGTTTACAATATGTGTGCTGAAAACCATAATGTCTCAAAATGCCCTTTAGCCCTCTCGTCTCAGACATTTGCCGCAAATATAACTGCAGTTGTATTTTAAGTTAATGCTGAATGTGTTTTCTGCGTGTACAATATGTGTGTATATTATCATTAATGTGTGTGTGTGTGTGTGCATGTGTGTTTTGTGTGGGTAGAATGCCCAGAGGGTCATTTTGGGGAGCAGTGCAGTCAGACCTGTGAGTGTCAGAATGGAGCCAGGTGTGACCACGTCACAGGGCGATGCAGCTGCACGGCCGGGTGGACTGGAGTCAGCTGCCAACTGCGTGAGCGGCCCATCACTCACCATGACAGACCCTGTCAAAAGCACCCAGTGGCTTTTCATGTTTTACATCAGTTTCTACAAATTACTGAGGCTTTACGTCACAGCTATCCACTTAACTTACAAACTTGCTGTGCTTTACAAATTTGTATGTGTTATGATGTATTTTGTGGTTTTCAGTCAGTTTCTTTATGTATTTAGATTTATTTACATTTGTTTCTCAATGAAAGGATAAAATATTTGAAAAATTCATTTGAGGTGAACATTGTGTGTGTGGATTGTTTCCACCTGTTTTTAGAGTATTACGGTATGCAAACCCAAACACGTAATGATAATGAGTTGACATGACCACTGGACACTGAGATAGATAGATGGACATATTGTTGGTTGGATTCTTTTATCTGTTATTTAATATATAATCTATAATATATTTTCATGACCACTAAGCTTTTACAGAATTGTAATCATTTGTATAATTTTTTCTTAATGTTGAAATGCATTCGTGTCATTAACTCTCTGTACTGTACTGTTTTGTGTGTGTGTGTGTGTGTGTGTGTGTGTGTGTGTGTGCGCACAGCCTGTCCTGCAGGACGATATGGGGAACACTGTTCTGGTCAGTGTCTGTGTCAAAACGGAGGTTCTTGTGATGGCGAGACCGGCCGATGCTCCTGCCCGCCCGGCTGGACTGGAGCCGCCTGTGAGTTAGGTGAGTTTAAGATTGAAGAATTATTCTTCACGCTTTAATGTCCAGAGAAAACCCTTTTGGACTGACGAGATGAACAATTTATTGATGTGTATTCCATCTGAGCTTACCTTTCCCTCTCTCCTAGAGTGTGAGGAGGGGCGTTATGGAGAGAACTGCTCCCAGGTCTGCAGCTGTATGAATGGAGGGAGATGTGGCAGAGTCACAGGAAGATGTGTGTGTCGGCCTGGCTGGATAGGAGAGCTCTGCCAGTCAGGTGACTGCTTAAATTTCACATCAACACTGTTGCGTTACAACATATGAGTACTTATTTAGCATTTTTAGTACCTGATCAACATAGCACATTCAGTAATACCGTATCTACATCTCGATCTCTCTGTATATATATATATATATATCTACCATGCCATACAGCAGTTTCCCTCTATTTCGAGTCGAGGCTTTCCCTCATTTTGCATCTGTGCTGCATTTGCTACCATTTCTGTGTTGCAGCAACAAAGCAAAAGTGAAGGTTTACTCACTCCTGGAATCATAAAACTTGCTGTGTCATAACAGTTTGTGCAATTAGTCTTGGATGTAAGTAAGCAGCAGAAAAAGGGATCATTTTAAAAACGTTCTGTCCTCTGTCTCTTAAGTTGTATGCTGAACGCTTGTGTGTTTCGTCTGAAGCCTGTTCTAAGGGATTCTTTGGAGAGGGCTGCGAGCAGAGTTGTGACTGCGTCCACAGTACGAGTTGCCACCATGTGACGGGCCGCTGTGAGTGTGAGCCAGGCTGGAGGGGAGCCAGGTGTGACAAACGTGAGTGTGTATAGGGCTGAGGAAGTTGCAACGGAATGAAACTGGAAACAGAGGAGCTTTGAACATGAGAGTAAAGTGACTCTGTGCCTGCATGTGTATGTCGACTCCCAGCCTGCCTTCCGGGGTCCTACGGCGCTTCCTGTGCCCAGCGCTGTCAGTGCCAGGCTGGGGTGTCCTGTCACCATGAGACGGGGAGGTGCGGGTGCCCAGCTGGACTCACAGGACCTGGCTGCGAGAAACGTAAGACTGTAAAGAAAATCTGTCAGCAAAATATAACTTAAAAAAGAAACACTTAAAAAATCCTCTCTGAGGTTTGCATTTGAATGGTGAGATGAGTGATAGCTGTATTTTTAAGATGAATACTAAATGTAGACTGAGAAAGCCTCGCACATGGCTAATGTCAGTGTCATGCATTTAAAACCAACGGGATGACATATGTGCCTTGTTGATCGAAACACTGTCACCATCAGTGAGGAAAGGCATCATGGGAGTGAAGTGATCACCAAGAATAATTCTGTTAATACTGATTGCGTTTTTTCCCCTCATCCTCCTGGGAATGATTACCATTTATTCCATTCCAGGAAATGCACTCTACACCGGCACTAAACCCTCACTGTCACAGGATTTTATGCTAATGTTTCATTATTTAGACCATACCCTTTCGGACTGTATACGAGCAGCTTCGCCACTCAGCCCTCCACCACTCCTTCTACCTCCCCCATCCTCTCCCCCCCCACCACCACCGCCGCCACCACCTCAGCTCCCTTCCTCTCCTCACACACTCCCCAGACATCTGATAAATGTTACACACCAGTTGCCAAGTAAAACAGAAGGCATTGTTTTTGTCTCCTCGGCGGCGGATAAGGGCCTTTGGAAGGCAGACATGCATAATGACAGCGCCGTAATTGCCTCTTTAGTCTGGAGTCCTTTCTTATCTGTCCCCCACGCTGCCTGCTGCTGCCTGACTGAGTAGCTGAGTGCTGCGGTCTCACCCGAAAACATGTTCGGTTCACAGATTCATCTTGTTTGCTATGACTGATTGTGTGTGGACTCCATTCATTATTGTGATGAGCGTATACATATGTGCGCAGAAAGGGTGTGTGAAAGAATGTCCCTCTGCGTCCACCAGGGAAAGTTGTTGGGAGTTTTGCTCTTGTTGCCAGTCAATGCTGGACGTCCCAGTATGTTCACGGAGCAATCTGAGGAAGGAAAGGGAAATGGTATTTGTCTTTGTTCCCACAAACGACTGAATGTGTGCAGTTCTAGGCCCTATCTGTTGTCTGAACGTCATCAAAACTACACATAAGTGTACAATGGAATGATGTAACATCATGTCAGAGCTGTTTGAGCATTTTCAAGCATTCATTCATTCATTTTTAGTGTATAAAAAATGGCTGCATTGGCTTACATTCTAAAAAATGATAACTAATGTAAATTCCATTTGTCATAATTAATAAGATGAAATAAAGCCAACATTTGGGCTATAGGAAAACATGTGTCATAAACTGGGTGGGTGAAAAAGGACCCAGCTGGCCTGTGTTTTTATTTTTTTTATTTTTTGCAATATTTTTATGACAAAAATATTTCAACATTTCATATTCAACGTATTTCTCAAAAATCTACCTGTTTCATTGATCTCAATTACTAATTTCCCACTATCCATTTCCTGTTGAAATTCTGAAGGATCTTTTCCTCCTCATGAGTTACATGTCAAATGTAATTTACTCACCAGCTCACCTACATTACATTACACAGCGAGCCAGTTTTACATTTGATACATGCAACTGTTATCTATAGCTTTAACCTCAGAAAAACTGATATCACCAACACCATTACACTTTGATGACAGGCATTAGAATTTAGTAATAGAGTTATTATAATCAAATAACCCTTCTTTAGCTAACATTAGCTTACCAGCTAACATTACAGTAGTTGTGGAAGGACTGTAGTCTAATATTGGCAAGTTTGCTGATTTAACATTGACACATACACATGCAAATTTTAAATGATGTTGGTGTGGCAAATAATTTCCCAAATTGGGATCAATAAAGAAGCAGTCAGTCAGTCAGTCAGTCAGTCTGAAGATGGTGTATACTGCATGTACAGTATTATTAATGAAACACACACAGACCAATGTAGGTTCCGGTGACCTCTGCATCTAAAGTTTTCCCTGCCAATCACATTCGTACTTCTTTTTTAATTCAACCAAAGACTCCCACTGTTGTGTGTAAGTAATATGTTTCTGCATGTATCATGTTAGCCTGTCCTGCCGGCATGTTCGGGCAAAACTGCAGCCAGCTGTGCCAATGTTCAGGAGACCAGGAGCAGTGCCATCCTGTGACGGGGAGATGCAGCTGCTTACCTGGTTACTATGGGATACGCTGTGAGCTCCGTAAGTGCACTGTTGATTTTTTTTGCTGCCCGTGTGAGCTAATGCAAGACGTGCCCCAATATTCTTTGAGTTAAACAGGAGTCGGATTCGAGAAATGTGAAAAGATTCATATATTATTCCTAAATAAAACCAGTCTGGATTTAAGTGCATGTTAAGGTGCTTGTTCTTTTATGATTGACTACAAAATGTTCTTATTTTCCTGTAAGCATAAGACAAAGCTAATAGTCCTGCTAACCTGTCTGCTGTATCACTCAAGTAAAATAACCCCAAAAAATCTTAATCAAATAACATAACAACAATGGCCTTCCTCCTTTTTCAGCTCTCTTTCCTTCTTGTCGCTATTGTTTGTCTCCAGGATGTCGAGCAGGAACTTTTGGGCCAAACTGCAAGTCCAGATGCAGCTGCATCAATGGTGGTCGCTGTGACTTCAGGACGGGGGCTTGCTACTGTCCTCCTGGCTTCATTGGGGCTGACTGCAGCTCAAGTAAGTCAGGAGGCCTTGCACCTGTTTTTCGACTCCAGAATGAAAAAGATTCTTTCTGTACCCCTTTTATTATTTTATCATTATTTGGAGATACTGTTTGTGTTGTGTTGGAGGCATCCCACAACTGTACTTTTATGTGAATACGTTGTCACAGGTTGTGTGAGTGGGTACTATGGGAAGGACTGTGCTAAGCTGTGCTCCTGCGGGGAAGGAGGGCAGTGCCACCCGGCAACTGGGAGGTGTATCTGTGCCCCAGGAAAGATGGGACAGTCCTGCCTACAAGGTAACACTAATTGATGTCTCGTGCTGGGCAGTTATGACACAGCAGTCCTTGTTGTTTATGCTCAAAATTTGCTTAACAGGTTGAACGTTTACATGCTGCATGTTATGCAAGTGTGAGTAATGTTATTTTTAGAATCTATTTGATCAAAGTCTAATATATAAGCAATCTATTTGTAGTATTTAAGATGGGCAGTAGTAATAATTAGTAAAGATGAGTATAATCGCCAAAAAAAAAGACACCATACAATTTAATTTTTTTGAGGTAAGAAGAAATGCTGATAAAATGAGGCAATTCTTCGTTCAACTTCGAGTAAAACTTTGAGTATCACAGACATCTAACACTGAGCCTTTTATCTTTAACCCTTCTTTCGTGTCACCACTCTGGCTGACATGCATCAGTGGGAACCATTGGCCCTAATGAGGTCTTTAGAAAATGGGGGCCGAACTGGAGAGTGAGAAACCACCACTAAAATTAGGCTGTATTTTTCAACATCTCTCTCTGTATATTTAAGCAACAAATTCTCCATTTCCTCAGTGTGAGGCCTCTGATGATCACAGGGCTGTTTTCCCGGGAAACAGAGGCAGAGTTGGGCTTTCTTAATCTCTCCCTTTATCAGCAAGTCAGCTGGATTGCAAGTGGGGATTTCCATCACTGCTTGCGCTAAATGTTCTCTTCTTTAGCCTCCTGCATGTACTTGGACATACCATCACTTAAGTTCCTTTTGTTGAATGTTTACAGAAACCTATAAGTAGCTCGTTCTCTGTGTTCCGTGTCGCTGGATTTGGCAAGGAAGCAAATAAATAAACAGGAAAATCAAAGACGGCTTACTTATTGTTTTCCCAATCTAAATTACCCAGAGAAACATGATTATTCTTTTATACCAGTGCCAAATTAGACTACTTTGCCATCTCTTTAATGAACTGTTGCTTAAATAAACATGAATGTGGTTAGTGCAATCTTCTGTGTGTGTTTGTGTGTGTGTGTGTGTGTGTGTGTGTGTGAAAGAGACAGATATACAGAGCACACACTGTGCACTTTCTGTTGTCTTTGTGTTACACTCTGTTTTTGCTGAGTAAAACTTCTTGTCCTGATATTGCCTGAATGTTTCTTCAGCGTGTCCTAGGGGGCGCTATGGCCTGCAGTGCAGAAACACATGCAGCTGTCGGAACGGTGGTCTGTGCGACCCTGTCAACGGGTCTTGCAAGTGTGGACTGGGCTGGACTGGACCGCAGTGTGACACAGGTGCAAGTCACAGCAGACACAACAGAGAATAATCCGAACTGAGCTAAACAGTAATTTATTCATGGGAAATCAAAAAAGAACAACAAACAGCGAAACTGCAAGAGAAAACTCCTCTAAACTTCATTTGTGTGTGTGTGTGTGTGTGTGTGTGTGTGTGTGTGTGTGCGTGTGTGTGTGTGTCTGTCTGTCTGTCCAGCCTGTTCACTCGGAAAATATGGCTTTGATTGTGCACAAGACTGTCCATGCCTCAACAATGGGACCTGCGACCGTTTCACCGGCACCTGCAGCTGTACTGCTGGATTTTATGGCCACTCCTGTCAACACAGTATGCACACACTCACTTGTAATACAAAAAGAAACTTGGTGATAAAGTTACCAGGCAGCGGCCTCACTGACACTTCTGTTAAAGCTCTCCTAGTGAAATAGTTGACAGTCTGTGACTTCAGTCAGCCTTCACACAAGATGATTACGTGATCATTTCTCACCATACTGTGAAACAAGTAACCTTAACCTGAATTCAGTGTCTTGTGTGTCTCTCAGGATGCCCATCTGGGTTCTTTGGAGTCAACTGTGCCCATACATGTGACTGTAAAGTGGGGCAGACATGTGACCATGTGACAGGCCAATGTGTGTGTCCACCAGGCTACGATGGCCCACAATGCCAAAGACGTGAGTATAACATATGGAAAAGGATAAATGATAATTATGAACTAAAATCCATAAAAGCACATTTTCATTGGACTGCAAGAAGGACAAGATGGGTGAAAACTCATTACATACAAAGTCAAACAGATGGATTTTGATTGAATAAAACAAGTGCAAAGTTATAGTCCCTTTTATAGAGAATACATATGCTGCCTTTCAAGTAGTTTATAGGTTTTTGAGATGAGACAAAAACGCTATTAAGCACCCATAGTCACAAGTTTGTGCACATTAACAAACAGCCACCTGGACGCCCAGCTGTAGTAGAACCTGGGCAGATATGAGCATACATGAATAAGAAATTAAAAAAAAAAGAAAGAAAGAAAGAAAAGAGCTGGTGAGTATATTCTGGCAGGCAGACAGACAGGCTAGTAGGTAGGTGGGCAGGCAAGCAGGCTGGTTATTTGATGAGAGACAGGTGTTTCCCGACTGCTTAATGCATTCCTGTTACATCCTTGTGCCCTCCTGCCTGCTCGCGGGGCTCTCAGCCGCAGTGTGAGCGCCTAAATGGCCACTTCAGTCCCAGCAGGAGATATGACTGAGCATTGCAGAGCAGCTGTAAGGCAGCCACAGGCTCCAGAGACAGACCTGGCTCTATCTGTGTGTGCCTGTGTGAGAAAATGTGGGTTTTCTTGTCACTAAATGCACTTGTGAAGGTGAGTGAGTGAATCCGGGCCCCTTATCGGTATGCACCTGTGTGTCTGTTTGTGCTTGTATATTTATTTTTGGCCCTTGAATGTGTGTTTGTGCACAGTCACATGCTTGAAGTCTTGCATTTTAATTTTTAGGAGACCTAAATGCCCAAAAGGCAAATTGAGCATGTTGCTTTTAAGTAATTAATTAAGTTAATTAACTATTAAAATCACAAAAGTGAATATTAGTGCAACCTTTTCCAATCTAAAAAAGAAAGTCCACCAATGAGCAAATAGTCCACCTTCCTGTGACACGCAGGGACGAGGGGTATGCAATTAATGCAAACACTGAAACTGCTCATATCTACAAATGAATGCACGTGTGTGCATCTGTGTTTTTTTGTTTTCAGGGTGTGAGGCTGGCAGGTTCGGACTGAGCTGTGGACAGTCATGTGACTGTGCTGGTGAGGCCCCATGTGACCCATCGACTGGGCGGTGCCTCTGTCCCTCAGGACGGACAGGACAGCGCTGTGAGAAAGGTAGACGTGACCTTGAGGAGTATCCACGCTATTAAGAAGACTAACATCAATCAATCAATAAACGTTAAAAACCGTGAAATTGTTAAATCTGTCCCTCCCTTCCGCTTTTCTGTCTCAGACTGTGGTGGAGACCGCTTTGGCCCCGGCTGCTCCCTGCCGTGCAGGTGTTCCCACAGGGCCCGCTGTGATGTGCTGAGTGGGCGATGCCTGTGCCCGCTCACCTGGCTGGGCCCCACCTGTAGCGAAGGTAAACCTAAGCTCTTACACACACACACGCACACACACATATGACAGGGGTTGTCAAGCTGAACCAAAACGGACACACACACTGACACACACGCACACACACAAGGTCATGGGCTGTAAAGCTGAACCAGCTTTAGTGAAATACTGTGTCATGAAGTGTGAGAGGCTGAGCCCCATCACACTGTGTGTCACCCTGTCTCCCTCAATAGCTGCTCCTGTCTCCTGACAGTTATTTTAATCTGCACCCAGCATGGAGCCCGGCATGAGGCTGTCTTCGTTTTACCTCCTCAAAGCCAAACACACGGGAGACTACGTACCAGTTACTTCTCCTCCAAAAAACCCAGAACATTTGCTTTTGATTTTCAAATAGTGCTGATGTCTTCTTGCCTTTTTTTTTCCCTCTCTTTTCAGCAGTGCTACACCAAACCCCAGGACCACTGAACTATTCTGCATCCCAGAGAAAGAGAAGAACGGGCAGCAAAACCACATAACCCAAGCAGAGGTGCAAACTCCTGACTGGACGCTCAAACACGGCGCTTGGCCCTGTGAAGCGTTACTCAGATCGTCTCGGTAAAGGTGATGTTAGTAATGCTGTGTTTGTGTGAAACTGGTATTCGACTGTCAGAAACTGGCAGTCCAGCACTGAGCCTGGAGCTCGCGATCATCACCCAGTGGACCTGGCACGTGAGGGGCCCTCAAAGGACCGTTAACTCTAAACCTACCGCAGAATTTCCAGTTTTACACAGACTTCTTAGGAATACACACAAATACCTGCATCACATTTGTGACTATTGCTGATTGAAAGCGGTTCATTTACTTTACAGTTTGACATTTAATGAGCTGTTAAGGGTTCGGTTTCTTTCCTAAGGGCATTTGAATCAGAGTCACTGGAGAGTCTTTATAGCCACTACCAACATTTAGTTTTTTTCTATGTGTGTCCACAAAAAAAAAACTTGAGGGATAGCATAACCGAATGCCAAGCATATTTCTGGTTAAAAATAAATGCTTCTAAAACAGATTTAGAAATATATGAGTGACTTTTTTTACTTATTCTGAAAAATGAAAGACCAAGTGTACAGGGATGGCAGGCACGGAAGCTGCAACAATACGGTCCAATAGAGGAGGCAAAAATGTCAGAGCAGAAGGATGTTTCATAATAAAGAATACCTCCAGACATATCTTAAGATAAATAAAAATGCTCTGCTTTATGTCTGATATGTTTTTTCCTCCACAAAAAGCTCAGTTTCGTTGTTAAACAAGTTAAAATGACATCATACTACTTCTCCAGAAATCAAGGATCTATCAACAGAGATGCTTCAGTTTAACTGCTGGACACAAGATGACTCCTCCTTCACTGGAAAGTGTCTGGAGGTCTCAAGTTTCAACATCAAACTAGTTGTGATGTCACAAAATCCTGCTTGTACGTATTTGTCTGAAATTCCAGATTTAAGGTGAGCACAGAGGAACTTTCCCCCTTTTAGCAGATGAAAGTGAAAACAGCTTTCTGGTGTCAAACTGCACCCTCATCATTCTTCACAGTGGGCGTCAAAACAACCAAGTGAGGCAACAAGAAGTTTCTGTGAATGCAGCACAGACCGTTCAGTGTTCGCATCCTCATCAAACCATCGAACTGAACTGGCTCTGCAGAATGAATCAAATTACATATACCTTACATATTTCTTAGGTGTGTGCTTATTTCCTCGCCTATGATTTGTTGATAAAATTTGATATTTTGATTTCACACATTTGCCTTGTATATTTTGTGAAACTGCATCATTTTCCACAATAATGCAACTCAGATCACAGATTATTCTAAGTGATTTTTTTCTAGCTATGAGCGATTTTGTTGCCCATACACCTTCCTTTCACAAATGCCTGAGAAGACATTGTGTCTCTGTAACTTATTTCAACAGGGCTGATGGAATCTGAATATGACACGAACAACTTCATTTGTCAGCATTTTGTGAACACTCTCCATTTATTGACATTAATCTCGGATATTCTTTTTGCAGTGCAGGGTGCTGGTTGCGACATACTGCAGGCAAAACTTGCACGCATTGCACTTGTTTCAGATCAGTGTTTATTGAGTCAGCAGCTTTTGGAAGTCTTCGAGAAAAAAATGATAAAAATTGATTGAGTTTTCTGCAGTACCTGTACATATTTCTATGGTTATATATTGGAAGATAGAGAGTACAAGTCCCATATCACTACTGCTATTAGTTACCATACACATGCATATCTCAGGTCAGCGCCAGTTATACCAGTCATAACCCACTGTGCTCATTTCCTGGCATACCTGTCAGTGGTGCTACATTGACATTTTGTTTGTATGAAATTGATAAATTCTGTTTTTACTGTTATATTTTCCATTGTCTGTTTATTTCATCACTTCTTCATCGTGTGTGGTTGTTATTTGACTAAAACAGAGAGAAATAGACAAAATATGGACAGAATAAATAACAAAAAACATCTGTGTACACCTGCTTTTAAACATCTATTTTTGAACTGTGTGCTTTGAATGCAGTGTTGCATGGTATTGATTTCTGTGATCCCTGTGCGGGGTGGGAGGGTGCAGTAATGTATGGAGGTAGAAGAGAGGTTCCAGCTGTCATAGAGAGCTATGGGATCATGTGTGGGGATATGTCAGTGTGTGTTTTTGTGCTAGGCTGCTACCAGGCATCTCTCATCAGCCAGAGAGGGGTCAAGCATTAAGGCCATGCCTGCCTCCCTGACAGTTGTCTAAAGCGGGTGGGGGTGTTGGAGGCACCTGAGCAGGTTACACCGATGGTGTAAGGTGTGTGTGTATGTGCTTGCTCTTCAGTGTGTGTCAGTGTGTCACTGTCAGAGAGAGTGTGCTCTCCCTGAGGCATTTTTCAAGTGTGCTGGAGCATTTTCACTTCTATCGGCCAAAGGCGGCTCTGGTCGGGCAGAGGCAGGCAGGTGCCCCAACCAAACATGCACCCCATATCCAGCATCCCCCAGGGTGAGTGATGGGTGAGCGGACCCACCAGCGGAGGATGGAGCCCCCCACACCCACTCTCTGGTGTGGCTGATGGATGGGAGGCTGCTCCAGCTCTCCCCGTGTTGTGACAAGCAGCAGATGTTCTCCAATAATGTTTATCGGCCAGGCCTTCATCTTCAGATGACACACACCTGTTTCCAGTCAAACAGGCCCAGAGAGGCCATCCATCCACAAAGCTCTGGGTGGCCACTGCACTGCTGGATCAGCCCTCCACACATAATGCTGAGTGGCACAGCAGACAGTGGTACCACCGATGAAGAGCTGTCACCCTTAAGGATATTTAGGTAAATTCAAGCCGTAGGTCCTGTGAAAGCCAAACCTTATGTGTGCTTACCTCAGTGCTGCCTGCACACTGCACAGTATGCAGCAGGGGTTTTCTTTTTTGGTGTAAGATGCTCATAGGAAAAGCAGCTAATTCAGGCATGATTTTGGTTCGCTTTAAATGATCTCAGCACTTTGACAGCCACTTTTCTTTTATTGCAAACGCAGGAACAAAGATGCTTTTTGTGCTAAAAGGCTTACGGAGGAAAGAAATGGCCTTCTGTTGAACGCATGCTGGCTTATCAGGAGTGAGGGAGCAGGAGAAGGGTGCAGGAAACTGGCGATGAAATAGCCCGTAAAAGGTAAGATTGCATCATGGGTACTTTTTCGCTGTAATTAAGCATACGCCACTCTTTGCGAAAGAGATTCTATCACTTTACTGCCATAGCTCCACGTCCCAGAGATAATTTCTGCCCCTCTGCGTTGAACCAGATCTCCCAGAAGGCCACAGTGTTTTGAACTCCAGCTGACAAAGCTGTCGGCTCAGATAAAAGAATGAGGGGGAAATCATCTCAACACGTCCTGCACCATTTGTTCGGCTGTTGCCTGGAAAAATAAATGTTAAACGTCAAGGCTGCAAAAAGATGCATATCAAGGAACTCTCCCACACTCTGGAATCTGTGGTGCAAAAAAGTCATCTTTGCTGTAGATGTGTCAGCATTCAGCACAAGTGATCTCCCAACCTGTTCTAACTGAAAATTATATATATGCACTATATATATAAGGAGTTTTTGTTTAGGTGTATTTAATAGGTGAAATGTTAAAGTTGAAGTTAATGTAGGCAGGTGCACATTAGTATATTCACCACTGGATGGCGCTCAATATGGAAAAAAAAAACACTGAAAAGTGCTTTTGATTCCAGTGAGTGCACATTAAAAGGATGGCTCATGGTACAATATAATTAAGATAATTAAGTTTACATATTCAAATTGTCTTAAACTTAAGGGTACATTTTACGTGTAAATTGCTCCAGTCGTACCAAAGGCCTAATCTGCTGTACCCACTCCTTCCAACATGCAGCTGACAGCCTTGATGAGCTATTTTCTAATCTACTCCATGAGCAAAGAATGAGATGATTTCAATAGCGGGCTCCGCGTTGCTGCCACCACGCCTGTCCTGATTAGACTCGTCATATTAAAACCATGTGCACGACTGCTCTGCTCTGTGCCGGTCTGTTCCCTGAGACTGTGCTGAGTGTCCATCAATAACACTAATGACCCAAAGCCTCTGGGGAGAAAAACAAACAGTGTAATGAAACGGCAACTATAAGCCAGGCTGCTTTCTAAAAGGGTGGGGAAAAGACAAGAAGATAAGTAGACAAGAAGAAGAAGAAGAAGAAGAAGAAGAAGAAGAAGAAGAAAAGGAGTCTGACTGGCCAGCAATCATTTGTTCTGCGCACACACACACACTCAAAGGGAAGACACCGACAGAGGAGGTGCTACCATTGTTGTAAACACAACAAAAACTTGCTGTGATGATTTGTGGGGTCTCCCCACCCAAAAGCACTTCCCCACTTGTGCCAACTGTTAGCAAGCACCACTCCATACCAAGCCCTCTATCCCCTTCCATCCCTGCTTAAAGGCTACACTCCCACACCCATCCATGCCTCCCTCTCCAAAAATGTTTCCCCTGGCGTCTGAGTCAGCACGGGTGCCAAGTCAATCAGTGTGAGAGCTGCCAGCTGTGATGTCCTCTCTCTCTGGGGGTGTGATGTATGTTGCAGCGAGGCGAGCCGGGCAGTTTACATGCCACACAGGGCTGGCTGCGTGAATGGGTGGCAGCGGAAAGGAAAGGAAGGCTGGGGGTAGGGAGAGAACGAAGAAGGCGGGTGGGGGGGGGGGACAGAGCGGACGGTGGCTGAACAGGAGCCGTAACGAGGCCTGATGGATTCTGAGGCTGTGCCAGCTGCCCCATTAGCTGAGTGGCTCCAAGCCCCACGAAGCGTTGCCCACAGTGTGCCCACCCGCCCACAGACACACACTGTAGCGACACAGCAGCATGAAGATTCAGCCCTTTTGACACACACACACACACACACACACACACACACTTCACACACTTTGCATTTATCTAAAACATATTGCACTGACGAATGCGCACTCTTCTGTCTGACTTCCTTAGCTCTTTAAACACACACTTATACACACGCTCATCTAGGGCCTTGCCAGCCACACTTCAATACACACTGAGCCCTTTATGAGAAGCTGTGGGTTAATGATGGCAATAACTCGTCCCAGCGTGTTGATTAAGTGTGAGAGGATACATGGGTGACATTGGCATGTGCTAATCAACGCTGATCAAACCGGAGTACGCACAACAGTTAAATGTTAAGCTGCCAAAATCACCCTGGTGCCCTCCTGGCTCCACTCTAGTGCCCACACACAATGACATTAAATACACTGCTGTCTATTCATAATATTTTGGTGTTCTTTCAAGAGGCAGTGCCTTTGGACTTTTGTCTGGCGGAAGCTCTTAATGTAGGTGATGCAATTAGACAGACAATTTGAATAGCAGTGTTGGCATGGTCTCTGAGGGGCGGTGGCAAAATCCTGCTGCCAGCTAGCCAAGGTATAATTTCAGTTTCTGTTAAGGCTTCTTGAACAGTTTGCTTCTGTGTAGTTTTATTGCACTTGCAGAGGGATGAGTTGTTCAGTCTTTCTGTACTAACACAAGAGGAGAAGACCTCTCACCTCTCTGTATTTGTTGCAGTTATTTAACATGAGACAAAGATCCTACAAACAACAATTTGATCGATACACTGACCCTGTTCTTTTAGGGCTTGCTTCATGTTTCTGGCTTCACAGCAGCACAAATTACATAAAAGTGAAGAAACAGTGACTTACACTTCAACAGTAGTAGTTTAAGCTGCTACAAATAATACTTTTCTTAACAGTGATGGATCAATTGACTATGTGCAATATGAAAGGGGTGATTTGTAGCTACAAAACCACAAAGAATTTACACCTGGCTCTGCAGTTCCCCTCAGCTCTGTGCAGTTTTATAGCGTCTTTCAGGTCATTGTTTTGGTGTTGTGGACTGCAGCTGTACAGTTTTGGTTCGCTGTCACTGGTCTTATAGCTTCGTTTTCAACAGATATTTAAATCAGGGGTAAATTGAGACCAAAAATGGCAGTAAGAAACGTGACTCTGAATAAATGCTAATGTTGTTTCCTATCTGTTGGGTTTGTAAATAGGCAACTCTATGCTAACAAGTTCACCATCTCAACTGCAATAACACTATTTATTATCCATGTTGGCAACAGTACTTTTATAAACTGTACATATTGTGCTTATACATAGACGTAGTATTTCTCAAGTGCAATAAAATACTTGTCATTAGTTAGTTTTCTCATAAGAAAATTAGCAATAGTACTTTTTATGACAGTAGGACTTTTATGGCATTTAGTATTTTTTTTTAATAATCTGTAAAAATGTACATACATACAGTTGTTTTTCTATTCTGTACCCTGTATACTTTTTTATTTTGACCACTTAATGCCACTGTGCTTGCTCTTTGTAATACTTGCTGGCTGTAACAACTACATTTCCCAGGTGTGGGATCAATAAAATCTTATCTTATCTTATCTTATCTTATCTTATCTTATCTTATCTTATCTTATCTTATCTTAACAGGTGATATGTTGGTATTGTGTCCTCAAGTGGCCAAAGACAAAAAACATTACTTGCAGGTTTAAGGAGTTACTGTATGCACAAATCTTATAGAAATGTGAAGCTGTTTCATGACTGCTTCCAGGATCACGTCATCATATTGGCTTAAATAAGTCCACAATTGTACAGGTGGCAAAACTCAGAAGCATTGTCACTTGCACTGAATTATGGCCCTGGCTTACGCCATCACTACCATCACTACCATCACTACCATCACTACCATCTCTGCAGCTGACCTCATCAAAGCTGGACAACCCATGCTGACCTCATCAACACTGCGTGACCCCCTGTGACCTCATCAAAGCTGGACGCCCCGTGGAGCCCTGAGGGCTGACGACAGGCCCTAAAAAAAACACCCCATCCATTAGGGTGCCAAGAGCACTGTAAATGTGGAGTGTCAGCGCCAGCCATCTTCACTGTCATGCCCAATTCTCCAACCCCCCACCCCAGTTACTCTCCGGACAATGGAGCTGCTGAACCTCCAACCCTCCCAGCCACAATGTCCGCCCACGTTGGCTGGCAGCAGTGACAGAGGGGGGTGCCGGATGGGGAGGCCTGCTGCAGGATGGGACTCTTATTGAGCGTTTGAGCGATGAGCCAGGTCATCACATCTACCCAACTCATCCATCATGCCCCACAAACGGACACAAATAAAGAGGACACATTCCTGCCTCCGCTCCCACTACCACATTCAAGCCCTCTCCAGCCTTTTCTCTCCTTCCCCTCTCTCTATACGAGCCAAAGCCTGGAGAAAAAAAAGAGGACCAGAGTTCAGGCTCTCCCTCGCTCTTGGAGGCCATGGGAGCGCCAGAGGAAAGCGCCAGGTGGTTTTCTGACTCACGTCTCTTCGTATAAATCTACATTTGGGCCAAAATGATGGGCAGCCAGAAGGACTATATATGGAGTGGGGAGGTGTGAGGGAAATGGGAGACAAAGGGTGAGTAAAAGGTTTACGGAGAAATAAAGAGAGAATGGAAGACATGTCAATCCACATTGTAGTCCTTTATTTCTTAGTTGTTCCTCCCACAGTATTGAATTGAAATGCATAACAGTTACATTGTAGAAAGCATTAAAACAAAGTACCTCAACTTGCTGATTACTTTTTAAAATCGATTATAAACAAAACAACGACATAAACAAACAAAAAAGAATCTGGTCCCTCAAAACGGGAGAATAAATGAAAGTAATCTGTTATTTATCATAAGTTTGGCACAAGGGATTAACATGAACCGAACGTCACACAAGCTTGCAGACAACCGTAGAAAATGTCAGATACAGATCTTACCAGACCAATCATGCGTTTATGAAGAAATTATACCTGGCTTTTTTTTTATTATTCATTCTTTATAATGTTTTTCATTTTTTACAATTGAATCATTAAATTGTCATAGAAAAAAAAAACCTAAGTAGTATCTATTCATTGACCGGTTTCATTAGAAGAATAAGGAGTGAATTGTATGTTTAATACTATCCGGCACTCAAATGTAATCTACAAACCCCATTGAACTCTGGGATAGGCCCGGCGAGGAATCTCCCCTTCACCTGGGCTAAGAGCAGTGCTATTCAGTAAACAAACTACAGTTTGCCAAGAAATAAATACAGTTCTCAACATACAACAGCAAATAACAACAACAACACCAACAAAAAAATGAAAACAAAATCATGATTGTCTAAAAATGAAAGACACATGAGCATGGAGTAGCTAACGACTAGCATTCAGGCTATTTAGTGGTATTGTTGGCTGACTAGGATGGATTCAAGGGTTTGGAAAAAAGACATATGCCCTTTACAGAACAACAATTAACTTCAGCACTGGCTACTTATCTCAGTAAAAAACAAACAAACCAAAAAAAAAAAAAAATTGTTTTCTTCTCTTCCACTAAAAAGACAATCTATTTATATCCTTTCACAGATAGCGCAGGCGGGCAGGATGGAGTGCAGTGGAGAACAGTTGGTAGACACTTGTGTACAGTGCTATGATTGTGCAGACACACGCAGCTATGAAAACGCAGATGGGAAACTGGCCTGATTTCAGTTTAACAATTACTTTTTTTCTTTGTTCTTCAATGACTTCAGTGATATTAAAGCGCTGCTAGCGCTGTCCTTACATGGAGCGGTTTTCACTTGAACTGAGGTTGCTAACCCCACCCTTCATTTTTATCATCAAGTACATGTATTTATGAGAAACACCTGTGGATCTCTGGGGGTCAAGGGGAACGCTTGTAACACATTTTAAAGATACTTTTGTCAGATGAGCCGGGGTTCTTATGCTTTACGCACAGTGAAACATACTAGGCTGAGACTGCCTGTCTTAGAGACACAACCAACCTCTCAGCGTAAAATGTTCTCCTTGCTTTGTATGTGCTGGGCAATAAATGCAGTCTAGCAATGATACATCAGCACATCCATCTTCCATGTCCACCAGCTGCCTTCGCTGTGCAAAACATAGAAATTCAGCAGAATAAATACAGCTATTATTACTTTAGCATTATTATTTTCACCACAATCATCATCATTGCTATCATCCTGGTTGGTGTTAATGTAAGGAATCAATTTTAAGGTCTCAGAGGGACATTTTGTTCTCTATCATTTGGGGGTGGGGGCGTTTGGGGCTGGGGCTGGGTTCTGCATGGACAGTGACCCTGCTTTGTGTGTAAGGCTCTCCGCTCAGCAGTCAGATGGGCCGTGGTTCTGCTCAGCAGTCACTCTGTGGACGATCAGGGGACCCCCGCACATAGCCCCTGCAATGGGCTCCCAGTGCCATAGGTCAGGTTTGGGGGTCGCAAGGTGAAAGGGAAAGCGCTGGGGCGTCATCATACATGGCTGAGTGACTGGATGGCGCTGGATTCAGCAGCAGCCCGTGCCAGACTGTGCCACATGGTGGCCGGGTTGTGGGAGGCTGGGTGGAGAGAGTCCTTTTCAGCCAGAGACAGCATCATGGCATACGCCTGAGGAAGAGGGAGGTGGATTACCTTTAAGTATGAAGCTTAAATGCAAATATGTATGTGCATCATGTAGGTTTGCATGCACATGAACTATTTATGTTTCTTTTACCTGAGACTTAGATTTCCTAAAAAGCGGCTGTTTGACGGCCTCAGTCAGAGAGGGGGAGCCGAATGATGCATTGTCCTCATCTCCATCTCCGTCACTCAGCTCACTCTCCTCCAGCTTGCGCATTTCCGAAAAGTGACGAATATGATCCAAGGCTGAGTAGCCACTCTGCTCCTCCTTATCCTTATACCTGAAGGTCGAGCAGAAAATGAAAAGAAGGCAAACTCAAGATACTTTTGACAGCGTAATGTAAAGTGATGTTTTAGTTGTGTGCATCTGTGTTGGATTTACCTCCTAGGAGAGGTTTTGCAGTTGAGGTTCAAGTCGTTTGGCCCACTGAAGTCCATTCCATCTTGTATGTCGTCGCTAAGGTTGCTGGGAAGCGTCTCTCCTTCCGGCTTCCCGGGCGTGTTGCTAGGCTCTTCCCCTTCTTCTTCATCAGCACCAAGCTCCTCCACTTCCTCGTCTTCCAGGTCACGTGACCCATGGCTGGCCATCAGCGGCTTGCCCTCTTCAAATGGACCACCATTTAATCTGCAGGCCGGGAACATTGATTAGATCAATACCGCTTGATGAAGTGGCAAGGAGGAATAAATGACAAAAAATAAACAGCTTTTAGGTAAAGACAGAGTAATGAGGAGTTCCTCTGGTGCTTGCTAGATTAGTAACATAAAGGAATAAGACACTGAAGTGAAAACTACATACAGGTTTCGTGCATTTATCGGGTGCTGGCTTTTGTCTTTTGTTTTCTTAGTTCTTGTGAGAAGCCTTTCTTGATATATACAAAAAACAGTGGAGCGTATGGGATAAAGAGAAGAGGGATCTGATGTAGGACATGGCAGCTGGGATTGAGAGAGCCGGAATCCCGTTTGTCATCGAGGCTGTGGGGCCCCTTTGGGCACAGCAGCACTGGGTTGATCATTGCAGCACTTAACTGGAGTGCTCTGCCTCTCTCCTTGTTTATTTTCTCTACTATCTTGTATTCATCTAATAGGCAAAATATTTAGCTGACAGCCCCATTTGGTGGGAGAGTTATGAGAGCGTTGCCAACCGGTTCATTCCTCTATCCCTGCGGAGGGAGAGAGGGCGAGCTATCCAAACTGCCTGAGTCTTAATCTGTCCCTCTGTCTCAGCTCCACAGGAAACCACTATTTGGTAAATCATCTGGAACCACATTAAGACTGATTCACTAATTACACTCCGGGACGTCTTTCGTCAGCTCCCAAAAATGCCATTTCTTGCACAAAGGATTCAGAGATGAGGACTGTGAATTGGATGTGGAGACGTAGATAGATAGGAAACAAAACACATCAAGCACATCACCACATAATTGTAGGATGCCTTTAAACAGGGTACCTACACTGGATTTAAAGAGGACACATTTGAGCATGCAGTGATCATAGAAGGTGGCGAGAGAGGGCATTATTGCAGATCATCTTTTAGCACACACAGGAGCCACATCATCTTTCCTCTTTCACCAGCAGCTGATAGCACTGTGCTTTTGACAGAGCTCCCACTGGCATGGAGAGTTTGAGGCTGAGAGGTGGTATTCGTGCCGTGTCGAACGCGGGGCTGAGAAATGGGACTAGCTCCAGAAAGGAGAGCAAGAGCTCTGTGATTAAGAAAACAGATTCGCTAATTACGCTTTCAAACGTGGTAATTTGCTGGGGATAAAGTATCTATCAGAAGTAGTCAGGAGCACAGCACTTTGAAAGGAAACACGGGCCGACCCTTTGACCCCACCCCCTCTACCCTCTTCCTGTAGGCAGACATGTTGGTTCCAGATGTGGTGGGCTAACTGCTGCACTCCCCCCCCCCTCCTGCTTCTCTCCCCGTCCCTCTGACGCTCTACCGCCGGGTCCTGCTCTCACAGGCCCTTCTGCACAATCACACACCAGTCTGCGAGATCTCTATCTGGACTTACAATCTGCTCTGTGATCACACCAACGCGAGGCACGTGAAAACAAACTCAGAGACCTGAGCAGACCTCTCAACTGCTATCCGACCTGATCACAGCTCCAAGAATTTATTTGCATAATGCTCAGACGTAGCTGCATGAGCACAGTTATCTGTTCGTACGTGTGGCCAAAAGGCAACCGATATAAGGAGCTCCTGCACGTTTTCAAAACCTGCCATTATCTTAAATGTCATCACAGATGATTGCTCTTAACTCCAGACCTCTGAGCATGATGTGATAATTAACGAGGGCTGGCTGGGTGGTATGCAAGTCTAAAATGAGCAGATAGCAGCTGACCTATTATTTATACTTACTGAAGCCCTGAGAGTCCTTTTTAAGTCCAACAATTTTAATGTAGGCGCTACCAATGCAAGAGCTAAGCGTGCCAGGTATCATTTCAGACAAATAAATGTTAATCTTTGCTGAAACTGCCCCTCATTTGTCCCTGCTGTTCAGATGTGGTGGGTGAGGAGCCTGGGCGAGCCTGGTGCTCACTGATATTTATCCATACACATCTTGTTTAGCTCTGTAGTCGTAGACCTGATCAGGAAAAGAGAGGCGCTCGGAAATGAACACATAAAATGGCACTTACCCTTCCTCAGAAGGGTCTGGTGATGCCTGGTTCTGGCCTGTGTTGCTGATGAAATTTCTTATTTCATTGAAATAAGAGTCTTCTTTGTCATCCAGTATGGCACTGCTGCTATCCAGTTCAGACTGCGGGGAAGACATTGCAGTGCCTGTAGAAAGAAGAAAATAATTCCAGTTCAGACATATTTTGATATTTCAATATAGTCAACATTGCAAATACAAGATATGTTGTACCATAATGCTCCAAAATATTTCTAAATGATGGCTGTGTGCACACATAAAATGCATTTGAAATGCATGTTTTCATTGTTTAAAATTCAAATTAAATGATGTTGACTGAGAACTGAGGGTGTTTCTGACAAATTGTTTATTTGTTCTGACAAACGTTCCCATAAGTAGCTTCAAATCTGTCACTGAGACAGTGTGACATATTCTGTATCTTCAAATCCAATTTTTTTCCTAATGATGTAACCATGGACCCGTTACATCATGCATATCGACTAACAACACAGTCAAATGAATGAGCTGAGCAAATGGAGCCAGAGCACAGGAGATGTCAGTGTTTTTATACACACTGATGAGTGGGTGAGCCACACTTTCTCTTGAAGTGGTACAAAAGCAGCCTCTCAGAAGACAACAGAGCAATTCCGGCCATCTTATCATGTCCTCTCTTGTCCTGTCCCTGGACACTGAGTAAAGCACTAACAGCTTGCTATTTGCAGAGAGATGAAATGTATTTGAAGATAAATTAAATGTAAGATTTCTTCACATTTTCTGACACTGGGACTAAGTACAAAAGCACATGGGGTCTAGAAATTTCCATTACAGTACACTGTGTCATGCACATTTGGTATATTTGTACACAATAATCTAAAAAATCTGGGAGTTTTGACAATGCTTGGCAACACAAAATGCATTCGTAATAATGGACCTGCCAAAGTGACAAATGTTTTATCAATTTCAGAAAGAGGAAGCAGTTTTTCTCCCTAACAATCTTCAGTGTTTTATCTTAGGGATAGGTCGTTTGATGCTGCAAAGGGGAAAGCTTGGCAGACAATTGATTTAGTATTTGATAGAGTGAACATCGTGTCTGATTAAGCGGAAACCTCCTCTGAGGGCTGTTGCTCTCAGCTGCTGGCCAGGTGTCACCGCTTGTTCTGCTGATTCAGAGTCAGATGCAGTGATGCAGCCTATCAAACCCATAAGTTGCGCTGCTGATTAAAGCAGCTCATTCAAAAAACAGTTTGTGCTGTCGCAGAGGTAGACGGCAGATTTATGCAATTTAATTGTCCAGCATCTAACATTGTTTCCAATCATGAGTAAATGATGTTTTATATTATTCACTGATTCATAAATACAGTGCACTGCTATGTGATGAATCAGTAAAGCAGCTCTCTGATGAAACATAGAAATGTATGTTCAAGGCTTCTCACCTGACAGGTTGCCGTTCTCGTGCTTCTTGAGGTGACGGTCCAGGTTGGTCTGTTGGCCGAAGCAACGATCACACAAGTGGCACTTGAAGGGCTTTTCCTTGTTGTGGATGTTGCGAATGTGACGTTGCAGGTTGGAGGAGATGCTGAAGGAGCGGTCGCAGTATTTACACCTGCAGGAAAAGTGGAGGCCTTTCACTTAAACAGTTCTAAAATGACAACAGCAAAGCACGATAACAGCAAAACACACACAAGCTGCTAGTCATAAGTACAACTGCACTGCATAATCAATCAGGAACCCGTGGTTTGTTCTGTGGGAAACATAATGGGACACATAATGTAGGACACACACACACATACACACATGCATACAGACAGTCCCAGCAGTCCCACAGTCCCAGACATGATGGAAGAGCTTGTTTAAGGTGAAACAGCTCTGCCTCTTATCTCCAGCCAGCGCAATAAAATTGCATTCTTCTCTCACAAAATAAGCACGCAACAGATTTGGTTCTAGCCCTGCAAAATTAGAGCCTCTTGCCAAGTTTCTTCATGCAAAATTATACGAGAAGATTACATCTTTTCTTCTGGTGGAATTAGCTCGCTCGATTGGCTGTCCCTCAGGAAACCCCCCGGTTATCTCCACAAAAAATTACAATAAACAGCGGTGATCTTTAATGGCATGCCAGCGTGTGGAGTGCAGGCTATCAGGCTGGGGCAGTAGAGGCCTGCGTCTGTCTTTCTCTCTCCCCTGTGGTCAGCAGGCCTCCTCCAAGCTTTGGGCCAACATTCCACTACCTTAGTAACTACAAAGCTGAGCAGTGCTAGCCAGGGCTTACTCATTATCCAAATGTAGTAAATGCAAGATTGATTTTTTACATGTGTATTGAACTGCTGCTGCATTGTTACTTCTACCTCAGCAGCACCTGGAAAACTCGGCAGCGTGGACATGGAAATGCGGGGAGACATTTGCGATGGTGAAACAGTATGCGAGGAAACTTTGTGCATCTTTTTGTCTGATTTGCCAACAAGACTGTGATTCCAGCAAAAAAAAAAAAAAGAACTTAATCTTGTGATAACCTTTTTAGCTGGCAAGAAAAGCCCCACTTGGCTCAGGGCAAGTAGCCAACAGGCTTGCAGATCACATCGAGTTTGGCCTCATACGCACAAGAGAAATGACCACAGCTGCCGGGCCTGGACATCTGCCCGCGCTCCTCATCACCCCAATTTTTCACCAAACTTCCTCCCTTCTTCTCCACCCTTCTCTCTTACCAGCCCCGCTTCAGTACCCCCCTCTTCCTGTCACCCTGGCGACGGACACCATTTTTCATCAGGCAAATTATTTAGCAGTAGGATAATTATTCCAAGCTTTTACGGCACAAGAAAACACACATAAACTCTTTTCTAACTGTGGAGAAGAATTCCCTGGGAAAACATCCATGTGCTTTTACCAAATGAGCTGCATCTCTCCATCTCTCTGTTTGCTTGAGAACATGCTGTGTGAAAGTGTGTTTGCTCTGGAGCTAACACGCTATTGTGCAAAATGGGATCCGAGATGATTTGGATGATAATTTGGTTTTCGATGGTGTGTATTCTTGGAAGTGAGGAGGATAGATGGAGGAGTGATGGCAGAAGGTGAGAGAGGAGGAGGATGTTCAGCCAGCATGTTTCTGTAGGACTGTACACACACACACACACACACACACACACACACTCGTAGAAAAACTCTTACCTGTATGGTTGCTCTCCTGTATGAGTCCTGAGGTGGCGGGTCAGGTTGGCAGAGCGCGGGAATATTTTGCCACAATATCTATAAAGCAGTAAAGAACATTTTTAAGTATGGTGTCCCTACATTAATTTGGAAATGTAAAAACCTGTATGACACATCAGAAAAAGTAAATGCACCCACAAAAACATACACCACACTTGGAAAAGGCTTCCATGAAAGTACTCAGAAAAAACACTATTTTCCACAGAGGAATGTTAATGACCAACATGAAGTTGAAAAATTAAAATATCACATGCCAAAGCAGTCGTCGTAGTTACCTGCATGTGTAACGCTCCTTGCCCTTGCGCAGCAGCGTCTCTGGGAGTGCAGAGGGCGGGGCTCTGAAGTCAAACATGGAGGGGACGGAGCGCAGCAGGTCACCAGACTCTGGCTTCAAGGAGCCAAACGTCTCCAGCTTCTCTGCCATGTTCTCAATGGCTGACATCTGTGGAGACAGTAGAGAGAAGGGACAGAGCAAGGGGTTAGCCGTGCGCTTCAATACATGCTGAGTGCTCATTCAGCACTGCAAGTCCAGCATGCGAAGCAAAGAAACTGGTGCTTGAACATGTCAGTTGGGTGACCAAAAAAATTCTTAAAGAGATGTGAGATTGTACTGAGAGTTTAAAGACACTGCAAATTTTCACAGCTTGGATGCTGCAGATAGCCGTGCAATTACGCTGCAGGATGCGGTTGGATACTTTTTTTGGTTTCTGGTGCAGAATGCAATAAAATGAAAAAAGCCAAAGGCAATGAATAATTTAGGCTACTACAGCAGTAAGGGCGCATGAAACAATGAAAGAATCCAGAAACCATAATTTTTACATTTCTTCTGGATATCTTTAAGCACAAATGCTAAATATTTATAGATTTGTTTCACATTTGCTGTTCAATATTTCTCACTGAATATACAATTAATACTTTCCATACATATTCATTCACAGCTTGTTTGACTGACGAGTCAAACAAACTGACTTGTTTACAGGCATCACACCAGGTGAAATGAAGTGAAACAGGTATTGGGTGAATTCTTATTATGACATTCATCAATGATTCATGAATCACAAGGTCAAATGCCCGGTACATGTGCACAACAAGTGCATTTGATACTGATTTATAACTTTGCAGTTTAACTGAAAACAGCATGCTCCCATTCATGGTCAGTGGAGAGCAGGTGTGAAAGTGAATGTTAAATGCAGCCAACTTGCTCTCATTGCAAATACACATATGCATGTAGAGTGAATACATAAACACACATACACACAGGATTAAGGACTGCAGCCAATCTACTAATGAAGCTGAACATTTACTTTCATCAGATACTCTCTGAGGAAATATGTGTACTTGTCAGTTGGTCTATGTGTGTGTGTGTGTGTGTATGGACGAGACACTATGTGCTGCATGGTGGCCGTAGCTGATTAATTGCCGTCAATGTGTGTGAAAGAGAAAATAAATGTATGTGTGTGTGTGAGAGAGAAGAATGTGTTGCATTTGTATGTATGAGTGTGTATGCAGGATGTGTGTGCATGTGTGTAGTATGTGAGCAAGATTGTACGTGCTCAGTGTGTATCTGTGCATTGTGAGATACATGTCTGTGTGTGGGTGTGTTTGTGTGTGTGTGTGTGTGTATGTATGTGTGTGTGGCAGAGGAGTGATTCATGTCCACTGCCGGGCTGTAAACTATTCTGTGCACAATGCGGGCAGACAGCACATTCGTCAATATGAAAGATGTTGACATTACTGATCAAGGGCCAGACACGGGTAATAATGATATCGCTGTGCTGAGAGGGGCGGGGTGGGGGAGGAGCGGGGGCTGGAGGGGGAGTGAAGGGAGAACTAGGGGGAGGAGGAGAGGGAGGGGCGGGGTGAGGGGGTCCCAGTAGGCCGCAGGGCCTGTCAGCCCATCTCACATACACACACACACACACACACACACACACACACACACACACACACACTTCGTCTTTTTTTTAAAGGGGCCACGCAAATTTGCATTATTTTGCTTGTATTGAATTTTCAGCCTGTTTCTTAGTCTTATTTCAATAAGGCAACAAATCAATGGTGATTCGGGTCCTCCACTGGAGCCCTGCTCCGACTCTGACATTTCATCTCCTGCTTTCACCCTCTGTCACTCTCAGGCTTCACGCCAAGATGGAGAAGACCAAGGGGAGAGAAACAGAGGAAGAGAATTGGAGAAGAAGCGTGATGAAGGACTAGATGATAGAGGAGGAGAGTGGGAAGGAAGAAGAAAGAAAGAAAGAAAGGAAGAAAGAAAGACAGAAAGAGAGAGAGAGAACAGAGCCTGGAGAGAGGAGGGCTGATGGATGGTGGTGGAGCCTGGTGTTGGGAGCGGCTGATTAGGAGTGACGGCCGAGTGTAAAGTTCCTGCCGCAGCCGTCGACATTCCCACTGAGGGAGGATGTGGAGTGTCAGGTCCGTTTGATTATGAATATGCCAATGCTGCATGCCATGAATCAAAGGCAAGGGAGAGTCAGAGAGAGAGAGAGAAAGAGAGAGAGAAAGAAGAGAGGCAATGGATTGAAAGATAGGCAAGGAGTTGTGGGGAGGAGGGAGGTGAAATGCTTTCATATTTCTTTTCAGTGTGCGCTGTGTATTTCATTGGGCTCTTTTCAGCCACTGGAGTAAATGCTCAGTTTGTCTGCCTTACTCAACGAGAACCCATAACTCTCGGGAACATTAAGGCCCCTAAAGCTGTCGGCAGTATCGAGCCTGTCCGATAAGACACTTTTTAGAGCTGAAACTACTCCATCCCGCCTCCATCGACTGAGGAATTCTGATCCCACCTCGGCCCACTCATGCTGCTCCACTCTATTAAGAGTTTAATCTCACACCTTAGGTCAACCTTTGCCTCTGTATCCTTTACATGAAAAGCAGAGTCCTTGTTATAAAAGAGATGTTGGTATTTGTTTGGCTGTATGCAGCAGATTGAAATTGTCTTTGGATACTCGCCACTTGTCACTGGAACAATGCTTTGGCAAATTCAAAAGGTCGTATGTTTCGCTGAAAAATGCGCCCCGCATAATTTAATTCAGGGACAACTGAGCTTTCGACATGATATAAAATGATGATGGTGATGATTTTGAAACCATTGTTGCATCATCTATGTTGGTGTAAGAAGAGAAAACAATCCTGTAATCCTTTGTAGATTCAGTTGTCAAAAGCAGCTGAAGGTGTTTTAGCAGTTTCTCTAAAGCAGCCACATGTTTTGTCTGCAGTCGAGCAGTAAATGATTCACATATCCAATCCGGTGATTACACATTTTTATGGATGGTGAGCCAGGTTCATTAGGCCACCGTCTGACAATGCCATGTGTGTGATATGTTCGACTTAGGGCTAAGGACAAGAGGATAAACGGCTCCACATTTTGCTCTAAAGTGATTTTTCAAAGGTTTTATAACCCTCCTACTCCTTTGTATAAGAGACGCCCCCCCCCACTCAACACACACACACCTCCCAAAACCCCCTTGTCCTTTCCCCCGGGCACTGTGTGTGTGTGTCTGTGAACTTGCTTGTTGCTGTAGCGTCGCTCAGGGACCAGCAGTTGATTGGCTATCTTCAGATGTCAGTGATGCTGTGAGGGCCTTAATTAGCGAGATGCATTCTCAATTGTTGATCTTTATCGGGAACCAGATGTTTGGAGGGAGGAACAAACCTCCCCGCTCCCCCCGCCAGTGTCCCAAAGAGACTGTTACCCTTGCGTTGATGTAAAGCAGCCCCCCTAAACACCACCCTCCACCCCACCTTCCACTAATCCGCCCCCATGCCCATTTGTAAGAATCCTGCTTCATTCTCCAAATAAGCAAACATATATTCAAAGCTGCGGGATGGACGGGGTGTAGCTCAGCTGGAAATCCCCACTTAAACCATCTCATATGAATCAGAAAGGGAACGTGTCCAAATGTAAAGATGTAAACAAATCAAAAAGCAGCAATCAAATACTCAAGGCGAATCACTCCAAAGTCACATTACAGAGTGTCATGTACAGCGCAACATAAACATTTCAAACAGACGAAATTTCTTTGAATTAACATATTAGAAAGTGGTTCTATGGCCAGAAACGGACATCAGTCCAGTCAGTGCGTGATGGTGATGGGCTAAAGCCATGCGAATGCTGGGTGATGTCAGTTGTAAACTGTTATGCAGCCCATGCATTAATTAGGGGATGGGGTCTGTTTGGTAGAGGTATAGGTAGAGGAACTTACCCAAGTTCTCTGATCTGGCAAACGAAACTGAGGGCCGGAACAGAAGGAAAAGAGACAGCAGTCAGAACCAGGAAGTGGCGCATGAATCAACAGCTTTTGATTGGACACATATGGGTAGAGAGGGAATGACGGGTCTCGGCGTGATTAACTTTGAATGAGCAATGAGCTGCATATCTGTAAGAGTTATGGCGCTGGAATTATGGGAGGCTCTAATAGTTCCCAACACTTCCTGATGTTCAATAAGCTCATTATGGCAGGCTACAAATAGAATTCCAGTATGTAATCTAAGTCAGTATTGCTTCGCAGTAAAATTTCCTGCCAGGAAATAAAAAAGCTGAATCACTAAAGGTTGAAAAAAGCTCCAGTCCCCGCAGCTCTGCAACCTCTTTTTTGATATATGGCTCAAGAGTGAGTCAGGTGACTGAAAACAAACCCCCTCAAAAGTATACAGAAGGGCCCCTTGCCTGGTCTGGCTTAGACCTACCCGGGTCTGCTGTTTCTGGGAATGATTTGTGTGTCCAGACATCATAAAGTCATAAAGATGGCCTAAGCACTCTGTTAGTGTTTCTACTGATAGGACACCTCATTAAGGCGTGTGGGACGGCCATGTGGCTGCTGCAGGCTGGGCCCATGCAGCAGTCTGGACAGGGGACATAAATCAGACAAATGAAACAGCCTGTAAAAACCAGACCTGAAACGGCCAGAAAAGAGGAAAAAAACATCTTATGCCTGAGAAAGTGGTGTTTTCACTTTCCGAAGGACCGTTCTCACCCGTGGGGCAAGACTGAACAAATGAACGTCAATGCAACACGTCATAGACACGCATGCATACACCTACGTGCATGAGAACACACACACACACACACACACACACACACACACACACACACACACACACACACACACACACACACACATACACGGAGTCTCACAGTGGAAATACTGAACCCAGGGGCAGAAATCATTGCTTTAACAGCATATCATTTTTTATACTGTAATCAAAGATATGTTATGGGAAGATGTGTCACAGTGTTTCAGAGAGCCAACAATGGGTCTAACAGGCAGTAGCTTGGATAAGGCTGGAGCCACATACTAATCCTCATTAATCCAGTTTGGTCAGCCTAGGACCACTATTCTGATTTGGAGCTCCCTATAGGAAGAATCCAAAAATATCTTGGCTGGTTTAAGACACATCAGCAGATGTAAGAAGCTAACACTGAACTTGTAACAGTGATGTTGCAGGTTATGTGACCAAGAGCTACCCAGACAAAGAAGTGCTGTTGCTGTCTATTTAATCAGTCTAGGGCCAATATAGACATCTAAGTTCAACTGCAAAACCAAATAAACTGAATAAGAAAAGATAACGAATGTACATTTGCACAGGTGAGAATTTCCTTTGTGTAAACAAAGTGTAAGCCATCTTATTATATGCCCTCTAAATGCCCCAAGTTGTTGCAGTTCCTGCCGCTGCCACAGTCAGAACCTACCTGTGGATGGAAGAGGAAGCCTGGAGCTGGCCGCATGTACTTGTCTTTCAGAGTCTCAAACGGATCGCTCATTCTCCTCTTCTCAACCCTGCTAATAGTAGATTTCTGTCAGTTCTTAACGCATGCACAGCAGCAAGGACTGGCACACTGACATTCACTGTTACAAAAAATTACAATTTGCAATTATACACTCTTGCATGATATAACATGTAAGAGCAGTTTAGCTATGCTGTATTGTTTACATCATGTAAAACTGCATAGGTGACTTGACTTATGGTTAAGTAAGCTACTGGGAATAACAATACCTGTAGATGGGATCCATGAAGAAAGGGGTTGGCCTGGCATGTTGTAAGGAAGTGTCAGCTTTTGGGATCTCCACCACTGCCTTCTCCTCCTCATACCCCTGGTTATTCTTCATCTCCTCCTCTCTTGGATTGCGTCCACGGCCCCTGGTCCCCAGGCTCAGGTCTAGCGGTTGATCCTGACCAGTGGAGTGGGAGGCCTCTGCCTTGGTGGAGGCAATCGAGACAGACTTCTCCTCCTTTCGCTTAGTAGTGAGGTCAAACGGTGACTCGGATGAAGATTTGCCCTGGGCCTTCTTGGAATCATCTGCTGGAGACTGTGGCTCACCCTTCAGGCCTGGAGGTCGGAGGTCCCTGTCTGGGAAAGGGTAAACTGGAGGAGAAAAAGCTGGGAAGAAAGGCAGTGGGAACATGGAGGGGTAGGGCAGGGACCCGACCTTCTTGTCCTGCAGGCCAGCCAGCCCTGTGGAGCCAAAGTACTTCTCAGCAATGGAGGCAATGGCCTTAATAGAGTCATTTACAGCCCCTGTTACAGCTGTGTGCTCGTCCAGCGAGGATGGGATGAGGGAAGGGCCCGGAAAGTCTTTAGCAGCACTGCTGCCAGTCAGGCTGGGGCTCTGGGGGTCTCCATCACTTGCCTTCCTCTTGGGGCCTTTGCCATTTTCTCGGGCAGCTCCCCTTTCTCTCTCACTGTCCATGTCACTCTCCAGCTCGGAGCCTGATGTGCTCTCCAAATCACTTCCACTAGGGGTGCTGACATCGTCCAGGTCGCTGCTCTCAGACTGATCACTCTGCTTGTTCCGCTGCTTTGTGGAAGACGAGGAGCCCTGGGTTTGGGGATCCAAACCTGGTATCAGGTTGCCAGGTGCACCACCACCATCTTTACGCAGAGCCTTGAGGAGCTCTTGGGACTCCAGACCTCCAGGGCTGGGAGGCAGCAGTGGACTCTTACTTAGCTCTGCACCATGCCCAGCAACAGGTGCATGAGTTGGTTGTCTTACAGGAGAGGTGGCAGGAATCAGTGGTGGCCGGTGGTAGAGTCCAGAGGGGAACAGGCCAGGGAAGCTGAAGGGAAACGCTGGAGCAGCAGGGAAGGTAAGCCCACCATGGTGCCGGCTAGCCCCAAAGTAATCAGCCAGCCCAGCACTGCTGTGACCCATCGCCAGAGCTGATTTGTCCAAGCCAGGGGCGCCAGGGAGTGGCATACCCTGTGCGAACAATCCCCCTGCTGTGAAATGGTTTTTCCCTTCACAGAAGCGCCGGTGTTTGTTGAGGGAGGATGTGGTGCTAAACATCTGCCCACAGTCCTTGCACTTGATCTGCGTGCGGCAGTCAGCGTGCATGCGTTTGTGGCGGCACAGGTTGGAGAACTGGGTGTAGGACTTGTGGCATACCTCACCTGTGGGGACAAGGAGACAAGATATAGAAGGTATCAGTATGCGACACACACCGACTTGCACACACACACAAAAAAACAGCACATGATGTGACATGTCTAGTTAACATGCTTCAGGCTGACTAAGGCTAAGGCAGAGGAAACACAGTATGAATAATATGCTCGTGTTCCCATCAATACTCTGACAACAGTTTTCCAGCAAAAATAAGGAGGAGAGGTGTGTCCAGATCCTGGCATTGTAAGGGAATCTGTTTAGCTGACGGTGTGAGTCAGTTGCTGCCACTCATCACCTGCACATCAAACCAAATTCCCAGGCATCTTGGGCCCCATTGTCCTCCCAGGGACGCTCCCAGGGAGTCCATAAACAATCGCACACGGACACACACACGGACATGCAGGCACATTAACAAAATATTCACATAACAGCGAAACTGAATAACACAACACACAGACACACAGGCATACAGACATGCAGATACACACACACACACACACATTCTCAGCCGCATGCAGTACAATGGCTCTATTTTAAGTTTGTGAAGGAAGCGGAGTTGAATGAATCCTATCCTGCAGTCCGGTTCCCAGGGACAGGTCTCACGTCCTCTACTGCCCCTCTTCCCTCTTCCCCCTCCGGGCCTCCCCCATCACCCCCTCACCATGTCCCCATAGCTGGGTCCCTGTCATCCTGCGCTAAGTGACCTTCCCACAGTCAACCCTTGTGTGCCTGTGTGTCACTCTGTCTGACCCTAAGAGACGTACAGTGGCAACACCCGGTCCTGAGACAAAACCTCACTGTCTGACATTATCTATTGCCATTATTAGTCTGTCAACATTATCTACTACCAGTGGAGGACTTGTTCGAATTTACAAAGGGAGGATGGTAGCCAAGAAGTTATTGTTTTCCCATGCTTTTTTCTCTTACTATTCTAATAAAAGTGAAGAATGCAGTTTATGAAATGAGGAAGATGTTCTACTTCGCTGTGGCCCTCCCACACCATAGGATATTTTGCAGACCAGCTATGCTGCAGCTGACATTTGAATAAGACTTTGATCATCCGATAATATCAGAAAGCAGTCAGAAGCAGCTCTGGATGATTGATTTTGCTCACATTGTTACTATATCTTCAAAACGAGGATAAGGAAGTGGTTAGGCTCACACTGTGATTACACTTCTGCATACTTTGGATGCCTTCCAGCCACAAGGTGCACAAGAGGCAATTTAAGGAGATGGAGGGGAAGAGCGGGAAAAGTATTGTGGAAACAGATTTAAATAAACACCCCAGAGGAACGCCAAATGAGAATGCTTGAGCCAAGAGTGAATGTAATCTTGTAAAAAAAAGTCTATTTTAATGAATAGACCGAGAAAACTAAATTGAAATGAAGTATATTTGTGGCTTGGCTTTGGCAGATACAATCAGGACAGAAAGGTAGTTGAAAACATTGTGAAAACATCTGGGAAACAAAGAAGATTGCCTGATTCCTTTGATTTTGCACATGATGGCTCCTCTCTGGAAGTTGCGAATGTGTCTTGAGAGCAGATGAAGAAATTTGGAAACTGCATCTGAATACCTTTCAATTGATTTAGATGAATCTGTTTGAGTTTAGGCCACGGGCATTCACAGTGAGGTAGGAAATATGTCTACTTGGGTAATTAATTTTGTGGAAAAAAAAAGATTGTACCACCGACACAATGAATTAATAATTTCTAATAGTAAATAAGAGTCGTTAAATCTTTCTACTCTCTGTGTATAAGGGTAGCTGCTTCTATTACTCTCTCTTTGTGTGTGTGGTTTTACAAGTATAGCCACATGGCCCAAGCAAACGACAAGAAAAAGCCATGCACCATAAATCATGTAGCTGTGACATTTATAGACTAACAACACACACGCATGACACACTGAATGTGAGATCTGATTCACTACACGCGTGGACTCGTCAGCTCTTAATAAACTGAAACAAAATATTATAAACACATTCCTGAGAGGACAGCGGTGGCTAAAAAAGTGGCTAGCAGGGTGTTTAAATGAACAACCCAGCAGGCCTGAGTGGTTCGCTTTAATAGAGAAGCTCTGACACACACACGCATGCACACACACACATCCTCGACACATCGCGTGCACTAACATACAAACAGCATCATGTGTCCATACAGCACAGCACTGCCCAAAACACATCAATGCCCTTCAAGAGCACCCGCACAGACAAGCACTTGGGACACACACACGGTCTCTCCCGAGCTGCCGTCATGTTTTGAAGCTGCTTTGTCTTTTTTACACAGCCATTAGTTGTTTTTAAACCTGCATATTTTCTGCTGATTACAGCAAATGGACTCCTATTCAGAGGGAGCACAAGGAAGAGGGCTGTACATGTGGTTGCTATTTGTGAGGAATGGTGCATGTGGCGGAGGGAGAGAGGAGGAAAGAGGGGAGTCAGAGGTCTGCAGCGGAGATGCAGGCACCCTATGTATATGTATGTATGTGTGAGTGTGTTAATGCATGTTTGTTTGAGGAGGAGAAAAAGTGTGTATTTGGTGTGCGGACAGCTTTCTGTGTGTGTGTTCATATGTGAGTGGGTTGGTGTGCAGGGTCAGGGAAAGAGAGACGGGGCAAAGGGTGAAGGTCAGAATGCTTTAGGGGAAGGAGATCAGATCTGCGCAGTGAGGTGGTGAAAGTGTGAAAGGTCACAAAGTGTTTGGGTCTTGCAGAAGTTAGCGTTTACTGAAGAGCAGGGACAAAAGGGGTGTGTGTGTGTGTGTGTGTGTCTGTGAGAGAGAGAGAGAGAGAGAGAGAGAGAGAAGCAACTGAGAAATAAAAAGCCTGTTAGCTGTAGCATCAACAGAAGGTGAAGCTGTGAGAGGCGACCGTAAGGTTAGTCCAAGTGGGAATGAGTCAAATTGCATGCTAGTTTAAATGCTGCTATTATCACATCAGGCAGTGTGTGAGAGTGCTGATAAAGATGTAACTGCATGACTCTTGTCTTAAAAGAAATTGGGCTGCCACTCTAAACACACTACTATTTAATCCCATGTGTAATTCCTGTAGAACATTATATGAGTGACTCTTAAGAAGAAGCTGAAGAAGGATAAATATATATATTTGCAATAATATCACAGTTTTTCTATAAAAGGCAAGCATATTACTACTATTATTGTTATTATTATTATTATTGTAACGTACTGAGGAGACTTACATAGGTAGGGTCTTAGTGACTTACACATGAAGGGCTTGACACTGCTGTGGATGTGCTTATGCTGCTTGAGGCCAGAAGACGTTGCGAACGTCTTGCCGCAGTCAGAGCAGGCGTGGGCCCGCGCCCCGACGTGCTGTGAGCGGATGTGCCTCTGCAGGTTACTGGGGTCTGTGAACACCTGCTGGGGGAAGCAACCACACAGACGCACGGGGGAGTTACTATCTGCTTCTACAAACATGGGAGTAATAAATAATCTGCAATAAAAAAGCAGACATGGACATAAAAATGCTCATTAATTCAATGTCCCCTCCAAAAGGCATCACTTTACCTTTGAGCAGTTTTCACATTCATAGTGCTTGCCACTGTCGTGCGACATCTGATGTCGGATCAGGTTTGATTTCCAGTTGAAGGCCTTGGGACACTGGTCACACTTATATTCCCTCTCCTCAGAGTGGGACAGAGTGTGGGCCTCCAGACTGCAGGAAACACAGAGCAGAAAACAACAAGGGTTTACAAGTTTGTTGGCAGCCTGACAGCTCTACATGTGTATTGTTGACAATGAAAATCAGACAAATATATCCCGAAACAAATGGCTGATCTGAGCGTGTCACTCACCTCTGGACATCAGGGAAGACCTGGTCACACTCCTTACACTCGTGCAGACCATGAGACATGTTCAGGGGTAGCAGGTCTTGAGGTTCCTGGGCCTTCAGGTCACTGTCCCCTCCTGGATACATCAGAAAAGGAAGAAGAGTGTGTAAATGAATCCTGAACCGTTCAACGGTTCAAAAAAAAAAAAAAAAAAACCCTGCCATGTCTATACCAGAAGTATTCAAAAATATGTTGGTTAACTTCAAATGGAAATTATATTGGAATGATGTTTGGGTGTTACAGCAAGTTGGAGAGCTGTGCAGTATTGAGGTATGTTTGCAGTCTTTGAGCTACTCCATTACATACAGCACATGGATCATGTGGGGAAAATATAATGATTTGCACTGCCGATTACTGAGTCTGTGGTCCAGTCTTGTACAAGTTACACTGAATTTGAATATATATAGCTTGCGTGAAACAAAAATAGAACATGTTTCAGTTTGTGGATCCTTCTTTCCAAAGCACATTATTGTATGATCTCATTTTCAGTGGCTCTGCTGGGAAACACAGCCATTACATCATTAGTGTCATACTCTCCCAGTCCAGCTAAACATCCCTCTTGTCACTCTTCAGCGCACACTGTTTACAATGGCATGAAAATAGCCCACTTATTTAAAATAAAAGCCGAACCTGGGTTAAGGAAGGAGGAGGGGGGCATCCCACATGGCTGTTTCTGGTGGTCCAGCAGCTGGTTGCGGGACTCAAAGTGCTGGTTACAGTCCTCACAGCGGTACTGCCTCTCCTCTGCATGGCAGGAGGCAGAAACATTAGCATTTTAAGCATTTAGGAGAGGTATATGTGTCATTCAAGAGTTGGAAATTGACAGAAATGTGTGTTTGTGTGTGCGTGTGTGTGGTACAGACCATGAATATCAGGAGCCATGGTGTCACATGAATACTCTTCAGCCTTCATGAAAAGTAGCAGCTCTTCACCGGGGAAAATCTCTCTGGTGACTTTGTAGAAGATCTGCAACGCACAGGAGGATTGAGATTTACAACGTGCTTTTACATCACAGCTTAATTGCAAAGGTCAAACAAAGCTGTGGGGATCAACATACTTTGCTGTGCTGAATTTGCCTTTTTTTGGTGTCCTGTGAGGACGTTGCAACTGCGTTTATTTTTACTGCATTTTTTTCCTCACAACTGAACTGCTATGTGGGCTAAGCTATCAGTTTTTTAAATCACTTAGAGTAGCTCTCGGTGCACACAGACACATGCAAATCGGCTGCACAATGTGTACATGCTTGTCATATTTGCACTGCCACCACCTCACACACAGAGGAGACATATACATGAAAACACACACATACACTCATTAACTGGTAATTAATCACCATTTAAGACATCTGTCTTTCTGAAAACTAAATTAAAGCTCAAACAACCACCCTGCAGAATAAATATACTGTCTTATAAATACTGTATACTCACTCACTCACTCACACACACACACACACACACACACACACACCCTGGATTCTTCAGTAATGCTTGTAGTAGGCAAGAAGTGGAAAACAAATGTGGACGGCAAGTTTACTAATGTGTGGTGATAAAGTGTAAAAATAAGCAAGCTGTTAAAAACTGCACTCTGTTAATTGAGTAACTCAGTGATGGATGAAACTTCCAAACAGTGAGATCAATTAAGGACTAACACCACTTCTAGGTGCTCATTTAATGAGCACAATTCAGTCTAGGTCCACTTATTTCTCTGCATTTCTAACCAGTGCGAGCTGGGGTTGGGATTTCATTGCATCCCTTTAGTCTTAAATACATAGGGATTATCAAAGCATGTCCCCGCTGAACATATGTCTGTTAGGAGGGGGTCCGTCATTTTAAAGAATCAGCTGAGAGACCCTGAGACTGTGGTGCTTCCCGTGGACACACAATAGCCTTTCTCTGCAAAACAATCAGACATGGCGTTATTTTTGGCATGCTTTGGAGGTTTAACATATTACCTTCCTCTGCTGCGTCGACGTGACAATGATTGAGGGGGAATTTATTAGAAATGCAAGTGGGGGGGGGGGGGCTTCTGGGAAGTCACGGGTCACAGGTACACCGCTCACGGACGGAATTCCTGGCGAGCACTAGAGACGAGAGCCACACTGGCTCCACACAGAGTTGTGATAAATATCTTAGTCACAATAAAGATCGTGATGTATTCAGTGCTATAATTGTTTGTGTCATTGTTCTGATTTCTGGCAAATGCTATAATACTAAATGTGATACTACAGGTTTCTGGGCCCCACTGTGACTCAGAGGAGCACAGGAAGTTCTGAGAGCCACTGGAGTAAAAGGGAGTTCAAGTAAGTAAAAAACCAGGGCCTGCCCGCGGCACAGCTCTTGCATGTCAATAACAGAGGAGTGATCGGTGCACAGTAACTGATGGAGCTTTGTGGTAGCATGAAAGTATGATTTAAATTCAGGCATTAAGAAAAAAAATCTAAGCCGGTCAAGTGAGTCGGCGGGAGGGTGACAGGCACGACAAGTCTGACTCCCATTACAGGGCTAAACCAGAGTCATTACAGTTATCCGGACCAGGAGAGATGCATTACATATTAACCACCACATTTAATTCCAGAAAATATTCTTGTTTCATTTTTGTAGCATTTCAATTTTAAATCTTTTCATTTGCATTAATTTAACCGCTGAGGTCCATGAAGAAGTTGGCCAACCTTTTTTTATTTTTTTTTTGGCAGTTTTGATGTCTGGTTTAAGAGAAATTCAGGCCTGATCAGCGAAAGCAGGGCTGCACTCGCATTGTTTCTAAGAAAAAATGATGAAAAGTGAACTGAAAGGGTCCCAACAGGAGCTTTGATCCCTGACATACCCTCCTCTAACCTCTCTAACCCCATAAACACACACACCTGAGCACAGACGGGACTTCACAGAGCTTACATGTACACAGACACAAACAGACACGCTCTTTCCTGTGTCTGTCACCTCTGTGATTTAGAGACAATCACACAGCAGTTCAAGCAGACATGGGAGTCTGCAGGGATTCCGCTCCGAGAGACTGATATCGAGGCGGAGGAGGGAGGCTCTTTGGAAAGCTACCAGGGCGTGGACTGAGGCCTCGGAACATAAAAATTAATGGACACTGTCGAAACCACTTTGTCCATAAATACAACAGCGCAAGTTCATGGTAAAATGCAACTATGAGTCTATAATTTCAGGATGTTTCACAAATAACAGGAGATAATTCAGAGTCACACAGCGAGGGAGACCCAGGTGAGTCAGCAGCAGGCATCCACTTTGCTGTGCTGTCCATAAGTCCGAGCCTGACCTCTGACCTCCCTCTGTTAGGGATCAGTAAACATTTCTGCAGCTCTGTTCCTCTGTACGAGAAGGTGTGTTTTGGGCTGGCCCAAGTGCCCACACGAGCAGGAGCAGGAGGGTGATTACGAATATGAGGGGAATTCCCCCCTGACAGCTCCACCCCTTCCCCCCGAGGGCCGCGCAGATAAACAGAAAAAACACACACCAACAAACAAGGCAGGGTCCCGCTCCAGAACAGAGGATGCAATGTTTAATGCGAGGGGTCCTTTGCATGTCACGGACACACTGACAATCATGCACGTGCACACACCGACCGCCAGCGGTCTTTAACAGTGGCTTAAAACAACAGGCTCTTCTGTAGATAAGATAACCAGGGTGTGTGAGTTCACACTGAGAAAGCCGGCCGCCTCAGCATCAAGGTCGTTTCTTACTCGTACTGCAAAGAAACGCAGCACTGAAGACTTTTGCTTCATTTCTTTGGCATTACACACGAGCTTGACTTGGGTCTGCAAGTTTTCACATTTATGCAATGGCTTTAGTCTGCTCTGCTCAGGCTGCAGCAGTATCCAAGAAAACTATCCCCTCACTGACCGAGTCTTATTGTCTAAGACCTGCAGATCAACGATTTTCTCCTTCTCTCTCTCTCTCTCCCTCTCTCTCTCTCTCTCAAAAAATATGTGTGTGTGTGTGTTATTTCTCCCTCTATATGTTCCTTTACTGAGTCACTATCTTTCTCTCTCTCTCTCTCTGCCAAAGGTTACAACCACGAGAGGATCAGAGGCTATAATCGGACTACTTTGTTACCTTGACACCATTAGTCATTAGCAGAGTAAACACAGTCACATTTTCCCCGGTCACACCCTGTTGGCTGACTCCTCGCTCACACAGAGCTCATTCGACAGGTATGCCATTCACCGACGCTGTCCTGCCACAATAAACTCTCAGTCTGGGTGCTGCTCTCAGTGCAAAAACTTCACATGTCAAGCAACCTTAACGTCTGAAAACCCAGAGCCACAACCAAGGTTTATACTGCAATGATTATAAAAGATTAAAAAGATATAAGACCGCTTCTTATATACAAAACTAGGCAAAGAAACCACAAGGTTACATCAAATGTAAGAAGAACAACCTCTACATTGTTTGCGTGTGCTTGCTCAGCAGTAGCATGACAGCAACAAGCGTGTCCACATGATGTTGCGACCTCCCTGTAGCTATCGGGGTCATGCAACATGTACAGTGTGTTTGGCAGTCACCATCATTTGGCCGCGGCACAAAACCGTTTCGTGACTTAGATAGCAGCAAGGAGCATGAGCGCACAACGTGCAGCTGCTTCCAGCAAATTGGATGAACATGTAAGGAAGCCAACATGGGGTTATGCTCATGTTCGACTGAGTCAGCTGTGGGAAAGTGACCTTATGAAGAAGCAGGAACTTTCTGGCATCTCGTGAGCGACAAATCTTCGATGTCAGGTGGAGACTTCGCATCTCCAGAATGAATTTTTAGGTGTCTTAGTCTTCTAAGGCCTCAATAAGTGGCATCCTGTGCATTTACTGTTTTTACATGTGCAATCTTTAATATGAATCGGAACTCTTTCTACAGTGGTTTCTTGCCTGTTTCTCATAACTGAATGCGCTTTGAGCTGTTATCTCAGTGCACTACAGTCCCTTCATGATTTCACCACCAGTTTATTTACATAATGAATGACTGTCAGTGTTTTGCTAATATGACCCTCAGCCACTTCATCCCGCTCAATACTGAGTGAGAATCAATAAAGCGAATGAGATTAACGCTCATATCCCTCTGCACTGTCTTATGAAAGGCTCTTCAGGGCCTCGTTGGATGATGTTAATTACACTTTTAATCTATTTTCCTTTCAATTGAATCAGCAGAGTGAGGAGCGCAGTGGAGGGTTTTCAAGCACTAATTGCCCTAATTATCTTAACGACAAAACACGCCGATCATGGACGGATCTATGCAAGTAGCGCTCGGGCCGTGTTGCTCAGCGCACTGGCAAACAAATGAGGACATCAGGAGAGATGGAGCATTGTGGCATGGATGGTTAAAAGGCCAATGCTGAACACAAACAGCGGGTCGCAAGCCAAAGTTACAAGATCTAATTACAAAATAGCTTAGCCACAATGCTTCATCATGAATTATTTTCTCTTAATCTTTAATTGAAAACAAAATCAAAAACAACAAAAAATATACTTTCAGATATCTTCAGAGGGCTTTTTTTTATTCGTAAAAGACTGGATTCAAACCTATACGAGTCACAGCAAGTTGAATTAATCACAGATTGCAGCGTGACTCACAAACTGCGACACCTGCCATCTCCTTCCTCTCCATTGTTTCCTGTTGCTCTCCCCTCTGCAGTGTCAAATGCATAAAGCAGTAAAACAGAGTGCTCATAAAAATAAAGGCTGTCTTTGTTAAATTAGCGAAAATACTGACTGTGCAGCTCATTCTAGTATTAGAAAAAAACGATTGTAATCTAGAACGTGAGTCCCGTTGAAATTAAATGACTGCACATCTACAGTCACACAGAGTTTAAGAGCCATTTAAGTCACTCTGAAAATAACTGTTTTTTTTCTAATTAGCTTTTTTTTAATTTCATTTATTCATTCCGTCATTAAATGTCAGGTATGTGAGAAGATTGTCGTCCTCTGTCATTATACAGTGTATCAATTTAATTTGCAATGACTGTGGAAAATTGACTCAACATGCTGAAAAGCCGATATAATGCTAAAAAAATGTAACTTCCCTAAGACAGATTAAATGAGAATACATTTTCTTCTGATATAATAAATATGGTCTGACGTTCTTTTTGTTAATATTTGCAGAATCTGTTCCTCTGCAGATGTGTTTGTAGTACAGATCTTTTACGCCACTGTGGCAGAGCTGAGGAGAATAAAATGAATTGTGAGAGAGAGGAAAAAGAGAAGTGGGATCCCGAGCAATTTCTCCACTAAGACAAAACAGGCTTTTTTCCCTCTCTCTCTCTCTCTCTCTCTCTCCCTCTCCCTCTCTCTCTCTCCTCACTCCTTCGTTTCTCTGTCGCTCCCTCACCCTCCTGAGATTGGTCATAAAGTTTTATGATAAACAGAACTGGGTCAGGAATAAGAGGAGAGAGGCCAGTTTAACTCTCGCGCTGGCAGGGCTAAATTGGCGCTCGAAAAGAGCCAGGACCAAACAGCGACCAAAACACCTGGACACTGCTGTGCCTGCATGACATGCCTTAAAATAAAACAGTCATCTCTGCTGATGGTGGGAAGATTCCTTTGAATTTGGCGCAGAGGGAAGAACAAGTAACGTATGCGCTGGGTAGCTCGGTCAGGCCCTTCTGTGGAAATCTGGTGATGCTACTCGTTGTGTGGTGAGTGTGTAATATGTGGTTTTAGGCTGGGTTTAGACTCAGCACTTCTCTGTGGCAGTGAAAAAAAAACCTGTTGGAATCAGGTAGTGTAAGTTTTAATGTTTGCAGCTCGGAATGAGGAGCATGGGGAGTCATCTGAACCACAATGAACAATTCACAGTCCTGCAGAGTGTGCACGCACGCACGCACGCACGCACGCACGCACGCACACACACACACACACGCACACACACACACACACACACACACACACGCGCATGCATGTAGAAACACAGGCAGTTACAGGTGTGTGCACACACTCCACAGACACAATGTAAAACACTTCACACACTCACAACATGTCAATGCACATAAAAGTCTGTGCACACATGGAGACAAAAAACCCTCAGAAGCACACACTCGCACACACTCACACACACTCACACACACACTACCAAAAACTGACAGCAGCTTTACAAGACCACCCCCTTTTAGTCTATTCATTTTAAACATACAGACAGGCATTGTGAGACGCTACAGTGTGTTTTCAAAAACACCAATGTTGGCCGGAAGGCTTAAAGACGGCACATTGTGCTGTGTTGTGACAGTGTGTAATACTTAACAATCACCTCATCATAGCCATGTCCGTGACCTGTCGGAGCCTTACACAGCCACCCGAGCAGAACCACAGTGTTGACAGCGAGTCACACCTCGCGGAGAGGGCAGCTCGGGGGAAAGCTCTCTCTGCTTGTTTGTCTCTCTTTCTCTTTTAAAAGAGAGCGGGGTAAGTGCTTTTGGAAAGCCTCTTGTCTTCTTCTTTCCCGTTCTGTTCACAAAACGGGCGCCTGCTCTGCTCTCTCTCAACCTCTTCCCTCTTTAACTGAGAGTGCAGGAAGGGTGAGAATGACGCAGGCGTGTGAAGGAAGAGCAGGAGGCTTGTTCCCGAGAAGTTTTTCACTTTAAAGCCATCATTGCGGGGCCAATCACATCAAACTTTTATCTGATTGAAAAGCATTTGGTTTGAGTTATTAAATACTCCTGATATTTTTCTGATATTTCTATGGGTGACACTCAAGAAGTAATCGAGATGAACCACCAGTGAGAAGTGATGACAAAAATGTAGGCTACATTATGTTTTTTTATTCGGGTCAAGCCTTGGTATGCTCCATACTCGTGTCAAATAGAGTTTAGCCTCTTGTCTCGCTGCCTTGCTGCGTGCGTCTGTGTAGGAGGGGTGTCTGGCCATGGGATTACTGAGGTGAACAGACCCCCATGTGTATAGCACGCACCTCTCTACAGCCAGGTGAGCAGCAAAAGGACTGTGACATTCCTGGCATATCTAGGAGTTTATATCGCAAGCGTGACTGGGAAGTGTGCGGAACTATCATCACGGCGGGCCGCCTCTGATCCTGCCCTGTGGTCCTCGCACGGCAGAAGCCAGAGCACAATTACAGAAAGAAAACACACACAGATAGCGAGGAGTCTCTGCGGTGCAGCATGGGGGAGAGCTCTGTGTGTGTGTGTGTGTGTGTGTGTGTGTGTGTGTGTGTGTGTGAATTGAAGGCAGGGTGGGCCAGCCGCTCATGGGACTATCTGACTTGGATCACAATAACACCTTTTAACACAACAGCGCGCAGACAGGACAGCCATCGGAAAATACAGGGAAGCCTTCTGGCATTGAAGCTGTGCGTGAGTTGCACTTGATTCATCCAGCTAGACAGCGAGATTCAGAGGACACATCACCATTTGGGAGTTCAAAATCAAGTCATCCACATGTTTTTTTTTTCTTTTTCTTTTCTTCAGATCATGTTCGTCTTGTACTTCGTTGAGGTTGTTCTGCCAGGCAGGCTGCGAGTGTCTCCACGTACCTGATCATCTATCTGGCACGCTGTCAGGTTATGCTGCTTGGCCGCAGGGGCAAACTGGATGTGCTTCAGCCAGCTCCCGATATCTGGCTTGCTGGCATCCACGCAGAATTTTACATGGCCTGACCCGTCCAAGATCTGCAGAGAGAGAGAGAGAGAGAGAGAGAGAGAGAGAGAGAGAGAGAGAGAGAGAGATCAGACTTTGATCAGTATCAGTCCAGGTTACTGTGTCCAAACACTGACTAACCACATACCTCCCACATGTTAGGAGCTGGTCTGTGGCGTAATAGACACACACACACACACACACACACACACACACACACACACAATTACAGTTGAGTACAAGCAAAGTATATGCTAATCATTTAAAAATTCCTTTGTAATATAAAAATGCTCGTGTGCATATTTGTAATTATTGTTTCAGTCATTTCTAAGGAAATTCATGTTACCACAGAATAATAGCAATAAATGTAATAAAACAAAATAAAATGAATTATATATGTATGACATTTTTTTTTCACCCTTGAGGGAGCTCTCAAGGAATTATGTCATTTCCACTGCGGCAATAAAAAAATGTAAATTACATTACAATGTTTTTCAACAACAGTAAATCAGTACACATACGAGACCATAAATATAAATCAATTAAATTAAAACATTAGGAAAAAAAATACAACGAGACTGCAACAAATTCTGGCTGATCGATCTGCTGTTATTTCGTTGATAAAAACGAATTTTAAAATATATACCAACCGACTTCAGCTGACGTTTGAATTCGTTTCGTTTGAAAACGTAGTTTCATCGATTAATTTAGCAAAATACACTGATTTTAACAGTTTGTATTTAGAAAAGGGAATTTAAATAATATTGACAACACGATTTAAGAACAACAACAGTAATGGTATAATAATAATAATAATAATAATAATAATAATAATAATAATAATAATAAACGAAGAAAACAATTGTGTTTCTCTCCTGCACACCATCGACCCTCTTCGAGCTCTGAAGAGCAAAATAACAATAAATACAATGAACTGAATTATCATGCAAATCATAAGATCTCTGGACTTCTGCCGTTTAGCTACAATAATATTCACGCAGCATTTCTCTCAACGAACCGTAATCAGCATAACGTCGTTTTAATGTGTTCATATTTATTATAGAGCAGCTGTAAACTTTACAAGGGAACAAATCAATTGCAGGAAACCGCGAGCGATAAGAGTTAGGAAGACATCGCCGATTGTTGGGATGCAAAACGGACTCTCTCTCTCTGTCTGTCTCGGGGTCACAAATCTGTCTTTCTGCCTTTGTACAACCTGCCCCTGAATAAATATTTAGCTTGCATAGAGCCCTTTGTCTGCACTAACACTCTGCCCATTCATGCTGCAAAAATACTCTCCAGCCTTTTATGAATTTAACCGTCAAACTTGGGCCACTTCACAACAGACTGAACAAGCACATTTGTTTTATTTATTTTGCTCTCAATGCAAGTCGCTTCATAAAAAAAGGCCGTTTTGTTCTAATTCCTTGAGTCTGTTTTCTCTTACCGTTGAAACTCTTTTGCACAGTCGCGCCACACTTTAAACCTCCTGGGATAAGAACCGCGGCGCTAACTGAGGAAAAGTGATGAAAAGTCCGGGTTTTTTAAAAAAAAACCTGCAAACGATCAAAACTCGGCCGTCAAATAAACAATAAAACTACAAATAGCCTTTGTTGCGGCGCGCTGTCCAGATTTTTGGCACTTAAAAAACAAAAACAAAACAGTGTTCTGTTGTTTTTTTGTCGGCGTCTCTTCTGGTCTCAGAGCCGCAGGACGAGTCGACTCCTCGCCGGTGCGACTGTCCGTCAGACGGCGCACCGTCGGTAAATGTAAATCCTCTCACTATATTGTCTCACAGACACCGCTCACCCGGTCGGTTTCCCCTCACTGTCCTACAGACATCGCGGCTCGGAACTAACATCACCTCCGGTACATCAACTTGCTCCCAACTTTTCACTGTGCGCGCTTCGCTTGGCTCGTCCGCTCCTCTCTTGTCACCCCTCCTGTCCTGTCCTGACGCACCCAGGTGTCCTCTAGTAGCCATTCAACTTTTCATTTTTCTCTTCCTCTCCCCCCCTCCTCAGCCACTCGGGATGTGTCGTCTATATGATAGCAGAGAGATTCAAGGGTTGGTGGTGTGTGGGGGGTGTTGGCTTCAAGCATCGCCCCCTCACTTCGCGCGTCCCGGACGGTTTGTGTGATGTTTCTTTTTTACGCGCTGTCTCACGCAGACGGATCCAGCGCGTCCATCCCAAAAGCCAAGAAAGACGAGACTCAAAACACGGGACTGTCTTTGCCCCTGTCCCCGGTCGGAAGGGACTCCTCACCGCAGTAAATTTTAAAGTGACAGGGGCCCGGGGTTGGAGAGGGTGAGCGGGGTCAGGGAGAGGTCGGGATGGGGCTTCTAAAGGGATGAACTGCACACACAGGCAGCGCACTTTAATGAACCAACATAAGCATCAAAGCGCGGATCATTATCCACGTGTAAGCAAACTTTTCCACAACACACCGCGACGCTTCATGGACCATTTTACGACATTATTAACCTGAGGATCCGCACTCTTATTTACCTCGAGGTTATGATTTAGTTTTGAGTAGCATTCATGTCTGGATGCGAGAGTAACAACAGTAAGAAAAGTGAGAAAAGAATGAAAATAGGTTCCTTATTCTGTACTTGTGCTGAGGCAGTAATGTAACAACTAGGCTCAAGTGTTCCTCCTGGGGACCTCCAGGAAACTCCGTGAGGACCACTGGAAGTCTCTGTGCCACAATTTGGGAAACACTGACCTAATCACCTGCTTTCCCCTGCCTTGAACATAACATGCTGTAAGGTCGTTGGGTGCTAACACTGGATCTACCTGTGCGCTCTCCTCCCCAAATCCCCCCATCACAATTACGCACACACAAAGTCAGCAGAGTATGAGTGATTTAAAAAAAAAAATGATCGTAAAACGAGCTTTGGTCAAGAAAAAGAACAAGAGCTCAAGTCGGTTGAACCAATCTCGAAATTAAAAACTAGTAGTTTTATTCTTGAGCATTCACTTTGAGCTCTGGCCTCTGTGCACCTGCTTTACTGCAATGAAAAGAAGGCAGAAAACGTTGCATTCATTTTATTTCATCCAGTTTCATCCAAATGTAAAGGTTTCAAAGCCGAAGCCGAGGATGTGAATGAACAGACAAGGGTCGAGAATAATAAAGAAACGTCCTGGTTGTCAGAGAGCGGAGTTTATTAGGCAGCTCATAAAGCTGCAGAGGACAGGGCTTTGGCTGATGAGAGCAGATGATGATGGATAACGCCTCACACTGTGACATTGACCTTCCATCCCAGATAATGCCTATTGTTTTACGAAATCGCGGAGCAAATGTGCAGGAAGGACAGGAAAAAATCATGTGTAAATAAGGCAGGACCCCGCCACCGATTCCCACCGTCTAGCGCTCCTTGAGAACCGAGGAGAGACCCCGGTCCGCCCGGTCATTGATTTCCTGCCTCTCCTCGACTTGTCCATTGTTGGAACCCTTTTTAATTTAGCCATAAATTGGGAAAGCTCAAGTCGAATGAGCTGTTCTATTTTCTTCCTGTCAGGATGAGGGATTTGTTTTATGATGCATTGTGTATTAAATACAAGTAATCTGGGAAAGTGATTGCTTCGCGGCCTCTCCGGGTCTGATCGAGGATCCTGATAGAGAGAAGGGGCCTGAGCTCGTTTCTGAAAAGGAGGAAATGTCTGAAAAAGGAGGATAAACACGCGGGGTTTTGTGGTATCACCGGGGGTAAATTGGGTTAACAGTAACAGGACCCCCTAAGCCTGGCAACGAGAGTGGATGTTGCACTTCTCCCCCCTGTCAGGAGATGGCGTGCTCAACTGAAGTGAACTTTTAAAAACATTTCTGAATGGATATTTGAACACTTCAGGAGACAATATGATAGTTGTTGCTGAGAAGTGAGTTTTTCTAACCTTCATCTTGATTTTCTTCTAATCAGCAAATGCTGCGTAAAAGAATCCCATTCAGATCAAGACTACGCGCATGTGTGACATATCATTTGGTGATTAAAATGTCCGTTTATGACAGTGGTGAGACATCTGGACTATTTAATCTGCAGAAATGTAAGCGAGATACTCTGTTTTCTAAGTTTTATGGCATATTATTGGCATATTTTGAGTAAATTGAGCACCACTGCCCAAAAAAAAAAGAAAGAAAAAAAAAATCAATCCAACTTTCCTTTATGGATCACGTGTTGGCCTTTATTTCAGAGCCGTGGATTTAACTTCATGTTGAAAGCACTGCAGCTCATATCTCAGTTTGTAACAGTCTGCTCTATCAATCAATCTTTTTTTTTTTTTTTTTTTTGACTTATTATAAGTTGGGGGTCATTTCTTCTGCGCGTAAAGTGCAGCACCAAACATCCACATTAAGGCGTCAAATTGCTCGATGGGACATGAAAGATTCAGCTGTATGGGCTTGGGTGTGTAATCACCTGAACGAGGGGCTATAAAGCTCTTGAATCTCCACTGAAAAGACCGACGGGGGCGACTTTAAAACACTTGTTCATTTGTTAATAAACCACCAGAGTGATTTGCAAGGCACGGCTCTAATTTCTATTTATTTCACCAATCCGCCGCAAACGCTATTCTGATGTGCTGAGATGAAATAGATGTGTTTTATCTGAATTATGCCATGCCTTTGTCATAATGATTCTGACATAGCGGCTAAACGCTGGTGCGGAAAAGCTGTTTATCAACAAATTACAAACCGAACACATGCATGCTTCAGGGTATGTTAGTTCCGACTATATCATGCCACACAGCATTTCATACCTATTTAAAGGACTCTTAAAACATACAGCATACGCGTAATGTTTAGCGCTCGGACTTTAAAGTGCTGTGAAATTCTTGAAAGGGGGCTCATGCTTATTTCGCTTGCGGCTTTGTTGTTTGTTTTAGGAGTTCAGTCACGAAAAAAAAAAGATTCATAAGTGAATGTAGGGAATTTTTATGATCAAATAGCTTCATATTTTACTTGATCTAAGGCTCAGCTTCATGGGCGTAACACTGGCCCGTTCCCTTTTTTAATCATTTGAATAACTTTGCAGCAATATTTTTTAGTACATACATACAGATTAAAAAAAAAAAAGTGATTGGGAATTGTGTGAAGTCAGATGGGACAGCGCCGGGGAAGAGGGGGATTCCCGTGTGGGTTGCAAACTGACTCCAGCCAGCGAGCAGCAGAGCCTGCGCCGCCGCAGCCGAGGGGCCACATGGAAACACTGTGTAGGCCTGCGTGGTGCATTCCAGCACATCCTCCAGGAGAGCGGAAAAGAAGTAAAAGAGAAAAAAAAAAGGAAGAAAGAAAGAGAGGAGAGAAAGAAAATATCGCAGCCAAATCCACATGAAATAGTTCTACCATTCACGGCGAGACCTCCCATTGACACTGGCGAAAAGCTGCATTAAGCCTCCATCATGGCTCTGTGTACACACACTCACCTATTTTGCTTTAATGTGTGGCGACTCAATCAAGTGGTAAAAGCTCATTTAAAGCTCAAACGAACGGTTAGCCGAAAGTTTGCGCAACACTATGCAACTTTTTCTTTAATTAACACATCCGTCAGCCAAGATTAGCGCACAATACACTGACTGTGCAGCTTGAAGTCCCTATATTGAAGGATAGAGCTGGTGTCCATATAGCCCAATTACCATTAAAACAGAGCAGCGGAAATGAAAGGGGAAAATGTAAATAAAAAATTTCCTTGGGCCTGGAAGTAGGCCCGTTGTGAGCGGCGTGTTAATCTCCACCTCAGTAATTTGGTTCTGCGGGAGAAGACAGAAGCCCTGCTGCTGTGCCCTGCACTTCATAAATCACTGCTTTATGTGGACAAGGTCAGCGCCACCCTCCACCCCTTCCTCCCCCACCCCACCCTCCACTGGCCCCTCCCGGCCCCTCCGCCATGTTTACCCGGCCGCCCGGGGGCTCTCAGGACCAGACCAGCTCACTTCTAATTACTTTGGATTATTTTCATTTGCCGGGGGTCAGCCAGGCATTCCGACAGAGAGAGAAAGAGAGAGGGATGATTTCTTGACAAATTCTGTGGCCTGTGAGGAACAGGCCCTGCGTGTTTGCTGAATTAGCACCCGGTAATTTTGTTTTGGCACTGTCTGCTCTGTCTTTGACAGCTTGGCTGCAGTGACAGGTCGGCCACAGTACATATGCACGTCTATATTAACAAATCCTTTATTTGACTAACCTAAAATCAAGGTTCTTCTTTTAGATGTTTTTTTTTTTTTTTTCTTTCCAGTGGGGTGAAATAATCCACGAGGGCACACATATTTGTTTCATCACTTTTATAGAGGCAAGTGTCAATATTGGAACGAGGCAGGGCCATCACAGGACATGATGCTGGATGGAGAGGATTTATGAGAAGACATAAATGATCTCATCTCATTTACCAGTTCAGAGGAGGAGGGTGTGAGAGAGGCCTCTGACAAAAGTGAGATTGTTCTTTTTCATCGTTAAAATGCATTTGCTCATCTGAGCTGCAGACCAGCAAAGAGAGAAATGCACTCAAATGATTTACATATGAAAGTATTAAAATAACAGAACCTCCACAAGGTTCCAAAATCTGTGAGGTGATCTGTGTTGGATCAAAAGGTGCACACGCACAGGCCAATATATACACTAAAATCTCCACCGTGATATATAATTAGAATGAATGTGATATTTAATGGTGCTGTAGTGTGAATGGGAGATATTGTGTCCTGTGCTAAAATCAACACTGACAGCAGGAATGGCACAACCTGACCAGGCACTCCAACAAGACAAGCTCACTGGTTTAAAAAGGGGCAGTGCAACCTCCTATTAAAGATGATTTGGCCATCACGAGGAGGGGGTGAATGTAAAAATAGAGAGCGGTTATTATGCAACGTTCAGTAGTTAATTTAAAGATAATTGCTTTTAAGCAGCCTGATGTGCGCTGTTGTTGAGAGGAGCAGTGCCTGGAATGTGGCTACGGCGAGTTGGGGGTCTTCGAGAGGGCGGAGGGAGGGGAGAGAGGTGAGGATGGGGGGGGCGGCAGCGATGTACAGAAAGTAGTACAGGCTGTGATAATCACAGACACTTCCTCCGCTGAGCCTCAGCACACAGGGCCACACTGTATGTGGGCTACGGGGTGCGATAAAGCCGCACAAGAGTCAAAGGTCACGTTTTTTCAAGCATAAATTCAGAGGGCACACAGCTCCTATACGCATGGGACAGAGTGGAAACTTAAACAACCCAATCCACCCCACTCCAGCCCAGCGGAGAAAGGGGGGAGGTAATTAGAGCATGTTGCCGGTCGCCGCAGGGTGAACAAATCGGCTCTAAAACGCTCATAGATATCATCTTTAAAAGAGCTTTTTATGTACAAGAGGTAAAGCGGTATGGAACTGAACACGGCACTTCAGATGTTCAAGTGTCACACATTCATTACATTTATTGAGCTCTCTTCTCACGTTTAAAGCCAGCGCTCTGCTGCAGCACTACCACAATCTGCTTTTCATATACCGTGTCCAATTGGAAGGCTAATATTTTAATGCTGGCAGATATCAGATAGATGTAATACACGTCGTGTGTGACAGGAGACAATGCTGCCATGTCAGTTAAATGTTGTACAGCCACCCTAGAAAAAACAGAGTCTGCAACTGATGTGATATTAATGCAGGGTGAAAATGCAGGTGAAGAATACAGCTGTAACTGTCTTTTACAGTGTTTTATTCATAATTAAACTAAGCTTGATCCAACTGAAAACCAGTGAATAATTCTCAGACAGAGCAATGAATTTGGTGAAAAAGACCATTTGTCCGACGGTGAGGCAGGTGGAGAAACAGACACCTGACAGCTGATGGCTCACAGATACACAGACCCTTTGGTGTATTTACTTTTATCGAGTGTTTCATTTTTTTTTTTTGCAAAGCAGAGAGAAAGGCTTATATTGTTGTACTGAGGAGAGAAAACAGAGAAACATGACAAGTGGGACTAATGGGCATTTCTTATCCAAAATTTACAAGTGGTCAAAACTGAAATGTGAGAAAGTGAGAAAATGTTCTTGAGTGAGTGCAAAGCATAAGCAGATTGTGGAAGTGCGTTCGGTGTGTCCGTCATACACACACACACACACACACACACACACACACACACACAAACTGGAATTTGTTACCCTGCACAGGTCAGCTCAGTGTATGTGGACGTGATTAAAGTCAGAATGAACTCGGAAAACAACAAATCAGTTGCAACAACCCTAAAACGAAGGAAAGCTGAGCAGCTCACACATAACACAGGGACACGGAGTGGCTCCCATTAAAGGCTTCACTGGCTTTCAGTAGCATCAAAGAGGCCCCTGAGTTAGGCTGGGATTATATTTAACCCGGGAGCTTGTTGCACTGCTGAGTACAGGGCACATGCTGATGCTGCTGCCAGTACACCATGCCTCTGGCTTTCAGACCAACGCTCTCATTAAAATGCGGCTTGGGCACTATTTCCTACAGGAACACACACATGGAATAATGCACAGACACACACGAAAACACAAAAACACTCAACAACAAAAGAAAAACAAACAAAATACATATTACTATGGAGACTTCACAATGAATTCATGACTGTATCGTATGATATGTTTTTTATTTCTACTTAAAAAGAACTTTTCCTGCGTAGGAACTGTTTAATATTTTAAATAAAAAAATTATCCTCCTATAATTTGTCACATTTTACTAGTTGTGCATACTAGAGCTAGGTGATACGGATGAAAACATTGTCACAAAATGTACAAATTTATTGATATTTGCTAAATAAAGATATGGAAAATGTGTACAAGATTTCAAATATGTGCAAAATGACGTGAAATAATCAAACTGACGCTCAAAGCAACGCGCTGTGTTTTGCAGTGATGCACTACATGAAGAAAATGACTCATATATGTAAAAGCAGAACTCATTTAACCACTTTTATTTCATCCCAGCATGTTTTGTCGAGAAGTACTGATATTGAACGATCTCCCATCCCTGCTGCCCACAGGCTTCTAAATACAAGAACGGATACAAGCACCCCAACAAAACTTCTCCATATATGTGTGTACGACTGCAGCAGGCCCATTCCTGAGATAAAGCAATCTCACTTGGCACATTTCAGTAGTCAGACTTGATATGAACCATCAGACATGTGCGTCAATACTCCCAAGGTTTATTCAATTCCAAACCAATCATTCTGGTGTCATACACTTTTGGGTTAATATTCTAACTGTGAGGCCCAGGGCTAGGTGAAGATAAATCAGCTTTTATGATGGGTTGTTATGGTTTTTACGGCAGTGAGGTTGTGAGGGACTGATTTGGGGATCAATCACCTGCAGGTGTCTGCTGGGGGCTGGGGTGTGGTGAGGATCGATTGAGGATCTAGTGCTGCGCTGATGGAATAGAGGTGTGTTTGTGTGTGTATTGAGATTGGGTGCAGTTGTAGAAGTGTGCGTGTCGGGTGTGTGTGTGAGTTTTTGCGAGGGCGAGAGAGAAAGACAGAGTGATGAAGGTGTGTGCGTCAGTGCTTCAGAGACAGAGAGGAGATATATCTGGAGCTGCAGCAGTGATGAAGGGCCGCTGGACTATGACCAGACCATCTCGGCTCTTACTGGAGCCTCCCCCCTCCTCCCCCTCCACCCCCCTCTCTCTATCCACTTCTTTATCTAGATGGCACTTTGGAAAATCTCATTGTCACACAACATTTAACAAAGACAAAAGTCTCAGGCGGGCAGCTGGAGATGACAAAGCACGGAGCTAGTGTGCACAGTATCCCTCACATAACCTCTTTCGCTCATGTCTTGCGTGTTTTCCACTGGGAGAGGCCAGCAATGTGGGTGCAAAACACCGCCAAGACACACAAACAAGTTTGTGCATCTATGTGCACAGATGGCACGAGCGCACATCAACACAAGGACGCTTTTGTGGCAACACATTTTGTCCGCTTCTTTCTCTTTCTCTCCCTCGCCGGGTATGGTGTTTAAACACATTCAACATCTCCCCTGACCGTCAGACGGCTGCTTCCTCCGTGCTGTCAGCGGAGCCCCGGCTGAAACAAAAGAGGCGGAGAGCGAGGCCTACGGTTTCTGAATCAGAGGAAGTTGGTGCTGATTACGCTGCCCCTGAAGAAGCATTCCGATCCTGTTAACCCACATGCTGGCTGCCAACTCCAAACCATGCAGCAAAGCACTGTGAAGCTCACACAGCCCCACCCTGAGTGCCCTTTCCCTGCCCAGGACAAGCCCTCTCTTCCTTCCCTATACTTTCTTTCTCATCTCCTCTGTCCTTCCTCTTCTTTTTTCATCCCCTTTGCCCGCCCGTCTTGCCGCTGTGGCTTCTTCACTCGTAGCACCTCTATTTACGTTCTTCCTCCCATTTCTTCCAAATCTCTCATCCACCTTCTGTTTTGTTTTTGTTCCCTCTTGAGCCTGTCCCCTCCTCCATCATCCCCTCCGCACAGAGACACGACAGCAGGCTCTCGTTGGAGGAGAGAACATTCCACCGTCTTCACACCCTTACCTCTCTATCCCTGATGAATTCCTTCACTCCACTTGTTTATAAGATAGAGGGGGTTATTCATAATCAAGCCGAAGAGAGTATGTACACACTGTGGACATCCTGATAGAAGGCGACGTATTAAATTTCTGTTTGTTTGACAGGAGCGCTGTCTCTCTCCTTCTCCTTGACGGGAAGACCCCCATCCATCCAAGCAGGGGGCGCGACCCCAGCAGCACTCCCCTCTCTTTCTCTCTCTCAAGTGCTAACACATATTAAGTAAATGAAGAGTCTCTTCAGGCCGGCAGGAGACAAACGAGCTTCTTAAACATCGGAGGAGTGGCGGTTTGATCTGGTGTCGGCGGGTGTTTACGACGTAACTGCGGCAGAGTTGTGTTTGTGATGTTACCCATCTAAGTGTGTTTATACTGTGGTGGAGATGGCCCCGGTCTCTTAGCCAGGTGCTGAAGCTCTATGTCTTCTGTTTGAGAGCGAGAGTATGCTCGTGGCTTTGCAGAGTGTATGTGTGTGTGTGTGTGTGTGTGCGCTCATTCCCTGCAGGCCTGTGTGTATGTGTGTGGCAGCGCCTCTAGGCCAAATGCTGTCCAGACAGGGAGACAGTGAATGCGTCCACATTGAACCAGAGGCAGGTTTCAGGTTAGAGTGTCTGCTCTCATTCTCCTCCAAGCTTCTCCTCCTGTCTTTCTGTCTCGTTCTCTTTTTCTGTCTTTCTCTCAGTGATTATTGTCATTCTGGCTGCTGGAAAAAAAAAAAAAAACTACACTACTTGTGGGAAGTGAAAAAAGGGAGGTGAAGCAAGACCAAGCTGTGGTGGGCTGGCGGCGGCGGTGGGGGGCTATAAGGCCCCCAGGGCTGGGTATAGGGTTTTGGTGAGGGCTTGGGGGTTGGTGGTGAGGTGTGCTCAGAGAGAGGGCCCTGGTGTAATCTCAGTGCTGAATAGACGGAGCTCTTAATAGAATCCCGTCGTCCGGCTGCCACCGAGAGAAACAAGAGCTGTAATGGATGGGCTCAGCTCTGGCTTCCACTTTCCCCCCCGTGACCCCTGCGTTGGTCAGAAGTAAGAGCTAAAGAAGCATTGTAGCCTCGGGCCTGATTGAATGGGGAGGGAGGGAGGTGGCGGTGGCGGTGGTGGCAGTAGGGGAGGAGGAGGGGGGGGGGGAGGCAGCCGCACTGATAGACCAATTTCCCACTACTGCGAGCAGTAGGGCTTGATTGATGAGGGCTGGTGCTGGTGAGAGGAGGCCCATCACATGCGATCACATAAATACTTATTCAGCTCGAATTGGGCCTGACAAGCCTTACGACAGCTTTGTGCTGTCACAGATATCATTGGAAGGAAAACGCTCCATTAATCATGCGTAATTAACTTTTCCAAACGGAGGTTCTGCTTGGAACCAGTGGTAACCCACTCAGTGCCCAGATAAAAAATTCCAGCATCTTAACTGGGATTGGAGAGGGCCTTATTAAAAGCTAGAGCCAGTTTCCCCTGAGCCGCTCCGTTTGTACAGGAAACGGCTTCATTAGTATCGGTTTAGAGGTCTAATGGGCTCGATACAAAGCCTCCTCTCTCTAACCCAACCGTGTTCAGTGGCCTTACAGTGCAATATCCTGTGAGCACGCACAGCCATAATGTTCTCTGTTTGAAGTCAGAGCAGAACCCATCTGAACGCCTGCCACCAGTTAACTACCTTGACCCCCCCCATAAAGCAGTGTGGAGGAGTGAGCGTTGGAGAGCCCAACAAGCTACGTGCTTTCATTCTCTCTCTCCTGGCCAAAGGTAGCCTCCCCATGGGAGTAAACTGGACCACAGCCCTTTTGTTTCAAAGCAGCAGACCAAATGATCCGCCTCACATTTGGAATAACACAAACGCATACTCAAACACTGATGTATGCACAGACCTACCACCATATCTCATCTGATCAACATTCCTCCTTCAGCTCTCTAATGCTGCCCACCTGCATAGCTGCTGGTGGACACAATGTGAGCAGTTGGCGCGCGAGAAGGCAGAAAACAATCGGGGAAAAACAGTTATGCAGCTTGAAGTGGAACTGAATTCAAAGCTCTTTCAGGAAAATCAAAATATTAGTGTAAGGAAAATACTTTATAAAACTCAGAAAACAACACAGAGCCTAAAAAGAGTTGTGTCATTACAAAACTTCTCCAAGTGCAGAACTCACACACAGACAGCGCAGTGCAGATTGTAATTGTTCTACATTTGTGGATTGAGTTCAAAAATAATTCAGGCTGTTGAATTCAGATGAAAATGCAGCTTTGAAAGTAAAAGAAGAACTTTCTCTTCTTAAAAATGTACTGTCCCAGTGGCGCAGTGCTCAAGACGCAGGTATGCTCTATTATCCCCACAGCCACAGATCCCATTTTTCTTAGCAGAGTCCTGATGGTTCTTGAGGGCATCACATATTTCTCCGACCCACGTCAGCTTTAAGTTCAGACTGGCTCATGGCATGCTTCGGCGTTACATGAAATTATGCCATATTTCTGAGGGGAAAACTGCAAAATTTCCACTTGCCATACATGGTTAGCAATCGACAGAGTGGATCACAAACATGTGCACACACTCCCAGATTCAGTCATCCCTCTTCTTCAGTTGGTCATTTCCTCTAAACATCATCCTCACTGCAACAGGGACTTGACTCATTTCCTGCCTGCTAATTAGCTCTGTCTGGCTGTCGGAGAAAAAAGAAGACACACTAAAACATAATAGTCATGCTCCACGTAAGCACCATGACCGTCTGATCAGAACCACCTACAAGCACCAACAAACACAGAAACTTTTTGCTTCTTTCAATTGCTACTTAGAAATAGATTGGGAAGGTATTTTCGGCAACACTGCTGTGTTAGCCGAGGTAGGCGCAATCAAATCTTCATGGCAAAATGACAGCTATGTTTTATTTGAGTAGTTATTGTACAGCAGCCCAGCTTGGCAGGATGCAGTATGTAAAAATAGTGAGTAAAACACAGTGAGGAGCTTAGTGAAAACAGTCTGCATGGTTACTGGCACAAGCAGGGCCCAGCTGATTGAAATCTTTGTCAGGCATGTGGCGAGGAAAGCAGCTGCCATTATTGGCTGCCCTGGTCACCCTCGCGCGGGTCAATTAAAGCTGAAGTCCTTAAGGTGCCACTTCAGAGTGTCTAAACCGAGGAGTAAAAGAACCAGTGATTGATTCTTTTATCATTATGCACTTCACACTGATGAGTGATTTGTTTTTTCAGCCGAGTCCCTCTTTGGGCTTATCAAATGCCATTTTCTTTATGCTTGACCGCATGAGCAGTTTTGCTATAACATGTTGATTTGTTGTATGTTTTTTAATCCCTGCTTGCAGGACTCAATTAAAATATGAACTGTGCTTAGTTTGGCTGAGATCAACTGAGGAGAAAAGAGCATTGTGGGACAGGTCTGAATGAATTAAATTGATTTAATTTAATTAAATTGGTTACAGAAGTTGTATTTTAGTATAGTTCATCCTCTCTAATTGAGAGTCCCATCAAACTTTCAGAACCTTTCTCCTTCAGAAACCATGTGAAGCTATAGCAACGTACTTTGTCCTAACTTAGCATTTAGTTTCTTAGATCAACCACTGCCTGTTCTGTACATCCCTTACACACCTACACTCACATCTCTGTAAGGATGAGCAGCCTGAGCAAAAGCAGAGTCAAGGCCCAGACCAGGTGGTGGGAATAGGGGGTTGTATTCATGAAGATGAAGGGTCTGAAGAAGACAGGCCTAGATAATAGCAAAATGAATTCAGGGGGCTTGGGGGAGAAACACACTTGAGCTGGTTTAAGTATGTGAAACCACATTCAATATATGTTAGTCCAGATATGGGACAATCCAACAGTGATAGAGACAGGTGGTTAAAGAGAGACCACACGCAGAGGAGGAGAGAAGAGGAAGAGTGGAGGAGTGTGAGAGAAAAGAGGGAGTGGGTGAAGGGTCAAGTACATTCAGTCAGCTTAGTTTGACTTATAAGGAGAGGGGAGACAACAATAAGTGCTTGTGTGTCAGGGCCTTGAAGGCAGCACAGCTCCTCTGCTCTCACAAATGCCTGCTTCCTGCTCCAGGGACAAGCCTGGCCTCAGCCCACTTCACTAACAGCACCACAGCTTCACCTAAAACTACATTTCGCTGATGCTCTTCATGATTTATTTGCTAGAAGAACAATTTATAAGCTTGACAAAAGATTCAAAGAGCCAAATAACGCTGTCTATTTCCTGTTACAGACATCTGCAGTTCCTCGGTTCTTCTAAGCCTTACTTGGCGCAGTTGTGGGAAAGTGGCTATTCTGTAAGCCCTTAAAAATAATCTGTCTGCTTTCAGCTCAGCTCAGTTGCTGAGGATAGATGATTGGCTGACAGGCAGGGCTCTTTTTTCCCCTCATTACCAGATAGAGTATTGTTAATGGGGATCTTGCCCATTGAGGTTTGTTTGTAAGAGAACACGCCACTGACCAAGACCTTACTGGTGGCAACATTGAAGCTGGTGTCTACTCACCCTTTTAAAGTGAGGTCAGGTTTATTTGTCATGGCTAAAATCACACATCACAACTTTATCTAGAAGGGACTTTCCAATTTTTACAGTATATGATGGCGACATAACCGACATAATCTGTCCATTACTGAAGGTTGTTACATGTTACATCCAAAGTCTATTTAACCACAATCTGCTTCCTGAATCTTTCCTTTGAACCAATCAATCTAACTTTTCTTCTATATTTACGTCTTCAGTCTGGATTCAAAGCCATGTTGTGGGGATGGACATGTAGATCTGATATGTGTAAGGCCTCCTAAAGGTGGACAATGTGTGTCATCACCACCGATTTAGGTACAACAGAGGGTCTGTCTTGTACCTCCCTCTTAAGCCAAGCAGAGCACCCTCCAGAGGTCTGACTGATGCTTGTTAAACCTCAGGAGCGTGTTGAATGCTGGAAAGAGGAGAGAAGAGGAAAGGGAGGGAAAATAGACGGCTTTCTTGGTTAAAAAAAAAAAAAAAGGCCTCAGTGTTAATCAGAGATTTCCCAGAAGAGCCAGAGTCATTGCCTCAGGGCAGAGAGAGCGAGAGTACGAAGGGTAGGCACAGAGGTGAGGAAACGAGAGAAGACTTGAATGAGAGATGGACGGGGAGACGGAGAGGAGAGGAAGGAGGCGAGGAAGGCAGGCTGCATTCCTGTGGCCACAGCTGCGGGAGCTGCAATCACTAAAATGTAGTGCTGTCTCAATGCCGACGATTTCTGGACACGTTACAAACGAAATAAAACAGCACGACATGTCTGTTTTTTGAATCAAAGAAGAGACTAGCAATCAACATGCTGGGGTTTACACTACCTCCCTCCCTCCTTCTCTCTGGCTGACTGTCATCCCCACCATGGCAGGGATGACCCCTTCTCTGTCTCTATATTTGCCCCTCTTTGTTCACCACTGGCCAGTTGGGGCAGGCATCCGAGACTGAGACCATCGATCATTGGCCTGACAGCGGGCCCCAGGCGGGGACGGCCCTGTTATTTGGACTCTGTGATGACTTCCTCAAAAAGGGGCCCCTCCTTCCCTCATAGGCCTGCCATGGCTGAGGTTTGGTTTGGAGGCTCCATACCTTCCCTGTATGTCCATAGAAAACACATCAGAATCACTGGCCGCATGTTTGGGTCACGCTAGGGTGAGCAAGACAGATAGAGTGTGGAGTGGGAGTAAAATAGGTTGAGGGAGCAGAAGTTGTGGTCCTGGAAGTTTCTCGGTAGCTTCTCCAGTCCCAAGGAGCACCACGATGAGGACTCTGGCGGCGGTAATAATAGAAGTAGAGGTTAACGGAGTACATCTGAAATACGAAAACAAAAAGCACCGGCTGGAGTGCTTAATTTATCGCCATGGTCTGTCCAAGTTCTGTCGAGCAAGATATTGTAACAGTACATTATAAATACTTGAAGCTATCATTTGGACCCATGCGTTTATTTTATTGTGGTTTGCACCCCCGTGTCTTCTCGCATGATGCTGCGTGAAAATCCTTGAAAAAGATGAACCTGAAAATACACAAGTTTGAAAATACAAGTTTTATTTCCCTCCCGTTCACTGCTATGATTTGCTGCTTTACCTCCTCTTTGCCCCTTGTCCTGCTTTTTCTTTCACTCTTCAGCCCAACACCTCCTGTCCTCACCCTCTCTCAGGGACTGGGACTTAGCAGACATGCAGTTGGACTATTGTCTTGCTGCTCACACAGCGTTATTCTTACAGCTGGCTATAATTGGAAACAGGAGTCTCCTTTATTAGGATGCATGGTGACATGAGTATCTGTCTCTTCTGATATCCCCGCACTGGCTAATTTCCCCCCTCATCTGCATTCAACAGAGCGGAGACAAGAGAGCGTGACGGCGGATATGAACTCTGATAGTTTGATGCAGACAGGCCCCTCTGATGTGCAACACACAGTAGATTACAGATACGTACGTATAATGTAAATTCAAAAAATGTATTTTGTTGTTAAATTGTCTTTGAAAACCTGAAGTTGTAAGAGGTTCGCTGGCTGTCTCTGGGCTAAAAAAAACACCACTGTACTCTTTACCAGGTCACAGGACCGCATGTGATTCACAGCCTCAGTTGTGATTCATCTCTTTTACGTCTCCTTCATGGCACTTTGTGCAACATCTATCAACAAGGCCTAAAATAATGTTTTTAGAGGATACTTTAAAGTGGATTTTAACAGAGAGGGTAATTGTGTGTTTAATAATGATGGTAATTCATGATGCTTATTTGAGCATGGGCAGATTCATCCTAAATCACATATTTCACCAAACTCTGAAGCTTTCTGGGATCCCTTCAGTGCACTAACAGCTTGCTGTAACCCTAAGGACACTAAAAATACATAGCAAAGATGTTTGTGAGAACATCGACATGTCTGGAGTGTCTGTGAGAGTGCTTGGCTCTGCGTGAGGAGCCTGTCTAACAAAGGGTGCACACACTTCATTAGCACTGTCCGTGAGAAGGAAGGAATCTTACACATGGAATCACTCCTGATCTCCCGTCTCAGGCTACTGCTGTGCAGAGCCCGGACTCGCTGGCTTCCTTCCTTCAAAATCCTCCTGGCCCCTGCCTAAACACAATGCTCAATTTGTTCACATCCAGCGCCAAAGAAAAGGGAGACACACAAAGCGTAGGAGATAAGGTTACAATCTGTCCTTACAGCCACAGGTGTGGAACTCTCAAAGCCTTCAGAACATCACCTTCCCCGCCCCATGCCACTACCACCGCTGCAACCTCCTCCTCCTCCTCCTCCTCCTCCTCCTCCGCTTTCTGGCAAAATGAAAGAATGGGCTTGAGGGATGGACAGATGATGAGGAGGGTGGAGGAGGGTGAGGGATGAGTGAGAGCTAATAATGGAGAGAGAGACTTATAATAGATTGGTTGGTGCGATTAGAGGGAATTTAGTCATTTCTCCACACACTCGTGCATGTGCACACACACTTACACACAGGGAGCGCTCGCTCAGCTGCTATCTCACATTGCATCACGCTGCTCTGCACCTTCACACTCGCGCTCGCCTTTGCTCTCTCAATCTCTCTGCCTTACTCCGATTCAATGGCATCAAATAGTTGGAGTTGACAAAAGAAGAGAGGGAGTGCTGCCAGCTGCCCCAGTGAGGTCATTCCCACACAGGCTCATGCTTTCACCACACTACCATGAACATGGCCTTGACCCCATGCCCTTCACAACAATTACTTTATTCTATTTATTTGTAGAAAGTAAGTCCACTTGTCTTTTTGCAATTACCCACTAGACACGTCCAAAAACATGCATTTCCTCAGGCTTCATCCTGAGAAGCACTGTGAGGTTTGGTGCCTTCTGTGTGTACTTTGGGCTAAAGCAAGCATCTCCTATCCAATTTGTGATTGTTGTTTGCATAACCACATTTGTACTTTCTTATGTATGTACTGAAGGTGTTCTGGAGCAGTACCCTCCACTTATCTCATTTGCTTAACATAGAAATACCTTCTTGACCAACGTTACAGCTGCAATGATGATTCTTCTTTGACGTTAATGACTCAACAACAGTGTTGGTCTGAACGCCACAAAACTGCAAGCTGTGCTCTGGAAATCCCTCCTTTTCATAACCATATTCAGTGGCCATATTATTTTTTTCTTGACATGCCAGTGAGAATATAAATAAGCAGAATAACCTTCAATGTGTGGTCTTCCGTAATTGATAAGGTGAAATGTCTCCTGCAACATAAAAACATGTTCTATTTTCACCAGTTTCAGAGGAACGCACTCAACTTTCATGGCCCTACCACGACCTTCTGATAATTCTGGATCACTAAAGTATGTTGAGTAGAGATGATTTAAGGCATTTGATACTTTTAATTATGATCTTATTATAGAAACTTCCTCTTTGTGGTCTCGGTGGCATTGCAACGTTAAGGTTTTAAAATGATTTGCTGTTTATGGTTTGGAAAAGCATTTCCTCTGACTGCAAAACAATTTCCTATGGATTTTTATTTATACGTTCCTTGTTTTTGTGGTACCTTTTTTGTTTGTGTAAATTCAAATGAAAAGGATTTAACTTAACTTAGTAACTGTATGAGTTATTCAATCTTTTTTAAATTTTTTTTACTTTTGCAGCAAAGCTCACGGTGGATGTTGAGATAAGCGTACAGTTATTTCTAACAGTCGGGTTCACCCCCTCCATCCATCCATCCATCCATCCATCCATCTTCACCAACATGAAGAGGGCTTTAATATGACGAGTCCTTGGAGTCCAAGCAGGACTATGTCATTCGCTGTCTCTTTCTCCATTACTCTTAGCTATTGGTCCCCTGGGTTGTCACCGTGGCTGCGGAAAGACTCTAATTGGCCGACTGGGATGACTTCTCCTCCCTGTGAATAACTCGGTGTGTGGAAAGCTCGTCATTGTTTCAGATTTTTTTCCTCTGTTTTTGTCATATAAGCATTTTGTATTTGCCCTCAAATTGCACACAAGTGAGGTAAGTGTGTTGGAATTATCACCGACTGACTAAATAAGTAAAAAATGCACGAGCTCTCACTATCTCTGTCTCACACACACAAATAATACATAATTTTGGTAAACGCTGCTTTCCTCTTGACTAGGTCACTAAGTCCATATCTCTCTTTGGTGGTGTGAACTGTAGGTGAATCACTGTCAAATATTGTCTCAGGATTTTCTTCCTTTCTTTCCTGATCTTTTTGTGTCTCTTTCACTGAAAGACTCTTTATCACTCTGCCATGAAGGCCCTTTCTTCCCTCGCTCATATCCGAAGGAGAAGAAGAAAGAGAGCGGAGTGCCTTTCAACAAACTGAACAATGACACTTCATCGAGATCCTTGGCCTGTGTACATTCCACAAACTTGCACAATAACTTATCAGAGGTGAAAGGAGGAAGGGCAAAAAAAGAAAGATAGCTCATATGAAAGAAAGGATAAAAGGCAGAAATGTGGGGAGATAGGGGCAGGGAGGTGAGGAGGTGATCTGTGTGTATAAGTGATCTCCTGAGTTTGCTTCCTCAAACCCTCTCAGTCCCTGAGGTCACGGCGAGGTTGCTTGAATGGTGGGTGGGATGCACATGTCATCAAACTTGGTGTGTATGTGTGTGTGTGTGTGGATGCCGCTTTAGCATTGCATACTTTAACCTACATGAATGCATGCGTGCGATCATTTTTAGCCAACCAGAAGCTAAAATTTGAGAGAGAAAGTCCTTGTTTCTTACCATCCTGTCCGACTCACAAATTCTGTCTAAAGCAAAAGGCTGTAAATTTACAAAAGCTACTTGCAACTTAATCTGAAAGTAGAGCTTGTCAGCAAACTTGATATTACAATTTAAGGCTGCTTCTTTTGGGTTGCAGTTCAAAAGAGATTAGGTATGCACCATTTAGTCATGCAGCTCTTGAGCCGGAATCAGTGGTGAGGGAGATCAGTCCAAAGGAAACAGGATCTCATCTGAGCTGATCCAGATCTGAGACCAGCTCGTAAAACTGTCCCCCCTAATGGATCACCTCATTGGAAAGCATACACTTGCACAGCACGTACTTGAACAATCATACATGCAAAGATGTAGACTCATACTCACACCGATGTAAATGTGAATACATGTAAACCCAGGCACAGGCGTCTAACCAGAGGCCAACACACTCCCCCTCCGTCTGAACCCACGTGCACACTTTAACACCCTTTCATCAACACAGCTGTCCTTCTTAGAAGACAAGTTGAGATTTAGGCTCATGAATCCATAATACACAAATTCATGTAAATTGTTTGCTGAACCGTGTCATATTTGCATGTGTGTTTCAGGGCAAACAGAGCAGTGTGCACTGCTCCTAAGATGTGGACTGGCTCTCTCAGGAGAGCACACACACACATTCACACCCCCCCACACACACCAATAACATTCCCTCTTGCCCCCTCCGGCCAAGCCCAGAGCTTGACCTCTCCGTGTCACTCAATCCGCCAGGCAATATTTGCTTTCGTCATCATAAATATTAAATATGTGCAGAGGCAAATATTTGGGTTTGGCGACCTCGAAGTGGTAAATGAATTAATGTATTCACATGAGGAGAGCAGGGGAGTCAGGGTGTTCTCACACACACACGTCCTTTCAGCTTCTCCAGCTCTTTACCGTAAAGGCCTGTCAGTGGTCACGCAGGGGAAGACCCACAACTCCTGAGGAATGGCATGAAAAAAGAGCCATGGCCAATGGCTGAAATTTAGAGGCAGACGGGTGGTAAAATTTTTCTTCAGGTCTTTGCTGTTGTGATTTAATGTGACAACTTAAATTGCGTGCAAACAGTAAATTAATTTAAGAAATGAAGTTCAACAGAGCTCCATGTTCTCCTGTAACCATTTTGAATTATCTTGGACAAAAATAAGGATGGATTGCCCGGGAAGACATGTCATCCATAGTGCGGAGCCCAGAATATTTTGAAACAATTGAGCTTTCCCAGAAATGGCAAGGAACAGCAATTTTGTTCAGTACTTTACTATCAACTGCACTTAATTTGATCTCAACCTCTAGTCATGCTGAGTACTGAGCATCATCTCAAAATATAAATCCATCCGTTGAAATGAAATTATGTACTGCCAATTCCCAAGACATCAGTGTTTATGCTGTTGGGGACATGCTGCATATACTATGAAAAAGCTCATTTGTGGATACATATCAGATTATCAGGATGGTCAATGGTGCCCTGTGTCTCTGATATGTGTGGTGTGGGGGGGGGCTGGCGTCAAGGGTAAACTGAGAAGAGCTGGCAGAAAGGCAATCCATAGTTGACCCCGGCCTCGGTGTATAATTGTGCCCTCTGACCCAGTGAACGTCCTAAATCACCAATCCAAACAGTCAGATCCCCCAGTAAATACCCAGGGAGAAGCCCTGCACAGCACACCACTCCACTGCTGCCCCGGTTCTCAGGCTCGCACGGTCCCTCTCAAACTTCCACACACACATGGCCTCGGGCTGACAAACTGCTCTTGTAGCTGCCCTGTTTAAAATAGATGTGAGATCAATCCACATTTGATGCTATCATTCAAAAAAGTGGCGAATTACTAAGTGTTGGCCAGTCTGTTTCTTTTTGTCTGTCTGTTCTGTTCAAGTTACAGCCCTCTAAGTGCGAAACTGAAAGAACTGAAGGATCTGTTTCTGCTGATTATGACTGGATCCCTGTAAGAACGAAACTGACAAAATGTGAGAGTACCTCATGATCTGTACTTCTGTGACTAAGATACCCACTCTAACTGTTCTAGTTCAGCGACCGGACAAAATCTACACCAGCGGAGTGAGTCACTAGACGACCGCTATTTGTCTCTCTCTTCATGTCCGCTCTGACCAGGCTGAATATAAAAATGCATGACAGTTGTGTCTGATCACAAACAGAAGATACTTGGGAGCACTTTGTGCCCCTGTTGCTTTACCCAGGAGGACAGGACAGCAGCACTCAGAGGATGAGGGGATTTTAAAGAGGGTGGGAGGCTCAAAGACTGTCGTTGGAGGGCTCCAAAGTAATGGACCTCCTGGAGTGCCTCACAAAGACACCCAACAACAGAGAGATGCACTGCATCAAACCAGGGGGACAAGAGGGGTTCAAAAAGCGCTCTCCCCCGGGGCTTTTCAGCCTGGCATCCCTGCACCCTGGCCCAGCAGGGAAACAAGCTTCTTCACACAAACACAGTGGGAGGATGAGAGGATGGGACAGGGAGCACTACAATAGAGGGAAGCGCTGAAGGACAGTGTGAAAATGAGAAAACATGAGACACTGAATACTTAGTCATTGTGGCGAGAGAGCGTCCGTTGTCACTGATAATGGTCACGGCAGCTGCTGTACTTGAGTTCACTGGGTTTGGTAACTCGTGTGTTGTGTTCCTCACACGGACTTTAATGTGCGCGTCATATTATCTTATGGCCTTTCTTCATCTCTGAATCAGTATCAAACTACGGGCAGTTTTTCTGAGGACTTTTTCATCTGCTCAAAGATCATCATCACTGTAGCCACTGATGAGCACTGCTCATGTAGCTGCCATTCATTAAAATTCAGTATTGATGGAAACGCCAGTCCGAGCAGTGCCAAGCCAAGCTGCGCTCTGCCAAGCCAAAAACTGCCCGCGTTGTAACCCTTCCTGGCACACCAGAGGAGAGCATAATGTGAGTCAGGTCCAACCTCTCTTTTGGGTGCCAAGAAGAACTCCATGTAACCCAAAACACTGACAAGGAGCCAGCTCGAATGTGAATGTCCTCAAAGAAAACCAATAAAACAAGACTGTCATTGTGGCATCCCAGAGACCGGACAGTTCAGGAAGGACTTTCAAATCCACTTTGTAGTGTATGCATCTATCCTTGACTGAATTAGATGGTTTACAGTACATGCAAAGATAATCCAAAAATACCCTCATTTTGAAAGCCCAGCAAATTTGGTCTGTCTGTTTTTATCTTGTTTATCTGCACAGCCCATGCTTTTCCTGTCGGTTTGTCTATTTAAGCTCGTGTGTCTCTGTCTCCTCTCTGCTGTCTGTCTGTCTGTGTACCTGCCGGTCGGAGTGCAAAGGCAAAAACAACAGAAAACTGTGAAATCATTTAATCAGAAGCTATGCTGAGGGCTTCAGTGCTCCGCTAATAAAGGAGAAAGTAACTCTCACTGGTGGCTGTTGGTCTGTGTCGATCTGGACATGCTGTCATTGAGTTTACTGCAAAGTGGAAAAGTCTCTATATAAAACCACACACACACACACACACACACACACACACACACACACACACACACACGCACACACACACAGTCTCTTGTGGCCAATGGGCCTCATCTGGATCAACTAGTTTTATAACATTTACTCATCTATAAGAAAGGGAAGGCAGAGGAAGGAAAGAGGGGAGAGAGACACGAGTGGCTGAGTGTGAGTGTTTGTGCTTTAGCTTTTTAAATGACAGCATTCTGAGGAAACATAATCTGCTTTTTGTTTTAATAGAAACATTTAATTAAGCAAAATGATCCTAACAGGTTGCAGCTGTTTTTCCCCCCTCTTGCATTTGCCTTTATTGCGTGTGGGAAATCCATTTCCACTTTATTCAGGCTGTCTCAGATTTATAGATTTTACAATTGTCTCCTCATACACTCAGCACTTCCTATGACTTCTGTCTTCTGCCAGTAGCCTGGCTGACAGTTGCTTAATGGTAATGTTATAACTGAACTGTAACTCTTAATCAACTGATTGGATTTATTGTAGGCTGACGACAAAATACATTGTCGACTGTGGAAAAAAATGATAAGAAAAATATATTTTCCAATTAATTATGGTAAGGGTATAAGCAGAGATGCAAGCAAATTGCCTTTGGAGATACTGTATTGAAATATAAAATGAGATTTCTGAGATTTTAAAGCAGTGCAGAATGCTTTATAAAGAGCTGGCCTCTCCCGCTTGATAATTCATCTAAACAACCACCGCTGTAACATTAAGACAATATCAAATAATATGGCGTCATATTTTTTAAAAGCACTTAAGATTAACTGAACCACACAAACGTGGCCCATATTTACTGCGCACAAACACTGTAAAGCACAATTTAATATGCTCGCTATGTCTGTGTGTATTCAGCCTCGATTTAACACCAAGCCAGGCAGTATGTTCTCCATCACAATGCACTTGTGTGCTTCTAACTGTCCCTACACACTCACACTCACACTCACACACACACACACACACACACACACACACACACACAGATTACACAATGCCCAGCTCAGCTCAGCCCGGCCTGCTAGCCTCATGGCTGTAATTGAGAGTTAATGACGCAGTTGGATCTGTTCTTTACTTCATATTAAACAGAGCCTGCTGCTGCTGCCCGGCTGTAAAAGCAGCCCACCCCTCCTCTTCCTCCTCTTCTTCCTCCTCACCCGCCCCCCCCCCACACTCACAAGCCTGCAGCCTTCCACACTCCTCCTCATTCCCCAATAGAAGTATTTAAGCATTTAATTTAACAAGCGATCGGATCATTGTTGGTCCCCAGCTTCGGGCCATTTTGCATGCGCTCGTCCGACCACATCTTCCTACTATAACCACACACACACGCGCTCACACACACACAAGGGGCACATCTCTGAACAAAGACCCCAATGTACAGGCGGACGACAGGAGCTCTGGCACAACCCACGCCACAGCTACCTGATAACAGATCAACCCCTCCTTTTAGGTTTTTCCTCTCCGTTCTGTGCAAGACACTGGCGAAAGAGAAGCAGCAGAAGCACCCCCTCCCAAATCACTAGTAAGGGGGGCTCCTGCGACTGGCTGGCGCCAAGAACGGTGCGCTGCCCACAGTGAGGAGGTCGCTCTGGGCCCTTCCTCTATCACTGACCAGAGCAGAGAGAAAGACAGAGAGAGAGAGAGAGAGAGAGAGAGAGAGAGAGAGAGAGAGAGAGAGAGAGAGAGAGAGGGAGAAGGAGAGAGAGAGAGAGAGTCAGGCAGAGAAAACAAACAGGACAGAGGCTGCAGTGTGTGTCAGGTCAGCGGGGAGTTTCAGAATGTTCTCCACCGCTGTTCTCCAGAGCGAAAAACTCCTGGAGGGTTATCTGCTCCTGGCGCTGTCATTTATCATCAGTCAGGAGAAGCCGGGCCAACTCTTTGGCCAACGCAGTCGACACATAAAGACTCACACACACACACACACACACACACACACACACACACACACACACACACAAACAGATGTATAGAAGACACACAGATGTGTAAGGACAATACAAACACAGACCCCCCATACACCCATGCACAGCCAAGAACTGCACAGACATACTCGCATGCATTCACAAGCACACATGGCTGACAGTAGCATAAAAAACAAACAGACGTGCGGAGGGGGGGGGGGGGGGGGGTACACGCGGTGGATCTATGCATGTCATTAAAACGAGACACACAAAGAAGTCATAAAACCCACGTGAGATGAAATATAGGCTCGTGAGCACACGCAAACAAAGTTGTGATCGTCAGGACCTCCCTGCGTTGGCCCTACAGCCCAGCAGTGTCTTAACGGGTCCCCCCGTTCCCTGAAGTATGCTGTAACCATAAAACTATAAGTTGTGTGTTTTTGGATGTGCATGTGTGTGTGTGTGTGTGTGTGTGTGTGTGTGTGTAACCCTACACCAGCCCCTGAACCCCACTGCCTATGCAGTACACACCGTTTCAACCAATTAACCTTGGAGATCCAGAAACGTGCACACGTTCAGGAACAAGTCCGACAGATTACTGCACATGAGAGCACGCTGAGGTGCATTTTTTCGGACTGACTGTATATGCTTGCATACGATCGTCTGTCTGTCTGAGTAAAACGTGAACTAACTGACCAACTAAAACCAACAACTGGAATTAAAAGGCAACTTCTCAAGAAAAAGGCCCCTCTTCAAGCTGTCTTTTTTTGCCCTTTGCTTAAAAAACGTCAATGGGTGCTTTCTCCTTCCTCCCTTGTTGTTTTTTCGGGGAGGCAGAGCGCTGCGGAGTATTGCTCTTGTCAGCCACCGTGAAGGCATCCCTGAGGTGTCGGTAAGGCCTCTGATTTGTGTGCTCCACTGTCCTAATAGCCTCTGTCTCTTGTTCTCTCTCTATCTGTCTCCCTCTGTCTCTCTCTCTCTCGATCCCTTCTCTCAGCAGGCCAGTCTTGCATAACCATTTATTTTACAGATTTTTTTTTTTCTAAAGCGCCTGAAGGGTTTAATTATGTATAGACAACCCCTATAAACTTCTATTCTGAGGACTTTTTTATTGACTTTCAAGCCAGGCTACCCTCCGGCATTTCAATTAACCATTTATAAAGGAGAAACGACAATTAAATTAAAAGTTTCTATAAAGAGGCTGTCACATCATTTCCATTCCTTTTTGGAAGATGGCAGGCTTTATCTAAATGAGATGGTGCGGATATGTGAAACAGCTGGAGCGGGGTGCCTCATTTAAAGGGGGGAAAGAAGGGAGGGGGAGAAGGGAAGGAGGGAGAAAAAGATACGACAGAAAGAGGCATGTAGAGAGAAGAAGAAGAAGGAGCAGGAAAGGAAAAATGAGACGTGATTAAAAAGTGAAGCGAGAGGAAAGATAGAGAGAGATAGCTGCTGCAGGGCGGGGCGGGAGGGGTGAGAGGGCTGGCCGCAGGGCCAGGCAGCACTGACCCCGCTACTTAGGCCCTAATTACATGTTGTGAAACTTTAGTCGGCTCACAGTCATCTGGCTGCACTGGGCCTCCCTGAGCACAGACAGACACAGAAATTACAACACCATTACACACACTTTAAAAGAGACAGAAAGTGGGGGGGGGGGGGGGCTGGTGTCACTTTAGAGAGAGAGTGACAAAGCGCGAGGGCTCTCCTTTGTACGCTGCTGCTGAGTGGAGCACTGGTATTTTTACAGGCCGAAAGATCTGTGCACTCATAACAATGTGGGTACACAGCACTCAGCAGGGGTGCCTCTGTGAAATATGCCCCTCTGTACCCTCCCCTCTTTCTCTTAATATCCTCCATCCACAATCTGGTAAATTCCCCCCCTAAAACACACACCCGCACACACTCCGAGCTCCTGTAGCCATGAGGCCGCATTAAAGAAGGCCTTCGCGCCCTTCAAACACACACTCGCCACACGCGTACAGTACACGCATGTGCACGCGCAGCTCTTTTACACACCGACACTTCATAGCTCTGCAGGCACTGACTCACTCCGAGGCGAATGCGGGTTTGGGGATTGTGTGTGTGCGTTTGCCAGGTTGGAAAGGTGACATCTGGGAGTCACATTTGCCCAAAATGTTTGTTGACCTGCTCGGCCTCCCTCCTCCGTCCTCAGGAGCTCACTGCTCAGGTCAGTGTACATGTACCGGGTCTGCGAACGTGAACTGCGCCAACACCTTCTAAATCTCTCTCGCCTCCACCTCATCCTCCGCTTCTATCTCACCTACTTTACTCCATCTTTTACTTCTGACCTCTTTTCTCCTCTCTAAAAGAGAGAGAGGATTTTCAACCCCCCATCCGCCCCTGAGCGATGCATTGTGGGAAATCCAGGTGGACCTGGGGTGCAAAGGTGGGAATTCCAGCATGCATCAGAGAACCGTGGGGGGTGTAACCAGAGAAGGAAAGTGTTTTACGCCACAGATTTTCAGTTTTATTGGTTCAGCGTGCAGCGGGCCAGTCTACCCCCCCACCTCCAACACACACACACACACACACACACACACACACACAAAAGACACCCTTGCATGCGTACACTGATTCATATCTCAGATTAATTTACTGCAACAAACTAATGAAATGCTTCATTATTGTGGATTTGCAAAAAAAAAAAAAAAAATTTCACTATCAGTGCCTAGTAAAACTGACCTTTCCTGCCATCATCATACCTTAGTGTGCGTGGTATTCCTTCTATATAAATCAGAGGGGTAGTAGTTTAAAAACACAATCATTTTCAGCTGATACGGCGTAAGAAAAACAGTATAAAAGTCACTTGTGCACAACTTAAGAACAACATAAAGCACCAGCAAAAGAGTAACTCTTCGTGTTCATGAGTGTGCATTGATTAGTGCTTCAATGCTTGCACTCATTTCCTGATATTAATTGGTGGGGTGAGGTCTTATCTCTGGCTGATCTCCTGTCCGAAGGCAAAGTGAAGCAGAAACACGAGCGATGGAGTGAGAGACAGACGAGTTGCTGGACTGGGCAGGATTCCTATCTGTAATTTGTGATCAATCTTGGCCGAAGTGGCTGGTATGAGAGGGAAGTGGGGTCGACCCCTGTGCCCCCGGTCCACCCCTCCCCTAGCCACCTCCTTCCTTGTCTCAGCACCCCCCCTCATCCCAGGGGTGGCTTGGTCAGCCCTGAGGGGAGAACATGCTGCAGAGCAGGCAGACAATTTTCAGGCTGACTGCTTTTACTTTCGGCCCGACCAGGGCCTCATGAAAACAAACTGACAAAACAAAGGACAGCAAATTAATGACCCGTGCCCCCCCTCCAACCCCAACCCCCGATGATTGACTCCTGGCTTGGCACGTCCCTACCCTTCCTACCCTCCCCTCCCCTCCTCTCCCCTCCAGTCCTGACTTTTGATCCCCTCCAAATCACATATGCACAGCCACACGTATCTGGACATTGACACACTGAGACACACAGGCACACACACATCACTACCACCATCACCCTCTTCTTTAACTCCGTGACCCGTGGCATCTGGTTTAGATTGTCACAGGAAGAGAGAGACAGAGACATACAGAGGGAAAGGGTGAGTGTGAGCTAGCGAGAGAAAAGGCCTCTCTGTCTGTGTCTGGACCTTCATTATCATGTGTTAATATTAATGCAATTTGAAAAAGAAACAGACATGGAGACACACTGGGTGAAGAGGGGCTTGTCTGTGCTGAGTGGAACAGCATGCTCTCACAGTCCAGACATGCTTCCAACCCGCAGGTCTCGTGCAAGACTGCGCTCTCTGAGACAGGCGCTCCTCGTGCATTGTCACTCTACCACAAGGTTTCAAGCTGTTATTAAATCACACGGTAGGATTTTGCATCGGTCAGATGAATCTGCTTTACAATGTACTGAAATATAACATTCTTTTGTTGTTATTGTAGACCATAATCACACAGAAGTTGTTCTCTGCAACTTGGTGTTCTGCTCTGTATATTGTGTCCACGAATTTGAAATGTATGCGTGCCGCTTTTTCACACCAAGTGCCTTATATTCGTTATTGCTTGTCACGTTTTTAAAACTTGGTCTATTTGTGAACACTGGCAGACACTTAACGAGGCAAAGGCTGGTAAGGTTTGAAGACGTGTGTGCTAACAGGAAGCTGGATGAGTACTGCGAGGATCGTCGTGCGTAGTGCTCTCTTCCACCTGATGCTGTACAAACTTGCACACTATGCTGGCATCAACACGCTTTGTGTTAACGCAGCAAGTAATGCGAGACACACACACGCAAAACACATGTGCAGACACACATGCACGCACCAAATATGATCAGAATCGCCAGTGGAATGGTGTAACAAACATCAAGATCTGATTAAAGTACAGATTAGGGCAGATTTCTTGGCTGTCTTTGACATGTGGTGAACACTTTGTGGGAGCAGCTTCAGGCCATTCTCTGGGCTCACCAGAGCAAAGACAGAGTCAGTGTGCCAAGGTCAAACTGTCTCTTCATACTTCTCATCGCCACCTCCCTCCTGTCAACAGGGAACAAATCTGTAATGTTTTAAAACGGAGAGCCGGGAGCCAAATAGAATGAGCACTTGTGTGTAAAAACTGCTGAAATATGTTGCGTGTTCTTCACGTGAATTTGCATAGCTGCTTGGGAAAACTTCCATATGGGTCAATCCACAATTGCACATTTCTTCATTCAGCTGCTTTTCTGTGTGGAGTTTGGATGTTCTCTGTGTTTCCAGAGGGGGTTTCCTCTGGGTGTTCCACTCTCCTCCCGCAGTCCAAAGATGTGTCACTCACCTAATATTTTAAAATGTGCATTATAACAAATGTGGGTCTGGTTCAGAGGATACGGTTATTGATGAATCCATCAAATATTTTTGATTGATTGTGTAATCATTTAACCTATTGAATGCCAAATAAGCAAGTCACCTGAGCACGATGTTTATTTTTCAACCAGCAGTCCAAAAACCCAAAGACATCTGATTTACAGTGACAGTAATGAAGAACATTAATGACTGAGAAGCTTTGATAAAAAAAAAAGGTATTTTTACTTAATGAATGTATCTAATTGATTACATTAACTCATCATTTCTAGCCTTCCCATCTTGGTTTGTTCAACACATTTATTTACCTAAAGCCTTGATAATTATCATTAACTGAACATGTGATTATAGTCACTATGGTGTAATGTGTGTAATTCACCTCATCCAATTCAAGTACAGTAAGCGTAAAAGTTCAATTATTAGTTCAATTATCTTCTGGATCAGACTAGTGTTGATTTGTAAAACAATATGATCGAGTTAATGATGTTGACCGACCTGATTCAGGGGGAGCAGGTGACAAAAGGAGGATAGAGAGAGAACACACACACACACACACACACACACACACACACACACACACACACGGACAGAAGAACACACACATTCCTGTGGGATTAGTCAAAAGACTATCAGCATTTCATCAAGTGTTTCCCTTTCAAACAGGCTCGAGAGCAAGATCCTTGGAAAAGCTCAGGTCACCGCCCTGGCTTTTGGTCACGGCTTAATATTTAAACTGGGAACTAGATGGATTGAAAGTGAGTGTTATCAGTCATCGCTGTATTAATAAGGCCTGGTAAGTCAGACAGCGGTATCCACACACCAGCTAACACAAACACAAGTCGCTCACTCAACCTCCTCTCATGTCTGTCTTTCTGTCTGTCTGACCCCTATGAGGTAACTGGTCACTGCAGCCAGATTTATGGCTAATCTGTCTATATCGGCAGCAGTCTGCCATGGACCGGGCCAACTTTAGAACATTACACATCGCCACACAGGGAGGGAGTGACGTCAGTGAGAAGAGTGGGATAGAAAAGGGGGAAGAAAGAAGGCACCAGGAGGGCAGGACAGGAGGAAAAAGTGAGGCAACGATGGAAGATATGAAGCAGAGGGAGTGACTGAGTGGTAAAAGGGCAGATTTGAGGAGGAATAGTAGGAGGTGAGGAATTAGGTATAGGTGATAGGGACTGGAATGCTCTGCGCCCCCCGCCCCTTTCTTTGCCATTAGACCCCGTGCTCATTAGTCAGCCCTTGTCGCTAAGGAATTGACATCTCCCGCCATTCCATATAGAGCTATTGATCTCTCACAGTACTCACATACGCAATTCAAATCACAGCAAATATATTCCTCTGGCATTACCTATCTTTCTGTGTGTGTGTGTGTGTGTGTGTGTGTGTGTGTGTGTGTGTGTGTGTGTGTGTGTGTGCGTGTGTGTGCACATGCAGCCATTCCTTTAAAAAAAAAAAAAAAAAAAAAAAAGTCAAGTGTGTACTTGCCTTTGAATGTGTGTGTCCTGTCTTGGTGTATATCTTTCTGTCTAAACTATAATGTTTCTGTTAAATGTATTGACAGATGCTGATACACCTGTCAATACTATTGGCCATTAGTCTGAGAATGAGGTCAAAGCTGTTGCCAAGGCGAGGTCACTGGCTTCACTGTTCGCTCAATGCGAACGTGATCACGAGGGGACGACAGGAAACTCCATCAATACATGGACACTCAACTGCAACCAAGGAAAGCATCTGTGACAATTGTTACTGTTACTCTGGTTTGAGTGAAGAGACTAAAATCGCAGGAAAAACAGATGCACTCCTGTTTAGGATTAACAAAAAGTTAAAAAAGAGAACTGAATCAATTCAATCCATTGAGCTCCTAATTCATCCTCTCACCAATGCTACCCTGACTAGTCAAGCAACTGATTTCTTCCTCTTTGGCCATCATTCTCATCACTTTTAGGCATTTGACGTGACTCTTTCACCCAGAGTAGCTTCCACTGATCAAATAATCTCATCACTTCCTCTCTTAATCGATGGCACAACATTTCCAGGCAAATCCTCCTGTTCGCAGACTTACAACAGAATCAGCAGCAGTCAGGATCCGGGCTGATGGCTTACGATGACCCCCGTCCCCTGTCTTCATCCTGACTACCGCTCTGCAACGCCACCGCAGCAGCCCGGTCTGCACCGTCTGACCAAACCACAACCACACGGTCACAGATGGATTCCTCCAAAGCCCCTGCTGCACAGCCACCAACCACCGGCCATCAAATCCACCACCACATAACCACAAGCTAACCACTGAAAGTGAGGGAAACTGGGGAGGCAAGAAGAGAGGATGAGATAGAGGAAAGAAAAGTGGAGGAAGGATTGAAACAAAGATGGAAGGCAGGAATAAAAAGGCAGGCAGGAGACAAGTGGAATGTAGTTTGAAGAAATGTCGGACTTTTTTCTCACTTGATTTATGTCTCTTTCTCTCAATCTCCTGTTTTTTTTTTTTTCAGTCTCTTGTTTGTTCCCTCTCTTTTCGCCTCCTTCACACATCACCACCGGCATGGTGAAAAAGACAGAGCGGGCTCCAGAGAGCAGCACCATCATCGCCATCCAAACAGCCAAACACCCGGGCAATATGCTAATGAGTGTCCTAATGACTGTCACCACTTAGGAACTGCTAATTAAAACCCATTTGATTCAAAGACACTTATCAGGCTTTAAGAAAAAAAAAAAAAAAAAGCTTAAATTTCCCAGGAAGACAAGTAGAGTTATGGCCACCTTTCGTATTTGTCAAAGCCCTCCCACTCCTTCCCCCTCTTTTCTGCCCTCCTGTCTGTCTCTGTCTCTCTGTCCCCCTGGCTCGATTGCCTCTAATGGACGTGCTTTATCTAGGCTGACCTAACCATTGTCACAGGGAGCAGAATTTGTGAGCTTTTAGAGTGGGTACACTCATCGATGTGCTGGGGGTGGGGGGCAGCGGTGACTGGGAGTAAGCGGTGGGTGCAAGGAGGGGGTTGCTTTGGCAAGTATCCATCCATGCACTCTCCAGGCCACTTCGTTAGCCACCGCATACACATCTCCCTGTCCCCCCTCCGCTGTTCTCAGCTATGCAAATAGGATGCCAGTTAAATGCTGAATGAGGAGTGAGATATGAGCTTTCCACTCAACTGTGGAATGGACGGGACAGATGACAGAGCAGCAAATGAATTGCTTTGGGGTCTTTCAATCGCTCAAGGAAGCGCCTTCTAATTGGAAGATCATGTTTCGATGTCAATCTTGGAGCTTCTTTTAGCAGCTTCATAATTTTAATTCCTCACATTTTCAGAAAGAAAGCGGAAGAGGAAAAAAAGAGAAAAAAAATCCGGAGAAAGTCGGAGATAGAGAGAGGCAGTGAGAGTTTGCCCCCTCGGCCCAGAGGAGAAACCGGATAGGGCCACTTTAAAAATCGCTTAACACACTCGACACAAAAGACAGCTGAGAAACTTGAGCCGTGTTTGATTTGAGTGTCAGGGTGGGAGGCACTAATCTGTGGACATGGCGGGCACAGGTGGTGAAACAATCAAACAGCCTTGCACTTATATCTCACACACACACACACACACACACACACACACACACAAATATATTTAGGCATGAAAACAAAAATGGCAACAAGCAGAACTGTTTACATAGACACACTTTCATACTCATATGCACACAGGCTTGCATGGAAATATACCAATGGGAAAACACACACACACACACACACACACACACACACACACACACACACACACACAGGAGCACACACGTGCATGTCCACAGTGGACTGAATTGCTATGGAGCGTGGTGTTGTTTTACTGGGCCAGATAAAGACAAGGTGGATCAGATTCCCGGCTCCTGTTTCCCTCTCCTGCCTTTCACCTTCCTTTTGATGTGTCAGTGGCACACGCCCTGCCTCGGTGATGGAGCTCTGATTGAAAAAAGCGCAGTCATATATCTAAAAAGGGGGGAAAGGGGCTCTTAAGGGGCGTCTTGGTGTCTTAAACAGCTGTGTCACATGTTTTAACACATCACGACTGGCCTCTCCCTCTCAGATTTCCTCTTTAGCTGTTTGTATCTGATATCTACGAAAGCTGAGCTGAATTCAATCTAATTCCTTGAGGAAGCTAATGAGGATCCAGATAAAAAAAATAAAGAAGACAGGAGGATGAGTACAGTTAAAACAGTTAATACATAAAGTCACTTGACCATTGGCTAGCTACACTATATCGATACTAACCTGGGCAACTGGGTACACTAAACCCAGTTATTCAAAAGGCTTTATGTTACACATAGAGACTTAACAATAACTTTAAGGACAGCATTGGGCCATCTGAGTAAAGCTTAAGCTGTAAATGCAAAAAAAATAAATGGAGCTACATGTGCTTACTGGCAAAAATAAGTAATTTAGTACCATTTAGTATCTGATTTTTGGATTTGTCAAAGGTTGATGCAATATTGCAGCTCCTTCTCTACAATGCACATCTCAACTGTCTCTTTATCCACATTCCCTCTTTCATTGAGTAATAATAAATAATACACACTCACTCAGTGTCTTGAATATTTTGTGCATTCATTGACAAGAAGTAGGCAGATCACAGGTAAGGAAAGACAAGACGATGAGCTCTCCCACATCATTTTCTATGAGCGTGCTCACACACACATTGCACGTCTATGTCTACAGGTACTTATCCTTATATCAGCATAATATGACATTTATTGGCATCACCCTCACCTCTGAACAGACACAGAGAACAAGCGGAGGCAAACACACAGCCGGCTCATGCATCTCCGCCAGGCTGTAATACAGTCTATGCCTCTGCTATTCACGCAACACGAAACCTATCATAGACTGTCAGGTGGAGTAATTTGAACGGCAGGTATTATTTGCTAATCTTATTTACACTCTGAGAGTGAGCAGTGGAGTGTAAATCTTAAGTTGTATCTGGGCAGGCCTCCACCTCACACACAAGGATGTTACCGCGAACACACTAACGTCGTCAATAAAAACGGAGCTGGCGATTTGCATTTCTGTTCGCTTTTATTAAGTGAATCGAGCTTGACATATTGGAAATGTGCTGTAGTGTGTTGCCCAATGACCACACAAATCAAAATACATGATGTTTGATTTTCTAAAAAATTGATTGGACTTAAATTTTTTGATTGATTACAGCTTTATCGTTATTTCTCACACTGCGCCATTGAGAGAGATTGGGTGTTACACAAGAAGAGATGGGGGTCTTCCCCAGAGGACCTCCCCCCAACTCATACATTTACACGCACCACACTCACACGCACACACACACACACACACACACACACACACACATTTTGCCCTCAGGCCGGTCTCTGTAATGGGATCCTCACTGTTATTTCTGCTGAATAAAATAAATCCCACTAATTAACATGTTAACATGATTGATGGGCCTTGATTCTGCAGGGAGCAGGGAACGTCTGTCTGCACTCAAGCTGCCCTGCTGCTGCCTGCACACAGACCGACGCACAAAGAAAGATTCATGGAACGAGACACGCTGAGGAGGAAATGGAAATATGAAACATTTCAGACTTTCACAGGAAATCTAAAAAAAAGTAGACCAGGGTCCATATGAGCTCGTGGTTGAATAACATGTCTGACTACAAACCTGTTTGCTCCTTCTTAACAAAGTTTATGCATATGCAGACAGACAGCATGCATGATGCAGAATTTCAATTCATTTCCTGCATTTGAGCACTTTGAATGCGGTTGAACACATACACAACAGACTGTCATTGGAGAAGCATGAGAAAAGGCATTAAATAAGAGCAAAGTGAACTGATACGGGCAGAGCACATTAGCGCTCTTCACGTGTTTGAGAACCAAACAAGGAAGTGAGGTGCGACATTGTTCAGAGGAGGGACGTGACGCAGTGAGCATAACACCAGGAGAGCAATCAGAATCTAATCTGTCTGAGAGAGAACTCAAAGACCGAGGATACATACAAATGACCTGATAAAAACACTCAAACAGACATTCAACATTCAAAGTCACCTTAAGCGGAAGGCGGGCGTGGAAATGCCAGAACGTTAAATAACCGGCGGTCACACCACATGCATGCACACACCAGGCAGTGTGTAAAAACCAAAATGCAGAAATCTCTCTCTCAAGAATGTGTTATGGAATAGACATTTGTTATAGTCAAATAAAAAAAGGCAACTATAGAAAATTCTGATCCTTGAAGTTTGTGAGATAAGACTAGATGCTGAATATAACTGGCTCTAATTAGGTACAGTTACGTCCATTCATCCTGCAGTGTGTGGATGCTTATCTAATAATGACTTCAGGCTCATGCCATCTGGGTATTTGTCCGCCACATCTTTGACCTATTAGGTCCACTATCCATTGTTAGTTCCTTGGCCTCACTGGGTAGGTGAATAAAGCTTTGTATTGACAGTTGAGTACTGTACAATGTACCTGTCTGTCTGCCTCTGTTTCCCGCCAGCCTCCTTTTCTTTGAGCAGTTCTGGGAACACTGTGAAGTGGAGGGGCTGTCAGGGGGCTACGCCCGCTGTGCCCGGCCGTTCTTTATGAATGAATTAATCAATAGTGACACTGCACTACATGCTTTTTCCTTCCTCATTATTTTAATTAGCCGTTTATATGGATCCCCCCACCCCCCCACCCCCCCTCTTTTGCATTTCATTAATACATTAACATGCACTTGACAAAAAGAGCAAGGACGTAGACACAGTGGCGGTCGCTTGGCTGGTCACTTTGTAGTCTCCTGCTTGTCTTGCCCGCTTCCCCTGCCCCACCGACAATCTTCCCTCTGTCCTGCCCCGAGCTCTGCAAAGCAACTTCTAGGAAAGTCATCAGTAATTACTGTTACATTATGCTAATAAGCACAGGCTGAGGCTTGCACTAAATGAGATGCTGCACTTTGAGAGTATTTCAAACAACAGACGCACACGTGCAGAGTTTGTAGCTGCCAAATAAAATGAATGGCATCTCCGATTTCCCCTCTTCCCTACCGCATTGAGTTACTCCATAATTCCCAGACAAAGAGGAAAATCACACCATTTTCACACATACAGTGGGTCAGTGTCATTAGCGCCCATTAAGAGCCCTTCACACGTTTCCTGTCTGCTATAGCATGGGAAAAATGCAAAAAGTAAACAAATTTCCATCCTTTCCAGTGGTGGCGGAGGGGAAAGGGGCACCGCGGGTGTTTGTGGGTAGGTGAATGTGTGCGCTGTTAGCGTGCAGCAGCTGTGTGTATGAACGATGAACCTACGCATGTGTGGAGCGGTAAGTGCGGACGTGTGAGGGGTGTGTGTTCAAGAGCGGGTACGCGTGGGTGTGCGTTGCGAGAGTGCAGTCGCTACGGTGATGAGGTGAGAATGATGAAGCCCATTCCTCAAATAAGGCGCCATGTGCAGCTCATATGTTAGGTTTTTGCTAAAGAGTTGCTCATCATAGCCTCTAAACTAAACTAACACGAGCGCATACATTCTCCAAACTTACCCCTCTCCGTCCCAACACACACGCACACACACACACAAGCACCCACCTCGGTCTGCTGACGCCTGCAGGCACAGAGTGATTGACAGTATCCAGATTGCCAGATTGTTCTCAGGAGTGTGGAGAAATGACATCACACTCATTACAACTTCTAAATATAAACAGTCACACTGCTTGACTGACAAGTCTGTATACACGCATGTGTGCCTGTGTGTGTGTGTTCTCCTATAACTGGGTTAGTCTTTGAAAGTGTGTGTGTGTGTGTGTGTGTGTGTGTGTGTGTGCATGCATAGGTGTGTGTTCTACGCCAGTGAGCACGTGCATGTCACATTGGGTTAGGTTTTATTTCTCTAATTGCTCTCTACCTGCCTGTGACCGCTTTAATTAATCCTGTAACTTATTTATTATTTGTTGCTCACTTCTACCACTAACTTTCACTTCTGCCATTTTATTGTAACCATGAAAGGGAATTGTCTTTAAAGAAATCCTGCATTTCTTAACAAGATATCCTGTAAATAAAGGCTACAAGAGCTCCAGCTGGTGATCACTACAAGCTTGCGCCTCATATTTCTAAAACAAAGATGCTTCATAAATTATAAACGTTAACAGTAATGCTGCACTTTGAATCAACTAGTGGGTGTTAACAAAGGGCTGCAAATATGAGGAGAAGTAAGAGGAGGTGGGCGGGGTAATTTGGTGACGTTGCTGAGAGGTTTAACTGAAAATAGTGGATTGGTGGTTTAGGAAAGAGGGTAGGGAGGGCTTACATGACTGCATGGCAGACACAGAGATTTAAGGAACTTTTTCTGGCCATATGAAAGAATAGAGACACAAAGATAATAATGATTCACAAAGAGCACTGACAAAAGGAAGAGTACCCAACTACATGCGCAGACAAACAGGAAGACGCACGCGCGCACACACAAACCATATGTTTGTGGGGCTGCTACTGAGATGAAGGCTTCTCTGGCTTGTCTGGCCAGCACATTGTAATTTACAAGCGCTCAATGTCACGTTGAGATCTCAATTAAGCAGCCAGGCTACACACTCGGGCCCTCGGGGCTGGGTTGAGCTGGTCCCACATTCTGCCTCTCTGGCCAAGGCACACTGCAGCGTTCTGTGCTCCTCCAGCCCTCCACCCGCCCGCTCCCTCGCCCGCCGCCAACAGACAACGCCAACAGTAAATATTTGAGGTTGGAGACAAAGAGGGGAGAAGGGATTCATTTAGTTCATTTGAAAACATGACATTGTGATTAAAAGCCAGGCGGTCTGGAAAACGAGAGGATTTCATTCCTTACTTGCTTTTAGATATTCCTGCGTGAAGCTGCAGACGTACTTGGGAACATTAAACACGAGTCTGCAGGCAACTTGCGCAGTTGCGCAACACAAACTAAACTGACAAAATGACATTTTGATGTTGTTATTAAACAGATAGTCAATCTGGAGGGAAAGTATCTGATAAGAATTTGAGAACATGGAGAGAGGGAGCAGAGAAACAGAAAGACAGATATGCACACACACTGAGAGACATAACAGAGGAGAGAGAGACAAAAAGACATATCCAGACATGCTCAGAAACAGAGTTACAAACTCAAGGAACTAGAGGGACACCATGTGCTGGAATAAAGCAACAAAACCCCATAAGCTGCCACTACTGTTCTGTGATCAGATCCATATGGACCTTGGCCTTGGCCCTCCACCACCTGCCTCAAACATTCCCAGCACCTAACAAGCCAGTCAGCCACCAACTGGTCCCAGACACATTTTACAAGCGGCCATATTGATGGCTATTGAGCTAGAGTGCTATTTAGCTCACCAGAAATCTTAAATTATACACTAGCCATGGGCACCCCCACGCAGGGACAGAGGCCACATCAGAGCCTCCACTTCCAGGCCTGGCTAAACCTGGCTCTGACTCAGGCTCTCAAACATGACATATTGAGTAAAACAATGCCAGCCCGAATGCAAATTTTATTTGAAAATAAACGAGGAAGCAATTTTCATTATTTTTTAGGGCCGAAGATATTTAAATCTATCAAAGAGTGCCGCGTTCTGCCACATTTTGTCGAGTGTGAATGAAATACGTGCTTTTTATTTGGTTGTAACAGTTAAAGTAAAGCAACTGGATATTAAACCAGACAAATACACTAAATCTCCTCTTTGACTGTTTAAGAGTTAATAGAAATTGAGGTATTTTGCTAAGTGGGCCGATAACGTACAGTTCTGAGAATCCCTTAACAACTGGGAAATAAAAACAGCAAGTGAAAATATTACAAAATATGACTAAAACCTCAAAAAATGGCTCTGATGAAGCCCACATGACGGAATAAAATCAAAACATCATGCTGTATAAAATGTGCCTACTGTATGGTTTTGTTTAATAGAGGATGCTGCTGCTGCTGTACTACAGGGGGCCTCCATGAAGGCCATCAGGAGCTCAGGGCCACTATGAAGACACATGGGCATTGAGCTGGGCCAAAGCTCCTGATTGGCATTATCCTAACGAGCTGCAATTACAGCCCCGAAATCCGCTCTTACAGCAGTGGCTTTAACGAGCAAGCCATCACGCAGCCCACAATTATCATCACCAGAACTATTAAACACGACGGCTACGGCCTTGTTAAATGCTCTCATATGTGGAGGCTGCACAGTCTTCTCAGGACACTGGCTGACAGACGGACACAAACATGGGCGGAGGCCAGCAAACAGAGCGATGAGGCGGCAGGAAGAGTCAGACGTTAGGTCATACGCAGGGGCAGGTCACTGGAAAACGCCGCAAATCAGAATCTGTAGTAGGATGATTATTATGCATAAGGTCAAACTGCTTATTGCACAACAGTAAGATGGCTTCCTCTGCATGTTGCCTCACTCTGGGTAGGGACCAGGATCCCCTCCTGTGAGTGACCACAGTAACTTAGTGGTCTCCTGATGCTAAACAGCTCAGCTGCTGCGGCACTGCTCCAGCAACAGGCTGCTCCCTGGTGGGCATATCCCAGTTGGGGCTTACCCACTCTGGGCTCAAGGTTGCATCTGTGAGCTCACGGGAGCAGAAGAAAAAGGGACAAAGAATGATGTAGAGGGAGGCAGCTCAAAAACAACTTCACTGGCTGAATTTGGTGGAGCCTAGCTGAGACGCAGGGTTCAGATTTCTGAATTAAGATGAGAGAGCCCCATATACACATGATTTTGTGCTTCAGCTGAAACCTCTGAAAACATCCTAAAATGCTGAAATAGAGTGGAAGGAAGACACCAAAAGAGAGTTTTTTTTTTTTTGTAGAGCAGACCTAAATATTAACAGGCAAATATATTATAAATCTGTTGGAAAAATCACGGATGGCTATTCAAGAATTATTTAACGAGTCCAACACAAAAACTAATTTTGCCCCCAAAAAGGGTAAAATTGCAATAGCAATGAGAATAGATTTGTTTAAAAGAAGGGGGACCAGAAAAGTTCATTCAGATGTAATTTTGTTTCTGAAAGAAGGAAAAAAAAAAGGGAAAACGAAATATGGGAAAGGTGGGACCTTTCCCTCAGCTGGGATACAAGCAAATGAAAGAGCTCTCTTAACTAACTGGGACACCAAGAAAAAAAAGAGTCTGAGAGAGTTGTAAATGAGGAGTGTAAGAGAGTTCACTATGACAACATGCAACACAACATAAAGTCATTTGTTCTGTTATTGGCATGAGTGCATATGAAAGGGCTGCTGGTGTCAAATGACTTTGGATTGAGTGTGTGTGAGAAACTGTGTCAGAAACAGCAACAGATGGAGATAAACAAAAATATGAGCATCGGGCCTTGAAATGCAAGAAGAAAAAGAAGGTCACAGGAGGAGGTGGGTTGTGTTTGGGGTTAGCCTCTGCTCACAGTCAGGGCAGTGTGCCTGTCAGGTCATGCCTGCATTTGGTTGGGCAGCTGGAGTGTGTGCTTGGCAGAGTGCGGCAGAGTGGCGCAGATCAGAGATGCAGTGATGCTCCTAGGGGATGTGGTGGAGGTTTGGCAGGGCTGGGGACAAGCAGGCCAGGACCGAGGCCAGACTGAGGCCAGAGGGAAGGACCAGGGCCAAGAGCCAGCTCAGAGAGTGGAGCCTCTGTGTAGGGTACCAGCTCTGTAGGCCAGCAGCTCTCAGCTCTTGGCTGCCAAGTCCTATCATAGCAAACTACTTAGACCTCCCTTACAGCAATTTGATTTAGTGAAGATTGTATGTAGCTTGTTACTCCGCATAGGTGAGGCTTTGCAAGGCAGTAGCATAAAGACCGCTTCGACAATGCTTCGACATTTTATTAAAAGCAAATGGAAAATAAATCAGAATGAGCACATTTCCTCTAAGCTACAGTTTGGGCCTTTTCCAGCAGCTCTTTGTATTTACTATGCCTCGTTGTTGTACTAGTTTTTATCTGGCAATCACTGCTGTGGCCCACAGGGGATGAGAAGTATGTCTCTGAGCCGGGCAGGTGAATTAGAGAGCAACACAGACGTGCACACGTACAAACACATTTTGTGTGAGTTAAGGCTGGACGCTCGTATGTCCTTGTATATAATGTGTGTGCGCATTCGTGTGTGCGTGTGTTCCCATGCACGCTTGGCTGCCAAGTGTGTGATTCTTGGTCACTGTGTATTTTGTCAAGATTGTGATTAATGACTCACCATCATGATAACATTGGAGGGTGAGACGCATTCATTCACACAAAGGCCCTCCTCGGGCCCTCTCTCTCTCTGCCACCTCATCTACTGAGAGGGCCAACAACTGGCCCTCACACCGGCCCTTTGTGCCTGTTAACCTCCACATTTATTTACCCTCCCACTTGTCCCTCTTGCACTTTTTTCTGGATCTTTCTTTCTAAACACATGCTTTTTCACCCCCACCTCCCACATCTTGGTTTCCCTTCTGTTCAACTCTATTCTGATCTTTTCTATTCCGCACATCAGAATACACACAGCTTGAAGGTGAACCGAAATCTATCTAGGAAGCAACAACCCAGCCAACATGTGAATGCCCTTTATCTTTATCTATAGTGAGATCTGTATGGTGTGTCTGTGTGTGTTTGCTTTTCTTCCTTGCACAAATACCCAGAAAGGCACATGCTCTGTATTCACCTCTCTCCTCTATTTTTACCACTCATAGGCGCACACACACACACACACACACACAGACACGCACAGGGTGGATTTTCTGGCTGCTGATTAATGACAGTCATTTGTCAGGCAGAGGTGGATAAAACAGTGAATATTATCTTTGTGCTAAGGGCCAGAGCACATCGCACTCTCCCCCTCGTGTCTTTCATAAGCGGTTGAACACAGCGGCACGCCGGGACACGCAGACAGCCAGGCAGCCAGCAGATCTATTCTCATTACTTCTCTATTAGGACATCAGCTTCCACTGATCAGGCCCTACATCTTTATACTGACATCAGAGAGAGAAAGAGAGGTGGATGAAGGGTAGAGGGGAGGGATGACAGAGAGGGAAGAGGAGAGAAATGGGGAGAAAGAGAGGAACTCAGTAAAGGAGAGGGAAACTCGACATTTCTGAATTTGATTAATACAAGTCTAAATCATCCTATTTGGAGAGTCATAGTCCAGTACTCCCATGGTAAATGGCATTTATCTGCCCTTATGCTGTCCTTCAGTGTTGAGATTAACAGATTGGCTTTGCTTTGACCTTCTGAATCAGAGGCAGGGATGAAAAAAGGACGAATGTACAAAGAAGAAGTTTGTTTCCGACTTTTTTAGAACTCATTTGTGGAGAAGCGAACATGCTGCCAGGAAAACAACGTGAAAAAACTATGATAGGGGTTTTTCATCAAGATGATAAGATGCATTTAGCTGTGATCTCCAGTGCCTGAGTCTGTTGTTAGTACAGACCTGCATACTGAAAGCTTTTTATGGAAGTGCGTGAATAAAACTCACGATAAGACATTAACATTAATGAAGTTTACTCAGTGCCTTGTTGATGAGGGTTTCCCCTTGTCACTCATATCCTGCATGAATATAGCATGATACTGAAGGCAATCGTTCTGACTTTTGTTCGACACAAATCAAAACATAACTCACTACCATGGCAGCATTATCAAAAATCCTTTGTGGCTGATACTACCACGATATAACACACTGCACTTTCTATCCGAGGCCCCTGCCTTGGTCTGGGCTGTGTGAATGTTTGAACAGGACAAACACAAATCTGGGTAAGTGAAGGTCCTATCACTGACAGAAAGCACAGAAGAATCTGGAAACAAATATTTAATGTTCTCCATCTGAAGTGGCTCAGCTGCAAATGCCCCAAGGTGAGAAGAGTGTGACTTGTTATTTCTCCTGGAAGATAATAAGGTGAAGTGATTAGAGCAAAGTCAGAGTGAAGACAGAGAGGGGGGCAAAGACTTGTGTGCATGTGTGTATCACATGGACAGCAAGGTCAAATACAGATGTTTGTTGTCATGCCCCTCAACGCCTCAAACCAACGCACCTGGTTTTCAACAAACTCCGATGCAAACCCAGAATACTGATACATTGAATATGGCTTCAAAAAGTGGTTTGACTGCAACGACGCATCATAATGTTAATGCATTGTATTACTGTAAATAATGAATACCAAAAGTTCTTAAAATAAAATCTCAAAACCATTTAAAATCATCTGTGAAAGCAGAAAAGTTGCCAGAATCCTGTTTCCATTGTTTCCCCTGAACGAAACAGTCAACCAGCGTCATAGTGAAAAGTTCTCTCTCAGGCTTTGACCTCTGACTCTCCTTCACGCTCTGTGCCCTCATGACTCTTCGTTAGGGTCAAACACATCCACCTGGAGCCACACTCGCAATGGCGTAATCAGAGAAAGGCTCAGGTATGATTCCTTGCTCTCATTCGGATTGGGACAAAAAGAAACACAGGTTGAAAAAATGCAACTCTTGTCTCCCTTCCTTTCTCTGATTCCAGCCCTTTCTTCCTCCTCCCAGTGTCCCTGTCTTTCTCTGTGTGTCTCCCAACTATGCAGCCAATAAATAGCGCAGCATGCTTACTTATTTCCTCATTGGGACAGAGAGAGAATGAGAGGTGGGGCTGAGTGCCACTGCCACTATATGCACCTGACTGCCGTAAATCACCACCACAGCGGTCCCATCTTCATGCTGGAGATTTAATGAACTACCGCAGGCTTTTTATGCCTCTTAAGGCTCGCTGAGTGACCACTTTGTAGTTGTTCAGAAGAGAGGCGACGCTGCCTCTGCCCACTAAATCTTCCCTGTGCCACCGAGGATAAAATCTCCCTTTATTCATGGGCTATTTACCAGATCCAGATTTATTACGGGGGTACTCTAACAAAAGGGGGGGGTGAGAGACAAAACCCTCTCCTCCCCCAAGGCAGGCTGGGATAGAGACCTGGGAGCCCAACGACTCATCCTCATTGGGCTCGTTAGGCAGTTGATGAGGGGGAGGGGGGGCTGTTTTTTTTATAGGGGAAAAGTGCGGTAGAGACCTCATCGTGCCCTCTCTTAATGAGTGCACTACTGAGGAGCAAGTGTACACACTGTCTGGTAAAGGGCACACATGTTGTACCTGAAAACACACATTAAGGCATGCAGGTGTGCTCAAACAAGACTATTTAAATAAAAACACTATGCACACATACGCTATGTATGTCTCTTGTGTCCCCTCACTGACCCATGGGTACATGCTACCATGGGAACGCCTCTCTAAGCCCCTTGTTGTGTTGACTGGCTGAGGGGTCATGGGTGACAGGTCAAAGAGATACCTCTAGATACATGACCTTTGTGATGGCTTTGTCAAAAGACCTTAACAAACCCTTTAGATGTCTTCACTCCAAGACCTCGCTCCATTAAGTACATGAATGGATGCACACAGTTGCGTGCTGTATGTCGGACGGGTCTACGCACCAGCCCTCTTGGTTGCAAATGGCTAATGCTAGCAGCTCACCTGACTGCCTTGTGCAGTCTCACTGCTGCATGCCACCACTTGTACCCTGCAGTTCATGGACTTCGCTGACCCAGCATTGACCCTGTTGCATTGTGTCTCCTTGTTCCTCTTGAATAGATCCTACACCCTCCTCCTCCTCCTCCTCCTCCCCTGTAAGGGAGGTGCCCTTTCCACAGCTCCCAACTCCTACTTTGCTCTCTTTGTGTTCCTCTGGTATTTCAACTCGGTGCCAGGCTGCTATCTGCCCGTTCAGTGGCATCGTTGCTTTTAGTCTCCTGACTCCTGGAGCACCGTAATGATTCTAATGATGCCTCTACGCCTCTGTTATTTCTTTCTCTATCCTCATTAAGCTCAATTTCTTTCTCCCCACCAGTGAAACTCAAACACAAACAAAAGAGTTCAATTTGAAAACGATGAGCAATCTGTTATTTTTACAAGAGATTACGTCTGATCTGGCCCTCAGGCACAAGATGCAAGCGGACAACTGTGAGTAGTAGCTGAGGCCTATTTGGACAAACACACAAATCACTAAGCAGTATACTTCCTCACCGTTCATCCTAGAAAACGCGCACAACTTGATTATTTCTAAGCAAAATAAGTCCTTACGGAGTTCAGCTGACTTTTTCAGGCTTCTCTGACACTTTCTCATTAGCAGCATGAAAGAAGCCTGTCGGAAACTCCACTGGTGCACAGACACAGCGGTGCGCTTTTAAGTTTGAGCAAAAGTTTTGCTCAATAATAATTCACAAAAAAGCGAGCAGATTAATTACTGAATTTGATCTCGCTGGAGAAACTGTGTGAGAATTTAAAGTTAGCGGAGATAAGGGGCACATCAAACAGCCACATGTGTTTGCTTATTTTTAAAAAGCTGGGACTTGTTATCAGGGCTGGGCAGGACTTTAGGCTCCACACATCTTGTTGTTGTGGAGCCTTTCTTGTCTTGAGTGTGCTAAGGAGATGGGGGGTGGTGGTTAATGGCAGTAGTGGTGTGTGTGTGTGTGTGTGTGTGTGTGTGTGTGTGTGTGTGTGTGTGTGTGTGCGTGTGTGTATGATGGGGCTTGAACCCTGCTGCTAACCCCCTCCTGCACAGGCAGAGGCCGGTGTCTGGATGGGTGCCAGAAGTTCTGAACTAATATTCACAATAATGTTCCTGCTCCGAGGGGCCAGCGACAGAAAACACTGTGGAGTCGTGCCAGCTTTTACTCCCCTCTTGTTCTCCTCTTTCCACTGCCCCACCACACCTCCCTCAGCTCCGGGAGTCTATCTTTCTGTAGTTCTACCCTTCTTGCTCTCTCTCTCTTTAAGCATTTTTAAAGCTTATGGCTGAGTGAAGCGTGTTTGTTGATGCACTGTATGTGTGTGTGTGTGTGTGTTTGCTGCATGCTCACACTCTTACTGTGGCTGTATTCAAAGTTAAGATCATATTCATCATACTCAATAACATCATATGTTTGTAGCATTGGCGTCCTATGGGAACCACGTATGTCTAAAAAGTCAACTTTTGATGAGCTCAGAAAAACACCTGTTTTCAGCTTTGTGAGGATGCATTTTTAGATAAATCCAAGAGAGGTTTTAAATAGTTTATCTTTATAAGCAGGATAATTTTAACCCATCAAGAACACTTCTTAAATCCTTCAGTTTATCAGAAAAGTTGGAGATGCATGAAAATTTGCATTATGAAAAGCAACTTGTAATTAAAGGTGTCAGATAAATGTAGCGGATTAATAAGCACAATATGTACCACTGAGATGTAGTAGCATGGAAGTATGAAGTTGCATAAAATGGAAGAACCTTGAATGCTTGTTTTTGCCTGAAATGATTGATCTATTGTGTGAATTGATGAATCAGCAGAGTGAACATGTGATATTCATATGCATCAGTGCTGATGATATAAGTGACCAATAGCTGCACTTGTACTTAACTGACCTCAGAGTTCTTTTTCATGATGCCCTCTCCCTCTACAGCATGTATGACATCAAGTCAAATCCCAAGGCACACCTTAGCCAGCCTCTATGTCTCACAGTTCCTAAATTCTCATCTAACACAACTGAGGTTCATGTACTTAGGTGACCTGACCAGTGATCCCTGAATGGTAATTCTGTCTCAGACTTGTATTGAATATGGCCTTTGGCTCACTTCGCAGCACACCAGCACACCGCTGGAGACTGGATGTTTTATTACACTCTCTGTATGAATGTGGAGCGGGGAGACAGAGATGTACTGTATCTCCTCTGAGCCATCTCCTCTCACTACTCTTTATGGACCCTAATCACACCAATGGCATTTCTATTAGCATTGTGGGTGTGTTTGTATGCATGTGGAATACGTTTGTGTGCACAGGTTGGATTGTCCATCTCCATGTCTGCCTGTATGTGTGGGTCCATGTGTCTGAATGTGTGTGTATGCTTGTATGTCAGAGGCATGCTACTGCTGCACCTCACCTCCCTCAACCACCCTGCTGATTGTTCCATTGATGACAGAATGCATCACACCCCCCCGCACCCCAAAAAACTGATGATGCTGTCGGCCTGAAATCCCTATTGTAGCCTTACCATCGGGAATCACCATAAATAACCATGACATCATCCCATTCTTATCTATGGGACGTCCCACGCTGATCGATAGCATGGCTCCTGCAGTGTAAATAGCTTCTAATGCCCCATCTTCCCCTTCAAATAGGTCTACATTATTTATGATGGCTGTTAGGTTACCAGTCCAGGACACAATTTATTTCACCCCTCCCCTGCTCCTCTATTATACCACTGCTTTTGACTCTTGATGGGAGATTGGGGGGGGGGGCATTCATTGCACACAGAAAAAAAATACACATGCCCGTGTTCTCAGAAAGCACCCATAAACACACATACACCTTAAACTCCAAGAGAGGTCCAAAAGGCTCATCACTGGGATGAGGGTGCGAGACGAGGAGGAGGAGGAGGGAGGAAAAATGAGGAGGGGCAGAAGTGGACCTGAGTCCTGCCTGGTCCCACCCTGTGGTAACGATGGGACATCCGTTACTCAGATGACAGTGAGAGTGGCAGGCCTATTTGCGCGGCCGCCGGCGCGCCGTGACGGATTGGACAGACAGAACGGTTGGAGGCTGCGTGGAAATGACAGGCTGCATTTCCATTTGGGTGAAAAATCTGGCTAACGTGGATGGCGTGGTCGGGTGGGTGAGGAGAAAAGGGGCCACACAGGCTGGGTCCCGGCCAGCCTGTGTGCTGTTTTCTTGTTGGTTGGTCAGTCGACTTTTCAGTGTGTCTCTTTGACTCTGTCTGCAGATTTGCATGTGCCCATCTGTTTGTCTTTCTGTGTAATGCTAAATTTCCCTGTTTCACACACACGTGAAAGTACGGCCAAAACATTTAGTAAAAAAATATTTCCACACTTAGTTTTAAAGAATTTTAGTTTAAGGTAATTGGTGACAGCAGCAGTCGCAGCAAAGGTATTAGAAATGTATTAGTAAATGTTTAAATTGATATAACAGCGGTTAAAAAGTAAGATATATATAACTACCCCACACGTAGCCCCACACATGGGAGTAATATGTTGTCTAATAGTGTATGTGAGTGTTAGCGGAGCTCTGCCAGCTCCATGCTGTTGGATTGAGACAGGCACAGCCAAGGATTATGGGAATTCAGTATATCAGTTTAGACAGTTTATAACTCCTTCTCATAGACACTAGAACAACACACCATCTCATATTCATCATTTAACACAAACACGAGACCATACACTAAGTAAGCAGCCTTCCTGTGAAAACTTTTATGGCTAAAAGGTTGGGGTTTGGGGACTTATTTCACTTGGGGTGGAAAGATGGACTTTTTGCTGAGGTGGACAGCTCGCCAGTCAGGAAAGAGGGGCAGCGAAGTATTATTCTCCAAGCAAAACCCGGGGGTTTGTGTGTGAGAACGGCCTGAGGAATGTTCATCCTCACGCCTCATTGGTGTTCTCATTGCTGCGCGCAGATCGAGCAGTGGAGATGGGACACCCTAGATTTACGGGACGTGTCAGAAGCTTCACATCCTCGGGCCCCCTGGGGCCAATCTCATGTCTTGATCTGGCCTGCAAGGAAAACAGCCGTCCCTCACAGGCTGACAGTGAGGTGGAGCCATCCAAACACACAGGGAGGACGGAGACTGGTGGATATGAGGAATGTAGGGGAAGGAGGTAGAGATGGAGGGATGGAGGGAGGCCACCTTTGGCGAGGGCCGCCACAGCTCTGGCAGTCTGATCCTTCACACATCACTACACAGTGATGAAATCGCCAAGTTGGGCTCCTGCGGAAAGTGAAGGCTGATGACTTTATCTTAGCGCAGTAACGTCAATGGGAAGTTTCCATGGTGACGTATATAAACAAACAGTGGCTGATGTGATCAAGACCTGCTGTTCAACAGGTGTTCACATTCGGTAGCTATTAGCTGTAGTTTAGTCATAGCCTTATTAAATGTACTTAATGAGAGAGAAAGAAGACTGTGTGCGTCTTTTCCCTCACAATCTTTCTCAGCATCGCTCATAAACCTCAGAATCCTCAAAGAGTGGAGAAGTTCTGGCTGCCGAGAGCCCACAAAGGCCTTTTTGTCCCCTGCAGGAACTGGTAGCTGTTCAGGAAGTATAGCCCGGTGCCAGCGGGATGATTTATGGCTCTGTGTCCTGGGTGGTGGTTGGATCTGGTCCCACTGTCACTCAGGGCCAGAGAGAAGCCCTGCATGGCCCAATCAGAGGCTGCCCAGAACTCTAAAGACATTACAATGCCTGTCATAAAGTGGCTTGGAGACAAGGGAAGCAGCCATAAAACAGCTTGAAGAACAGAGAACAATTGGAGTAGAGAGTACAGATGACACAAACACTGCTCTCAGATGCTCTGGTCTGGTCTGCCTTGGCATCCTCTCCTCTCCTCTCCTCTCCTCTCCTCTCCTCTCTTGTTTTGAGCTGATGACAAAGCGTTATTCGGCTGAGAAAATGATTTTGCAATTTTTTTTTTTTCTCATATGTGCAGAAGACGCTAACTCGTTAGGACTTCACAGGGCTTGCCAGGACTGGAGACAACAATTAGTTTGTTGGAGATGTCAGAAATGGCCACTGAGTTTTGCGGGAAGAAATCCTTTGTGACGGATTGGTGCTGACAGCGCAGGCCGACAAGGAGGGAGTGACAGACTCCCAGAGCGCCCTGTATAGTGGAGGAACCTTTGGGCTGCATTAACCCTTATCTGTGAGCACCGACGGACAAAGTTCCCTCACAGACTACCTGCTGTAGCCTGGAAAATCCTATTACAGACTGCTGGGGGACACTTGGGAACACTCCACCGGGAAATCTGTCTCCCTCGGCACGTACCAGAGACGGGACATCGAGTTCTCTCACCACCTCCCCTGCTCATTCTGCCTCTCTTTCATTCACTCTGACTGATTTAGTCTCTCTCTCTTGTACTCTTCTCTCCCCTTTATCCGTCTTTGTCTCTCTTCTGCCTCATCTATCACTGTTGTTTTCACCCTGTCTAGTTGTCTAGTTTTGCTTATCCTATCTTCTCACGGACCACCCCCTTGGTCGGTGTGCATAAGCATGTTTTAAGACTCTTTTTCCACTCTCTCTGAGGAGGAGGAACACTATCTACTCCCCGCCATCTTCGGATGAGTGAGCTGCATTTATCTGTGGATTTAAGGGTGACTGCCATGTGTAGAGCTCAATCCCCTGCCCCATGCTAAAGTTTAGGATACGATAATAAAAAACACATGAGCGTACAGTATGCTGGATGTCTAATCCAATATATCCCATAAGCATTCCCTTTTTATTGCTCAATTTACATCTTCAAACAATGAACAATGCTGGGTATGAAAAAGATACCCTGCAAAAGCTGCTGTAATGTAGTTAGAATAACATTCCTGGAGTCACTGCGAGTGTAAACAAGAAATGTAAGTCTGCAGAACACAAATGAGGTCTGATTTGCAGCATATGTAGCCTATAGTGCAGCATTGATTCTTCACTTTAGAGGGAACGCTTGTAGCAGAATAATAGTCATTATGTTTTGTGGCACCATTACTCAATAACGTCTTCCATGAAGTCTGAAGTTTCAAATTATTCTGATCTTGTTACTCTGCAGCTGTATGAGGTGGTACAGTAAATTCTTCCCATCTTTCAGAGATAGAAGTATCTGCCACTGAGTTCTCAGTGTAAAAAGAAGGCATGTTTGTTCTGAATATAATTAAACATCCCCTGTAATTATGCAATGACAGAAATTGATGGACTGTATCATTATTATGCAACCTGAAAGCAATTACAAAACAATTATTGACCAGGATGCGATCATGGGCTATTACCGTGGTAATTAACCCCATTAAACACAAGAGGCACGCTGATTTAAAATGTGACCTTCAAACATTGTACAAATGATTAAGAAATGCAGTTAGTTCACTGGCATTCGGTGCAACAGTGGGCCGAAATAACTGCTACTGATTGCAAAGTGATGCCATCGTGATCGTCTCAGGCGTGAGGGCAGGAGTGCAGCGTTACTTAAGTATCCATCAGCCGGGGTAGACATGTTTATCTTATTATTTAATAATTTGTGTCAGGAAGCAGGATGCCATCACCTCACATGCAACACCCTCCCTGAGCAACCTGATGCGGTCTTCCCTTCTGTCAATCATTCGCTCCTCAGACATCTTTGGCTTTTTGCACTTAGTCCCAGGCCACATCTGAGGGGAACAGACAGGGCCAGCTCACAAATATTGACTTTCCAATAACATGAGAGTGCACAGCAGCCTATCATATGGCTCGAATTAAAGCATTATGACATAATAGAGCAAAGTCGGGGTTAAGACCTCATTACTGCCACCCGGGGCCTCTGCTTTCTCTCTCCCTAAACCTGGCAGCTCTCAGTTCTGGTTTTGGACCTGCTCCACTCTAATTGGAGCAGCAATATGGAGTAATTGGAAGAGGGGTACGGTGTTACTCGGCTGAATGTGGCCCGGCCTGCGTTTTTTAGCGCTTAACCCAGTAATAAGCTCTCAAACCAGACCGCACCATCCCATTACCCTTTGAACTGCAGCGCAGGGACAGAAGGGAGATTTAAACATGTGAATGAGCACACACACACTACACACACGGAAATGCACGCTCCATACGGGATACATGGATACATAAGTATATGGATATTGTGACTGTGTGTAAGTTATAATAGCCGTGAGAGAGCGAGGGAGAGTCTGGCAGAGGCTAAGAGGACAGAGGGCCTTGGCTTGTGCCTGTTTGCGCAGCTCTGACCACAGACACAGAGAAAGTGGTTTCGTAGAGCAGTATTAGCTCTTGATTATTTGCGTTAACCGGTACTTAGATTTACTGCCTTGGTAATGTGATCTGACTGGTAGTTAAGCACTAGCAGCAACTTGGGGCAGGAAAGCCGGGACGGCGTTGCTGTTCCCTCCCCGATTCCCCGGACTGTACCAATAAAAAGCCTGCAAGCTCTGCCCCTGAGTCGCAGACTCTCCCTCCCTCTAACCCTACCCATTGGGAAGACATTTGGAAACAATCAGTAGTGTGTTTTAAGGGAAGGCCCTTCCTCTATCAATCCCCCTAGATAAGGTATCTATGAACCTGGCTCTGCGGCCCCGCACACGGAATTCATCACCTCTGTTTCCTGTACGCTGTTTAGGGGTCCCCTCATTTTCACTCCTATCTGTGCAGAGTGCAGGGGGCACATGCATGTGCGTGTGTGTGTGTGTGTGTGTGTGTGTGTAAACTGAGGGGGTTTAACATGCTGGTGTATATTTGCTGGTAACTGTGAGTATGCATACACATTCCAAACATGCAGAGCAGATTTGTGCATATGTGTGTGTGTGTGTGTGTGTGTGCGCGTGCGTGTAAGTGAATAATAGCACTTTCTTTTAGTATTTCTTGCCTGGGGGAGCTCTGCAGACAGCTGACGAGGTGCGGATGATTCAAGTGCTCCTAACCTGGGTGGAGTCAGTAGCTCTTGCACATTCCCCTCACTCTTTTCCTAATGTTACCTCAGTACTCTCACCACATTTACTGCCTAGAGTTGTAAATTAACAGGAGAATGGTGCACATTCTTACTCCAAAGTTCACTCAGAACAGCCTAACCTTAAAAAAATAGCTTTGATCCTCTTTGGTCGGAAACATAAAAATCAAACATCTTATGGTGAATTTAATTGAAGCTGGTAAACTTTGCTGCATGCCATCCTCTCGTCTCTCATTTCTCCTTTAAGTTTCCTCCGTAAATCATCTAATATCACAGAAATGTTACAGAAATAACGGCTTTGGCAGTGACTTTGAAGCTTCCTTTTTTGCCGGCAGTATATACATCTTCCTCAGTACGCAGCAGGCCGTAACAGCAAAGGATAGATGATGTAAATGTGTGTTACAAGGCAGAAGCATTTATATCCCTGCCGATGAGTCAATGCACCTGCATATAAACTCTGCTATGTCTGTGGCTGTCTAGACGTTTGTCATTGTGTCATTGAGTTTGCCCTGCATGTGTCTCTGATCAGATCAGCCTCCTTTTTTCAGCCCAGAGTGTGTTATGTGTGTGTGTTGTGGCTCCCGCCATGAGCTATCAGCTAGTCAGATTTTTGTCAGCTTCCCGACAGGTCTGATATAATGGGGGGAGAAACATGCCCCCCCTCTGAGCTTTTCAAACAGGTGAACTCCTCCTTCCTCATCCCTCCTTTTCCTGACCTCCTTCCTCAATCAAACAAGTCCTTCCATTCACTTCAGATCTAATAAGGCCCATGACCTTTGCCCTGCTTGGATGGACCCCTGACGAGAACCTCCTTCACCTGGTATTGTGCTGCCGGCTACACCTTCCAACTGGCAGAGCCCCCACTCACGCCCGCCTTTGTCCTTCGCCAATTCACTCTGACTTTGTTCAGTTAGTTAACCTAGCTTCCCCTCCCTGCTGGGAACTCAGACAGAGAAAGAGGGAGGGGGAGTGTGTGAGAAGGAGAAGGTGGAGGAGGAAGTTGGGGGTGGGGGGTGGGGGGGGTTGAGAGTACTGAGGAATGAAGGGGAAATCAGAAATTTGTATAGTTTTCTTTTTTTCATCCACTCTAACTGTGACAGAAGAGTAGCCTCCGGACAAAGTGGGGGATTTGACTGACCCTACACTCACACAGAGGAACCCACTCACGATTTATCTCCTCTCAATGCGCCTCATCTACTCTCACTCCTCACACATGAGATTAGAACGTCCATAACAACCCCACACACACACACACACAAACAGACACACACACAAACAGACACACACAAGACTCAACCAGCACCAACAAACAACAGATTAGTCCAAAGAAAGGGATTACCAATCAACTGAGTGGCAGGGAGACGGACCCCCAGCTTGTTTTGTCTTTGGGTTTTTGAATGGACATCACTCCTGTCCAAGACAATCAAGCTCCAGTTACATTGAATGGGGAGCTCATCTCCTTCGCACACACCACGAAAGACAAAAGCAGACACAGACCATGTGAAGGAAGTTAGGGGTCAGGCCAGGGGTATTTTTGCTAGCACAGCGGGGCACATAATATTTACTCACCAGGACCAGGCCAATTCAATTCAATCAGAAAACTGGATATAAAATGCTAAACTGCTGTAAATGAGTGCTAACACTTTGACATTTCACTTTCTGCAAGATCTGCCCATTGCAATTACAGTACGGATAATTTAAGGAAACACCATGATTATGGCATACAAACTACAGTATGATGTAGTTTTAATTAGGCAAAAAAGTGTGGATTCATTGAATATGAATGCAGATTGATTCGCATGTCCATTTATATCACAGAGAGTAGGATCAGACCATGTGCTGCAAGCATGCTGATCTCCAGTTGAACTGACTAGGCAAGGCTGAATACTAACTGCTAAAGACTTTGTTAAAACACATGGACTGCAGGTGAAGACCCATATCACACTCTGTCCATCCTTCTCCCTCAGACCTCTTAGTCAAAGTTCTTATTTTATATTAAGCCTTGGCTTTAGGGCAAAGCCAGCAAGACCCTTGTGTCCGTCACTATGTTTACTTTCAGTTCCCACCCCCAGCAGTTATCTTGCCCTCAGGTCTACCAACCTATGTGTCGCCACTACTAGTCTTACACAGCTCAGAGCCATAGTATTTACAAATAAAGAAGCTATAATTAAAGGATATGGGTTTCCTCAGCTGCACAGCTCTCATAGGTCTCATGTGCAGAACATTCTGTATACATGGTGACACATTTCCCTCCTCACACTATCTGGTCGCACACAAGCGATTTTAATGGTCTGTATTGTCTTCTTTACAATTCATTAAGTGCCAATGAGACCCAAGTGTATGCTTTGAGCGGCTCCTTCATTATTACACACAGTGTCTCAGCAGCCGGTTAGTGCTCTTCTCATGAGAGAAAACAGGTCCCACAATGATGTCAGCGCAGCCGTTGTGTTCATGCAGCACAATGCATTGACAACCGCCATTCACGTCGCCTTTGCAGACGCGGGACTTTTTCACTTTGAATTTCTAAAAACTATATGTGTGTGTACGTGCGTGTGAAAACGAGAAGATGTGTGTCCATTGAGAGGTGCGTGAGTGACAGAGAGGTTCATCCCTAGCGCCTGCCTTTCTAAGCGCTGCTGTGGGCAGGGCCATCTCCGCTGACAGTGGATGGGATGTGGCAGGGGCTCGGGGATTAAGGGGCTTTTAGCCAGGAGTGAGAGTGGCTCTTTCTCCCTGTGACAGAGAGAGGTGACGGGCCGTCAGCACACAGGGGACAGGCGGACAGCCAGCCAGAGACATCTGCATTCATTCAGGACAGCGGCTTATCCGTGCACAAAAAACACGCCCTCTCGAAACGCCCTCCATCCACGCTCTCACACTCTGTCTTACGCGCACACACACACACACAAGTGTGCGAAGACACACATGCAACACACAGACACACAAAACCCTGATTCGAGGATCGACCTTTCCTAAAGTTCACACTGGCTGTCTGTCACATAAAAGGCAAAATTGGCAAAAGCAGGAACTACAGTTGAACTACAGTTGCAAGACTACATGTAAACTGTCCCAAAACTGAAAATCTAATGACATTTTCGAATTTTGTTGTTTGTGCTCCTTTAAAATATGACAAATCATGTGCTAGTCCCATAACCGCAGGCTCTACTGGGTAAAGAATCATCATTAAAATGTCTTTTGGAACCTCAAAGTTTCTCATCCAACTCTTACTAAAACAAACACAAAAAGCATTTCAAAACAGTTCTTATTTTCTCTCAGCAGATCATTAGAGATTTTCTGCTGACAACAGTTTAAATGATGGGTCTCCTCCTGGCCAGGCATCTGCCTCTCCTCCTTCCATCCTCCCAACCTCTCATGACCAGGAGGTTTGGGAGACAGGCAGGGCCAGGAAAGGCCCTGCCCAGCCACCTAATCCTCTACTCCCATTCACCATCACTGCTAATCTCCTTCACCACCTCCCCACCACCACCACTACCACCAGCACTATCGCCTCCACCTCCACCTCCTCCTCTCGCTCAAGAGGTGCACAAAGGCCCTAAGCACCCCTGTCCCGCCCCACTCACCATCCCAACCCTTCTCGCACCCCTAACCTGCTCCGCCCATCGCTCCTACAGCAGGAGGCACCCAGCTTTCTAAGCCCAGGACCCATAATCCCGTGGGGCTGCGAGTTTGGGTGAGCCCAAAGGCTCATTGAGTGCTGGATAACTCTCTCCCGGACTCTCGCTCTCTGTCTTATTGTTGCTGCTGCTGTGAAGAGGACAGACACAAATGGAGTTTGAATTTCAATGTGCCTAACGACTCAGAGAGAGAGACAGCAGAATATGGACTGGTGGGCATCCAGGCGTTAAGAGTATTTTCAAGGAGGCCATGGAGAAATACATGCAAATACTGTGGGCAAGTGCAGGCCACCTCATCCTTATTCTGTCACATGAAAGATGGAATGCAATATTTTGCAATTCATGGTTTTTAGTTATTATTTTCATTATATAAGCAAAATTATGGGAAAACTGTCATTTGACATTTTTGGAGTCAGACCATGTGCAAAACTTGGGCAATAACACAGGTTACCAGCTTTGCTCTGCTGGCTCCCAAGGAGATTTGGGAATCTTCACTAGGGTTGAAGGGTCACCTCACTTTCCAATGAAATATTCAAAGTCATTTGGATTTATTGGAAACAGTGTTCAGCTCATCTTCCAGCAACATACAACTGTATCAGGTGCTTCTCAGCTTGAAGAAAGATAACCTCCAGAGGACACACTGATTAATTCACAGCCATTGTGCAAAGAGACGTCCGTTTTGACTCTGCTCTTCATCAGAGATTTGATTTATTTCAAAACTGTATCCCCCTCTATTCCTCTATTCTAAATACCAATGAAATAAAATGAATTCCTTATCATCAGGAAATCCACTCTAGCTCCAGCTGAGTTCCTTGAACTGCAGGTAAACAAAGTGGGTGTTGCTGTGAGAGAATGAACAAAAAAAAAAATCTGAATTTTTTACGTTTTTCAGCGAACACATTAGATTTTACAACACATACCACCTTTTATTAAACAGGCTTTGAGCACTGGGAAAAATTCTAGTCATTCTTAGCTGATGCTTTGATGATGATGACTTTTTTCCTATATTGACACAAATAACATCATCTGATTAAAAGACTAACCAAATCCATAACATGAATGCAATTAATTCAAACTGAAAATCATAAACTCACTAAAAGCCCTCATGCATACATTTGTCTCTCACACTCACACACACTTACACAGACACACACACAGTGAGCGTACGACTGCCGGCACAGTCAGCACTCCGGTTCTGCATACGACAGTGTAGGTGAACGTCTCAGCCTGACAGACCCCTCGCTGCTGCCTCTCTACCTCTTATTTACCGAAGCTATCTTTCCCATAAGTCACCATTCCTGTATTCATAAAGCATCATGGACGCCGTAACTCACTCGTCCCCTTTATGAATAAAGCCCCCAAATTTATGGTGATGGCGCGGAGGAGCGGTGGCCTCCCTGGTGACAAACTTCCCCCAGTCTGTCACCACTGGCCTGGGCCGCTCAGGGCCCTCCATCAAACGTTCCAGATGGGAGCGCCACTTTAGCGTTCCCTGGTCGGTGACATCACCTCGCCGCGCCGCAGAGAATTGATGATGAAAGCAAACATATCTATCTTAACTCACATTTACCAAATCAATTTTATTTTTACAGACCCTCCGCAGGCTTATTGGCATATTGACGGTTTGCGGAGGGGGGGGGGTGAGCAATGGGCGAGGGATGGTAAACGGGTGGGCATGAGAGAAGGAGGGGGGGTCAGAAGGGCTTAATGGCGTTTACCATATTTAATGCAGAGGGATGTCATCACTGAATATCCATTCTGAATAATGTGGCATTTCATCATAAATTCTTTACAACTTATTTACTTAATGGAAAGAGTTATGGCTCGCTGTCAGGGTGGTAATTAAACATTGTGATACAGTGCTGCCTCGCCAGGATCCCATCTTTCCCCTCAATCCCCCCACCCGCCTGCCCCCAGACTCACGAACACACACACACACGCACGTACGCACGCACACTCACATCCCAGCTCCTCAGCTTTTTAAATACATATTATTATTCAAGCTCCCCATAAATTACCACCGGATTAAAATTCATGAAACCTCTTTTTTCTTTATTTCCTTCTCTGGGAAAAAAAAAAAAAGAATAACCCAGAGAGCTTGTTCAACCGGCTGTAAATCTCTTCGGGAGGGACGGAGACTTATTATTAAGATTTTGTGTTATGAAAATGGGCAAAAATGAAGAGTTTTCCCTCACTTCAATTTAGGAGACGTTTATATATTGCGTCTCACCCGGCAGTTGATAATGAGGGAGAAGTTGTTTCCTGGAGAAACGTAGTCCAGAGCGAATTCAGGGTCCAGAATTTATTTTGGTTTGGTCTGAGCCAAAACCACTGAGTCAGAGCTGATGGGCTGGAGTAATGTTCTATGATGCAAACCCAGCGAGCGAGCGCCCGTCCAAATCCAAAACTATTTATATGAGTCGAATGTTTATACTTTACAACACGTTCTCAGTCAGTTTTAAAGTGCAGGATTAAAACACATTTAGGGGTTAGGAAGATTCTAGTAAGAGGAGGAATGTGGCATTGAATCATCTTTCTATTTAAACCTGTGACTTTACATTTTCTGAACTGCATGGTCAGCGATTCTTCATGAGCTTGGTTCTATCCTAAAAAGGGACTGAGGCCTAAATATGATGGCCTAAATCCTCACATCCAAATTAGAGGGGACCTATTTCGGGAGACTAAATGAGGCTGATTTTGTGGCAGCCCCTTATCCCTGCTCCATAAAACCGAACCAGCCTGACACTGACGGAGACCACATCTAACCTTTGACCTTGTCCTGTGACCCTGCCTTCGATTTTTTTGTGCCAGCTGACCAATATGTGATTTGCCAATGGCCGCACTGGGTCCCTAACCAGGATGAAAAAGGGATTTATGGCTTTTCATTTTAATTGAGTTAAGAGCACAACCTCGACTCCCTTTCTTTCAATGGCACTGAGCTAACATTACATCACTGGGCAACAAACGGCAACAACAGCCTTGTGGTCACTGGGCTAAATGTGAACATGACGCCATGGGAGGAAATAAAAAGAGGACTGATGTGAATGCTACAGTGTATATCGGCCAAGGAAAACCCCCCTTGTCAGAAAGTGTGCTACTGCTGTTGCAGAAAAACCCTGTAACTGCAATTTTCCTGTGCATACTTGAACCAAAGCTGAGCTGCTCTATTACATGTCGAACACATTTCTTTACTGCTTTTGCTGCCCTTAAACCATTGAAAACTATGGTGGCCGCTGAAAAAAATGCGTCTTGCTATTCAACAGTTGATGCAACATTAGTCAATCATCTATCATAATTTCAGATCACATTAAGAACATGCACACAGACTTTTCTTCATTTGTCATATTCCTACCTCCCAGCCTTGAGTGGGGTCTCGGAGACAAGGCCTGTGCTCTCCTTCATACGGTCCAAAGCGCTCCCCGACGTTTACCCTCCTGCGGCTCCAGATGCCCAGGCCTCCACCTGGAACTGCTGATTCTCGCAGTTCAAAGTCCAGGGGAATGGTCAGCTCTTCTTGGGGTAAAAAGATGCTCTGGTGTTGGAATGACATGGGGTCCTGGGGTGAAGCGTCGTCATCAGAGAGCGGAGGGGACGCTGGGTCCTCTGCCAGGGCCAAAGAAGGCGCAGGATCACCATCGGAGCCGCACACGTCGTCTAAGATGTCGGACGGGTAAAGGGCAAACTCATCGTCGCCATCACCTTTGAAAGAAACAGAGACTCTCTACGTGAGGATGATGCTCGGTGATGTCTTTGTGATTGTTGGATTATCACAAATTAACAGTGGCAACAGGTCATCTTTCTTTATGTTCTTTAAAAAGCTCCTGCAACACTGACAAAGACTCCAAAAAAAAGCCTCTCTTCTTGATCTTATTTCAACCGTGGAGGATAAATGAGTAAAACACACAAAAAGTACATGTATTAACTCGATCTGTTCAAATAAGCAGCACACGGCCTTACAGGTTTGAAACAACATGGTGTCATGTGTATGTTTTCATTGAGCTCAGTAATAAAGAGCAGGAGAGCGCACTTGTTTCTAATGTCAATGTTTTCCTTCTTGTTTCTAATTTCTAATCATTGGCTATGCTCCTGGCCGAGGAAACACCCGACAGGCACGTTTGAATTCATACCAAGATTTAAAACAAGACCTGATATGTCAAAAACAGGCTTTTGGAGTAAAAACCCCACAGCAACAACATGGTATGTTTGCCATTTGTCTGAGCTGATGCCAGCGTGGGTGAGCAGGGTCTGCTCAGCATTGTACTGCTCTGACTGTTTTATATTTCCTTTTCCTGAACTCTTTCTCCATCGTGCAGTGAAAACAGAGGGAAGCATACTGGGGTTAATTGTGAATAGAGTGAAACAGGACATCGAAGTACGACCCTTGAACCCACAGTGGGCTTCTTCGCAGTGGCACACGTGGCTGGTGGAGCTTAATGGTGGAAGAGGGATTGAATCATTCGCAGTGCTGACCCAGCATGCAGGTGCAACAAAGCAGCACAGTCCTGAGGTGTTTGAAGGCAGAAATAGGTGGAAGGAAGCACGGGAATAAGAAAAACAGACTTGCAAAGGGAGGAAGACAAATTCACATACAGACACTCAGATTGCCAAACAAGTATTAAGACAAGTAAGCCAACAAAGGAGACATCTAGGACGACAGACTGCCAGCCAGGTGTCACACGGATAGGCAGAAAGACACCCGAAGCCGGAAATGATTCACAGGAAGCTGCCGCTCCCCCAGCGTGCATCTGAGATGGGCTGCTCCTAACGTAGGCTGACAGGGCAAAGGGAGAGGGGGCTCTGCTAATGAGGCTCCACAACCCATCCCTGGGCTGAGGAACATTCCTGAAGGGCTGCCTGTGTGACACTGTACCGCTGCGCTGTCAGCCATGGAACCTTTGATCCACACAGATACACACACACACGTCTTGCTCACTGGCCATGAAGTAACCGTGCTTCTGATTGACTGAACGGGTCACTGTGATTGGCCACAGGCGGTCATAAACTAACCTGAGAGATTAACTCAAGACCTGGAAAAAATCATTGCGCGTCTTTGGTTTGCTCGCACCTTGAAACTGCTGCAAACTGTGACACGTTACCTAAGTGCACTGTATATAAATATCCCTAAATCATGTGTAACTTAAGGTCAAAAAGGAATGCAAAACTGTCAACTACTGCATGAGTAGTACACGAGCTGTTTTCCTCCACCAGTTGAGAATCATAACTCCTGTCAAAAAGCGCGTCTGCTGAGCGGAAAAAATCCGCACATGAACACACTATGCTGAATCAGCTGTCTGTTACAAATATCTGGCTGTGATTTCTGTGTTATGCAGCACATGTGTGTATTTGTCGAACCTGATCTACAACTTAAATATTTTTCAAAATCATTCCCTGCAGCAATACCTGATCACAGTGTCTGTGCAACTATTGTGTTTGACACACACACTGTGTGGGCACAGCGTGTTTGAGGGGAAAGTCTTTTAAAGAGTCTGCTGAGCCGGGCTGGGCATGAAACCCAATGTGGCTCTGGGAGTCAATGTAATGATTTTCAGCACGGAGACTGTGTAACGCGGTTATAGTCCTGGATGTGAAGCTTGCCATATGGTAGAGGGACAAGAGCTTTTAAAGGTAACTGTATCCCTCTATTGCTGTTTCTCCACTGACATTTCCCCCCTCACACTGGTCTCCAAGTTTATATTTGATTTAGACCAGAAATTCCCCCGGTCCAGTGGACTCAACGAGAGCATTTCAGCTCATAAACATATATGTTTCTGTAAGGTAAACGTTAGCTGAAAGCAAATATGCTATGTTCCCAGTTCTAAAGATTGTGGCTTCATGCGCAGATGATTGATAGTCGAAGTCCGTTGCTGCTTAGACGTGTGGGGCTGTATGGACACTGAACACAGATGATCAGATTGGTGTGTGCGTGTGTGTGCATTTCTGTGCGTTTCAGCCTACTTAAAGCAAACAGTCCTGTTTGTTTGTTCAGTAATGGACATTACTTCATCATTGGAAGCTGACGCCCTTCATCAAAGAGGGAGCGCTAAAAGAATTCTTGGTAGTGAAGGGGAACTCCAGCTGGGAGCAGCATCATGGCTTCAGCCGCATTATTACCAGAGATGGCACATCATGATAGCACGGGAAAGCAAGTGGAAAAAAAACAAGCGAAACTTTGATGTTGATGTATGTGAAAGACAACACAAAAGATTTAGTGCAAAGTAATGAGGAAAACAATATTATCTCCCCATCAAAACCACTCAGGAACATATGAAAATACATCATAAAGCACAAACACTGATACGCTCACACACATGCGCGTTTAAATGGTCACACTTGACGCCAAATTCATTAATTTTTATTAAGAGGGAAAACATTTGTTCCTGGGCTTGCTATCTGCATGGGTGGAATGATTTTCACCTCTGCCACGAGGTGTTGGGCGGACTCATACATCACACGATTACCCCGAGCAGCGAGCAGGGCCGCCATCATCAGGGAGTGAATTAAAGATGATAGAAAGAGCTATTAATCACTGTGACAAAGCCCCTAATGGAGGTGTGACCCAGCCACTGCCGACAGGACGGCAAGGGGACGCACCCACGGGACAAATGGATACATATGTTTACAGAGAGAAATAACCTACCTGTGGACATAGTTAACCCTCCTCCTCATTTTTTTTCTGGACCGCTGTCTTTCTTGCTCTCACTCCTTTGCCTTTTTTGGCTACATTTATCCATTTTACTCTCGGCCGTCTCTCCTCTGATATCACTCTGTGTCACTTTTAATCAACTCTGCTATTCTATCCTGCTTGTTTTCAGTGATGTTAATGCGCAGGCATGCTGATCTTTTCAATCTTTTACATCACAATAAATGCATGTATATCAACAAATTCTTGAGACTAAAGTGACAACATTATGAATTTATTCCAAAAACATCTATGAAAAGAAAGAACAATAATACTCTTTTGCTGACAGATGTTTTATGTCCCAGTTCCTCCACTGTATCTCTAACAGATAGTGTCCAGTGCTAGACAGGCTGCAGCAAGGTGAGAACATTATTCATGGACGGGGGCCACACCCAATTCACAGATCACTTCATCTAACCAGATAGAGAGGTCCAACAGCTGATGGGGTCTTAGACCATGAAATATGGAAATGAACCCCTCACCTTACGAGGCCTGGCCCTTACGCTTATCTGCAGACATCATTTGTTGCCTGTGATAACAGACACATGGGACAGGGGGGCTTACCCTTGTACCATAGGTCAAACCATAATCACATATGATCCCCCCATTAGTCATCACATCCAAGTTCTGAAGCTGCACTCTTCATCATTCCTCTCTGCCCCAGGAAACCCATGATATGTTAGCTCCAACAGTCAAACACCACAACCACAGCAGAAGTACCTTTTTTTAATCCTGCTTACTGCATTTCTGTTAAACCAGTTTAGGAGTTTTTTGGATCTTTCAAATTCTATGGGAGGGGTTGTTTGAGGGGGATGATTGCTGTTATTGTATATTGATTAATTTGCCTGAAAAATGAGGATACCCTGAGGGAGCTGCAGGCGTGGACATGTGGGAGAGACAACTCACTGTGACTGAATTCAAAAGAAAATAAAAATAATTATCTTTCATTTGGTTCATTTTAACTCTCTCACAGCTACTGCCAAACAGAAAATGGCTGCTGTTGATTTGCGAAGCGCTGTTAATTACATTGCATCAGTTTGGGTCTAGATTCCCTCAGCAGGGTGTAAAGGAGAGCGTTTGGAGACCCATGCCCTCGGGAGAGGCAATAAGCTTCCTAATTAACTCTGTCTTTGTGCTTAATGGAGGCCTTAGTGCTGCTTTTGGGGAGTCTTTTGGTTCGCATGTCCATTGAGGGTGACTGTGGTACTGAGTGATACAAACCACAAACATTCATAGCCTTAGGTAGCTGCATACGAACAATTTTGTCCTATTGTCCAGGATTTGTCTCGCAACATTTGCTTCTTCACCAAAAACAGATCAATTGTAAAGAGTGAAATTCCCAAATAAAATCGGGCATTTGTCAGTGTCTTTGTCTGTAAAGTATCCTTTCAATTAACAGTTGCTTCTTGAACTGTTGCTTATTGAACCCTGGAAAATATTACGCCGCAGCATCGACAAAGTGCGTCAAATTCATTTCGAATTAGACAATGCAGTTCTATACACAAATGTCCACATTCACATGCTCACAAACAGACACTCATATTGTACAAACTGTTCAAGCTTGCACACATGCACGCACACACACACACACACACACACACACACACACACACACACACACACACACACACACGCACACACGCACACACACACGCACACACCAAAGAGCAGAGCTCTTTACACAGTCTTAATTAATGAGAGCATTGTCTATGTTTTTTCACCCCTGTGTTACTCAACTGCTCCCCACTCTAAATGGAAAACACTCCATTAAGGGCCCTGGGCCGACTTACCAATTAACATCGCACAACAAACTGAAACTTAGAGCTGGTCCCTCTGTGCACACACACAGACACCTAATTAATTAGCATTAGTTGTGATTAATAATGAGGGTCCTTTAATGGTAAATCTGCAGCTCCGATGGCAGGCTGACACAACAAAGACGACTGTGTGCGCGGCAGGATTTATCTGGGGAGCTGCTCGGGGATTTTAACATGTTTCTCCCAGGCCTGACAAATGGCCTATTAATTATCTAATGTTGTCTGACAACAGCCGCTTGATAAAGATGTATGTTTGGACAGGGTGAGGAGGGGAAGATACAGCGGAGGAGAATAGAGAGATGTGTGCGCGAGTCGGTGGGTGTTTGTACAAAGGAAGAAAAAATAACGTACGTGACAGTGAGGAGAGTCAAATCCATATAACTCTACCCAACACACACACACACACACACACACACACACACACACACACACACAGCGGACAATTTAGCACGTTCTTAAAAAAATTCTTCCCTTCTTGATACAATCGAAAGACAAATCGTGGCCCTTCTACTTCTGTGGTTGTTTGGGCTAATCAATATGAAGGATTAACAAACCGCATTTATTTTTAATGAAATGCAAATGAATGAAGTCTTGATGAACACAGAGATGAATGTGCAACGCACACACACACTTACACACAGTTTACGTCCTAAAACCACAATCAATATCATCAACGAGGAAGCCTCCACATCAACCCGACCACTTCATATCATTAACTCTCTAACAACACGGAGCATATGGGCATCTCTCCTCCCTCGATCTCGACCCCTGATTCAATCAGTCCTGACTCTAATTTGCAGATTTTATCTTCTGCCTGTGTGTTGACAGGTGTTCCTAAGTAGGATGCCAGTTGCCAAATGCTTTTTATGATTGTTTTAGCCGCGCATTTGGCCTAATGAGATAGGATCCCAGTCGGACGCTAACTCAAGCCTGTCAAATGTAAAGCAAACAGAATAACAACCCAGTGCTCACATTGTTTCCACAAGCCATACATCAGCTGGGGCGTAGAGGGAGGGCCCTCCCAATCACCCGCTGACCCCGGGATAGAGAGGATGAGAGGAAAGAGTGGGAGAGAAGGAAAAGTGGGGGGAGAAGAGGGGGAAGATGTTGGGATAGGAAAATACTGCAAGTGTGTAAACTCCAGGTGATCAGGGGACTGTAACGCCATCAGAAACAATATTGCGAATTCATTCATTTTGACTAAAGAATAAAAAATGTCTGCATGAGCACGTATGTTTGTGCCTCTCTATATTGTGGAGGTAAGTTGCTCCCATGCAGAAGAAATGTCTTAACTTCTGCATGAGACCATTTTCTTATCGTAAGCTTGTGTCAGTGATGTATGAGTGTGTATCATCTGCCAAAGACACACTTTTGAATGCACTGTTTTGGCTGTTTTCTCCTCTGAACTGACATGTAAAGAGAATGTGTTGACAAAGGTCATTAATCCCATCATCTCCTCTGTCTTCGCCTCTGATTCAATCCCACCTCGCCCCCCCCGCCCCCAAACATATCACACATCGTAAGCTTTGTGATTTGTTTGCTCTGGTCACCTGAACCATTCCTTCCATCTTTCTTCCTGGTACTCCATCCTAATCCCTCTATCTTTTTAGACAGCAACAAGAGCGATATCTCCCCTGAAAGAAGAGAAAACAGCAACTCGACACCTAAACACCACCGAAAGGTGACACAAGAATCCAAAACATAAACGCGACACTGTGTGGAAAGCCGCGATTCTTTCTTAATCCAAAAGTGAAACCAAATGTTTATCCCAAAGTAACAATTACATGTCAATGCAAACATGCATAGATGAACATGCCCCCCCCCCCCTTCTCTTTCCCTCTTTCACTTTCATGTCATGGCTAACTGCCATTGGGCCCTAATATAATTATGGCTCACAGTTGTGCACATTTGAGAAATTGATTCCTTTGATGAAATGTGAGCAAGGCAGGTCTGGGCAGAGCAGAGAGAGAGAGAGAGAGAGAGAGAGAGAGAGAGAGAGAGAGAGAGAGAGAGAGAGAGAGAGAGAGAGAGAGAGATGTATATACAGAGTGGTTGCTGCCAACCCCCCCAGCCCCGTGGAAGGCCCCCTGGGTACCAAACCGCCAGCTCAACCCGGCCCAGCCTGCCCCAGTCGTTAAAAGAAATGATAGCATATGTGCTTTGTTTAAGTTTGATGTCTTCATAATGCATTACACAATTAGATGGATTTGACAATTTCCATTATACTTGATAAAATATTTATGTAGGCCTGAGGATGGTAGTTCTTATCAAAGGGGGGGCGGACCTGCAGTGCAGATGGGAGCGAGCTCTGGTCTGCAGCGAGAAGGCCATCAGTCAGTTAAGGCCGGGCAAAAAGTCTAGGCAAATACAAGCTGACTACTTGAAATTTGTGTTTGTAACATAAAACGTGTTATTTTGCAAGTCATGCGACCAAGCCTGAGCACATTCAAGTGTTTGACATGAATAATCAGGCACACCTGATTAAGATCAGCCGTGCTGTATATCAGTGATTCAATAACCTTGTCCCCACATGTTTGCAATGGGTGCTGTGCAAACACTGAACGCTACGGAAAAGAGAAGGATTGGTGGGCACTGAGTGCATTATGCCATTGGACGCCCTCCCAACGCAAAATTTTCCATCAAAGACAATTTTTGGCGACACAAATTTCCAGCTACGGCACATTAGCCGTGGATTTGCCTCAGTTGAAACCTGGAAAGCCAGTGTCAACACATTGGCATCACAAAAAAAAAAAAAAAAAAAAGGAAAAAGAAAAAACACACTGCTGTCTGTTTGCTTGATTTGTCCGTTCGGGGAGTTGGATCATCCTCATAATCATGAGGTATGTGTCCAGTGTACATGTGACACTGTATTAAAGCTCCAGCTCTTAACTTTTCAACCATTTGTATCCCAATTTTCCGCTTTCTACATTAAAAGGTAAGGCACAAATGCCAATACAGTAAATAAATCAACTTCAGCTATACGTACAACGCGCTCATGCTCAAAGGTGAGTCTCCTCACTCATTCTCTCGTTCTTTCTTACCCTGGATGTCTCCCTCTTTCTCCCTCTCCTCACCTGCCTCCCTTCTCTCTCCCCCTCATTCCCTTCACACCCTTCTACGAACCTCTCACTGTGCACAGCCACCCCACATCCATCACAGCCCAGAAATTTAAGGAGCCAAATTGGCCTCATCTGTCTCAATGTTGGATGCAGATGGAGTTTCTTCTGCTGAGGGAGGTGCAGTTAGTCACCCCTGCTGCCTCCACCCCTTCAATCTAGTGCCTTAAAGCCAAGCCAGCCTGCACCAGTCTCAACGCTATAGGGCCACGTTATGAGGCCGGCTGCTGGGATAAAGAGGGCACAGCGGTGAAGTGACCACTACACTGACCACACACACTCTCTGCTTCATTCAGTTTTCTCTCAATCACATTTTTTCTTTCTCTTTCTTTTGTTTTTTTTGGATTTTCCATCTAGCTCACTCTATTTCTTTTACTCACTCCCTCACTCTTGCTTACTCATATTGCCAGCACACACACACACACACACACCTACACAAACACAGGCGGCGGTGGCCATAGCGCAGCCTGCAGTACAGTCTCAAGCAGCCTGGTCAGACCTGGCTCGTTAATAAAGGCCCTAAATGAGGCAGCATGCATAAAACATGAAGTGCCGCGTGCTGCCGTAATGAACTGCTGCTCCATAATTGCATCTCAGAGCCGTAAAATGAAGACAAAATATTTGAAGAGGGATTCTGTCACCTCTCTGCAGACGCAACACTAATCACAGGCGTTCTGCGGGGCCCTCTGGGTCCCCCCTTGACAGAGAGCAGGGGCTAAACGCCCAGGGCGACGACATTGGCAACACCCTCCAACTAATGGGACATAATTGAATAATTGCTGATTAGAAAATAGGGGGGAGAGGTAATAGTATAACAGTGTCCAGTGTGTTATCTGAAATGATCCCATTGGGAAGGAGAATATGATAATATGGCGCAGGGATGGATGAGAAAAAAATACATGCTGATGTACCTGACACCTACTGGGAAATTATTTCATTCATTTAGGGGTCAGTTCATGTGCCTGAAATTGTTGGTGAGGGATAATAGACGGTGCAAATGCTGGAGTTGAAATGTGTTGTTCGTACCTGTTTGGGGAACCAGACGGGTGAATATATTAAGACAATTCAGGCTGTTAGTCACAGGAAAGCTGAACTGACCAACAAAGCAATTTAAGTGTTTGGAATTACACATTGATTTATTTAGCAATAATAACATAAACAGCAAACACACACACAGACCACAGACAGGTACACACACACACACACACACACACACACACACACACACACACACACACACACACACACAGACACACCTTGACAAGCTCGGAGACAGGCAGGCCTCCAGATGAGAGATTGGAGTCCCACCCAGGGGTGTCACCCAGACAGTTAGAGAGTTGCTGTAGTGACAGGGTGGCCGCTGTGACATAATGAAGGTGCTGTGGTTGTCACAGGGGGTCAGTAGTGATCACACTGCCCATCTGGGGGGGTTTAGGGACACGAATAATGAATCCCACCAATGACAAATGGCCCTCAACTCAGGGCTGAGGCATCTGACAAACTCAAACTCATCACTTGGACACCTTAAACACACAGGGGCGACATCAGACACTGCTAACACACACACACACACAGATACTCTGAGAAGCAACAGGGAAATGTGTGCATTCTCCCAACAAATGGAATCTCTACATGTGACAATCTAATATCTACAGCGTATAATTAGGATGCTACTAAACCTGCTTAGCTCTTCCATCTCCTTTAAGAACATTCTTTCTGCAGATGATCGTCCAGACCTTTAAAAAAATCCTTGAATCTTATTCTCTCACCTCTGGCTGCCACTTGAAACTGTTGAAAAAGAGCCCTAAATTTTGCTGTTGTGGCACTACAGTGGCAGGTCAGAGGTTATGAAAACACGCATTGTTTAACATGCACAATGGGCCACATGAATTCAAAAAAACCCCTTCTTGCACTGTTTGGAAGCATGAGCATATACAGACGGCGAAAGCGAAGTCTGATACAGATTCAGCACAGCAGGCCGGGTACTCCTTTCAAAAGCTGAATTCAATCAGAAACGAGGTCTGTGTATGGTAAAGAAAGAACAACTAACTATTGGAAAGCAGCAGTATTTTTAATGTGACAAGCTGACCACCTACTACCAACCTGACATCCTCCATTTAATATTTCTGGATATGAATAGACTTTGTCTGAAGGTTGCTTTTCCACTCTCAGGGTCTGCTTGCCTCAAGCACTACCACAGCAGCAGGCCAATTCCACCTTAACTTTGTTACAGAACTTGTTACATACAATAATGTCCTGGGCTGCAGAGACTTTCCAAACCACAGTGCGACATGTGGAATAGGCCCGAGCATGGAAAGGTCCTGGAGAGGATGTTTGTTTAATGATTGTTGGAAGGCTAACATTCAGCCCCTGCGCCCCGAGCAACAAAATCCCCCTCGGAGCACTGAAGCTGTTTATGTTATTTGTTATGGATGTCAATTTCCCTCTATTTAGGAGGTGATTTAACTGGGCAATACAGTAGGATTGTGCTCTTGTATGGGGATTGTTGTCTCCTTGTGTAATGCACTACACAGCTCTGCATGGGCGTCTGGACGTAAACAGTGTCGGCCATTGTCAAGACCGAGAGGGGCATTGAGCCTGACTGCAGAAAAAGCTGTCACTTCAAAGTCGTTTTTTAGCAGTTGAATTTCAAGACCTGGTGGATCGAGACCATACTGTGATTCTCATCGTTGTAGATTTTTTTTTTTAAACTTTTGTAATAACAAAATTATCAAAAAAATATTGTACGTAGGCTGGTCACTTAATGTGTTTACCAAATTTCTGTTGCTTTTCTTACATTTCTTGCTTATTCAGAATGTTGCAACACACTTAAGAACCAGCAGGCTATTTTATTCTTTCTTACCTGCATTTTATGCCCATAAAAGACTTTCTGTTCTCGTGTGTGTGTGTGTGTATGTGTGCGAAGGAGGGTGGGGGGGTGGACTTAAATGGAGAGTGGCAGCTGCCAAACGACAGTGAGATTGAGGTGGGAATGCAGGAGGACAACGAGGGATGGAGAGGAACATGACAGTAACAGCAACTCAGATTAGACTGAGATCACACACACACACACACACACACACACACACACACACACACACGAGCATACATACGAGCCAAAGCACATCACCGATCCTGGTGCGCGTTCAGGGGGGTTGATGGGAAATGTGGCGCTGTAACGAGCGCTCAGTGTGTCATTCAGACAGATGAGAAGGATCACAGAAATCCCCTGTTTCTTCTTCCTAATTCAAACAAACAGGGACTCTAAGCAGAGCCACATGGCCTCCCTTAATGACTGACATTTTGTTTAAGAACCATCCATAATGACCTGGTTTGAATTTAAATACTTGGTGTTTATTTCACAATGAGCTGCCAATATTCACCAATGAAAAATTCCAAAGTGCTTGAGTGACTGGAGATTGTTGACTTCATGCTTTTTCTCTCTCTTTGGTTTTCCTGTTTTGTACATATTTGGAGTGGCATGACTGTGGAATTAATGACAGATTGCCTGAACATGAACATGTTAAGCAAAAGTAAAACAGATTATCAGGAGATCTCTTACAAGTAATGCATTTTATGTGGCATTATTTCTGCAAGTGGAGTTTTAATCCTCGGTATGTTGGAGACCAAACTGTGGGTCTTGCAGCCCATTTCTCAAACTGCATTTCTTGATATTTGACAGCTCCACTGAGAAAATCAAATTCATCAACGCTTGTTACCTTTCAACCATGGCTCATTAATTATAACTAACATTTCATTAGATTTCCGTAAAGAAATGTCGACTTAATTTCAGAGTGATTATGAAAGTGCAGAAAGTTCCAACACAATGAATGCGTTTCAAAAATTGAACATTGCATCTTAAAGATGCAACTGGCACATGGCTGAGTGCAGTGCAGGCCGCACCACTGCTGCAAAAGAAAAACATTTTTGAAAAGACCTATATTGACTAGGGAAATAAAGCAATTACAAATCACAACAGCACAAAGATTAAACTTCTTTTGAAGCACTTGATACATTGACAATCCGGTAAAAAGGGCCAGAATGGAAAGCATCCCCCACAGACGTTGAAGTGTTGCAGTCAATTAATAATCGCCTCATTTTAACCTGCTGAATGCACTCGTGCAGCCAAAAATCAATCAAGGTCCACTTTTTTTTCCCACATTGATGGACTGCGTTGAGTGAAAGAATGCGAACTCTAAACTAACAATACCACGACCATGTACATAGATGGAAATCAATTGTAATTAAAACTGAACAAGTGTTCCGCTTTATACTCTCAAAGAGTGCATTGGTCATTAAATACATTTTCATCAGTTATCAGTTCAAGGTTTTAAATGAAGTCCATGGCTTCTGCCTCCTTTGGGATAGCACTCATTGCTTCCACACTTGCGTTGCAAATTTCCCCGTGCTTGCCGCGCAATCAAAAGGCGGCCAAATTAAGTATCAAACAATTTAATGTTATGTGTCACTCTCCAAAACGATCTGTATTAGAAGCACTTAATTAAACTTTCAAATTCAAATGTACTAATCAGTTTGCGGCAGAGCGGGTGCTTGTTTTTCCCACATGAAACGCCACGGCTGGCCAGCCCAGCCCATTGCCTGCTCATTAACATGAAGGTGTGATTTGCATTTCCTGATGGACTGTTACAGTTTTTAATATCCCTCTTTCTGCTCTTACATCAATCATGGAGGAGGGAGGCCACCATAGGCCACTATTAACCCTCCAAATCTGCCACAAAACAAATATTACAAGAGTTCACTAATTTGGAGATCAAAAAGCCACTTGTCCATTATATAATTGAAATGAAGGTGGAGTGTTGCACTTCTGAGGAGCTCTATAATTACCAGCTGTTAATTGCACACTTGTGGTGTCTCACTTTTAATTAAAAAGAGCGGCTCGTTGCTGGACGATAAGCAACGGTGGAGAGGCAGCGGTTTAATCAACAAAGCACGAGGAATTTGTTTCTGCTGTGGCCAGCAGCGGGCTGGAGAAATCTTCAAATAACCCAGGGAGATTAAAACGTGTCCATTAGGACCAGTCAGGTTTTATTTGGGGTGGCAGGAGCGAGGTGCATTTGAAGTCGTCCCGCTGCAGAGTCCTCTGCGAATCGCGGCTGGGGGTGTGGGTCTAATCAGCCCGCCGCTGGCCCTGAGCGCTCAAGTGGAGGAATTGGACCCTGCTGGTGGTGAGAGAAGGAAGGGAGGAAAGGAGGGAGAGAAGGATGAAGGGAGGGAAGGTGCAAAGGAGGGAGCGGGGAAGGAAAAGCACCCCCAGCACTCTCCCTTTCCTCTTCTCTCACAAGAGCCGTTACTTGACTTTGTTTTGTGACGGCGAGCCAAAAAAGTCTTTAAACTATACGTCTTGCTTCTGGAATCGGCTGTTTGCTTCGCACATTAGTCACTGAAAGACAGCCTGGCAATCTGTACAAGCATGAGATATCTCACAGGATGTGTCAGCGCCCTTAGACAATACACAAACAACCTCAGGTCCCTTTTGGACATACCGGAGAAAGCCCTTCCACCTATTTCATGACCTCTTGAACCATGGCATCGCAGTATAAACCAAGCAGAAAAAAAACAACTTCTCTACTTAATAGTCCCAACATGTGGCTATAACTCACACAGTGTTTATATGAAAGAGACAGTTACCTTGGTCAGCAACTCAGGGCTGCTGCCAGGCCTCCAGAGGCTGTCGGCGCACCAGTCGCGTACAGTACATGACAACCACAGTGCGATAACCTCATCCACCCTTTCTCTGACCCCTCCGCTCCCTCGCTGATAAAACTGTCTGCCAGGAAGTGTCCTTCACTACGCTTCCTCCCTCTCATGCTCAATCAACACCTGTCACCGCGGCAATCAGCACCGCGATGTGACCGCACCGCCTGAAGAGGCTGCCGCGCTCGCTGCGCGGGCCAACTCGCGGCGCGGGCCAACTCGCGGCGATCCCTCGTAATTCTTACTGCTTCTAAGATAAAAACTGAAATCGTCTATACGTAAAATTACATCCACGTTTGGGCTATATGGAAAAAAATGTTGATCCAAGAAGTAATAACAGAATCACTAGGGGCTTCCCAGACCCCCTGAGTGTCGCAACTGTTTTAGATAAAGGGCTCTGGGTTTATCTAAGGAAACAGTCGCTGGGGCGAGGATGGTCTGGCCTCACTGACAGATTAGTCCAGCCCAAGCCCACTTCCTGCCTGCTGAGGACACTAATTAGAAGGAAGGACTGACACCACAATAAGAGCTGACAGTTGAGTGCACTTAGTACGGCTTCACACAATCCACCGCTGTATTAGTACAGCAGCCACGCCAAGCCATAAATTTCATCACATTAGCCGGTGCTTATCTGATGTGACAAAAGTTAACCTGGATGTTGTTTGGACAGAAAAGTACAAGAGCAGTTCTGAGAAAACTGTGAGGGTGCTGATTTATCAGTGGAAGTATGCGGAGTGTTTTATTTGAAATTTTATCAACCCCCACCCTCTCTCTCTCTCTCTCTCTCTCTCTCTCTCTCTCTCTCTCTCTCTCTCTCTCTCTCTCGCTCTGGCCCCCGCCCTCACTCCACCTCCTCTCAAAACACACACACCGAAGGAGACAAAAGTCATTGTGAGCCAGGCCAGTTCCCAGTGTTAATGACATCCTGTTTACAAACACGTTGAACAGTGTCGCGGGGGTCATGGTCACTCACACCCTCACACTCTGTCTGTCTGAGTCTTATCCCTCTATTCAAATGACCTTTCACCTAATGAAGCCTTCAATTTGGCTGAATACTCAAAATGGATGCGGCTCACTTGGCAACGCCGTGCTGCAGCAACTGGAACCAGAAGCGCGTACGTGCATAAAACACAATGTCGGAAAAACATTTGCACACACACACATACACACACCTGAAGCACCCCTACCACATACACACAGACGAACTGTGGCTATTATTATAATCCCAAAATCACCCAATGAAGGAAAAATGTGCTATTACCCAAAGGGCAAATTTACAGTACAGTTACACGTTCGCATGTAATAGGCTGAGCTGTTTTACAACACCAGCATGAGCTGAGCTATTGTTTTATTTTGAGAGGTGCTGGCTGTTATTGGATTGTTTTACACTAGCTGGGAGAATTTTATTCCAGAGGAGCTCTGTGTGGCGTGGAGTGTGTTTGACAGAGTCAGACAGAGAGAGGGAAAGAGACGGCGAGACGGACAGAGAGGGATGTGTGTATGCATGTGTGTGGCACTCTTGAGCTTGTGTAACAGCATTCAGAGTGTGTGCCGCGGCTGCCGAGCTTCTGTTGGTGTTTATTCGTCGGGAAGCGAATGTCTCCCCCCCGCCGAGGGCCAGCAGGGGTCTTCAGGTACAGGTGGTCACTCTGCACGCTAGCCTGAAGTTTACATGTCTGCTCATCGGGACACTTGGTCAACGCATGAGCTCACGTGATGCATCTTTTTACACACTTTCATGAGTCTGCGTGCGTTTCTCCGTGTCCATGTGCGAGGGGAAACACGCTAGAGTGTGAAAGTGGAAAAGCGGGCATTTTCTGGGGCTCTCTGTGGTCGTGCCAGTGGGCGGAGCAGTACGTCAGCGTGGGTCGAGCGCCACAATGCGCCTGTCAGTCCATGGGACGTCCCAAAGGATAGGGGCAAGAGGCAGCCCCCACCAACCTCGCCCATCCATCATCGTGACACCACAAGCTGCAGTCATGGGAAACCCACCACTGGCCAGTCGCTCTGGACCAGAACTGGGAGGGGAAGGGGGGGGGGGACGGGACTCACCATCCATTAAAAACACATTGTTTTGTTTATTATAACTAGTTAATGAGGTTGAAGTGAAGCCTCGTTTTGTTTTTCAAACACTTCCAGAGGGGATTTGGAGGCAGACGGCCCTGTTGCTGGGTTCGGGCAAAGCAACTCATAAGGGCTTGGGTGTTTTATAATGGATGTCTATAGATTTTATGAGAGTGGAGTTGGCCATGTTAGGAGTGAGATCCTTGGTTCTTGTAAAATTAATCGTTTTTAGGGCTTTTCTCCATATGCTGAGCTCAGACTCTGAAAACCTTTTCCTTCAGCTTGCAATCCCCTGTTCCTTTTCTCCAAACCCCTCTACTTCATTTTCGGCCTGCCCTCTGTTCACGAATCCATCAAACGTCTTGTTTTTGACTCAACAGCCAACATCAACAACAGACATAATTATTTAACAATGGTGGCCAGCGACTGTGTACCCCTGTGTCAATCTTTCAAACCAGTCAAAGAGGAAGGATAAAACAAAATGCATGTTTAAATAGACGAGAAAATGGAAGAAATGCATCTTTTGTCAGTGGGAACTGGCACTTCTCATCCATGGATAATGTACTTTTGCAAAGCAAAAAAAAAGGAAAGAAAGAAAGGAGACTGTTTCTCCAAAAGTTGGGAATGAAAAGTAGCGTGCGTTAGTGGTTTGTGGAGCCAGAGGCCCCCCTGTCTCCCTGTCTGGTGGAGATATGAGAGAGGGCCCACTCCCTGTCCGTCCACAGCAGGGGCCTGGGCTGCCTGCTGACATGCCTACTTTAATTGTTAGTATTAAATCACTTGCACTTTAACTCAAGATGCTATCTGCCAGGCGTTAAGATCTTACACAGTTGTGAGTATGCGTTGATTAAATGTGAAACACCCTCGAGTGCCACAGTTATTCACCATATGCCTCACCTGCACAGGCAGGGAGGTGTGTGCATGCATGCAGACATGCAGTCAGATTAAACAAATGCACATATGTGCATGCATACAATAGAGTCCTGTACTGGACTGTTTGTCGGTGGGGTGGACGGGCCGACCATCGGACTCCACTCCACCCTGACTGTAGGCCACCCGTCAGTAACCAAGCACACCGCACCACCAGCTGTTTGCTTTAGGAAGGCGGCTCAAAGCCAATTAAAACACACTTAGAGCCATGTCCGACTTGTGTTTGGAAAGATAATATATGTCCAGGAGTCCAGTCAACACGGTGTGAGCGAGCAGGCAAGAGGGAAGCACTCTGCATCATTGTCTCAGAATGCACCGTGTCATTATTGCGCAGACAAGATACTTATCTTTGACTCTCTGCTACAGCAGAAAAACAGGCCAGCACTTGATTCCAATTTTTATGCCCTCCAGAAAGAATAATATTATCTCTGATTTCATTGTTCAGTGGATGTTTGTGCTGCTTTAAAAATGTATGCCTGTGCGTTAGGCAATGTATAGATATCGCTCTGAACTGTCAAAACAGGACCATTGGCGGACTGTAGATGTTATTTCTTCTCAAATCTGTTAAAAGAGGGTGAAAGTGTGACTGAAAACATTAATCATCAAAAATTAGCAGCCTAATACACAAATGTGAAACACATGGACTTACCATTAACTGGGAAAAAGTACAGAGAAACGGACAATACGCAGGCAGGGAGAGAGCAACACACACACAGATGCAGAGGGCAGAGGGTGCTGATATGAGTGGTGGTGAGTGGTGAGCAGAGACGGGAGCTCCATGTCTGTTCAGTGTGTTTTAAGAGTGTTTAAATGAGTGAAAAGTCAGTTATGGCTTCCAGATGGGGGCCGGTTTGATCCGGATCATTCTGACAGGCCTGGACTTTGATGTGCTGCTGCCTATTACTGACATTACAGGGAGACAGGCATATTTCTCCCTAATCACTTCCAACTCATACGGCCTGCACCGGCTGGCCACACCAGAACTATGCGTATGTGTCCATGCAGAAATGCCAGTGTGTGCATACGTGCGTCAGTCCGGTTGTGTGTGTGTGTTTTCCAGAGACTGCATATATTTGTTGTGCTATATAAAAAGGCTGCGTGGTCCAATGAGATCTACTACCTTCCCGTGTGTGTTTGAGCGTGCAGATATATTCTTGTCTGGTGTAAAATGAGTGGTAAAATTTGCAGCGTTCATAGCAGAGCCTGCGGTGACCCAGCATGTCTGTGTTTGCGCTCAGGTTGTATTTTAACCTGATTTTGTTCGTCCTCCTGACATTTCATCATAAACCCTCCGTTTCTAATGAAAAGAAAAGGAGAGGACAAGAGAGGAGAGTATAATGGCTTCATTTATGCTGAGGGGAGAACTCCCTTGGAAACATCCATCTTGTCAGGCAGGTTAAATATAGTCCAGACAGACAGACAGAAGGGAATAATTCCTCCACTTCCCTCTCCACCCACACTCCCCAGTAAGCCCAGTGGAAGTCATTTCTCAGTGGCCACAGAGGAGGAGGACCAAAGGGGAAAAGGAGCACCACTCTGCTCCTCACTAATCACTCTGTGACCCTGAGACCACCCCTCCACTACCCCCTCGCAAGTCTCCTCTTTTTCCTCCTCCTCCTCCATCTCCTGCTTTTTTGGTGGGGGGACTGTGGAGAGGGATGAAGAGTGGAGGAGTGAATCAGGCCGAAGTTCCCCTCTTTATCTCCCAAAGGCAGGGGAATGCCAAGGGGCCGGCGCTTTGGAATCCGCTTTTTTGTCCGTCTCTTGGGGAGAGCTGGGCTGAGTCCACTTGGAGTAGCACAGGGAGGTATTCAGAGCAAAGTCTGGAGGGCCCTTCAGCAGACAATGGTGCAGTGCGGGGACAAAGTGAGTCCTTGATGAGGGATCTGTGGAGAGGTGCAGGTGTCTGAGGTGAAGAACAGTCTCTCAGGCCTGACCCACTTATCTCCAGCAGCTCCTCTCCTCTCTTCTTCTCTTCTCTTCCACTGTTACCATCCCAGATCACATTCCTCCAAACAAGAGCTTCCTCAGATTCTTAAAATGTACATGCGCATACACCTCACTTTGCTATGCTTAGAAATGCCACAAATGTCTGTCTAACCTATACATGGATTCGGGCACAGGGACCTTGGTCTGCTCATGCCAGGGAGGGAGACAGGAAAAGGCCTTTGACCCCAGGGCTTCACTCAACATTCCTGGTAATTGCACTCCATCATACTTTGTGCCGGAAATAGCAAACATCTAAATAAGCCCTGTCAAACCATGTTGTCCATCTGCCGGCAGATAAGATGAAGAAAATAAGCCATGTTCCATAAACACAAACATAGGGATCACAAATCAATGGTCACAGTCACCACAACCATAAATTAGCCTTGGAACCATTTTTAGCATTTAATTCCAACAGGGAGAGAGGACAGTGAAAGGAGAGGACAACCCACTCTTTAAAATCTCATCACTGCTGTCACTGTGGGCTCTGCACCATGAAACAACACTGGGATAACATCTACATGAGCTGGAGAGAGAAAACAACAAAGATGTGACCACTGAAATGCCGGGCGGCTTCTGATGGCAGGGCTGGGTTACCCGGCAGCAGAAAAGACTTCAGTGAAGCAGAAAAGAGAGGGAAGCAAAGAACAAGTCACAGCCCTCTAGTGGAAATGCTTCAACTAGTTCTCTTTCTTGCATATCGAAAAGATGGGCCATTTCAGCTAATTTAAGAGACTTTTCTCATCAAAGAGTTGCATTTCAAGTTTGCTCTTCCGGGAGGGGGGGGGGGGGGGGGTTTAGTCTTTGTTCTTCGACGAAATGTAGAGTGATTTGCAGCGATGCACATTTTACTTGGGGGCTGCACATCAGAAAGTTGATAAGAAAGGAAAATGAATGGCTGTGTTTTGTTTACAATCTTTTCTCTCTAAATTATGCTTTAACTGTCCTGACATATTGTTGAATATCTCACATAGGATAACAAATGAATCCCTCAGACATTCATTCTACAACGCTTTCCCTCTATATTACATGGGTAAGAGCCCCCGGGAAGACATTACCTTTGTACAGGAGCTCTTACACCATGAAATGACAAATTGACAATAGCATCGCACCAGGCTCTCAGGAGCCAGCTATGCATATTATGCTAGTCTAACTCTCCTGGTTGGAACATGCAGGGCCTCTGAAATTCCACAACCAGATTTATCTTATTTTCCCAACTTATTTTCATATCTATTTCCTTTTCTTTGTGAATTAGGCAGTAAATAAAGCCACAGGGCCTTGTGCATAGTGAAATCAGCTGGAATTGCCACATTAAAGAATGGAGGCGAGGTGTAGCTGGAGCCATCCTCCTGGATTTGGGCAAATTCATGTGATGCAAAACAAGGAATTAATTTGAGGGGAGCGGCTTGCGTGCTGAGCTTGGCGCTCTGACAAAGATGAATGGCATCATTCCAAGCGAATGGTAATTTCACTTTTTGTGACAGTGCTTTAGAGTAAAAGCGACTCGGGACGCACAAAGCATTTGCAATCCCATTGAGGGCCCTTGGTACCTGCCTATCAGACACTGCACATTGTTTACCAATCATCTGATATTGATTGGTTTCAGACTAAAGTTTGAAGACGAATTAGAGTGGGAGAAGGTTAAGTCCTAACCTTGAAAGATTTAGTGTCTATTCAGCCCGCGTGTAGGACTCTCCTCAGCTCACTCGGAGAATAGAGAACTTTTAAATTCAATAGGGGGTGGGAGACACAAAACGTGTCACATTCACCAAGTGAATCCACTGGAAGAAACGCAGAAGAACACCCAAAAAGCATAATCTTTCTCCCCAGTTGATAGAAATGGTAATTGCATGTGTGGGATAATACTTTGAAGCCAAGGCCTCGGTCGGACAGACCGCCTATTTAGGTTAAAAAAGGGGCAACAAAACAGCTCCTTCTTAACGCTTTTGTTCACTTCTCCACTCTTTTAAATGTTTACTGAAAAAGAACCTTCAAATCCACTCTCCATCTCCCGCACAATGTGGCACCTATCACTCTTGGGTGCATGGACACATTGTGTTTCGTGAATCATTGATATGTAGCGATCATTCCCATGAATCATTTTCTATTTAACATTCAAATTCTCAGGAATCCGATTTTCATCCTCTTGAGATGGACAAAACCATTTTGTGAGATAAAGGACATTATTTGAATACTGTTACTTTGTTACACAACAGATTGCGTGGAAATACTCAGGAATATTAGCAGCGTCGTTGACACTACAGTCAAACTGGAACTACTCTTTTCTATCTAGTTGTTCTGCCTCATCGTTAGACAGTACTCTGAAGTCACAAACAAATGACAGAGCGCCACAGGAAACCCGGAGCTTCCATTTTAACAAGCTGCTGAAGCGATGTTCCGACAATTTGACATTCATATTTTGACATTTTGACAGAGCCAAGAACATGTTGGTACCAGAGTTGGGTCCCTTCAGCTTGTCAGGATGTACCATCTCCCAGCATGGGGTTGGTGCTCTAAATGGACCACTGGGCCACCCGTCACAGCTGGGCCACACCACTTAACATCCCCCTCCCATCCCCTTCCAGCCGACGAGCCCTCTGGTCTACTCCGAGGCTCTCCAACCCACTCGACCTCCCGACACAGTGCAGAATAGGCGCAGGCAGCACTAACCCCACAAGATGCCCAGGTCAGAGATCGCATTAGGGGAGTACATGCGTGGCTCGTGGTCTGACGGGGAGAGAGCAAACACCTTCCCTGTGCTCATAAAGTCAACTGTTCCGTCACATACTAAACATCTCTTTACCAACACAGACAAAAGGGAAAAAGCTAATTCTAAAATATCCGTATTTGGATGATGAACTAAGCGTTATGGGTTGATACAGACAATTTCAAGGAACATCAGTTTTCAAGAGCACTTCATTTTAACACCCTTCTACATACTGCATATGCCAGGAGTCCTCTGTTTGTTAAACAGGCTGTGTTAATGAAGCAGCACTACTGCAGACAGGAAGTGAACAGAGCTTATGGGTTAGAGGGGGCTGCTGAGGATGCAGGTGTGTCCGTTGTGACACGGAGACAGACGAGCGGAGCACGCAGAGGGCACACAGAACAGGACAGCAGGGCTCAGGGTCTGACGGCTTCTGTAAATCATCCAGAAACTAATATGAGGACCCACTGGGGGAAACCCACGCGTGCCACGCCACAGCAGTGGCAGGGATCATGGCAGACGTTCCATAATTCAACAAGTGGAGCATGGTGGTAATATTTGCAAGGCCCAGGCTTTACTGTGCCGAATCAGGGTAAAGTGCTTTGAAGAAATGATCTAAACAAAGAGCCTTTAAACATGTTGAAGCCTCTTCTTTATGCTGTTGAACTCTTTTTAATGATGCAGGACTGGACCACATGCAAACCCCCTGATTTTAATCAAATAATTCACTTTTTCATGTGATGACATGAAATCGTACGAATTATCCTCATGATGCTGACCAAGAAAGCTATTTTTTATTTTTTTTTGTTGTCGTACAGGCGATGAAAACATAAGCGTGCACATACACACACACACACACACACACACACACACACACACACACACACACACACACAAACACACACACAGAGGCTAACCCTCCCAGCCTGGCCGGTCCTCAGCCCTGAATGCGAGCAGCACTTAAACTTTCCCCTTTTCAAACAGCGGAGTACAAAGAGAGGACCACATCAGTGGCCTGCTGATCATCCCCACAGACGGCTGAGCGCGGACAACAGGCAGGTCCCTGGGCGAGTCCCCACATAATGTCCCCATGTCCCCCCATCACGCTCGCACTGGCTTCAGGCCCGTATGCCGCGTATACGGCGCTCCCCTCTCATGTGAGACTAGATAAATGACAATCCTTTCGAGAGAGGCAGTTCGAAGAGTGGGAGCGGCTGGGGCGAGGGGTGAGGTAGGAGGGGGAGTGGGCCCGGTGCAGCAGCTGTCCCACTGGCCACGTCCACCCCCTGAATCCCCTAACCACCCACCACCACCACCCCCCAGCAGCAGGTTTCTCCCTACAGAGGAAGGAGAAAAAAAAAAAAAACACGCTTCATTACGTCCTCTCTCCCCAGAGCAGCTAGGGGCCTTTCAGTGCAGATAAGCCTCTTAGACATGAAGTAGCGCTCAGAGCAGCGTTTGAGTGACAGCAGGAAGGTTTAGCCATTCAGTGGACAATGCTCACATTCTCTGGCTTTAATCTAGGAGGCGGACAATGATCTGTTTTTTAAGGCCTCATCTCCTCTGCTTTTCCCACAGCAGTAGGTGACTGGCACAAGAGAGAGAAAAAGAGACAGAGCGGGCCGAGGGCCGGCCGGGAGAGCACGCCGCTATCTCCCAAAGCCTCGTGTTTCCTTGACAGTCCAGACTGAGGTGGGACAAGAGGGAGTGTGCGAGGAGGGGGGGTATAGTTGACGGAAGGCAAAGCGCATCAATCTCACACATACAGTACGCACACACATGCATGGGCACAAACAATCACTTGGTGATGGTTGAGTGCGTCTGTGTGACAGACAGGCAGGTGAGGGGCCCGGTGGTGACGTGGCTTAGTGCGGAGCTTTGTCATTCTTATCTGCTCTGACCACTGACATCCATCCCTCCTCAGCCATTGTGCGCATTTCTATGATGTATTTATACAAACGCTAATGCAAAGGCAAGTGAGGGCGGGAGCAAGACAGGGTGAAAAGACATCCAAACAAAATCATCTGTTTTGATTTCATGATACAATGTAACCTCTGCCACCTTCTGGACCCCAATGTGCACTGATGACAAAGCATCATATAATCGATGTCAGCCTTTTGTGTATTTGAGACGAACTGATTCTGATTCACAATCACGTGAATACCCAGACAATGAAATGACTCATTTGATTAGTTTGGTGTGATGCATGTCAGCCGCCAAGGAGTCAGTGTTTTTATCACAGGCTTTACAAATAGAGTGCAATATAACGGTAATATGAAAAAAAACCCCTCAAAACTAAACAACCAAAAAACAAAAAGACAAGATAAAACTTAGATAATGTAGACAACCAGTGCAGCTGTCACATCATAAATCTATGATATCTATGCATTGTTTATACAGACTAGAAAAAGAGAATTTACTTTTTCTGCAGGGCGCTAACATTGTTATCCATGAGGTGTCTATATTTATATCTGGACATTTTTTTCGCCTTTTATCTGATGGAAAAGAAGACCTATCCGAGGAAGCGGAGGAGTAAGTCCATTTTCAGAGCCAACATGAACAAACAGTACAAGTGAGGACTACACGGTGTCAATTTGCCAAAGAGCTGGGTGGATTATTTTAGAATCACCTCACACTTCAGACTGGTTTGTTTTGCTCCGTGGAGAGTATAAACATCCACACCTCATCTACAATAAACAGACACTGCATATTACTGAGAGAGAGAGAGAGAGATGAAGACGAAGCCATTCAAATAGACATCTCTCTCTCTCCCACACACACAGACACACACACTCACATAGACAGAGAGAGAGAGAGAGAGAGAGAGAGAGAGAGAGAGAGAGAGAGAGAGAGAGAGAACAGGAGGCTGACATACGGAAACACGTCCTTCAAGAGACATGGCTGTAAAAGCCCTTCAGTGTTTGACTGAAGTGTCAATCACTGGGCTACTTATTACTCTAATTGGATTATTACTACAGTTTAGCCATCTGTATGCCTCTCTGTTCTAAACATGGCAGTGCCAGTAACTCTAGCTGGTAACTGTGTGACGAAGGAAAACATAAGGAGAGAGGAAAATACGAGTCTTAGTAAAAGTGTGCGAGCTGCTGAAATAGCAATTGGGAGTATTTTCAAAGTACATAAAACCAACCCTGTGCACTACACGTTCTGTAAGTAATGTGGTCATTTTTTAAACTACCGATTGTCCTAAAGTGTAGATCATAAGTGCCTCATTTGCTTTGAAGAGTATAGCAAGGATATGTCAATCTAAATAGTGAAAAACTTGGTTTTATCAATGTAATATGAACCAGTATTTAACTGACATAAGAAAGAAAGGTGCAAGCTGCTGTGTGTTGAGATGGAGAGTGGCAGCGAGCACATAAAACAGCCCAGAGACGAGGATGAACTTTGGCCTTCTCTAAACACCTCCATATTTGCCTGTAAACCCTTCAATTCTGACATCCTAATACTTTCTGTCTCTCTTGTCTTTTATACGCACATTTCTGCCGCTGAATGAAATCTTAGTGGGGAACACATAAAACAGCCCAGTACGGATTTGACAGCCATTTGAGATTACTCAGTGAGGTTTTGAAGCTGATGTTACAGGACGTCGGGTTAAGGATCTCAAGTCAGAATTCAGGTGAGAACATCACTGAAAACTGAGACGGTATGAATGTGCACGCGGGGCTCGCACAAAAATTCGCACCGACGCAGACTGAGACACAAATCCTCAGCAGCCACCCGCCATGTCCTTAGCACCTCACCCTGACTTGCCTCCCCTCTCTTTACAACTTTACTCCCATTAATCTCGCACACCTCATCACGGTCCCGGCACCTCGACCCCAAAGATCTCATATCCTCCACACACCTTTACCTCCTTTCTGGGCTCAGCCACAGCTCTGAAATCCCACAACTAATAACTCCCTTGCATGTTCTGTACCTCTGGACTTGTTAGCAATTCCACCTGCCACTCACTATGAGACTTCTCCCAAAGTCAAAAAAATGTAAAGTTTTGTCCTTTATGAGAGACAGAGACAAACCTTTGCGGCCTTTTTCTCATTCATGCCTACTGTTTTATTTCTTTTTCCTATTCTCTGAAGGTGCTCTGAAACACCTGGTGTGTGACTGTGCATCATAAATACTAACGAGGCTTGCCAAGGAGACACAGAAAAACACATGTTAACAGCAGACACACATGCAAGAAGCGGACACGGATATTCGGGAAAAGGCAGGTCATCCAGCAGAGATTGGGGTGAAAGCGAGGGAAAGAAAGACACAGTAAAGCAGTGAGATAGACGTATCAGAAGACGGACAGACAGACAGACACACTGGGCAATTAGACAAACATACAGGGACAGATCGTTCCATTACACGCAGAGACTGACATGGCGGCGACTGAGACAATGGGCCCCTTCACTATACTACAAAGTGTTTATGTCCCATGTCAGTCTGCATCACCAGTGTCCCCCTGACTGCTCCCAGCTGACGGGCCAACACACACACACACACACACACACACACACACACACACACACACACACATACACACACATACACACACACCTCTCTGACCCCTGGAACTGAACTTGAACATACACACACGCCTGCTTTGCTTTCTGTCACATGTCAGTGTATCACATCCCATGCAGGCACACAGTCTCAACCCTGTATGCGTGTGTGTGTGTGTGTGTGTGTGTGTGTGTGTGTGTGTGTGTGTGTGTGAGTGAGTGAGTGAGCAGAGGAGGATGAATGGATGAATGGGCTTCTGTTGGACTGCTCCTAATGACTTTATTTAGAGATGTTGTGTTTAACGTCAGGAAACACCAGTCATGTATGCCGCCAGCAGCATCCGTGGCGAGGGCAGTGTGAGACCTCACCCTCAGAGCTCAATTCACCAAAACCCTCCAACTAACCACAATTTCCCATCATCACTGGACTGTATTGATCTAGTTTAGAGCCATGGATTGGAGTAGACCGGGCACTGGTACAGAAATGAAGAAGAGGTCTTTCTGTCACTTTTATTTCCTCCTAAAATCCCATCAGTCTTCTTCATCGTCTTGCTTTTTCTATACCCCTTGTCCCCCCTCTTCCTCTCCTCATTTCCCTCCCCCTGCTTTTTGATACCAGTGCATAAAACACACCAAAAGTTTTCACTGGAGCTGGGTAATGAGGCAGACCTTTGACCTTGCCTTGATGACTTCCATACCTGTGCATGTGCAAGAATACGTATGAGTGTGTGTGTTTTGGTGGGTGTGTGTGTATATGTGTGTGTGTGTCTGCAGCTGTGCGGCTGACAGCGACATGACTAATGAGGGCCCGGGACAGAAATAATAGGTGTGAATTATAACACAAAAAAAGGTACAAGCGCAAAGGAAAAGGAAGAACAAATGACCGGTGAATGGACGGGAGGAGAGGCAGATAAAGGATAGAAAACAAAGGAAGAAAGAAAAGCTAAGGATTGGAGGAGAGTTTAAATCATTAGGAAACTATAACTCAGGCAACACAGGGGAAGTTTGCACTACTTCACCACGCATCAACAAATCAGGAAGAAGTTGCATTGAGGCCCAGGGTTTCACACGACTGACACTGCTTCTGTGTGAGGACACAGGTTCACTCACTAAAGGGTGACTTATAGTCTCTGCAGCGCACAGACAGTTAATGTTACCCTGCTACAGGAGATACGGGTGGAAACATGCAGCCGCTTCTGCTGCAGTTCTCTGTTGTTTAGATGCTTGAACATTGATCTTGACATGGGGGGAAAAGAAGTCTCTTTTATCCGTCCGCAGGTTCATTTCCAGGGGGAAAAAGAGCATTGCAGCTAATTCTTTTAATTCAACATCTAAAGTGACGGCCCTGTTAACACATATAATTATACTCAGTCTTGTTTCTGTGACATGGTTCAACAATGATGTGTAAAACCAGTCAACCAGTCACCAGCCATGCTTCAGTGTTTGAATGGTTTCTTGAGAGAGTATAACTATGTTAAGTAGTACAAATTAGGCAAAATAATAATTGAGATCTGCATAAAATGCAATTTTAGCGTCACCCATTTATCTGAGATTGTAAGCCAAATGAGGAATCTTCTTAGTGAAAAAAGGAATCACAGTTTCTCAAATCAAAAAAGAAAAAAAAAAAAAAAAAAAAGTCGATCTGAGACACTCGATCCTGCGGCGGAAACCAGACTCTGTGGAGCAGCACAACCTGGACAGCACATTTGGGTGTCTGGCAACACCACCCTACAACTGTCACACTCGGGGTCAAAGGCCATCACGTGTAGACAGAGCAGAACTTCCTAATTATACATGATAAATGTAATCACACACAGGAAGCATTTCTCTCCACAATTTAGAGGCTTAACCTTGTCAGATGTGCCAAGCTGGCAAGGAAATTGGAGGCAAAAAGGTGTATAAGCCTCATATTTGTTAACCTTTACAGCATGTACATAAAAATATAAGCAAGAATTGATAATAATTCCACACTAACCAATGTTCTAGCTTTTTGTATGGAGCTTTGTGGGCTTTAGAATTCAGGAAAACCATTAATAAGGACCAGAGAAAGCAGAGAAAAGAGAGAAGGGTGCGTGTTGTGATAATGATGCTATCTGGCCGAGACTGATCCCTTCAGTGAAGTCCGCACTCCTGCTGGATCAGATCAGTGCTCGTAATGGCTGACTGCAGCCAGAGGGTCTCGACCCACTGACACAAAACACGGCGCCAAGACAGGAGCGAGACAGATGGACAAATAGACAGATAGATATTCAGACAGACATACTGTCTCGAAACCACAAATAGATAGAACAATTAAGCCAGGTCTGGTCATTTTCATTTCAGTGACCTTCGCCCCTCACCTCCTACACATGTAAGGAGACAAATTACTGCTGCAGTTGGATTTGGCCAACAACTCCAATGCAGGAGAACATGCGGTGTGAAGGCTGGGACAGGGGACATAAATCATACCTGTATTTGATCTGTGGGGCTCTGGGCGGGCTGACGGTGTGACAGCTAGCATGCACCCTACGTCTCTGAACCCTCAGAGGCTGAAAGGGGTCACTTGTTTTGCAGGGCCAGTTTCAGTGGTGTGTGAATCTGGGGACAACTGTGCTGAATTTTGCTTTCAACGTGAGTTTAAACACTCACAAAACAGTTTGAAATTTCACAAAAAATCTGCCAAATGAACGCTTAAAGTAAGTGTGGCAACTCAAACAACACATTGTAATGGCCCTCTCATAAACATAGCCCTACTGCCAACAAGACAGTGGCTGCAATATTTCTGTTTTACCACTAGCTACCACTAACATCACGCAATCTAAAAAGAATAACATATGCAGACACATGTCACACATACTGTATATAAGTGTTAAAATGAGATGATGTTCCTGGTAATGTCTCAGGACTGGCAGTGAAATTATCTGAGGGGTTAGTGGCGGCCGTATGTTGCATCTGCCATTCACAGTGCTGATTGCACAGCTGCAGAGAAAGAACAGATTATAAACCAGATATCAGGTTGGTAATTGACTCAACTTTGCTTGTAAGGTATTGCTCTTTTTGTGATTTTGGCACTAGAAATGCAGATGTGGGATGAAAGCCTGGCTCTGTCAGTAGTGGATTTTGGCACCACAAACTGTAACGAGTTCAGCTAGTTGTCAAATCAAGCATGCTCTTGTCACAAAGAAACAGAATCCTGCTGGCTTGATGAATCCCTTGACTCTACTCATAACAGAAAGCCTTATACCTCAGTCAAACGGCCATGTTTTCCTGTTTTCATCAGCGTTCATGTTACCAATATGTCTGCTCGCTCTAGTGTTATATAGTATGTTCCATATCAAAGGCATACAATGTATGTGTAATTGGCTGTGCGGTAGTACCTCTCAGCGAGTCGCAGGCACTGTGCACACATGTAACAATGCTTATTCCACAAAAACATTACCAAAATTATACAGCATCATTCTCTGGTGTCCCGAGGGAGATTACCATGTTACATCAGGAAGTGCCCTTCAAAGTTTCCACCATTGTAATTGTATGGTTTAGAACCAGACTTTGTTTTCTGCCTTTCAGAGCCAGTTTTAAAACCCCAGAGGTGGCTGGTCTCCAGGCAAGGCGAAATCAGAATTGAATTAACACCCAAAGAGCATTTCATCAGAGCCAGCAGGGCCCCATGGTCCAGGACACCTGTAATAGAGTTTCCCCTCTCAAAGACGCAAAAACATTTTAACTCCCATTGTACAGAAGGTTTATCTGCTCCTGCCTGCACGCAACTGTGCTGCTGCAACTGATCAAATCAGGCCAAACAAATTGCATTTGTTGAGAGAAGGATCAAATGCTAGCGCCCACAAAAAAAAACATATTAGCAGCCTGATCTACACAGAAGACCCCTGGCATAGTGGCAGTATTGGATTAACAGAATAACATAGAAAGAGAGAGGAGGATGTAGAGAAATCCAAACTGACTCCTTTCCGCTGCTTTCCCTTGCTGCTCTGCTCCTTTGCGCACTGAGGAATTACCACAATCGTATGCAAGTGAGGAAATAGATGGCGGGGCGGGGGGGCACTTACATGCAAAGAGATGTATTGGATTACTGTGAATTCAGCTGAAGTGTTGCTGCATGCCAATCTCAACACTGAAGAACATGGTAGGATAGAATGAATAGATATAATTAATCCTCCGAACTACCACACCCTTGGATAACAGACAACTTGCGGAGTCTTTCTCAAATTCATCTAAATATGATCGTAGAACAACTCAACACTTATGTCCATTATTCTCACAATGGAATACACTTAAACTATCAAATTCAAACATTTGGTAATGGGAAAAGGAGATATTTTTTTTTCTGTTTGTTATTAAAACAAACAGAGACAGAGATGTCTGGGATGAACTGGTGTGTGAAACTCAGGGGAGAGAGAGGGAGAAAGTGAGAGAGTATGGGAGAGAGAGGGAGAGAGAGACTAAGGGGCCTTACTGTCTGACAGACAGGCAGGCAGATGGACAGGAACTTGGCATTAGGGAATATGATTCTGCCAGAGAGTGATCCATAAAGACTGGAGGAGGTCGAAGGGCACACTCTCTATAATGACTCATCATCACTCAGTGGTGTCCGAGCTGGGATGGCCTGTGCGTGTGTGTGTGTGTGTGTGTGTGTGTGTGTGTGTGTGTGTCTGGGAGAGAGGGCCAGTGGATCTGCTGAGAGATAGTGCTGGATAAACGACCGGTTCTGCTATGCTAAGCCTCTGGGGAGAAAAGGGAGATCTCTCTGTTGTTTTATCAGAGCCCCGGCCAAATAATGTCACCCACAACATCAATTAATCCCCTCATCAACAATAAAAACAAAAAAAAAAAAAAAAAAAGAAATTGAGGAAAAACGCGGGTGAGGAGGTGAAAATGACATTCACTGGGTTATGAAATATGATAAACGTCGTAAAGCGTATGGAATTCCTTCTGTCAGAGGGAGTCTGTGTTTGACTTCTCGGGCCTGGGTAAACACGACGGGACGGACCTCGCCATGGCAGCTGTTCCCGTGGTAACAGTGGTGGGCAGCGGAGGCGGGGCCTCGGGGGAGTTGTGGCGTTTTTCATGAAGCGATTTTTTTTTTTTTTTTTTATTCACAGCCAGTCATTACTTTTACTACAGCGCAGCCCGAACTGACCACTAAAAGGGCGGCGCAGTCTGCCAACACCTTGTATATGGAATTCATAAAACAATAGCTCACACTAAAATCCCCTGCTGCATTCTCAATCAAGCTGCTACGCCAATGACTGTTTCTGTGTGCATTTATGTGCGTGCACGTGCAAGGGGCCATATTTTCAGTTGTGCGGCATCGGATGAATATCTCCATTTCTTGGCAGCTGACAGCCTGTTTGTCATCCACTCCACAACCAAGAGCTGACCTTCAGCAGCATAACTACCTTTATCCTGCCATACCTCTCCTCTCCCCTCCCTTCAGCCTTACATCTCCATTGCCTCTCTCACTCTCTATCTTTCTCAGCACTACCTCCCTCTCGTTCTCCCTCACTTTTTGCACTTTCCCCCTCTACAGCCTTTGTCATTGATCGCTGATGCGATTGGCTGCCTCCATGCTCAGTAATGACCTGCCCTGGTAACCAGCCGGCTGCTCCGCTCGGCCCCTCGTAGATTGAACTGTCAGATGGCAGCGATTAATGGCTGGGCAGAGAGACACAGACTCGCACCTGCAATGTCCCACCCTGCACTGCCCTGCCCATGCGCTGTCCCATCCCAGCTTGGCCTACACAGGTACATGCATGTGAGTGTGTTTATGTCCAAAAAAAAAGGGATAAATATTCAAACCTGAGTAGGTGAATGTGTTTATGGGTGCATATAAATCTTTGCTTTCATACATGTATTACTACCCCTGAGGGTATGCATGCATTCTGGCCTGCTGCAGTGGCTGCTGGGAACAGGGTGTGTCAGAGGGGCTAAAAGGACAAGAAGAAAGGGAATAAAATGATGAAAATGTACAGTGTAAATGTAGATCTTGCAAAAAAGGCTGTCAAAAAATGATAAAATGAATATAACTAATACAGAAGTAGCAAACTCAATTCACTTTTAGGACCTTGAAAAGTAGAAAAAGTTCCTATTCTGCCAAATCAGAAAATAACTGCACCAACCACAGTTTGCTCCACTACTTAAATGACAGCATGTAATCATTATTTGTCTGAAGCGCTGTACTTTGTTGCCCCTTGCTCGTCTTTATTACAATATTAGTTATGATTGCACCCGTAATCATTCACTTATTCTACTGTTCGCACTTGAGTCACTCCGCGCAAGAGAATCAGAATAAATGCCTAAAATGCTAACACATGCTATTTCCTCGAACAGAGATGAGTGGGGTGTTTGGTCTGGTCTCGCTCTGTCTGTCTGTCGAGCCGAGCGCTGCAGGCCCACGCGGCCGTCCCGTGTTGTACTTGGCTGGCCGTCTGTTAACTGTCAGCGCAGTATCTCCTTACACTGATGAATGGGAAGTTTCCAGACCTTTCCCAAAGCTTTCATTCCCTTGTTCCAACGCTTCATCCAGAGGAATGGCCAAGAAAACAAGGGCTCCTCCGCCCGCCCACCAGCCTCCCTCAAGGGGAGCGCCAACATCGAGACGGGCACGGAGGCTAAATTTAAAAGGCTCCCTTCAAAGGGGGGAGAAAGAGGGACGGAGCGAGGGAAGGACAGAGGGAGGGAGACAAAGAGTGAAAGAGATGTAGACAAAACACAGTGGAAGAAAGACAAATCAGAAACATAAGAAATGTGGTGGGAGAAAAAAGTAACTGAAGGAGGAAAAAAAAGGCAGAAGATGGAAGGAGCGTAATCCTCTGAACAGTGAGCATGTGAATATCAGGCCAGTAGGGGTTTGGCGTGGTGTGTGAAACGGAGATAAAATCGATTAGCTTGTCCACTGACCCAGTGAGCGGCGGGCCCCCCGTTGCCCCAGTCCTGCCACAGCCCTGACAGAGACGTCCAGGCCCCCGAGGCCCCTGGGGGTCCCTTCTGGACACTGAGGTGAACAAAGTGGTGCCCTCCTGTCAAACTAAAGCCCTCGAGCACCAGCAAAACAACAAACCATGCTGCAATGCTTCACTGCTCTCTGATTCCACAGGAGACAGAAAAGATGTAGTGCGGGCTGCTGAAAGAGGACACTGTGTGTGAGCGCTGCAGCTCAAAACACACGACAGAGGTACTGACTGAAAGGAAAACAGCGTCAGTTAATTCAGAATTTCAGACCGGCCGACATCAAGTTAGCTTTTTGAGAATAAAAGCTATATTGTGTTTTAAACCTTAGTTCCCCGTCTCTCATAAAATAATTGCGAATAACAGCTGTAATTAAAAGCTGTTAGTAGTTATTTAGGTTTCACAAAATGATTCACAAGGCAGTAAAAATGTGAGAGCTGACACCCTCTTCCTGTCATCCAAATAAAAACACAACAGCTACCATCTGCAGAGATGCCGCCACTGTCTTATTGAAATAACAATTCCAGAAAATTGTCAGGTACTTCTTAGAAAATTCTAAAAGCACTGGCCCGACAAACTTCCACCTGTTGACGGGCCCTGAAAGCTCTCCCTATCGTTTTATCGCCTTGTTTTCCTCACATGATTTCCTCAGTCAGATCACTGGGTGAGGAGCACCTCTTTGATTCCTGGCTCATTGTAGTGTATCTGACCCTGGAGGTCACTGAGTGGAAAGAAGTGGATGTGTCACTGCTGAGCTCTTCTCCGTGTTAGAATAATATTTCTATGGTGCATTTAGGATGCTAACGCTAATCAAAACAGGACATCCTGAGGAGGGCCGTGCTCTCTCTTCCCTGGCCCCGCTCACCGACCGCTTTATGTTTTTGTGTTTGCGGAGGAGCGACAATCCCAGGAAGCCGCGAGGAGGGTTCATCAAAGCTCCGAGCAGGGGGCCCCGGCTGCAGGATCGCTGGAATGCGGCGTGGAAAGGAATCTCTACTGTCCTATTGTTCCCTTGTTTCCTCGGTCTCATCACACGCCGGCACGTCCAGTTCACTTACAGGTAAGCAGCGCTAATCAGCCCTGCATTCCTTTCCACGGCCACATTCTTTCCTCTGCTGCGACCCTGACTGACCAACAACACTTGTGCACGCACGCAGATGGTGCGCGGCTAATACTGATGCACACATACACAGAGGGGAAGTCATCAACACAGATCTCCAAGGACAGGGACACGGTGTTTCCTTTTCTCAGACGTGGGATTGGGAGTGGAGGTGAATGTCGATGGTGCAGTGGAAAGATGATCCACCTCACAGAAACTGGGCTTTATGTTGAAATTTTATCTTGATCTTATTTCTACAAACTTTTTTTATATTTGGGAGTCTGTGATTTAATGTTTCACAGCACAACATTTATTTTTTTAATCTGTCAATCTAACTGTCCCCTGAGTAAGTTTCATAACAAATTCACAGCTTGTCTTGACTTTTCCTCTTTGTGCCCCTCACTATGGCCATCACTGTCCCAGCACTGCAACATGGGCAAGACAGCCGCTATCAGATCCAATCAGGTGAATGTGGTGCAGCGCAAACTTCATCAGGAAGGCCCCAGCTTTGATCACATCTCCTACCCTCATCTCTCCCGCCCAGCGGGGCCGAGAGGTCACCGCTTAATGAGCTTCGGGGTGGGGAGTGGGGCGCTTGTTGTGGCCGAGATGAAAGGTGTACAGGAATCGCACACACATGACACACAAACACATAAACGTACACACCTGACTACATCTGCTCTGTCCTGTCCTCCCTTCTCAGCTGCAGATAGACGTGACCTGATCCCTCGTTTCACCCCTCTTAATCAGAAATGACTTGCCTCCTCTCCGTCCCTCCCTCCCTCACTCCTTCCATCCCTCGGGCCAGCCTGCTCCACCTAGGGAGATCCCCAAGCAGTGCTGGAACACACTGTTATCACCACGTTCACAAAGCGATTGTTGGGTAATTCCTGTTTATCGCTATGTGCTCCCTCCAGTGTGTAAGAGTGAAAAAAAAAAGCACTGTTCTCTCTGTCAGCCCTCAATGACAGTGATTAAAATGAATGTCAACACGCAAAAACGGGCCACTTTAGCATATCTGCCAGCGTGAAGACATTTAGCGTTAATTCAAGAGACGGAACGAAAAGCAAAATGATCATATTGCAGCCGACATGCAAACATATCATCACGTCTGCAGTCCAGAGTAAAGCACACACAGACTGGCAGCTAGAAAAAAGTCACATCAAGCCTCTTGTTTAGCCTCCCTCCCCATAAAAGCACTCAACAATGTAGTAAAGTGACTTTGGGTAGTTAGCTGATGTGAGACATGAGGCCAGAGTGTCGGGCCCTGTTTCTACCACCTGCTTCAGGTAATTGATTGGAGTATAAAATGATTGAGTTTCTTTAATTAGCTAACGGACATCTCTTCTCAAAGCGCGCCAGGGAGCTCTAACTTCGCACCGCCTCATTAATAGCCCGGGCGGACCGCACCATCAGCAATCTGTTGACATTATAACTCCTCAGACATCATAACGACACACAAATCAGTTTGATGTCTGGGTAAACATTTCAACTCAGCAAAATGTCATTTATCTCAGACCAATTTGTGATGAGAAAATGGCGGCATGTCACGCGTTTGACAGCTATTCCGCAGAGCGCCTTTGTTTCGCTCTAGAACTCGCACGTACACACTCCGCTTGTCCAAATAAGCACATACACACACATTCTCACCTCCCCTCCAAACACACACACACACACACACAAGCACAATCTATAAAAATATGCTTAGCTTGGGACTGGTCTGTTGATAATGACCTCAGCCTTGGCACCGTACTGGGCCAGACCAGACTGCCGACAGACTGGAGGCTTTTGTGTGGACTCCCTATCTCTAACTCTGTGACCTTTAGGGGGGAGAAGAAAGCAGAAATGCCTTTTTTTTTATTTAGAAGGGGTAAGGCTCACTCATTGTTCTGTGTTGGTACGGTTTCCCTGTGGTAAACACACAGCGGTTCCCAGGCTTGACATGTTGCTGCACACCACCCTCCCACCCTCCTCCCCCTCCCTCCATCCATCCCTTGGTGTTCCCACACTGCCCTGTCTGGGTCGCTGCACCACACCAACCCCCCCCCGCCCCCAACAACAACAACACACACACACACACACACACACACACACACCATCATCGACATACAAACACTACCGCCTCGCACAACGGACAATGACGGCACAACTACACCCTTTCACCTGCCACCGGGGCAGCATTCAAAGACGAATGCTTCTCTGTGTGCTTTTATGCATGATGAAAGTCCTCACATGCATGATGTGCTAAGATGGAGGAGGGTGAGGGTTGGAGAGGGAAAAGAGGGAGTACAGATGGGAGAAGAGCCCTCACAGGGCCACTGTGTCAGGGCCGGGGAGGGGACCTATGACGGGGCCTGGAAGCTGCCTAGTTGCTCCGGACAGGGGCCCATCCTTCAAGCGGGTGACAACAGTGCATAAACAAACCACTAACCTCATCAGCTCTCTGTTTACAGCCCCGAGACTGAGTCCTGGATGACTCATTAACATCAGAGACCCTGCAAAAAGAGCGATTTTCTGAGGGGTGGGGTGAAGGGGGGGGGGCTTCTCCCATCATAAGAGAGGAGGAAAGTGGACGACAGATGGGGGCGTTGATAGATGAGGGGGCCTGGGTCACACAGACAGACACGCTTGTACCTTAAAACACAACTAATACACCCACAAAGGCTGCATGTGTGAGCATATGTGTGTGTGACATGCTTCACACCTGGTCTGACAAGCTTTCAGCAGCTTTCCTATTAAAAGCTATAACAAGCGGAGGTGCTGCCGCTTGTTCACTAATGTGTGTGTTCACCGTTTTACTCCTCTGTAGACCGATCGTGCAATTGTTACACAACCAGGAATCTGAAGTAGAAAACTGTGGTCTTTCTACCCACCCAAGTACTCCACATGACTTCTAGTTTAAGAGGGCATTTCACACACAATCTGTCACCTAATGCAAACACCTGAGCTCAAAAAAAAAAAAGTCAGCAGCAACTTACTGACTCTCACATTAAGGCCTTAAAATGTGTAAGAAAAGCCTTTTAATAAGTGACTGGACAGAAGGTGTGAAATAATCTTTTTTTTTTTTCAACTGGAGAAGTAGTTGACTTAAGTGATCTACCCTTTTCTGCTTTTAAGATGTGCCTAACAGCACCGACTGACACAGGCCCTGAGCTATGAAATGATGTAAAGTCACTTGATGTGACTTGACTAAAACAAAAAAAAAAGAAAACATCATTAAATAAATGATCTATATGGTAACACATTAGCATTAGAAAACACGCTCAAAGAAACGACAAAAACCGAGGGCCCCAGTGATTCCTGACCCAGTCCATTACTGCAGGAGATATGGGACATTTGTATGCGGGGCTTTGGCTCCCGCATGCAGGCAAAGAGCGCCGCTCCGGCACAACAAGGGCTGTTTAATGGGGTCTCTATTTCACTTTCCTCGCGCCGGCCCGCTCCCTCTCACCTTTTAAATGGGCCGATCTATTAACCGTTTTAATGAGCTCCGCCAGACAAACGCGAGATGCATGGCCCATTGCACAATGTGAGGAGGACGACGCACTTCTCCGCTCCGGAGAGGAGAGGCGCTGACAGACGGCGAGACACCGAGGCCTCTCTCTCTACTTCTCTCTCCTCTGTGTCGCACGCACAGCTTCTCGCGTGCCACTCAGGGGTGTCAATTTGGATGAGTTTTTATCTAATAAGAGATACGAGCCTGACTTCTGCAGACATGCGGATCAGTGAGTGATGGCTGACAAAATATTGTGGCAAATGTGAAAAATGATTAACAAAAGTGTGTGACATGGGACGCCAACTGGATTTGAACGCTCCATTGCCACTTGTTACGCCTGCAAATCATTTTCATGGAACTTTTCCTTTCGGTCAATTTTCCCCCCCCACTGTGTTGAAAAAAAAAAAAAAAAAATTGGAATTAAAATTTACACGCACGGTCTGCAAATCCGAATATCAGCCAAACTGGGTTATGAGAGACTATTCGTCATTGTAATTATTACTAACAAATTATCAAAGACCTCCAAACACATTATAGTCAAGAGGTTTTTATTGAGACACAAATATGCTAAGTGAACCTTTAATTAGGCCTACACCAGGCTAGTTTGGATCATCAACCCCCCTCCTCCGCCATTTTTCTGGAGCCCACAATTCACCACGGGGTGCGGCCTTGGCTATACTTAGTTGGGAAGCAAAAGCGAGTTTTTGTGGCGCACCGCATTACATCTGGACGCGCGGACTAATCAACCTCCATCAATCACTCTTACGTTTACCACCTCTCCATCACCTCCTCTATTACACCCAGCCCCCCTTTTTTATCACACGGCTGCTCTGCAAGGAGGCCCCGTACATGCCCGTTTTAACACGACTTCTCCGGGCAGGCGGGGAGGCACACACTGAACGCATTTACCAGCAGAGCTCTTATGAGGGGTCTGGGAATTTAAATATTCACTGTTGACACTGTGCAGACCTGGCTGGGGGCCAGAGCGGGCCCGCTCCTCCGGGGACCCAGAACATTCCCCCATTCTGACTTAAGACGTAGATTTCTGCGTCTTCCAGCTCGAGAATAATAATCGTTAAATAGCCTACACGGAGAATTAGCAGGCCTATATTATGAGAATGGCTTTAATGGCTTGCGAGCGCGTAGAGAAGTTGATGTTTCTTTTCTGAACGCGGTATAATAATAAAAAAAATCAATTGGAAAACAAAGCCTGTGTTTCACAGTCGAGAAGGCCCTATGAGGAAAGTCAAGTGTTTTCTTTCCTGTTGATGATGATGGCGGTGTGTGTGTGTGTGTGTGTGTGTGTGCGCGCGCGCGCGCGCACCTACTTACTCATGCGCGCCACAGCATTGTCGAAGCAATTTAGATACATTCATACCTGCTTTGTTTATTTAACTTCATCAAAATATCTGTATTAGCCCATATTTCACTCCTGTGCAAAACAATTAACTTACTTTTAAGTGACCACATGTAAGAACTCCATAAGCTGCTGCTCAATGGCGATAACTGTCCAAGTCCGCTACCACATCACATTGTTTTATTTACTTTATTTCAAATACAGGTAGTCCGTATGCAAAACTGGTTGTTCTCTTAACGTCCTTTATATAAAATGTCTGCAAGCACTAAAACACTGCAGGCCCGGGCCATTACAGTGCTGCCTTTTTGACCTCGCTGCATAATTGCGTCCAAAAAACATCTGCAACACAATTCTGCGTTAACGGTGTGCATTGTACAGTTAGAACTTCGACAACTGAAGGAGTCCAAACTCAAATGAAAGTCAACACACCGCAGACATTTACGCAAAAACACCACTGAAACAGTTTGAGGGGGGAAAAAAGAATATCATTCTTGATCATTTATTGCAGCATAATCAATGCATGAATAGCCATATCAATCATCTCCTTGCATAAATTCTTAGTTGAGTGCGTCAAAGTAATTAAATCGATTTAATGACAAGAGTGTTTCGATGTTATACTTAATTTAATCAAACCCATTGATTATTTGAAGCTATTATTTGAAGCTAAATGAATTTTGTTAGCAGAGAAAGAAGTCTGCCTGCTGCAGCAATCAAACCACGCGGAGTGTAAACTCTGTAAACTGGAACATTCGTGCATCCAAATAATTTACACATCTAAGTCCGAATTTTGTGTTTTCAGAGTGCCATATAATTTAACAACCAACACACACACACACACATACACACACTGCGCGTTAATAAGAGCTGAACACACACAAACAGAGTCACAAACACACAAGGCGTCCTTCCCTGACACGTTTACCGTGCCTGCCTAAATCCTCGCTTTCTCCTCATTTCTCTCCATCAACCTGCCTTTTCCAAGTTGCTCCCCGCAAACTGAAGTGACCGGCAGCCCGCAGCAGCAGCAGCAGTGTGCAGCACAACTGCCGATGCACGGGACATGGGACTCTGAGCTCCACTGTACACTACAGCGCCCACTACATGCAACGAGCGGACCCAGTGCTGGAGCGGACGCCCTGCACAAAGTTCCTCCATCGCTCCTTAAACTTGAAAGTTTACCCTCTTCTTGTGACAGCGTTGCAATTTTGTTTTGCCTCCGCGACCGTACCATCATTTTGTCACTCTTAACAGGTGAAAGTGCGGACTATGGCTCTCTGGTGGAAATGAAAAGCGCCACAGAAACTTAATAAACGCAGTGATAACAGACAGTCTATAGGTATAGAAGATGGCATGTTTCAAAAGGAGAAAAAAGAAAGGGATGTTGCACCTACTCGTGGCCAGTTTCCGTGCCCTGCCTTTGGACCTCATGGTGCCAGTCTCTCGGCGTGGGTTTGTTTGGATTTTTTCTTGGATCTTTTTTCCTCCTTTTTGTTTTTTCTCTGTCCTTTTTCTCGGGGTTTTCTCAATCCAAACGCGCTATCTCTCCAGCATTGTCAGTGTGGACACCTTCGCACATGCGCACAGCCCGAAATCTGCCGGCGGCAAGTGCCAGAAAAAGTTTGGGACGATTTATCACTTTGATAACGAACCTGATCTGCTCAAGGCGTGTGAATCGTGGACATCTCCTTTCGTGTCGGAGTTTCAAACGACCACTGAGTGAGAAAGCGGGGCACACTGCAAAAAATGTCCGACGCTGCTGTAGCCTCAGACTCCGCCGTGTTGTTTATCTAACACGTGAGGAAACTTTGTAATTGAGATGCGCCCGGTGCGTTTTTTTTTTTTTTTTTTTTTTTGGACTAGTGTCGGGACTTCTCTCAAACCACGAGCAGTGTATCTTAACATAAAGCAGAAAAAGCCAACAGAATCAGTCAGATTGAAGAGAACTCGTCTGAAAAGTTGAAATGAAGTTGTTCTACCAGATGCAATCAAAATCTCTGAAGAGAGAATTTTTTCAAGACTTTCATAAGAGGGATATTTTTTTGTAGTACAGTCATCACCCCGGATCTAGAGCCGAGGACATTAATTATAACGATCTTTATTCTCTGTTCAACTGCGCACCTTCTCTCTTTAAATGAACCCCCATTAATCAATGTTCACTTAGATTACCAATGCTGGATATATTCATTAAAGATTTTAGATATTTTAATTGTGTTTTGACCATTATACCGAGCACTGGAAAATGAATGAAAAACTTCCCCCCCTCCCGCTCCCGCTTGGGCACCCGACTGACAGCTCTAATATGAGAGTGCCCAGGTCCCCCCCCCCACCCCCCTCCTCTCTCTTTGTGCTGACAATTATTAATATGTTAAGTGTTTAAATTAATGCCTGTTTGAGACGTTTCTGTTGCAGTGCGTAAATTTCATCACTTGGTAATTGCTGAAAGCTCGAAAAGGATGTTTTCACTCGATTTAACTTGGAAGGAGAACGACTCTATCAAGAAAGAAAAAAGACTTTTGTCCAAGCCTTCATCTCAGTGGGTGGAATAATGTTTGAATCAACTTTTTTTTTTTTTTTTTTTTTGCCCTCGATTTTGAGAAAAAAAGGCCACACTCATAAATGCATGCCATCCAGGCACTAAAAGTCAATAAAATCACTGCATGTCTGCTGTTATCGCATAAACATTTTATAGAGGCATATTTAGATACTGAGTCATATATCAGCAAAATAGAGTACCAGCCAGACAGAAAAACAGCAAACCATGATTTGTTACCATTCTCTCTATTTCACTGCAAAAACTTCTGAAAAAAAAACCGTAAACTTGCATCCACACTTGATATCATAAAAGGTGCACAGCCCATCTGTCCCCAAATACAGACAGCGTATAATTAAAGTAATTGGCAATTAATTAGATCCGCATGAGATCATGCTGACCTCGCAGATGAACTCTTTAATGGGTTGTGAACTCGAGCTATCGATTCCAAAGTGTGTTGAACGTGATTGACGTGACATCATGCCATCTCGTGAAAAAATAAATATAAATAAACATCTCTGGTGAGCCCCCAAACCAGAGCAGGCCATATGCTAACATGGCGCGGCCCATACAGACCAAAAAGTATTTCGTTCGACTTATTCACAAACTCCATCTCGTAAATATTTAGACTTCTTTAAAGAAATTGTTCCACGACTAAAAACTAACGTTGGTCATTTCTGTATCACTGTTCCTCATTTAAACGGCCGAGTTAACAGGGGTTCATCCTGCTTCTTTATTGTGGTTGTGCCTCACCTTACCTCTACTGTAATGACATAAAGGGTGCTATTAAGTGGGTTGCGCCGATACACCGTCGAAGAAGGTGGCGCGCCGCGCGTGGCCTCCGCACGCACACGCACCAACACACACAAACACGCACGCACACAGAGGGAGAGAGCTTCAGGCAGCGCGCTCAATTAGCCTAAATGGAAACAGTTTTCATTCACCGCAATAACTCTCTCCTCTCCTCCATCGCCTCCTCTCCCTTCTCGAGCACTTTCTCAATACATATTTTATTATGATGGCTGAACCCGGTGGCAGCGCGGAGCGGCGCAGAGATGCCCACAGCCCCGTGGATTGTAATTATTAGAAATTAATTGGGTTCGAGACCCCCACGGTTGCAAGCACCAACGAAAAGACCGCCTCTCTTGCTTCACCTTGCGTTGGATTCACGCACAAATATCAGCTAGCAAACGAGTCTAATCCAATTTTGCTTAAAGCGGGCGAATCTTCATCCAAGCAAACAGGTGTTGCTGCATTACTGTATTACAGTAGCAGCCTATATTCAGCTGTTAAGGGGTTAAAAAAATAACATGATCTGTATTGGGGGTTGTCGAGGCAGACTAAAAGTGAAAAGGGAGCCTCCGGCACGAGGAAATTACCAGCGCCCGCGTGACCTTTGAGCAAGGTAATCAATCAAGTGATCAACAGGGATATTTATCACTGCTTTGTCCCAACCAAACCTCAGTCTAGAAACAAAATGAAGATGTGAAATGAGGATATTGATACCCAGGGACGTTAGGCTAATCATTCACAACAACAACAACAACAACAACAACTAATAATAATAATAATAATAATAATAATAATAATAATAATAATGTTGTGTTAAATATTTCAAATAAAATAATAAATAAAATCTGGTGTAAATAAGCAAAAAAAGACAGACAAACTTGGGCCTACTCATAAAAAAACAAATTTCAATCCTGTATGCTCACATTTCGTCTTGGTCATGACTGTTTTGGTTTCTCACATGTCGCAGGCCTACTGAGGTTTAGACGCATGTATTCAGTCAGGGTTATTTTTGATTGATCTCACACCTATATGGCGAATATGATATTGGAAAGGTTTCCTCGCTTTTTGCTGCCGCGTATGGTGCTAAAAAATGCAAAGATTTCCTTGGCCCAGTGCGTGCTGCCCCTGTGTGGAGAATTATCGACCCAATCAAACGCAATGAAAGCTTCCAATGAACAGCTAATGCAATGAAAGAATACTGTGCAGGAGAAAGCAATCCTTCTTCACTGGGCAGGGGGCTCATATTATCCCCAGTTTAAACAAAAAGGATTTTTCAAAACAACAAGAACAAAAATAGGAGATATTTCTAACCAATTTGACTCAACAGCCACATGGATTTTTGATTTCATTAGATCTATTCCCATGTTGCTTTTTTGGCAGCAGATAATTCAGAAATGAGGGATAAAATCATGGCTTGAACGTCTGGGCAGTTTCACGGAGAGGAGGCCCTAAAAACCAAACAATCAGAATAATATCTGTGCATGAACACATGTACTTTTAAACATGTAGAAAAACGCGTGAGAAAATCTCAAGAAAAAGCAGCATGCCTGATAAAATCTCGTCATTTTAGAGATCTTTTGGTGTAATTGCACGTCGTGTAATCCGACAATTATTCCAGCTGAATCCAGTGTGGTTTATGCGGTTTTATATTTCTAAACGATACATTAAAACCACGTTATACTTATTTTTAATAAAGGCATAATTATCCTATCAAAAATACCAAATGCATTTGCAAAACTATATTCGAGATCTGATTATTTTCCCAAAACACTGGCTATGTGTACAATCCCAGGAGGATATCTCTTTATTTGACGTCGATTGAATGAGTCAAGACTAATTAACGACAATAAGGTAAAGTCACAAAAACATTTCAATTAATTCTACTTGCATTCTGCAAAATAATAGAAATTATAGTGATCCCCACACATGAAGCACCAAGACCTCAAAACGCGCTGTGGTTCTCTATCAGTGCTTGCAAGAGGCCGAGTCAGTGTGAAAAGACGAGCTTGTGGGAAAATTCGTTATACCATACCGCCCTCTAGTGGATGCTATGATGCAATGGCTGAGATGTATATTTGGGAAATACTTGATGATTTAGCAGTGAATGTGCAGTCGTGCAGCATTCAGACGTCAATCCTAGCTGTCCAATCACAAAGGAATAAACAGATGAATCAGTTTTATGGGAAATCCTGCAGCCACACTGTCAATCCATGCCACAGCTCTGTGCACTATAGGAAACGTATGTCTAACTTGAGTGTGGAATTCATCATTTACAGACTGGCTATGCATGAAGTGGATAAACTCAAAAGCATGAGGTTAACATGGGACTGATTAATGACCTGGCCTGGCTTGTACTGAAGTAAAGTGCATTTTAACAGCTGCTTGTAGACTCAGTACCCAGTGTGGGAGACAGATTACGATGCGCCCTCGAGACAATTTGTGGAAGTAGTATTGATAGGGCTGGTGTTGGCCGTAGACATGTTTACCTTTGAGGAGCGTCTTACCTACACACACACACACACACATCTCAAGGTACCAACTCATCCCCGTCCATTTCAACTGATGCTCCCCTGTGCAACCAGTACTGTCAACAGAGATGTGACACGTAATCAATGGGACAGTCAATCAGGTTAATTTATCTCCGTTTCCAGTAACGGCACACAGTGGAATCCTTGTCAAGTTCCCGGTTGTGAGGCAATTAAGGGAACATGCAGATGGATGAGATGCTCGGACACAGAGAGACAACCAGTCAATAACCTAGACAGTGCCTGAAGCTGACAGCTTACCGCACAGTTCCTCTGAACTTGAAACAGACAGACTGATATCAAAACTGCTTTGGATGAACATTTCCAGTATAGCTACTGACTTAAGAACTGAATTGCTTTGAGCTGCTTTAGTTTCAGTGTCCCGATATTTGTGCACGTTGCCTCACTGACACACGATCACGTCTTACTGGGAGTTCAAGTTCAAAATCTATTCTGATCCAAGAGGGCAAGAGCAACACAGCAATAGAGAGCCCAAAGGACGATACGAACGTTAAAAAGACATGGTCAAAAGTCAGACAGTGGACAAGTGGACAAGCTCATTATGACATCAGGTATGAAAAAGGCCAACCAGTCCATCGACAGAAAATTAATGGATGAGTGATGAATCTTTGAAGGCAATTATCGGATTCTCTACTTTAATCTTCTCTAATGTGAAGATGCTTTTCTGTTTTATATCATTGTTAATTAAATGTCTATGGGTTGCAACTTAAGGACATCATGTTGGCCTTTGGAAAATGATGACTTTAACAACTTTCTGATGTTTTCTGGACTAAAAACGATAATTGTCAGTTTCCAAGATGCAAGATAACCTCCATCCCTCTCTCTGCCAGTGAAGTCCTCAGAGATATTTCCAATTAAGTTTACTCCTGGCATTTCTGCACCACAGGCACTCCTCTCTCCAATAAACTGAGAGGAAGCCGAAAGTGAAACAGCAAGCACGCGCTGTCCCACATAAACTGAGAATATCGTGAGCTTTCCACAAACTTATGCCAGGGAAAACGCTGAGCTCTGACAAAATGTTCCCCCAGAAACCCTGCCTGGTGGTCAGCAGCCGCATCTGAAGCGATGAGCATCTCAGGGAGTGAAGTCAGAGCTCTTTCACCAGCTGGGTTGTTTTGTGTTCAGAAGAAAACACTCCTTTGAAAGAGATTCATCTTTATGAAATATGGCTTACTTACCCATTTGTAGAGACCAGCACGAAAAATAGAAGAATGGAAGTGTCCGCAGGAGGGAATGCAAGATGAGAGCATCATTTTCTCCAGAGGCCAGGGAAGCTGTATTTTTTGACAAACACGCAGAGTGAAAAAAGAAGAAAAATCTAAACTCAAACCAAAAATGTGGTAGTCGCTGTATTTTCAAGCTTTCACACAGAGACCATTTTGGAATATCACAGCGGGAAAACCACAGGGGTAAATAATTACGTTTATGATGGTTGAATTCCATTTAGCTGCTTCAGTTTCAGGGTCCTGGCGTTGTGGTCCACTCACATGATTCACTGGGACACTTGAATAGAACAGAGCATTGTTAATGTTGTTAGCAATACCTGTGCTTTTCCTACTGACTCAGCAATCATTCATTATGAAATTATAGCTATACGTTGACAGTTTCACAACACTACTTATTATTACACACCATTTAAAAACGTGGATATTTTTCCAAAATATCTAAAAATGGCATGCAAGACCGAATAAATGACAGAGAGAACAAAATAATATGCATACCAGTAAGCAGGGTGAATGGCACGTGTCCTCAGTCTCCTTTGCAGCAGAATACAACACTTCTATTTCCGAACGTGTTTGCAGAACTTCTAATCCGCGTTCTAAGCTGATACAAGATTTGTTTGTTAAATCTACAGTCAGTGAAATGCTGTGTTGTCGATCTTAGCTGCACACTCATTTGGCTGGTCACTGCAGGGCGCCCATGCAGCTTCATTCAGTAAGTCATAAATTATTACTAAATATTTAAAATAAACAAATTAATTTCAACTTTTACAAATTTGGCGCCGTCACTGCCTCCTGATCCCGCCTCCGTCTGATACAAGTTAAAAGGTGACAGCTCCTCAGCACCAATAAAACAAAGACATTCAGACGTTGACTGTGGAGCCAATCAGGGCCTCACACATTGGGCGTTTCGTTGTTGCGTCTGTCGCGCGCTAATTCTCGCTTTTCGTTGGAGTAACATAGACTTTCAGCTCCTCTGTTTCACTCTTGTAACACATCAGCGCTGGCTGTCAATACGTTGGGGACGCACCTGCTGTTTTTGTTTTTCATGGCGGTAGTTTGCGCTCCAACTTTTTGTAACTTCCTGTTTACAGGTGGGTGTAGTACGGTAGCCTGGAGGGACATACCGGTCAATTATAACAACCCGGGACGGGATCCGGGATTGTGATGCATAACATTTATATTTGAGGCCACACTGTTGTCTTCTGTGAACCCCGACTTGATTGTGACAGCTGTTAACCCTGTCTTACAGTTCCAGGAGATTCCGATAAAGTGGAAAACCATCTATAACAAAATATGCCCAGCACACCAGACGCAGGTATGTGAGGAGGATGTACAAGTGATGTTAGTGCGCGTGCCTCACAGCAAGAAGGTCGCTGGTTCGATCCCCGAGTCGGGCAGGGCCTTTCTGTGTGAAGTTTGCATGTTCATGCGTGCATGCGTGGGTTCTCTCCGGGCAGGCGGTACAGAAGATGAATGAATGAATGAATAATAATAACATTATCAACAACCCGGGCCGGATCAGTACCCGGGATCCAACCCAGGACACACACACACTAATGATAATAATAATAACAGCTGGGTCTAATCAGCTTGAATTACAGGCATGAATCAGTTTATTAGCATCTGACCCGGGATCCGACCCGGTACCTACCCGGGTCCGACCTGGAACTTTCCCGGATCTGACCCGGAAATTTTCCGGGACTTTACTGAAACTGACCCGGGAAAGTTCTGGGTCGGTCCCGGGACTTTGCCGGAACTTTCCCGGGTCGGTTCCGGTACTTTCCCGGGACCGACCCGGAACTTTCCTGGGACCTTCCCGGGACCGACCCGGAACTTTCCCGGGACTTACCCGGGATCCGACCTTGGATCCGACCCGGGACTTACCCGGGTCCGACCCGGGACTAGACTCGGGATCCGACCCGGGACACTTACATACCAATACTACTACTAATAATAATGATAACGGTAACAACAACAACAACAACCCGGGCCGGGATCTGACCCGGGACACACACACACACACACACACACACACACACACACACACACACACACACGCTAATAATGATAACAATAGTAATAAGAATAAAAATAGCCACCAGGGCCGGGATCAGTCCCGGGATCTGACCCAGGACACACGCACACTGATAATGACAATAGTTACAGAAGTCAGTGTAGTAAATAGTGCGATACAGCAGCGGTCCCCAACCACCGGGCCGCACAGAGAGACTGAACAAAAAATATTTTGTTGGTCTTCAGAGTGTGAAAGAAGTTTTATTTTGAAAATCAGGTGCATCCGCGTGTGTCTCTGTACAAATGTCAACCGCTCGTCTCGGTGCGTATCTTACGTGATACGGTGGTAAAAAAAAAAAAAAAAAAAAAAAAAAAAAAGTAAGCCAAAATGAGTAAAAAGTAAGCTAGCAAAAATATGAGTAAAAAACAAATGTCTTTAGAGAGCTTCTTCGAAAAGGGGGAAAAAGCCAACTGATGAGACAGAAGAAGAGCCTACAACTTCCAAGAAAAAGAAAGCTGCAGTTAAGAGACAATATCAGCGTCCTACTTAAAATACGGGTTTATCGCTGCAGGTGATTCTCACGCACAAAGCCCGCTGTGCGTGGAAAAAGTGGCGACAGGCTCGCAAATGAGGCAATGAAGCCTTCTCGTTGAAGAGAAACAAGCGCAGGGCTCCCACTAATTACAACAACTACATCCAGGGTAATGGTGAGTTGTACTTTTAATCATTTGCTTTTATTCGTTTCCATGCCGGTCCGGCAAATTATTGCTTTACGTGAAACCGGTCCGTGGCGCAACACATGTTGGGGACCGCTGTGCTAGAGGATCTTAAAGCCTGCTCTTCTGATTCAGTTTTTAAGTAAATGTGATGGTCTTTGTAGTAAAATATTAGTGAAGCAAACCAGACAAACGCATTGCAATGTGTAAGCATCTTCTGCTTCTCTGCTTTCTATATGATAAATAAGCTTTTAAAACTCAAACTGTCTCATCTTTCAAATATATGTTAATCTGAATTATGTATTATAGATAACTAGGCTGATGCACCACAGCAATAGGCACGCCAGTTCCAGTTCACTTATTGTTAGAGGACAGAGCTGTAACAACAAAAAAAAAAAAAAAAAAAAAGACTTACCCTGTATTGCCCAGCTGTCACTCAACCATGATAATGGGGTGTCCTTAATTTTATCCAAAAGGGGAAACGGTGGCATTAAGACCCTGCTTGTGGCCAGAAATATATTACATCCTCAGTGATAAGAACTGCCATAGAGAATGAATGGGAAAAGTTAAAGGAACAATGTGTAAGAATCAGCCACCTGTTGAGGGTCACTCCAAACAAACAGGGGTCGTATCACCAGAGTCAGTGCTAACTGCTGCTTACTACAGTCTTTGTTGGAGCTACTTTTGGCTGTAGCTACTAGCTGCTGTTAGCTAGTTAGCTCAGTTAGCCATGCAGCTATAGTGGCCCTAAAAGCTGAGTGGAGAACGGTTGTATTTCTCTTTTCAGTAAAAAAAAAAAAAAAAAATAGAGGCAAGAATATTTATTTTCTCGACATTTTCTGATTTATTTTGTTTATTTATTAGACTGAAATAGTTAAGAGAGCAAGTGAAATGCAGCAAACTGACACCTGAGGTACAAAGTGGTATTACGAGACAGTACAGGCCACAGCTAGTTAGCTTGCATGCTAACTTCAGTAAATATCTCCACAACACAATACATAGACGTCTTTGATAAACTGTCAGAATTCTTACTTTTCCACATTCTGTTGAAAATGTTCACTTTTTGATCATTTTAAATGAACATTATTGCCATGTGTTATATAGGGTTTTTTTTTGTCAGTAAGGCTTAGGAATCATGAAAATAAAACTACAGTTACCTATCTTATCTGTTCATGACAAGGTCAACCAGCTCTGCATAATTGTAATTGATGAAGGAGTGTAAAGTATATCCAGCAACTCAAAAAACAAAACAAAAAAAAAAAAAACCCTACATAAATTGTGTAAGTTACGTGTAGACTGAAATTCTGTTGTTTGCACTGCAGTCCAGACTGAGCAGACTCCATGAGCAGAAACCAAGATAGTGCACTTTTACCAAATGTCCACAAGATGGCTGTATGGAGCAAAAGAACAATCTGAAAACCATAAGGCCCTTAATGTCGGATTACATGTTGACCAAATAATAAATTTAACCACCCCAACATCCTCCTATTCAGCGGTTCACCCATTGGCTGAGCTGTGCCAGAATTTGGGTGAGCCGCCAATGGAAGCTTTGCATTCATGTTAATTGATGTTTTGACCTATTATAGGGCCCTGCAGTGGGTATCAGTGACAGAGAAAACACATCAGTGATTAGGTTTCACTTCCCTACAAGTACCATCAATAAAAAGTCATCAGATCTCACAGACCGTGTAAGACATGTAACCCCAAGCAGATCTGTGACCCAGAGAGTGAAATCTTGAACTGTCACATTATCCACATTTATGCTATCTGTCATGCGTGACAAAATAAATGGAGATAATGGAGCACAAAATATCACTGAGCATTTGGCTTTTCTTCCATGTGCTGTATTCCCCAAGGGATCTGGTCATAAAGTTGCAGCTGCAGTGTTGATCTCGTTTGATGCGAGTGATGTGCAGTGATATTTGCGCAACACTAAACTATTGACCATTCTGTTAATGTGGCAGCGCAACTCCAGTTTGACTTAAAAAGTTATGTGGGGTATAACATTTCACTAAAATGTTTGGTTTCTTGACCCAGTGGGAAACATTATGGTGCAAATATTGATTAGTACCCTGCAGTATCCACATCAACCAACTCCCATTCTTCTCTGTCTGTGGCTCTATAGCTTATTTCTTACAGTAATATGCCTCATCTATTTAGCAATACATTATAATGTAAACACACACAAAGAAAGAAAATCAGATCTATTCCAAATTGAGCGATCACAATATTTATCAGCTACCAATCCTGATGAAGTGAAGGGAGAATTCTCCAAAGCTGGATAAAGACACAATGAGACTCAACAGTGCTCTGGGAATTTCAATGAACATTTTATTTCTGGTATGTATTTTTTAACAAGTCAAAAGTTTGAGGTGCATAGTCATGAAGGGAGCATGAGCAACATGGTCACAACACAGACGAACAGCTGAACAGTCAGAGGAAAGTTGATCCAGGAAACTTGCCGTTGCAGATTTGTTGTGTGTGTGTGTGTGTGTGTGTGTGTGTGTGTGTGTGTACGTGTGTGTGTGTGTGTGTGTGTGTGTGTGTGTGTGAGTGCTCTGATGTAAGCAAATCATAGGAATTTGCTGCAAAAGTTTGACTTACTATGAAATACTGTAATTTGTATAACATCACTGGCCTTGAATAGCTTACGATCAAATGTGTACATATGAATTTGTTGTTTTGATTAAGATAGAATTATGCTTACAGCTGCTTGATGTGTAAAAACTATTGTTGAAATTGTTTAAAATGCCAGACTGTGATGAGAAAGTGTGGAGAGGCCAGTGTCAGGCTGTGCTTATAATTCAAATCTCCAGCTTGGCAGCCTTGGTCTAGCAATATAATCTCTTTCAAAGAGTTATAGGATTGATAGGCGTGTTATGTGATATTGACACACATTTCGGTCACAATATGGCATTGCGAACAATAATTTGAACAGTTTTCTTTGTACCAGAAAAAACATGATAGTACATATTTCTCTTAATTCATTTCATGTATCAGCATCCAGATCAGGTTTGTAGTAAAGTGAACTTTTCTGCTGAACTACACCGACATTAGGTCAGCGGTCGGATCTGTTGATCTCTGTGGAATGTGGGAAGCAGGGAGCAGACGTCAGACACTTGGCTTGGCAGTGTGTTTAGAAATACAGAAATCTGCTAGAAATACAGAAGTAGTATAGAGCAATATCATCCACGATTTAGCACTGAGATGCCATTAATACAGTGGTAGATGATAATACAACATGTTTTAGTCGTGTGAATGCACTCGGTGAGTTGTGTGTCACTGCAATAGTGTTGTAACGACAGCAGACGTGAGACTCTTGGATTGGCAGTGAGAGTTTCAGCCACTCTGGCAGTAAGAGCAGTACTAACTCTAAGGAATCATAGTGGTCAATCTGATGTCCCAACACTGTGTTATTTTAGTGAACAATGTGACAGTAACACTGAGGCTATCTGTGACAGAGGATTCATGTTTGTAGCATGTATGATGAAGTGTAAACTTATGCATACGCATCACTCCTTTTTAAAATGTAGATAAAATGCCCAATGTGCACAAGGATTGAGATTATACTTTATCTAAAGCAAGTAGCAACAATTTCAACACTATTTATACTCATTCATATATTAACTATTGAAACTGTTGCAATGATATCTGTCAGTTACATAGAATTATAATCTTAGCTTTAAATTTACTTGACTCTGTTTTTTTTTTTTTTTTTTTCCATTTTGCAGTGATTTCAGTCTGAATCAACATGCAATAAGTGCATGTTGATGTGTCCCATCAGCCTCCACTAGGGGGAAGATTATTTGATGTGTTGGTCATTTACCACTGGGTGGCAGTCATGCTGTATTTACTGTGCTGTACTGCACCACTGCAGAGGAGCATCCTACACTGTACAGGGCATGCGCAGTACTGCAGCAATCACTGCCAGCAGTTTGCTGACCTCAAGACTCATGTAAGGTTCAGGACAGGTATTTTTTTGAAGAGCAACAATGCAGGTCAGAATGTACAAAGGTGCTTATGTGAGAAAACAAAAATCATTTGTAAAAAAAAAAAAACTTAAAACAGCCAATGCTTTTGGTGGTTTCGTAATACCATTCAATGGGGTTATGAAAGAACTGTTTCATAACTAGATGTAGACTGCATCCATGCATTAAATCAGGTGCATAATTTTACCCGTCACACATATACCTGGCCCTTGTTAAAGCAGAACATCACTTGTACACCCTCCTCACATACCTGCGTCTGGTGTGCTGGGCATATTTTGTTATGGAGGTTTTTCCACTTTGTCAGTAGTTTCATTTCAGGGAAATAAATTACAGATACGAAGGAATCTCCTGGAACTGTAAGACAGGGTTAACAGGTGTCACAATCAAGTCGGGGTTCACAGAAGATGACAGTGGGAACTGTGGCCACAAATATACAAGTTATGCATCACAATCCCTACATGAAACCACCTATTTGTTATGCTATATCAGAGTTAAAGATACGGGGTAAGAAAAGTACACTAACAGACAGATCAACTCCACAATATTGCTTTTCCCTACAGGAAGACTTTGGATGCACATATGTACCCTCTTTACAGAGGGATCTGCACACGACAGGGAAGCAAGTCTGTGTGTGTGTGTCTGTGCGTGCGTGCATGTGTGTGTGTGTGTGCATGTGTGTGTGTGGTGCTTCCTTAATCCATAGCATTCACAGTTTTACAACACAAGAATACTGCATCACTCCTAACACTGCACAGTACTAACAATGTTAGTAGTCATTACAGTTTTCCAAAGCAGATAAATCTGTCTAATGCAGATGCATGAATTTAATGTCCATGCATTAGTCCAACTGAGATACATTAGTGCAGTGTAGATACATACATCAGTACAATGAACAGTGCCTTGGAGAGACAGAGATGCCATCACAGCCAGTCCAGACACATCTATAAAGTGCCTTATAACAGGTTATTGCATAATCTGATGTCTGTCTTATTGCTTCCATTGAAAGCAAGAACGGAAATGCACTCCAGTACCGGAGAGCAGCAGGCTGACAAAGTGAACAATTAGAAAAAATGAAATAAAAACTTGCCACAGAGCTGTGTTCCAGTGAGACAACATGTAGTCAGACAATGCCGAAACCGTTTTGACACAACGCTGCTCTCAGTCAAACTCGACAAACACAATGGGAAAATGTTGGTTTTCGTTAACTCACGTAATATATTAGGAAACAACGATGACTCTGGAATCACGTCCATGATGTCCTGTTTTGTGCAACCACTCTAAACTGTTTTAAAGTGCTGTGTTGTTTGTATGCAAGGCCAGTGCACCACTCTCTGGTATCAAAGTGGCTCTTAGCATGTGAGTACACATGTGTGTGTGTGTATCTTTGTGTGAAACTTTCAGCTGTCGGAGCTATTCCAGCTATGTGTGAGGGTGTGGCAGGGCATGTCTGCCAGCTTCACAGAAGTGACCTCTCGTACTGAGAGACAGCAGGTTCTAGTTACCAGTGGGCATCTTAGCACTTAGGTCATCCTCGCTGACTTATCACCGGATGAAGAAGTGATATCACAAAGACTTTGTTGACTTTTTCTTCGCTTACATAAAATGTGATTATTTCTAAAATGTTACAAGCTTTTTCACTTCAGCACATTCTACCATTTAAAGTTGTATATAACATAATATATTCCTCATTTCTTGACTCACTCTTAACAACTCCCAGCTCCCGCCAAACTCTCAAACACGTCTGTCCTAATGAAAACCATAAACGTTTTAGCACTAAGACACCATTACTATTTAGAAACCTAACACAAAGGCCTTATAATCTCCAATGCCCAAAATATTTAGATACAGTCACAGCAAGTAGTTGTTGGCTAATCTGAACTGAGCGAAACACTGAAAGTATTGGCTGGTTGTAGTTTCACACTGAATACGACGGGTGGCAAAGAAAAATGAACCACTTGCCTAATGGGATATACTAACACATTCATTTTATAATAACATTAACATACTGAATATAATTTTCAGAATTAATTAAAATATACCTTTTGGACTATATTTATAATAAACATCTATTCCCTGACAGAGTCTTTACATTCTTTTGCAGTGATCTGTCCCAGTGCTGTTCCCCCTGTGTTACTGAGCCAGTATCAATAGACCTGTTTGCAGTATCTCAGCTCAAGTATACATACATGTATGTGTACAAGTGTTTTCTTATGGGTATCGGAGCAAGTTTGTATTGGAAGTTAGCCAGTTCCAAGTGTGGCAATGTGGAAGTGAACTGGTATCCGGAGAACTGCAAACAGTATGTCGCTCTCTCCACTTACAGTATATCCTGCTGATGTGCCATTGAGCAAAGTGCCAGCTTCTTAAAACTCTCCAGCAGAGTTGTTCAATTGTATGATTCCAATTCAGAGATCCGTTCTTACTGTTCTTACTGTTAAGTGAGTGTAAAATGTCTGTCACCCCTCCTTCCCCACAAACACCTGCAGGCTGTTACTTTAAAAGAAGAGTCACCTTTCAATCACCCTGACCTGGTTAAGGGGGTTAAAAAAAAAGTGCAGTGTTAGGAGGTCCTTATCGAGCATTGACAGAGCGTCAGTTAGTTGAGGTCAATGTGAAGGGTTAAATGGGACCATACAGAGACACACAGACATGTTCCTGTACTGCAGTGCTAGACAACATATACTTATATGAAGTTATATAAAATGCGCACATGCTAAAAATGCATTGGTTATTTGTCAGAAGCAGCATGATTAAGTTCATTCCTTTCTATAGGGAGCTGGGTAGTTTGGGGATTGTCTTTGATGAGGGTTAGGGTTGTTTTTTTGTATTTTTTTTTTAATACATTTTCTGTGTTTTTATCCTCCCACCAGCAGAGGGAGCAGAAGCAGAACAGGCACCTGTGTTTCATCTAAAGCAAAACAATAAAACCTGTGCAGGACTGGATCCTCCGGTCACCTAAAGAAGCCCAGTGCTCAGCCTTAGCTAGCAAACATAAATCTGCTCTCAGTGTTAAGGAACCAAACACCCCCAGCAGTGTGTCAAACCTGGACCCAGCAGTAAACGTGCAAGTTGAGGTTCAGACTGGCATGGCAGTAGTTAAGGTTTATGGTTATATCTGGAATAAAAGGTCAGGGAAAAGACCTCTAGCAAACCAAGATAAGGTTTGCTAGCTACTCAGTAAAAGAGTGAGCTGTATTCAAACATGACCAATCAGTACTGCAGTATTAGTACCCAATCGGTAAATGTTAAAATGCCATTTACAAGCAGTGTTAAAAAATGTGTATTTTCCAGATTTGATTAGAACAAATTTTCTTTAATTGTGACTGGAAAATATTGGCTTCCATTTGTAAACAAAACTCTTGTTGAATGGTCCTCCAGTTTGGGTTCACAGGCGCTGAAGTGTCACGTGAGGGGTTTGAGAGAAGCGTCTCAGCAGTTTTGTGCTGTTCTTCAGTTCATATGGCAGTTCATAGATTGTGGCAATGCATCATGGCATCAAAGTGTGTGTTCCCACTGGTTGGTTTGGGTCCAGGTTTGACTTACAGTTGTGGTTTACATTGAGCCCCATGAATTCCAGCAATTCAAACATACTTGTAGCTTGTCAACTGAGACTGTAGACTGAGACTGTATTTTGGCAGTTGAATATTGAAATTCGGTCTATTAAGACAACTGAGGATCCACTTTGTGCAAAGTTCTTCCTCTAAACTGAAGTAATAGGTATTATTAGTTGTAGCACACTACGCAGGGTTCGAAGTGAAAAGTCATTGCTTTGAAGACGTAACCTGAATAAGAAAATGCCAACAATGGAAACCACAAGTATGTATGAGTGGAGGCAGAGACAGTTCACTGGAGGCTCTGCTGTAGAGAAAGTGTGAGGTTCCAGTAAGATGTGGAGCAGAATTTGATAGCAGGGGCTGTACACTGTGTAACAAATGGGCTGCCATGGAGGTGAGAGAGTGATCCAGGCCTGTGCACATTCAACACTTCCCAAATCTCAAGCATGATTTAAAATAGACATTTACATGTTGTAGTAGTTAGCCACTAGTAAGATAAAACAGTCCATCGATATCAGCATTTCTTCTCAGCGTGTACATTTGTCTAACATATATACAAACATACAGACATACTTTGCATTTGCTCATGCCTTTGGTGTCCCTTTGTTGTCGGCTTTGGCTCCTGAAAGTCCATTTTCTGTGTTGTCATTCCCTGAGGAGCTCACCAGGCACTCTTTGCTGCAGGGGGCAAAGAAACAAAAGGTTACACCCACTGAGGGAGGAACATGAGAGCGATAAGGGCTAAATATAAAGTATATATATATGTACTGCAGGGATTTTGCACAGCCTAACCCTCACCCCCATATAATAATCTTGTGTTGGACACAAATTAGAAATATGTAATTAAGATTTTACTGAAACACATACCAGAGAAGTTAATTGAAAGCCCAGAAGAAGTCTGAGAATGATGCCTCCTGCCACTCTTTGTGTATACTTAGAATCATATTTCATAAATAGATGTCAGCCTTTGCAACTCACTCCTGACTTAACAATTGTGATAGATGTAGAAAGACAAAGTGGAGACGCCACTTGTCTTTCCTTTTCTCTGTCAGACATGTGGGTCTCTCTGTTGTTTATTAGCTGCCATCACAATGAGCAGCCAGATATTATTTTTCGACAGGTCTGCACCTGTGTGTACCAATTGTCACATTTATTAAGAAGTGGTAGCAAATATAACAGTAGTCTAGTCTCATTTTAACCCAGTTAAGATGACAGTTTCAGTTGGAACTCGCCATGAAACTGCATTTCATGCAGTCATTGTCGGTTCAAGCACAATGAAATCAAGACATTCAGATGATTTCATCCATAGTCGCATTATCGAAAGCCATGTTCTATACTCTCTCTCCCTCTCTCACTCATACATTTTCACAGTATTTAGCAACTCAAATAGCAATTACCCTGCTTGATGATGCATGTCCGAGTTTACTCTCACATTATTGTGAAACTTACAACTCAATGCACAGACTGTCTGAAAAATGCATATGTTAATGGGCAAAAAAGTGTAAGTCACTATATGACAGATATAAAAGTCTGAGGTTGAATGCAGGAAGGGAATCAGTGCAACAAAATATGAATTGTCATGCCTGGTTAGCAAGTGCTAGCAGGACTATATTTGCTAACTATTACTGTCTATAATCAACTATATTATGCATTTTTCTTAAATGCTCCTCCATGTCCTGTATTCTCAACAGTCAGTCATCTACTCACTTCTTCTCATCATCCTTCAGCAGGAAGTGAACAACCAAGGCCTTTATCACCATGACAATGATAACTAAGCCAATGACTCCACCCAGCGCCGAGACAATGATGACTGTCAAAGTGTTGTCAACCTCCTTCACTGAAAAGAGGGAGAGAGGGGAAGACACTGTGAGGGGAAAGGTCGAGGATAGCAAGACGACGTAAACAATGCAGAGGTAGAGCCTTAGCAAGAGTGAGAGGAGACACTAGTAGTGAGATCGGCGTTTTTAAATCCCTGAAGGTGCAAGCCCTCGATAGAAGGTACTAAATAAAGTCAGGTGTTTTTGTGTGCAGGGTGTATCACATACTTTGGTCCACCACTATAAGAGTGAAGATAGCGCTGTGGTTGCGGTTCTTCTCTTTTGGGTTCCGGGCGAAACAGATGTACTCTCCATTGTCTTCAAAGGTGATGTTCCACAGCAGGATGGAGATGTTGTTGCTCTTCGAGGAGCCGACAAACTCCACACGTTCGTGGTACACGGCGACCCTGGGCTCCACGCCCTCAATGGGGATCACAGCTTCACATAACTACATGCACACAGACACATGTATATGCACTTAAATACACAGAGATACACAGTGAGTAGTGAGATGTATTTCCATATGCACGCAGACCTACATCAGCATATGTCAACCTAAAATAAACAGTCAATAAAGGCCATTTTTGTGTTTGCTTGTACTGTACTTGCACTGTATGCTTGCATGTCTGTGTGTCTCTGTGCTGCACCTTGAGCATGGTTCCATTGTCATTATAGTGCCAGTTGAAGTAGAGGTTTCTGATGCCAATACAAGAAGAGTAGGTGCAGGGCAGCAGGACTGTGGAGCCATTCATCGCTTCAATTGAAGACACTTTACCTGTCGAGACCTCCAGTCCACCAACACTCCATACACCTGAAGCAAAGGAGAAAGGAAAGGGTTAACATAAAAAGAAAACACAGAACATAGTACAGCACATGTACATTACATTACAGACCACCAACAACACATTCTAGATAGAAATCAAGGGGTCAGTTATAGTTCAGGCTAGTTTGCTTTCAATCCATTTTTTGGGTGCAAAAACGACAAGGGATAAAGTAGCATTTGTATGCTGGCATGCTGGGATGGGCTAGGATTACTGCGCAGATGAGTGCTGCTGATGAGTAGCGGCATTACAAAGTTAAGTAGCTTACTTACTCTAAGTACAGCTCATGAAATGACAGCTTCTGTCCTCCGCTACTCCATTTTTCTTTTCTAATGGTGATATCAATTAAATAAGAGATTCTCTCATCACTGACTGAGATTAAGTTTTGGAAATCCATCTTTTCTATGTCGTATGGTCCTCAAACAATGTTCACTGTTCTTTGTACAAGTGTTTAAGTGTCTTGAGCCTCAAACAATTTATGGCTGATGATGCCATAATCATGTGCTGAAGGGACTCACTCACACACACACACACACACACACACACACACACACACACACACGCACACGCACATACATGTTTTCTTTCATACTAGTGGAAAGAATATCCAAAACACACTTTAGGTGTTTATTTTAGTTCAGATTTCTGTTCTGGAAATTTATATAAAAAGTGCATATTTAATCAGGTAAGGCCTAATTTTTCATATTTAAACACAACATTTCAGACAAAAATAAAAATAAATTCATCTAAGTTATCAACTGGGGAAGTTTCATGGTGGTATTTACAGTTAAATTTGACTCTATCCACCTGAAGTTAATTCTCCAAACTCGTTTCAGAGTTACACATACTGTGGATTGCCCTCACAGGCAGATCTAAAAGCTTTTGTTATACATGAAATAAAAATGTATCCTGTTGCGAAGACAAGACAAATCGACTTCATAAAAAATTAAGGAGTGCAAACTGACAGCTAGTGGTCGTTCGCTTTTAGAGTCTCCACTTTATTCAGCAAAAACAGGTTGTTTGCGTGCTCTGGATCTGATCCTGTGGCCACCAGTTAACTTTCTTCTAATCTGGGTTCGGGGGAAGAGAATCAAGTTGTTCCGGTCATCAATGCTAGCACTGTGCAAAATATAGTGACCTCATTTTATTCTGTTTCCAGAGAATCCCTGTTTCCTCCCGCCTCCTTCTGGCTTTGTGCACAGTCCCATTGTAATGACACACTGCCAGTGATTGTAGACAGGGGCCAAGCAGAGGGGAATATGGAAAACATGTTGTTGAGGACAGAATGTTACTGGATTTTGGGGGGATTTTTGAGACTATAACCCCAAGGCCTGAATGAGCAATTGTCCACCGTTTTTTGGACATGTGCTATTTCAATTGTCCTTTGCTGGACTTTACAATCTGTACAGCATCTGACACCGTCTGCCCTTAGACCCTCGACTCAGATAAGGAAAAACTCAAAACCCCAAATCCATTTAACAGAAAAAAATGGAAGATCTGAGGGAGAGCAACAGTAACAGCGTCCCTCTCTCCGGATATACAAAAGATACATACAAAAGGTCTCATGTCTCTCTTTTTAAATACAAATTTATACAAATACAGATGTAAGTACACTGTAAACAAAGCCTTTTTGATTTTGTGAAGTTTAAAGTCATCAAACTTACGAGCACAAGTTATTTTTTCAATGCTATCATTGCATTCACAGCTTCTGAATGCACATTAAGCAAGGTGACCAGACCTGTCTCATTCCCAGGGCGTCAATAGCGACGCTTTGTCACGTCCCTCAGCATTTCATGCATACTCGGGCTTTCAGCTAACTCCACTGTAAACCCATCCGCAGTAATAGATGCTAATAGATACTATGTCAACTTGCTCAGAGCAAGTTGACATAGTATAAAGAGCAAGAAAGTCCACATTTGGAGGAAAGTGAGGTGGATGGATGGGTCAAACACATGACTTTCACCCAGGAGACTAGGGTTCATGTCCTCTGTGGAACCAAAAGTGAATAATCTTTTCCTAAACCTAACCAAACTGTGACCGTTTCACAACATTAACTGCGCGTTAGAAAGGCTTTCTGGCAGGAAAGCTTGGTGCATCGCTGGGATGAGAACGTGTTGGACAGCCAGGGCAGTTGCTCTGGGCATCTAATGTTGCTGTGGATGGGTTTACAGTGGAGTTAGTGTGTCTCATACTGACTCTCAAGGGTATCTTGCGTGTCTGCATGAGACATCAAGGGGTGTGTGGTATTTGACACTGGGAAGAATTGACATGTGAACAAGCCAACAGAGGCAGAAATGTGGCCAAATCAAAACAAAAACATCAATCCAGTTAATCACGAAATGTTATTAGTGCCCTGTTACGCAAATCAGAAAACACATGGTAACTCCTTCATCTCCCAAAAGCAACAGCTTATCTCGTGTTGGTATTTGGATCTTGCCGGCCGGGTTATGCAGGTTATGTTACGTCAGGTTGTGTTGGACAGCTGGTATAATTCTCAGATTGTTGCTCCGGTGCTTTGGTCACACACTTGGGGACTATTTATAAATGCTCTTCTCCACACTGACCTGCTCAGGATCACGTTGCACTTGGACATGGTGCAAACAGTGTTAGAGTACATGTATGCCTATGTGTTTGTGAAGGACTTAAATCTTTAGAAGAATTTCACGCCGCCTGCTTTGCACCTCTGTGAGGACATCATTATTAAGAAAACATTAAAACACAGGAGTTCCTCTGCTCATTTTGGATGACGTCATTTAACACCCAATGCTATAACGCATTAGGTGTTAAATGCTCGGGACACACTATAATCAGTTGGGGTAGCTCACTGTAAATTCAGATGATTTGCCATTTTTTGCTATTTTGTGTGGGATGAAAAGAAAAGATTTGCAGTAAATTGATGAATGAAAAAGAAGATCTAGAAACATTATGTTAGGGGTGCTAGCATCACATTGCACTTGATCTTTGTTCAGCCTCTGCTTATTCTCTTTGTTTAATGTACAGATGTGGCTTGTGTCAGGGCGAAAATCAAGCACAGCCATCGTTCAAAAAATGACCCGGTCTTTACTTATTCATAATTTACTGCAGCGTCTAGCAGGTTCAGCGGTGCGAGCAACATGAAAGTCTTGATCAGTCAGTGGGTGAGGATGATAAATACAGTGTGAGCCAGCAGATGTATTATTGTTTTTGTGTTGTGTCTCCGTCTTGATATCCCTTAGGCCTAGTTGTGCTGACCTGAATGCAACACATCTGTGATTTTTCGGTATTCTCTCAGTTTATGACAGTAACAGGCCTGTTTCAAGTACACACACACACACACACACACACACACACACGCATGCATGCAAATATGTTAATGCAGCCGTCCCTAACTTATCACTTATGACTAATTCAGAACTTCAGGGTTTTGTGATCATTAGGGAAACAGTGGCGAGCACACCCCAGATCTCAGCAATTAAATGTGCCGTGCATGAATTTAATTTACCTCTTCAGTAAGCGTCTGGTCTGTCAAGTCTCATAGTTCAAGAGAAGGCTAACGAGATAGATTTGTGCATTAAAAAAAATGTCTCACAAGATAATTTATAGGGATGATTTTCTAGTAGCTGTCAGGTTGATTTGTGGTGAAGTGCTAAATCTCTGAATGTTGCATTAGAAGTACAGCGTCATGTCAGCGTGTATGGCACTTTTTTTTTTTTCCTGAATTTGCTCCTCTGTCGTCTCAGCCTCGGCCCGTCTCATGTCTCCTAACATCTGAAATATTTTTACCTCCCCTCTGTAGTCGTCTCCTCTACCTTCAATAGCAACTCAGACCACTTGGGTTCTCCTTGTTCTTTTTCTGGTTTCTGGTTTTGCTCTCTTTTAATGGGCTCTTATAATTCTTTTTATTTGCAGCGCTGCTTTCTCGCTCACTTTTTTCCTCAGTCTTTCTGTCTTACTTGCGCTCAGAACTTGTTCCTCAGGGACGCTGTAACTATATAAGAAGAGGAGAGATGTGGGGAGCTGGCCTGTGTATGTTCGTGTCTTGTTGCTGTAGTGCAGCTGTGGAATCACTGACATCTTTAAGGCTTTAAATGTTTTCTGTAGCCGGCTGCTGGTCTGAATCCTTAGGGTCCCTTTTAAACAGTTAAGTAGATTAATGAATAATCTCATACTCTCCATCAATAATTAATGGGACAATGCCACAGAGCAAGATTTGCAATTAAGTGCTAGGACTGAACAATATGTATATATATTGAGTCACAATATGAGTCACAATTCAAGTGGTTTTGCATTTCATTTTTCCTGAAAAAAAAAAAAAAAAATCTGAAAATCATGACAATGTGATTTTTGCTGGAGTCCGTACCAAACAAGCATGTTCCCTTACATCCGGAGACTATGATTTATAGGCCAGAGCATCTCTGTAGCACCACAATGCTTCATTTATAATGGAATGTTCTGACACATTTTACCTTCGTCACAAAAACTGCAGCTCCTGCAATTTGGATATTGCACTTGGCCATATTGCGATTTCCATAACATTTCAATTAATTGTTCAGCTTGAGTGCTCCGGAAGGAATAATGATGAAAAGCAAAGCAAAGGAAAACAAGGGAGAATCTCTCCTCTAAATGGCTTACGCAGTGTGTCTGTCCACGCTGGGAGCATGATGATGTTTTACATATCTGTGAGGAGTGTCCCCCCTCGTGCCTAGAAATAGATTTCACACCCCCCTCGTTTTACACCTCTGCTCTCTACTATCCTTTTTTCTCTCCGCCCCCCTTCCTCTTCTCTACTCTTCTTCTATCTTCACAGTTTGTCCTGACAACACCCACAGATTCACATACTATAGTAATGTGCGGTGCTCGTCATGTTTGTGTGGCTTTTGTGTGCGTGCGTACACGAGTAATAGGCCGTAATGATATTTTTAGCTCCACTATCAAATATCTCTTTGTTCCTGTTGGGAAACATCAATATCTGAATCACTGATGGGAGGAAAAGCAACTAACTGTGTGTGTGTGTGTGTGTGTGTGTGTGTGTCCTTGGCTGTCTGTCAAGGTGAGGTTTTTTTTTTTTTTTTTTTTTAAGTAGGCCAGAGATTGAAGGGTTAATGTATTTCCGAGTGAACCCATAGAGAACTGACCGAGGACACTATTACCTCTCTGAGAAAGAGAGACTGGGAGAGAGAGAGGGAGAGAATTGATGGGAAGGGTGAGAGGGAAGGGAGGGAATGGACAGGGAGGAGAGACGTGAATGGGGGAGCAGAGGATGTAATGAAGGATGTAAAGTGTGAAGGAAGTGATGGAAGGGGTCACGAGGGATGGAGAGAGAGAGAGAGAGAGAGATGAGGGGAGTGAGATGTCCTCTCCAAGGTGAGTGAGTGACAGCAGAGCAGAGAATTACAGCAGCAGCTAAGTAACTCAATCAATGGTGTTCAAGGTGCACACTGCACGTACGGATACACACTTATGTAACACGATAACCACGCAAACAAGTAACAACATGCACATGTCATCGTATTTACATGCCGACTACTGATGAAACGGCAGTGGTAATTGCTGTGTTGTAACCTGGGCTGCTCTGCATCTGTCTGCCTCATCGCACCACGACTGTTTACAACTGTTACAAGTTGTTAACATATGGCACCATAGACCGATAAAAGTGGTTTCAAGCCAGGACAGATCTTTCTTTATATCAAAAATATAAATTCCTAGAAAAATGAGTTGATTGTTAAGTAGTGAGGCAGGACTCTTAGAAACAATGAGTTTCATCATATTTTCATCCCACATCTGGCTTTGGTTGGACCTTTGGTTCACTTGTGTTTTCCCTGGCTTCCTTTTCTGTTGCAAAAGGGTCTGTTGAGGGAGATTGCTGCAGTGTTTTGGCGAAGATTACTGGAATCTAGGAAAATAAGAGCGACAGTTGTGTGTTTCTATGCAGGCATGGGATTTCAACAGATGTGTGATGTGCATATTTAGATAGACAAAGGCTGTGCAAATACGACGTCTAACATTGCAGAATACTGATGAAAAATACACATTGATGATAAGTTGTAGTAGTGGAGAATGGAAATGGACAATGTTGTCACAAAGGAGATATGGGAGGGAGATAAGGGGTGAAAAGGTTGTTGGTTTTTAAGTTTCAGCTCTGTATGGGAGTGTGTTCCTTTAAAGGGAGTTAACTTCCACACTGGTGGTCCATTAGATGTAAAATTCCACATTCATGCACTTGGCTAGGACTTTGTTTTACTTTCTGGTGGCAGTTCTGTTGATTCTGTCATTTTACCTTCTAAACAACATTATCTTATCTTGCATCAGCTTCATCAGATTCACCAGACCTTGTGAACCAATTAAGAACAAAATATAAGAAGGTGATCTGCTAATTACAACAGCAAATACCCCGAAGCTGAAGCCACACAACTAAACATGCAGATTGGCATCCAACTCTGCACCACCAACACTATTCTAACTCACATAATCAAAGCCAATATAGTGTTCAAAACAAATTCTAGGGTGGTAAAACGTGTAGCCTGCTCTCAGTTGGAGTCCAAATTGGTCACCTGTGTTCAGCTTTGGTTTTGTACCTATTTTACATTAGGGTCACAAGCATGCACGTGGTTCTAATTTGTAAACATTTCTCACTGCTTATAATATGAGGTCAGCATATTAAGTGACATTTCAAAGTGCTACTGACCTTTCAGCACAATGGTTTTACCCAAATATTGTGTCAAAATGACACAAGCAAAATGGCGCATAAATGATGGTGTTGGATTCGGCTCCGTCTCTGTGTGTGACCTGATGCCCACAACCAGTATTTTTGTGCTCTTTCTTAAACTGGTATTTCGTTGTATGATTTTGTCATATTTTACAAGTTTTCATCACATCATGTGCAATGCCAATGTATCGTATCACTGTATTTTATTGTATGTGGGACCTGAAATGACTGTTGAACCTTGTGTGCCAACTATTGTGCATTCATTCATCTTTAATCTGACCAAATGTTTCACATCGGAGGAGTCAACCGCCTTGTGTGCCTTCATTTCATTTAACCTTGGACGCAGTTTCTTCCCACTGCTTGGTGTTGCGTCAAACTGAACTGAACATTCATACAAGACAGTCTTGAACCTTGTTCAGGGTCAGACCTCTAATACCAAACTCTGGTGTATGAGCTCTGTCCTTTCATCTTTTAGAGCTGTATGCCTGATTGCTCTGTAAACCTCCTCTTATTCATTGTTAAATAACACAAAGAAGTTTGTCCCATCATCTTTTATAGAAAGGTTTCTCACAGGAAACAAAAATAAATTCCACCACATCATGTAGTGACAGTCATAAGCAACACAAATATGTTTTTCCTTCATCTCGTCGATGGACAACATAAGTGTGAATATTTATATAATAATATATCTATAAAGTGCACCATTTATTTTGTATATTCCCAAATGGAAAAAGGAAAATTAACATGAAAGTAAACTATTAGAACTGCACAATATTTCAGTTAAGGTCAATTCTGCCACTAGAAAATATCTCTGCATGGAATTTTTTAGTTGTAGAATGGACATAAAAACCAGCAAAACATGAAATATGAAACAGTGAAATTGTGCCTTATAGCTCAGCCGTGAACTGTGCTGAGTTTCCAAAGAACTGGGAGCTAAAGGGAAATGTTGGGATGTGGGGGCACTATTGGGCGCTACAAGAAAATCAGGGAGTGTTTGAGCAAAAGCACAGATCACCACTGCACCGTACGTCACTACCAGTAATACTACACACACGCACACACAAATGTGAACTGTAACGGATGTTTATATGTACTCTGAGAGCCGTTTTTCTACATGTTTTTCTTTCCCTTCTATTGACTTCCCCTTGAAAATGGCACCGTGTCAAAAGCATGCGTGAAGACCCGTTTATCCCATCACTCATCCAGCCCAGCAGCCAGACATTTAACGTGCCCAAGTTCTGATTAACAAGGGTCTGATGTTATTGACCTTGATGCCCTCAGTGCAGCAACAAGTAAACATCACCTGTGACATCACTGTACATTTCTGCCCTCAGGTGTGGAAAGAGAATGATGAGACAGGAGAAGCTGAAGCGGAGCAGATAGAGCAGCATATGTTGGTGTGGAGTAATAAAAACAAGGTATGGATTTAAAGTGACAGCTGTGAACCACCCACCCAGACTGGCATAGAAAATACTGAAACAAAGGGAGCAAAAGGAGCAATAGAGGAAGGTGTAGAGGGCATAGAAACAAGTTTAAATGTATAGAAAATAAGAGGAATTCACCCAATCACAACCTGGCATGAAAGCAATGGATAGAAGTGCAATGTTGTGGTGTAATGTGGAGATGTAGTGGAGGAGTAAGGGATGACAGGGCAGCTGAAGGTATAGAGAGAAGTATAACTCACCCAGCAGCAGTGCAACTGCCAGACCAGCATGAAGTAGATCCCCTGATCTCAGTCGACCAGAAACACTTGAACCGGTGCTGTCCACTGACGCCATGACGCCAAGTCTGTCAGTCTGTGTTGTTGTCTGTCTGTGTGTCTTCTGTCCCTGTCTGCCAGTCTGCTCAGCCTGAACTGAGTCCAATCTATGCAAATGTGTGTGTGTGTGTGTGTGTGTGTGTGTGTGTGTGTGTGCGTGTGTGCGTGTGTGCGTGTCTCTGGAGCAAGGCGGGACACTGAGCTGTGCAGTGTGAGTCTGAAGTCCTGCTTTCAGTCCCTCCCTCTTCTCTCCTCCTCTGCACTCTGTCCCAGAAATGAACAGAGGGAGGAGGATAAATTCCTTCAGGGAGCTTTCTCCCGACCGGCCGTTCCCTGCCCTGCACTCCAGCAGCAGCCCAGGAAAGCACAGGGGAAGACAAGCTGAAGAATGCAGCAGTTGAATGAAGAGCGCAGGCTCTCCGTCTCTTGCCCTCCCTTCCTATTCTTGTCCTGTCGCTGTTTCTTGCAGACTGATTATCCAGCGAAGGAGAGCGTGAGGCGAAAGGCAGAGAGGGGAAGCGAGGCAGAGCGGTAGCAGCGCAGCGTCAGTCAGCTCCACTGCTCCAGCAGAGGCGGCAGCAGCAGCAGCAGCAGCAGCAGCAGCAGCAGCAGCAGCAACAGCCGGGGAATCAGGCTGGCCAGCAAACCCCACAGGGGGAGGCATAGGCTGGAGGGGGGGGGGGGGGAGGTGGGAGAGCACACAAGAGGCACGAAGGGATGCTGGAGCAGAGCCAGCAGCCAAGGCAGAAAAGCAGAAAGCGCGTGTCTCCCTAGCCGGCACAGGGAGGAATGAGCAAGAGAGGTACTGCAGAGGTAGGGGTGAAGAGAGAGTGAGAGAGGGGAGGAGGGGAGGAATGAAATGGGAGGGGGTGGGGGGTAATAACTGCCGCCACATGCACGCACATACACATATGCAGCCAACACAGTAAGGCTGAGTCAGCCTTACTCAAGAGGGTCTCTGAGTCGGATATGGGCTGGATGCTTCACTCATTCCACATACCCCTGACTTAACTGCATCATTTACTCCTGTCTCCACTTTCATGCGTCTCCCATTTCATGCTCCGACTACCTCTGATTTGGCAGGCTAATGCATTAGTGAGATCTGATCTTGTCCACTGGCGAGTTTTCTATCAAATGACTCATGTTTTATGTCTCTCTTTGCTTCTTCAGTTCTTCGGTAGGACTGTGTGTTTGGAAGATCTTATTTTGAATAAAAGCACAACAGCTTCATGAAGGTGTTTCTATGCTGTTGAGTTTGTTAAAGAGAATACGAAACATTTTGACATCATTGTGCTGGACTTGTTTTATTTCGCTTCATTAAAAAGTACTATCGTAAGGCACATATGTGGTATACTGCACATGCATAAACACAGGGTCGTGCCTATTATTTACATTATTGACATTTTACAATTAAACACTGCTTCCGTTTTGATAGAACACATAACACTTTGCAGCTTTCTTTCTGCAAAGATAGTCACCATCCTCTGTTGTTCTGTTATGTTTTTAAAACACCACTTTTGTCTGAAGCTCAGTAGATTCAAGCCAAACTGGGAACAAGGCCCAGACAACATCCTTTAAGGTCTGTGCACCAAAGCTGAGCCAGTCCTCCATCGTCTGTTAATAAAACCATTACTTTTAGCACAGGTAACTACACTGTAAAAGGCCCCCATAGCTTATGTTCTGCGGCTCTCACTGTGGTCACAAACCGCAAGGTGTACATGGGCAGCAATGTGTGATTTCCACCACATTACAAAACATGGAACCACCAGGAGAGTAGACAATCATAGCGCACTTGTCATCCATCTCAGTTTAGCCTTCAACACAACACAGTGGCAGTGAAGGATCGCCAAAGTCCACAGCGTGAATGTGGAGGCTGACCTCATTCACAGGATTCATGACTTCCTCGCCTGTCGAGCGACACATCAACAGTGTCATCACATCAGGGCCACACCCGAGGCCCGTTTCTCTTTACTCAGTACAGCTTCCAGTTTCATTGAATGCTGTAAGTAGAAATGAAACTTAATGTAAACAAGCAAAGGATTTAGCATACATTCTAGATCAAATACCTAGTTGAACATTGGTGGAAGGACAGACTTTTGATTGACACTCTACAGACTTGCAGAGGCTGCCAAAGGGGACTGTTCATCATCTGTAAACTGCTAGCACTCCATGTACAACCCCACCAACACCTACTGTACTGTGGAACATAATTGAACCCTAAACCCTTGGTCCATCCACATTTCACAGGAAATGATTCATGCATCAGACCAGTCATACACAAAGTCACCGTAGTCACTTCAGACTCAGCACACCCACTACATTGCCACAGACTGCTTGTCTGGCTGCAGGCACAGATGCTTGAATCCTCTCCTTGCTAGCCACTAAACATAAATCTGTGCATATTTTTGTGCTATAGAGTGTTTATTCTCCTTCCTGGGTTGTTTCTTTTGTGCGGCTGTGGTTGCTTGATGTTTATGTGTAGTGCCTGTGAACTGATATTACCTTGCAGAGAACAATAGAAATCCACTCTCCTGTATTGTCATGTAAGAAAAAATGGAGGAATGTCATCGATACTTTGGCGCGTGTTCCAACGCAACTACAACGACGTTTGTTTTAACTGCAGCACCTAAATGCCTTTTGAAATTGAGACTGCGCATTTCTGTGAGGTCTTGGCATCACACAGCACATTTTTGTGATTTCTGTGATGACTTGGCACCACAGATATGTGAGATGTTTTGGCATCACTTTCTTCTCCCTAGAGTTTTGGCACATTGTGGGTTGTAGCTTATTCTGTGATTATCTCGTAGCCTGACAGTTATTATGCTGATTTTTCAATGAGCAAATCTCATGATCATTTGTGTGTTACTGTGCATTTCAGGTTTTAATAGAGATGACAAATAGATTTGATGTATTTCAAAAAAAATAGGAATGAAAAAAAAAAAAAAAACGTACTTCCTTCCGCTTTGCAGTTCTCATTTCCTGTGTTATTCCCGTTTTCCTTAATTATCCATACTGACATGATGGATGCTTGACCTACCCAACACAACACGTACACACATGCGTGCGCACGCACACCTCCACATGTTGTCAGGTGATCCATCTCTTGGCATCTGATGTCATTTCCAGGTTCAAGTGTGTGCGTGGGGGGCAGTGACAGATAGTGAGACACATATGGTACTTTAATGCTGCAAGCTCTATGAAGATAAATAGATACTAGAGTTAAATACCTGGAAGGAGACTGAAATGCAAACATGTAGCGATACATGCATGTGCATCTTTGCATATGCATGCCAACACAGTCACATGTGAGCACACACACCTGCCTCTGGACAGGGTGACCTTGGACGCTGTGTATGGAGGGAAGGCGGAGCAAACGAGGACATTACACTGATGAGAGGAGAGGAGGATGGTAGGGATCAGGAGGGGTGAGAGCAAAGAGGTTCAAGGAGAGGACGGGTACGGGAGGAAAGGAGGGAAGAGTGGACAGGAGAGAAGGAGAGAAGGTGGAGGGACCACAGGAGCGAAGGGAAGGAGAGACGACAGGAGGCAAAGGAGGGAGGTGAGATGAGAGAGGGAGGGAGGGAGGGAGGGAGGGAGTAGAGGATCTGTTTCTGGGACGGCCAAGGCAGTGAAATGCTGCAGTGAAGCCACACAGCTGAGCCGGTCCGAACACAGCGACTGAGAGACACAGAGCTCTCAGCCCCTTCCCTCTCTCTCTCTCTTTCTGTCTCCATACCTCCATCCTCTCTCACCCACCACTTTCACCTCACACTCTGATTAACCTTCCTCTCACCCCATACTTCGACCTGCTCTATCCCCCCTCCCCCTTCCCCTCCCTGCCTCTCTCTCTCTCTCTCTCTTTGCACCAGCCGGTGAGTGAGCAGATTTCAGAAAGCATCCTGAGTGGAGGAGGACAAGTGGGGTGGGCCTCTCTCTACCTCTCGTTTTCTTCTGTCCTTCCTCTTTTTCTTCATCTGAGCTGGTCAATCTGTCTTCTCCAATACCCATCCTCTTTTTACCTTCATTTTGTTGGTTTTTACATGTTGTCGCATGCTCGTAACTCTCTGTTATTTCCACTGTTCTTGTCTTTGCATGCCTTTCCTCTCTTTCTCCTATCTGTTTTGTCCCCGCGGTTTGTGCTCCTCTTGTCTGTCCGTCCATCCTGTCTGTCGGTGGGGAGCAGGGACCATCAAAAGGTGAGTTCTGTCTAAAGTTAAGAGCAGGTCTCTCGTAGCCTACATACCGATTCACAGACACACACATGCGCACGTATCTGCTTTGGAAGTTAGAGTGGTATGTAGCACGCTTCAGTGTTGGTATGTAGTGAAACCTGTGCAGGACATGCAGCCGGCCTCTTGGAGGAGATTTTGTGTTGGAGGCTTGCAGCCTCACAGTTTGGTGTTGTTGTGTAGCCTTGTATGGTCTCATGGTTTGGAGTTAGACGTTAGGAGGGTAGTTTGAAACCGGTGATGGTTTGCTTGATGCTGGCAAGATGTTGGCTTGCTGTGGAAAAGGTTTAACTGCAAAAAAAAAGTTAAGAAAGGTTGCAATTTATGTGTGTGTTTAACTGCAACTAGAATGTTAAAATACTCCTATATGGTCTCTTCTGTATCACTGGCTGTATACAACCAGAAAAAAGTTTCATGTAATCTTCTAATCTGATACCATCTTATCAATTTAAGTGTATGAAATGTGTCCTACTATTATCGTGGCCATTATCTAATTTTTATTTTTTTTGTTGTGGTTTTTGGAAATGAAGGTTTAATAAGAACCTCCATGGTTGTTTCTTGAATAGGATTTTTAATAAGCTGCAGACTATGCTATCTATATGGGGTGATCCAGTATATTGATTTTTAAAAATGCAAAATACTAACTATTCATATAATACAAATAACATGCTTGAAGAAAAGATGGATATTATTTATTTTCACACTCTGTGCCTCTCATTGACAGTCTGCACAGTGGTCTGTTTTACTATAGCGTCTGTGTTGTTTTAAGTGACACATGTCTGTGAACTATGGTGATTATCAATGAAACATTTCTCAGGCTGCGTTCAGACAACAGCAGTGTGTGAAATAACACAGACCCCTTCGTTCCAAGCGAGGTCACTGTGCTGACGCAGTGGCGATGCAAAGGCAGACAGCTCTGTCAAAAAAATAATAAATAAATAAATAAATAAATAAAAAATCGCAAGGTCACCCAGAAAAAAGTTGAACCAGTCTCAGCTGTTACCATAACGTTCTGCATCGTCATACGAAGCGGTGCTGCACTGGTCAATCAAAGATGTGCAAGTGCACAGCTGGTGGACTGCTTTGTACAACACGAATGCCATTTTTCTACCATTTATCTGTGGATTGCTGCAATTAAAGATTAAATGATTGTCACTTGGATAACTTTTCCATGGAATAGTGAAACTGCTTTGCATTGTCTGATGTCTGATAAGCCTTCAAACTAGGCTTAGGGTTCGGGCTTTTCATGGTCTGGGTTATAGCTCAGAACCAGAATGAATCCTGTTTGTCTGCAAAAGCTGAAAATACATACTCTACATTCACAAAGTCACCTCTGGCTAATTCTCAGTGGTGCAGCTCCAGGTTGTCCTCTCTGGTGAGATCAGCACGCAGCTTTCTGGGTTTCAGACTAGTTACTGCTCACATACATACAGTACCTGAGCTGTTGAACTGTCAAAGACAAATACATAATTCTCTATCATACACTGTAAGTGATGTACCAGTCTGTTACAGTTAAGTAAAATGTACAGCATTGCCACTGTTTTGTAAACTAAATGAAACACTGGGAGGTGAACGATGTAAGGGATGAAAACAGAGTAAGGCGGCAGAGAAAGTGACCAGCTGGGTCCCTGTTGGGGGCTTACTGGGGTCTGTCTGTGTGGAAATTGTACGTCTCCTCATGTCAGTATCTTCTGGGTTTTTTGGTTCCCCTCCACAGTGTAGTTGTAGATGGTTGTTGGTCTATAGATGTCAGCCCTGTGATAGACGCAATGTTTCTTGACCAGTGTGAGCTGGGACAGCCTCAGGCAACCTTGAACTGCATAGATAATGGATGGATGGATAAAAAGGAAAGTACAAAAAAAGGTCTTTTCCTAAATCATCTTTATTTAAAATACATAATGTAATGACAGCTACTTGTTCAGAAGCAGCATAGTGCAAGCATTAGTTTGGTGTTCACTAACATTTAAAGTGATACAAGAGCAACTATTCAGGGCAAACTCATAGCCAGAGGTGGGAAACAGTGATGCACAATGATAAAACTGTCTAGTACATGAAACAGTATTAATGGTTGTTTAATTGTTTCTGATTGAGAAATACAGTATATACACTATACAGTGATGCATGTGACTTCATAATGCCGACAAACCTTTTGGGTAAAAACTGCAGTAAAATGTCAGCCTGTCATCACCATGGGTCAACCATTCAAACCCTGCCACTTACAACATGCGTGACCACAGAAAGACGACAGCGTCCCACAAAATGTGACAGAATCAGGGCTCTCCCAAGCAAGCAATGGCGTAGTCACTAACGTTTTGTCTAATATATCGATAAATTACCGTTTTATTGTTGTTCTTCACAGTATTATTCACATTAAAGGTCCAGTGTGTAGGATTAAGGGGGATCTAGCGACAGATACAAATATGTTTTCATTAGAGTATAATCACCTGAAAATAAGAATTGTGTTTTGGTGACCTTGAAATGAGCCCTTTATAGCTACAGAGCGAGGGGTCCTCTTCCATGAAATCCACCATGTTGCACCATGTTTCTACAGTAGCCCAGAGTGGACAAACCAAACACTGGCTCTAGAGAGCCTTACGCTTGTAAGGGCAGGGGTGAGGTGAGGGGGGTTTAGTTGGTTGTAACCTGCAACTTCATGGCTAGATACTACAGAATCCTACACGCTGGTCCTTTAAATGAAGATATTAACTTTATTGATCAGCACAGCAACTTATAATAATCAGGAATATTATATTTTTGTATTGCCAAAGATGTAGTTTTGATATTTCAGGGAATCACACAAAACAGCATCTGTAATGTTGGAAAAAAAAAGTCATAAAAACATAAACAATTCAAAGAAGTGACAGGCCAAAACACAGGCCAGGTTTTTCTTTTTTCTTTTTTTTTTTTTAATAATGTCAGAAACCAGGACTGGCCAAGCCACCAGATTTGGAAGCACTAACCACAGCTAACCATCTTGAGACATTACAGGTGTTAGAGACAAAACTGGCCTGTTATCACAACACAGTTCAAACATCATTCGGAGATTAACGAAGCTCACATGCTGTTCCGTGTAAATTCAACATTAAATAGCGATCAGGTATCTCATTAAGAGAATATTTTTGCTCAACATTTAGGGTGCTTCAATCAAACAAATACACTGCCAACAAATTTTCCCATTTAATCATACAATCACCATGCCATGTTTCTTATACAGGAGCCTCCAATATACCATCTTAATAAAGTGAGCTTATATGTTTTCCTCATTTCCACTATATTCACATGCTGTCCACTGTGATTATATTAGAATTGGCACAAATGTGCTAATGTGCAAAACAATATGTACAGTTTAAAACGACACTGCTGTTGAGGTAAAGACATTATTTGGGAGACAGAGCTTTTAGAACTGATATATATATATATATTTAATCTGCTTTAAAATACACACTAAAAAGTGTTTTAGTTACTGAGGTGCAATGGCTCAAAGGGTTTCTTTTAAAATCTCTATAAAACCAGTTTGAATAAAAAAAACAATAGATTAGAAGTCTTGGTTTTCTTTCCATGATATGAAATACTGAATGCTTAATTGTTTCTGGATATTTTACAGGAGGCAGATGAAACTCGTCAAAGTGCAGCCGAACACCTCCAACACTATGAATTACATATTCAAGCAAAATACATACGCATGTATCAAAATGAAATCAAAATAAAATACAGGCATTAGAATACGTCATAAATGGTGCAACCTGAATGCTACATTGACTGAAAGCTTAAACATGCTTTGACTGACTCACGCTGCTGTGGTTTTCTGGGAAATTTAACAGAATACAACGAAAGTTTCTCACTTTTTTAGAATATTTTTTCTGTTTGATATGCACTGTTTGACATGCATTCATGGCAGTATAGTACACTGTACATGCTTCAGTCTCAACAATAACAAATTCTACCTGTTTTGGTGGATAATGACAATTCGTAGTAAGACACTAACCGAACCAAACGCTCTTCTCTGTTAGTCATGAATATATTTCATTTGGATCATTTGGTATTATTTCCTGTACTGCTGTCTGTAAATGACACTCATCTCTCTGTGTGTGACATGGGTCATGGTTTGGGTTAATATGTAACTGTGTCTGTGTGTAGTCTTAAGTTTGGCCATCATAAACATCAATAATGATTGGCATCACCCTGAATTATGTGATTGTGGGTGCAATTTTCATTTTAAACTTTCATCTATTTTTGACTTTGACAAAAATGCTGTCATGCAGTCAGTTCACTTGACCTGACAGGCTCCTCATCCAGTACTAGCTTTATCTGAATTCTGAGAGGAAAGGTCAACACTGTCACTGACAAATGTTCCTATGCAGTATGTGAAAATAACTGTACAATGTATTGCAGTCACAAATATTCTATGTTTTGTCTGGTCTAATACTAAGGCTAAATTTAATCTTAAAAATACAGTGAAAGACACTGAACTGAAATCTGTACCTGCTACTAGAACCCCTGCATTCAGGCACACCAACACGCCAGTCCTTAAGGCCAGGATGCAGAAGTTGTGGTCATAGGGGTGGACGGTATAACCAATAATGACACACGGTAAAAATATAAAAATTTGTATTTGTATTAGTACAGAACTTACTTGAACTGCAAAGTCACATAAAGTCCTCCAAAAGCATCACTGCAAGTCACTGCACATTAATCAGTGTAGCTGTCCATTTAAGCATTGTCATTAACAGATCAAAACAAATATGAGCCTCCCACATCCCTTTTACACACAGACACACACAGACACACAGACACACAGACACACACACACACACAGACACACAGAGACAACACTTCTGCATGCTAACAAAAAGCGAATGAGGAAATGATAACAGATGAAGGACAGAGACAGGACCAAAAGATAAAGAGATTACTGGAAACCATGTTGCCTTTTTGCAACAGTAGGAGAAGCAACGAGGGTAAATAATGCAATTAATGATGACTAAATTCCATTTAGCTGCTTCAGTTTCAGGGTCCTGGTGTTGTTCATACTGGCACACTGTCACACTGAGCCAGTATGTATGAAATTGCCTCATTGTTCATCCATTTACTACTCCCGAATAACAGACTTATTGTGCAGATATTCTCATTAATCACCATCATTTTGTGTCTATATTCATATTGTATTGTGGGATTGTTAGTAGAAAGTAGTGCTTACATTGTCCAATCAAAAAAAAAGACAAAAGGCAGAGGGTAAATGTAATGCACTACATAGTAAATAGGGAGTGATTTTGGACAGAGCTATTGTCGGGACTTACTGGGACACTTGAATAGAACAGCCATTGTTCTATCTTCGCTACGATGACAAGTCAAAATGTGTGCTGTGAAAAAGGTTTAAAAAAAAAAAAAAAAGAGAAGAAAAAAACCTCCACAGGTTGAGGAATGTTTGAGAATGCTCTCCGGCTCTGACACGAGAAGACATCATGAGGCATACAGACATCATTTGGCTGAGTCACTGACTATTAGTAAGAAAAGCCAGCGGTGGAAGAATATGAACTAACTGCGCATCTATGTTAAGACATGGTGCCTGCACAGGCAGGTGAGAGACATGGCTTTAAGGCAATGTTGAACAAAGCTGGATTCACAGTATGTATGAAACATTTCACATGTCAGACAAAATCCCGACGTGGGGCTGCGACTGTTGCGAGAAGGTGGAGCAAACAACCATCGCACAAAAGATATACACGCAACCTTCTGCTCTGCAGTGCAGTGAGCTTTTAACGTCCGTGAAGCGCTGCCTCCACAACCACTGTTAAGGTTGTTAATCGGCAATTAATAATAGATTATAACTTCAGGCAAGAAAATTACATGCTATGATCCTGTTACTATTCCGTGTTCAAACTATACTGTCAATAAAATTGTATCACTAATGCACCACTGTAGCTATAAATTTAAAGTCATACCGCCCAGCCCTAGCCTGTCGTATAGTTTTGCTATGAAAATATCATTGCTTATCATGAGCTAGACTGCTAATGCCACTGATATTGGCTTGTAGCTATGGATAATGTCACGTGTGTTTAGTGGGTTAGTTGCAGAAAAGTGTTCCCTGGTTTATTACAAGGAAAAAAAGACAGAACTCACACAGACATATAGAAATACGCACGCACACATAGATACATTCAGTATACCCGCACACACAAAGAAGCACACTTGCGTGCACAGGCACGCATACACAGACACACACACATGCAGAAGGGATGGAAGTATCAGTGGATGATTGGTTACTATAGATCTTCAGGAAGGGGGTGCACATGTCTGAAAGAAAAGAGAGAAAGAGAGAAAGCATGATTTCACCTAAACCAGTAATATGCTTGGTAGATTCCCATGTTTGCAAATAAGCCTCTCTAGAGATAAAGCCAGCAGGTGGAGAGATCTGGGGCATAACACACACTTGCACACACATATTGTGTACACATTTATTTTTATCACTTTTCAGGGCACGGCACAACTGCAGTCCTCTTTTCATGGAGAGGACATATCCAAGTTAGACTGTTGATTAATATACAGGTTTGCCACAGCATCGTTGTAATTACTGTGGCCAAATGAATTTCTTATTGTAGCATGTAATGTGCAAAGGAAACAGTGTTGTGCATGTTTGATTTTGTTTTGGATGGAGTTTTTATTGAATTTATTTTACTAGTATTTCCTATTTGTCTCCATACTGTCAAAGTCAAGTTAAGCTCTACAGCAGACATGGAGTTCATGACAGACAACAACAACAGTCCAGACAGGGTGACATAAGCCGGTATTTACCAGAGGAGGTGTTGGGGTAAGGGCTCCACAGGCCGCGGGTTCAATCAGATGACCCAGCTATGGTTGTCTATAAATATTGGAGAAGAGATGCCCTTTCAGTGAGTAGAGGGAGGAGGTTTGAGGTTGGTAATCCAATCACAGGACAGAAGGAGTTATGGACTGCTTAAGCCAAAGACACAATTATGTCTGCATTTATATCTGGTTTTTCTTTTGTGCAGCAAGTTGGACAGAAACTGTTGTATACACCAGGGCTTAGGTAGATCAAACCTATACTGTTAATCTGCACAGTAAGACTGTGTGTTTTCATTACAATGCATCCCAGTGATTTTGGGAACAAGGATAGATCTTTATTTGTCTTGACACTTGACTTTGTCTTGAGATACGTACCATTGATAAGTGCATACTGAGGAAAGATACGAAATAAAACCCCATGACTCACGGTCTGGGCTGTAGGAATGTAGTTTTAAGGACCGAAGAATGTTTAGTTTAATTGAGGACCACAAAAAGTGACCAGTGGTATACACGTCGACTCCTAGTTGTGTGCTGCTTATAACTGTTGGCATGATGCTGATGATGATGATGATCACTCTTTCTAGTGTCAGGAAGCACTTACACAGCATTTTTGACTGCCACACAGCACGCCACTGTGAAATTTTGGTACACTGCTGCTGCTGCATGCCACATGAAGATAACATGACACAGCTGTTCCACTGATAGGTGACACTTTCCAGCAGCAGGTGCAGTGTAAAACTCATTGGATGTGTCATAACGTACTGGAAGATAAGCATGCCTTGTAGGCAAACTGTCACTGTTACTAACTTTAGAGTAGTCGGCGGCCACCACGTTACAGTAAGTAACTACTGTGTTAAATGTGCAAAATGCTTCTGATTTGACAAGGAACGCTTGCATAGTGATGGCATATCATTATCAGCAGTGGAATAAGGCAGTAAAAATCAGTATATGTGAGAGGGGAGTGGTAGCTGCCATCACTAAAATGATATGTTGTTTCTAAGTAGCTTGTTCCAGTAGAACTGAACCTGCAAACTTAGCATAGAGCTTGAGGATTAAGGATGTTAAAGTGATATTTCTTACTTGGTTCCCTCCTCTGCAACACCTTCAGCCTCCAGCTTTCCCTCCTCCTCCATCTTCTCCTCTGAAATCAGTTCCTGTTTCCGGTGTCGCCGAAGACATTTCACTACTACCATGGAGAGGATCAGCAGAGCTAACGCTCCACCCACTGATGCCCCAATCGCAACTGCAATGGTTGAATCCCTTGGAGGGGGAACTGAGGAGAGGAGAGGGTTAAATCGTTTGTAGACAAAGGATGGAGACAAGTGCAATGCTGGCTAAAAGCTCCACTGGGCTGATTAAACAGAGTGGAAAGAAAGAAAGTGCTGCTGAGTTTGCCTGTCTCATATGTAAGTGTGTGTGTTTGTGTGTGTGTGTGCGTGCGTGTGTGCAAAAGAGATGCTGAGAGACAAGTCCAGCCTCTTGTTGGTCATTAATAAGTAACAAGCTGACTCATCACCAGTAGGTTCTCACGCTCTAGGAAACACACACACACACACACACACAGTTACATACACAGTATGTTATATATGATTATTGCATGGCGTCTATCCTTTAAATACACTGGCAGAGAAAGCTCAGAGCACTGCAAAACACAAGCAAATGATGGTAACTTTTCCAACAACACATACACTATGTCACATTCAGAGGTCATTAACAGGTCCAGATTCTGGATTCTTGTTCCAGTATTTCAAACATATATTTTGACACGATGTGGCATTACATGTCATCCACTTGCAGCTTGTATCAGCTTGCACAGTGACGTGGACCAGTGTAAACAGCAATCTGTGCAAACCTGCAAATGGGAGAGTTTTTAGCCATATTTTGGCGCTACTATGAAAATTATTCATGAGCCACAACTGCTATCAGCTTGCAGTGAAGCTGGTTCTGCCTCTCTCCTGATAGAAGAAAATGGCCGCTCAATCTGAGGCAAGTGGTGTACATGCCTGATGTAGACCAGTAACAGAGCGAAGTCAGGATTTTGTTTTAATGCATGGTTCGTTCAGAGCTTGTGAAATGGGGAATGAGATTAAAACAGTCAAGAGTGCTAATTTCATGCTGTTGCAGCTCTAAATATTTGTGACATGAGTTTTTTATAGCAGCACTCTTAAAAATGTATTTCCTGAGGGATGCTAATATGAGCTAGAACAAAATCAGGGACTGTATCGTGGAGGCAAATGTTACGATTTACAGATAATCATCATTTTCTAGCTTCAGAAACTGGGGTTAGTATCTTACGTTTGGTAACGACTTTGAGCTGTATGATCCCACGGCCCTGGATGCGGTCTGGGGGGTTTCTCACATAGCAGTTGTAAACCCCCTCATCCTCCAGCTGCACATCGGATAGGGTGAATGACAGGTCGTTCTTATCCAGGTTCCCGGCAAACATGACCCTGTCTCCAAACCGGTCAGAACGCAGAGGCACCATTCCTTTTTTCTTAGAGTACGTCATAAACTATGGAGAGAGAGAGAGCGAGAGTTCGTAATGGGTTTAGAGTTTTAAGATGTAGCCACCCGAGTTGCGTAAAGACGAGTAATTTACCATCTCTTCTGTATCGTTACGTGATTCTTGGTAGGTCCAGTTCATGGCAAACTTGGCAGTATTCATCTTATAGCAGGAGGTAAAGATGCATTGGATTTTGACAGTTGTTCCATTCAGTGCATTAATGTAACTGGCCACGGACACATCCATGCTTGAACAACCTGTGAGAGAAAAACAACACCAGAGTTAATAACGCTAGCGCCACCAGTAAAAAATACATCTAAAAGGAAGGTAATTCTAAATAATGAAAAGAAATTCATTGTTCAAATTTTGGTACAGGAAGATTTCTTTTTCAGGGAATATCTATATGCTAACTGTGTATCTGGTGTAAGTGTTCAACTGAGATCTCATGTAAAAATGCCAAAGTCAGTGAAGTCATTACTCATTGATGTTAGAGTCGAAAGACATCTGATTTTCGACTCTAGTCATCAAGGTATCAAGGTTCAAGGTTGTCAAATGAAATGTAAGTTATAGCCCCTTCATGCTGCACACACACAGAACACATACACAAATATTTAAGTTAAAATATATAGTTAGAATAAAATAAAATAAAAATAAACAAAACAGAACTTAGAGGCACTTATATACATACACATCCTGGAAGCATGGACAGTATGTACAGTGTCAGTGTACAGTTTCCAACATGTCTTAACACCTAAACAACTGAAGAGGTTGACATTAAACAACATAAATTACCGCTGGACAATGACAGGCTGGTATGATGAAGGCAGACCTTTGTCAACCAGACCTTCGTACTCACGTCATTAATGTGAAATGTTTTAGGCACCAAAAACTACTTGGTTTGGAGTATGTTACTATCATGTACAAATGTAATGTAAGTACAGGTTTGTAATATGTACATAATTTGTACAAAGTGTATGTAATCGCACATCATTATGAAGTGAACTTTCTCTTGTCTAGGATATTTTAGGGCTCCGTGTTCAATCAAACATGCCGCAAAACAAACAGATTTTTACTTTTCATAGAACACTGAGCAAAAAGTGCAAATCATCAGCAGTTCCAACTTCCCAGTATGTCATGAGGATGTGGGTTTTCATGTAAGTGCTGAATCTTCAGCTGCACTCCATCTGAAAAGTGCTGTCTTTCAGGCTGGCAGTCATTTGATGTGAATTCCTCAACTCACAGAACAGATTTAAATGTGGGCAAGTCCAGCAAAGTGACTGTAGATCAAGCAGTACGTGTGCTACATGCTTCTCAATTCCAGTGAAATCCGCTCAAAACATAGACAGACTACAGAAAGCGGCCTTTGACGGCATCTTTTGTTCAGTCAGCATAAACCTCCATATCATAAACGGCTTTGCAATGGCTCTGCCTTCAGAATAAAAAGCAGGCTTGTGTGGAGAGTTTAGCATTATTTCATCTATCTATTGCTGCAGAGGAAGCTGACATCCATGTGGAAACACAGGTATTCCAGCTTTAAAATCATTATTTGTAGTATTAAAATGCAGCACGTAAGCTTTATCATAGGTGGTGATGGAATGGCCGTATTCAAGCATTCAGACTGTATTCAGAGTAATCCCAATCACTGCAGTTGTTTAAGTCATCAAGAGGGAAGGCAGGAAGGCGTATTCTTAAATTTGGAGCACTGAAAGAGAACAAAACATTCTAAAATGGAAGTAAAAAGCATGTAACTGCATATAATGCAACTTGAAATGAAATTAAAGTATCATTTAGTTTCCTCAAGTTTCCTCCTCCTCTTTAACGGTATGTCTCAGCATGGGCTTACACTCCCCAGACAGAATCTGTGCCTCTCTCTCACTGTGAGTGTGTGTGTGTGTATGTGTGTGTGTGTGTGTGTGTGTGTGATGGGACTCTGCACCATTCTCTCTCTGCAGTCGGGTGTTTCTGGCTCCCTTCCCACTGCTGCTGCATCACTCTACAGGCCTGCCTCTCTGCACCACACACACACAAACACACACACACCATATGTATAATTTACACACACACACACACACACACACACACACACACACACACACACACACACACACAATTTTCCATGCACGCAGGTCACCACAGTCAGGTGTCTTGTGATGCTGCGTAGCACCTGCTTCTTGCTCTCTTTTTCCCTCACACACACACACACACACACACACACACACACACACACACACGCATACGCATACACACCCTCCTACAAGGTGTGCATTGTCAGCAGTGAGCTAAGCATGCTGGCTGTGCTACGTCAATGTCATCCCTGCATACTGACCCGTACACACAGCTAACACCGACACATTCAAGCCGACACTGCTGTTACTGACACGCATTAAGCACCGCGTGCACATATGTGCCTTTTCTCCGACAGCCCATACGCAGACATACAATGTGACAAACAGTTTGATCCAGGCTCCTGCTGACTCAGCAGTCCTGTGGATAGTGAGAAAGAGAGGCAGATGCAGACACGGAGAGAGACAGAGACTTGCTAACAGATGAAATACTGCAGTGAAGCAGCCTCATGTGACTCCTCCCTCTCTCTGCCCCTCCCTCGTTCCTCTCCCATCTTTGTCCACCTCTCTTGCCTCCTCTCACGCCTCTCTCCTACAACCTCCTCAGTCCGACCCCTCTAATACCTTCAAAATTACAGTTTCTCTCTTCGTCCCCATCTTCCCTTTCCAGTGCTGCATACATTTCTCTCTCTTACTCCCTCAGTCTTCCTCCATCTTTCCTGACTCTCACAAGGTCAATGCAGAGGAAAAAGGTAAAATGTACGTAGGTCTGTTGCACCATCTTTCCTGTGTCCTCCCTATTCTTCTTATCCAACAAGATTTGACCACCTTTTCATTAGGTCTTAGGTATGCACATAATCCTTATTCACAGCACAGGTGTATATTGACATACACAAATGTATTATACATACATTTATTTATTTAATAGAGGGGAATCAGTGTGAATAGGTAAAGCCTGCCAACTGCAATGATGGGTAACAGAGGGAAGGTACAGACAAACAGATACCAGATGTTCCTCAAACTACAATCCTTGTATAATCTAGGAGGATTTCAATTAATATAACAGTGATTGTTTTGGTTTGTTTGTTGTTGTAGCCTAAACTCTCACACTTTCAGCTCTCAATCCAATTAGGCATCTGTAGGATGGCATGGAAAAAGCCTTTCACGGTAGGAACGCTCTGAAGACCAACTTGACAAATCCACAGACAACAGCTTTTGACGGTCTTTACTAAAAGTAATTTAAAGCTGCTTTAAGGGCACAAAGGGCTGCAGCTAAGGATTCAGAGGATGTTCCAAAAAAAAAAAAAAAAAAGACTCTATTTTCATGGCGATCATGTTCTAGGCCTGGGTTGTACAATCCCTAAAAAAGTCACTTGTTTTGGTGTTAGAGACGGGTTCTGACGGGACTTATTGTGTAAGAGCTGCTGGTCCTGAGTGCTTTAATGTAGTCAACGCTGGTCATGAGTGTGCTGACACTTCAGGGTTATCAAACGAGCGCCTGCCGTCTTGTTTTTAAAGCAGCCAACCATCTTTAGAGGACTAAGCAACACTGTGTGGCATCCCTCAGATTGTTGTCCAGGATGGGTCTTTTAAGTGGCTGCCTGGACCCTGATGCATTTTCAGTGTCTGGCCTCTGATCACCACGTCCTTAGAGCCAGAGTTCACCACAAGCCTCTCCAAGGCACTTTAACTGAGAGCACTTATAAATTCTTTATATGTCCCCGGGGCAACATAGGCTTAATGATGATGGCATCACAATGAGTTAAAGCATAACATCAATGCCTGATCCCAGATTGGTGGCGGGTGAAAAAACGATTAAATTCCAAGTTGCTCTCAGCGAGGCTGACATTTTTCATATACGCTGAGCTTTCACTTCTAGTGCTGCTTGGCATCAGAACACTTGCTTGAGTGAGACAAGTGATACAATTGACAAGTTAAAACTGAGCCTTTGGTATTTTGATGATTTGCTGCAAATTGAGGGTGGCAGTAGGTGGTCGGTCAGTATCGCTCAGCCCAGTCTGCACAGTTTTTGGGTCGAGTGTTACCACTTTTTATACTTCTGTCCTCTTACACCAGAGGGACATTGCTGTAAAGGTGAATCATGAGCTATTTTTGCAGCTTCGCTATGAAGTTCTACTTAACAAAACCTGTGAAGCCTTTGCAGCATGCTACCTTCCAACTGTTAGAAGTCTGATGTTGTTTAGTTGTGATGCAGTTCTGTTCAGTACTGCTGGCTTAGCTCTGGTGCCCCCTGCTTTGGAGGAAGTTACACTGCATTCTGCACACTGCAGCACTCAGGTGCTAAAAGAGGGTTTGGGGGTGGGGGTGGGGGTGGGGGAGTCAGCAGTCAGTACAGCTCATAACAAAAAATATGACATCCGTCAGTAATTCCTGGAGGACTTGCAGGAATCCTGTGGGCTGGACATGCTTTTCTCTGATTATGTAATGCCATTAGAGTGAGACTGCAATCAGTCTCAGAACCCTATAAGTAATTAACAAAAACATTGCTGTGTGAGACTGCAGCCTCTTTGTGTGATATGTCACTGTAATATTATCTAAACACTACTACATATGGGAGACAAAAACAACACAGAAACACGGTCAAGAATGTACAATCCAGTATTATTTCCCTGCCGTGTCATTGGCATAGTAATGGCACAAGCCCACACTCTTACATTCTGGTAAAAGAGTATGCCAGATACCAAACAACATGGGAAATATCAGCCAGACTGAGTAAGAGTTGAAAGGTTCTTTTCACTTCTTGTCCTCCTCTCCCCTCCTCTCTTACTGTTATGCATTATTGACAGTTGTATCTACTTATAGTAGAGTCAGAAAGTCTGGCTGCTTTAAGATACTGCACAGTTTAACTTTGAAGAAGCACTCGCAGGGTTTGAGTGGAATCCACAGCAGATGTACAGCCACCATGCAAATACACAGACAGACATACATGTACACAAAGACCTCTTTTTTGCATGGTGGTAGTGTTAAACACATCAGTAGCTGTCCTATGCTTTAAAAAAAAAAAAAAAAAATCATTCAATAATGAAGCCTGTCTTGCAAACATGCCAGGCGATACATTCTTATACAGCAGGACTTGACAAAAGAAAATAGTGACAGTTCAAAAGACAATCAATTATCTGTAACTTTCTACTTTTATCAACAACCAAGGATCTGGTACATTATCAGGTCTTTGGTAACACTTGGTATAATATCATGATGCAAAATCATGACATTTTGCTTTTGTAAAACAGGGTGTCCTATGATGCCAGTTGCTTCACTGCTGGAGAAGATATTTTAAGACGTTTACTCATTTTAAATCAAAAGGCTATGATTAATGTCACTTAGATAACAAACAATTTTTCAAGGATAAAATAAGACTTTGACTCAAACTTAATTCAAATCAGTGATGCCAATCATGATTGCATCAAACACTGTGTCATAAAAAGTTTCTTATACTTAAATGCTGTGGTGATCTGATTCCTCTCTACTTCCTAATGCCACATAAGGACTGCATTTGGCCTGTCTGATGTCATCGGAAGTGTACTTTAAGTGCATGCCTTTCCTTTTCAATGTGCTGCTGCCCTCTAGTGCCTCTCTGCAGGAACTGTAACTATGGGGTTGCAGAAATTATATTGGTGGGATTTCGCAGTACTTTCAGAATTCTGAATAAGTCCATATCACTGATAAACTAGCAGTTAGCCTTAGCTGTTTTCATGGGTGAGCTCAGGGTATGGCACTACATCTGTTATTCAGCACACACAGCATGCAGACATCATATATTGTGTGGATAAATATTAGCATATTTACATATACTTACAGCAACTCACTTTTGGCTGATGGGTTTAGATATTTGTTTTTTGATTTGTGGGGTATCTCAATGTGATAGGCCGCCTTTGTCGGGTGTATTTTACGTATTATTCTTTCATTTGAACAATAAAGTGCCTGTATGCACTCAGGAGGAATAATCTTTCAGTTTTTCCTTCAGCATAGGCTTCGTCCCGCTGAAAAGAGAAGGAAATGTACAGAAGGAAATGTGCAGCTTAGTAGCAACTCCATGCAACTATGTCCCCCAGCAACAGTCAACTTTTGGGAATCTATTTTGAGTTGGCATAAGTGAAAAAGCAAAGGGTGATGACACCATCTAAAAATACGCTGGTGTGAGCTCCTCTATGTAATTTCCAAACCACTGAACTCCAATGTTTTATGAGGCAAGGAGACAAAAGGACAATTTGCAGTCAAAACTCAACTCCGCTGTCCTCTTGGCTCTCAGCGTTTCCTCACTTGAATTCAAAATGGAGCTCAGTGCGGCATTAAAGTGGAGGGGAAATGACGAAACTGGACAAAAAGCAAATTTTCCAGGAAACAGTAAAAACTTTTTGTGCAGCCCGATTCAAAAAAAGTTAGGAAGGAGTAAAGCATAAATAAAAACAGAATGCAATCATTTGCAAATGAACTTTGTTTACCTACAACAGTTTCATGAACGTTCCTGAGCCCATGTATTAATATCCTTTATGCAATCATGTGTTCACAAAGTGGTGAACCTCACTCCATCCTTGCTTGTGAACGACAATCATGACACTTTCACCTGCTACCAATGAACCTGTTTACCCGTGGAATGTTCCAAACAGGTGTTTTTGGAACATTCCGCAACTTCCCCAGTGTTTAGCTGCTCTTGTCCCAACGTGATGGCATCAAATTCAGAAGAAGCACATATTTACAAAAATCAATGAAGTGGACGAGGTCAAACATTCAATATATCGTCTTTGTGCTGTTTTATGTGTATATGAGCGTTGCAGGAAACATTTTGGATACTGTAAGCACAGAACAAAATATAATAGTTGACATTTTAATGCATAAGTGTTACATTTTAATCCTTTAAGTCGGCATACAGTGATGGTGCCATGACCACTTCCACTTACTAGAGAGTAAAAGAGGAGTATTTTATTTTTGTACATTTGTCCCAGAGAAGAAGAGGCTTTACTGTGGCATCTAATATACAGGAAACAGCAGGAAAGGGTGGCTTACACAAGTGGATGCACCTCACAACACTGGCTTGTATAATGCAGGATGAAGTCAGCTTTTGTTTGTAAATCTCCTGGAGAGCACCGGCTTTGTATTTAAGCCTGTTTGATCATTCTCCACAGAAGCAATGATGCTGTGGGTTTGATCAGATGTGGGTCACACCGTGTTTTGATCTGCTGGTGTTTTTTTTTTTTCTGAATTATCATGGTCTGGTTCATATGTGTTCACATTTGCTCCCTCTTTCATGCACCCATAGAAATTCATACTAGGATGACACCATATACACTGCTACTGAATACAAGGCCTATAAATATCAACAGCACATTGTTAACACCTCATTGTAGGCCTATTTCTACCCATCGCGAACAACACCGAGTCACTGAGACTTACTGTACGCTATCAGTTTGCGTGCAGGCTAAGCCAATATTTATTTTTATATAGTGCATCATAATCCCGTTTAAAGGCAGCGATACACCAGGGCACTAATTTGTCAACAGAGGCTAAATACAGACGTAAGGGGAGAATGAGTCCTCACAAAACTGACCAGAAACCAGCTGGGCTAAAATCGGTCGAGGAAAGCCACAATGCTTGAAAATGATCTAACAAACTGGGAAAATGCTGGAATAACAATTAACCGACATTATCTCACATTACACCCATTATCCCCTCCCGCCTCTCCCTCTCTCTCTCTCTCTCCCTCTCTCTCTCTCTGTAACATACACACAGTGTCAGATATGAGGGGAAAAGGCCTAAAGATGGAGCAGTGTGTGGGAGCCATCAGCCTATCGAACTGTTGATCCGCGTATCAATGTATGAAAGAATCGATCGGTTTGGCTGTTGTTCTTACCGGAGAGCAGGAGCAGCAGCAGCAGCAGCGGCGGCAGCGCGGCGCTCAGCAGCTGAACGCCGGAGCTCCTCTTCTCCTGCGCGGGGGAAGACATCTTCATCCTTCTTTTTTATTTTTTTTTAGTATTTTTTTGTACAAAAACCACGCTTTTATTGCTAGAAAATTTTGTGTACTTACAAAACATGAAATAGGGCAGCAAGTCTGCTCTTGGTGTGTGCGTTAAAATGCTAAAAACAGTATTTTTGTTTTAGAGGCAGGACATGGCTGGCAGTGGCTGTAGCCTTATGACGGTTGATCTCATGGTTGACGGTTTGTTGGTGGAGGAGGAGGGAGGGCAGGGCAGGAAGAGGAAGTAGAATAAAATGGAAGAGATAACCCTCACACAGTTTATTAACAGAGCACTTAGAATAAATGATAAATACACTAAAGAGAAGCAAATAAGCTATAAAGAGAAATAAAAAACATGTACAATGGATGACAACTGTGGATAAATGAGAGGAAAAACAAATGTAACCAGCAGTGTGTCTACTTTTCAGGATGTTTCTTAATCAGCTAAAGCCTACTTTGGCGTTCTGAACTGCAATTTCTTATTTATCTGCAGACAGACCGACCATTATTTTGCCTTGGCTGATTTATCAGTCTCGCTTAATGTGCCATCACGGCCACCAAACTTCAGCCATACTGAAAATGATGAGAGATTTTGGAGCAATCAGCACCAAATGAGGGAATATATTTTGGATAAATGGTCTTCCATCATCCATTAGAGCTCCACAGACTTGTAGAATAAGGACTGTGGCAGCCCCACCTTGGACACTTCATGTTGGTGTTTCTTGTCAGTTGTTGCTCATGTATATGTGCATGTAAATTAAGATGACAGCCAACTTCAGGCGAGAGTAGCAGCACATGTATGTTGGACTTCCATTAAGTAACAATACCAAAATTCCAGATGTGGATATGACGAAACGTGCGCATCATCAGGAAAATAGTGTGTCTGTAGGGTCATAAGAATGAGGAGAAACCAGGCTGCCGTGCAGACAAACAAAAAATTAAGCAGAGACCATCCCTCCTTTAATCCGTGCCTCTATCCATCCTTCCTGGGTGGGAGGCAGGAGAGGATACTGGGAAATAAAAGAGGCAAACACTAATTGGTAGTCACAGGTATCACCCTTACATCTGTCTTTTCGCTTTCTACTTGGGGCAAAGAGAGGTGATGCTGGCAAACGAGAATGATGTACGACTGGTGGAAAGAGTGGGGGCGGAGGAGAAGCCTCAGTAACTCCTCTGAACTGGCTCATAATCTCAGTTTTCACAAAAATGGGTGATGTCAGCATAGAGGAAAGATGAGAGGAGCATTAGAGAAAATGAGTGAGGGAGGGAGGGGAGGAGGCATTCTGCTTAGACAGGATGGGAGGAAGGAAGAGGCAAGAGGGACTTGGAAGAGTGGTTTGAAAACATTAAGCCATTAGGAGGAGAAAGGAGGCAGAGGAAGTGGGCGGGCCGTGGTCAGCATAATGCCACACTTGTTCGGGGAACATCGAAGCAAAGGATTGGAGCCAAAAGCAGACTACAAGTCAGAGAAGTAACTATTAATAAACAAAAGGCTCATGGGAATATTGAGGCAGGCAAAGGGCAAGTCCAAAGAAATAAGATCAAACAGGAAAACAAGGCCAGAGAAAAGGAGAAGAATCCAAAAAGCCCAAACCAGTGAAGTCCAAGGAAAAACAAAGCAAAAGTGAAAAAATACTGGGAAATACACAAAGGTCAACACACAAGGTGCCATGACGAACTGGCCCAGACTGAAGGGAAGACACTGGCTTAAATACACTGGGAGGGAGAAAGGCAGGAAGTAAAGCAAAAGATGAGGAAAAATTTCAACATAAAACAGGAAACAACAAAACTAACAACGAAAACCAGAGACCAGAGAAAGAGCTTCTAACCTCAGCAGGAAACGCTTGTCATATGATGTCCATCAGCTGGATTTGGTGGTCTGTATCGTCCCAGACGTTGCTTTAGATTCAGTTCACTACTTATTTTACCAGTACTGGATTATGCTGACATTGTTTATCACAAAGCTCCTCTCAGTGTCTCTGCAGAAGATTCAGGTCATTAACATGGATATATAAGTGTAATGCTTGATGCACGACCTCTCGGAACAAGATCATTTTATTGGTATCAACTCATCCTTCATTGGTAAAAAAGCTTCTGCATCTTATTAGAATAATTCACCTCTCCAGATTTGTTCCCTGTCTTCATTTGGCTTATTTTACAATGATTTATTCACTTAAAACAAATTGAGTGTGTTTTCAGAAATGCTCTCAGTGATTTGATCATTTTTGTTGTTATAGCATCTATCTTGAAGTTCTGACTTCTGTTTTTATTGTCTTCTTCTTCTTCTTCTTCTTCTTCTTCTTCTTCTTCTTCTTCACTGTGGTGTTGTGTGTTGTTTTGTTTTCCGTTCTGGGACCCTCTTGAAAACGAGATGATACATCTCAGGGGGATTTTGATGCAAAAGCTTTGACTAAACTGAACTAAAACCGTGCAACAACATCTGTCAATTGATAAAATAAATCATTTCAGACGATTGAAATAGCAAAGGTCACTCAAGGAATTAAAAAAAGAGATAACAAGGATGTACTAATTATACTAATTAGAGACAGATGTCCTTTCTTCACAGTTTTCAAAGACCATCGAAAAGTTGTTTGTTTTAAAATGAGATACCTTTTTTGGAAAAGAACAAATTATGAAGTGAGAATCAGTACAAATTAACAACATCTCTAGCACTAATGGAACTGATCCCTACAGCAATAGAGAAGAGGTACTGTATAGTGGGTGGTCTGTCGGGTGGCCCACCACTGAAATATCTCCACAACTCCTGGAGGTGCTAATGCTTTGATGTCATATCAGGATGAACTCTAACGTCCTGAGTGATCCTCTGACTCTTCACTTAATATATCTAAAGTCTCAACATGTCCAATATTTAGTTTGTGACTAAATACCTATCACAGTGACATCCCTACCAACCTCAGCTGTTCATGCTCATCAGCATGCCAACATGATAAACTAAGACGGTGAACATGATTATACCTGCTGAGCATCAGCATGATGATTTTAGCATTTAGCTCAAAGCACCAGTGTGCCTACGTCCAGCTGCAGAGCTGCCGCCACGGCTGTCTGTTCAACAGTGAACACCCACACAGCACTTTATTTCACTGTATAAGACACAACTCATCATATTTTTAAAATCTGATACCAGCAGTGTCTATAGTGATGCCACACATAACATAGTTAAGTAGTTTATACACTGTGTAATTTTATGCGTTTAAGTTGGTTCAACATATGTTGTACAAAGCAACTCCCCCATAATACTAAGTACAACACATATGCAGTAACAGTATACAGTAACTCTTTGGTGAAAGCATATATGATATGCAAATAACACCATATTGTGTATAATGAGGAATAGTTCACTGATGTTGCACAAAAATATGTTAGAATCACTTTAAATTCACTCTACGCTATTGGCTACTTACAGGAATAGTATTACCTTGATGATGCTGTTGTTAGTCTCTGTTTTATTCTGGGATTTTGTTGCTGGGGCTAAAAGGATGCTTCAAGCTGGGGAAGCAATCTGTTGGCAACAAGCTGTCAGGTTGTTATTGGGTTAGCACCAGCTGCTCTACTGATTCTGCTGCTGTGTGTCAAACTTGTGAAGCAGCCAATGTGTGTGTGTGTGTGTGTGTGAGAGAGAGAGAGAGAGAGTGTGCATTTTTAGTGTTTTTCACCTGTCATTGTCCTGTGAGTCATGAGTGGTTGACACCTGCTGGAGGTTGACACTTCTACATGTTAGCCCCAGTTATTTTTGTGCTTGTCACTTTGTTTGCTTACTCAACAGCTTTGTTACTGTTAAGTTTAAAGGCCCGTACAAGGATTCACTGTGCCAGCTTCTTCCTCTGCAGCTATGTGAACATGACTATTTCTGCCAAAGTTAGTTTGGGTTATTTCACGTGAGAGATTCCCCTGTTTGTGTTTTTCTCTGTGCTCCTCACAAGTGGGCAGAGCTCAGTTCAAATTAGGGGATATTTCTGTACATCAGTTCAATGAGACAGAAATCAGAATTTGCTTATTTTGTCACGGTACAAAATCTCAATTGTAACACTCCTTTCTGAATGAATTTGATAATAGAGGCTAAAACACTAATAGTTGCCTGTTATATTGGATTGCCATCCCCTAGTTGATGGTGGCAGGATATGTAGTGCTTCCAACGTCCATCTATGTATCACAAAGTTTCCATTTATGTCTCGATGGTATTGAGTTTTGTGTAATGGTGCCCAACAATAGCTGCACAGTTTGCCGCCAAATGCGCACGCTGATGGTCAGTTAGCCATTTTCATTTTCGATACAACATGAGCGACCATGTAGCACAAGCCTCAGGCCAAAATGTCCATTTTGCACACAGTCTTTCTTCCAATACTTTTGTGTGATGGGTTGTAACAATCTGTTGTAGCATCTAGTGGCTACTTGCAATATGTTTATCTGGTCTATTTTTGCAGAATTTAAACTGTTTAAGGTATGCTTGGTAAAATCCTAACAGGGAACGCTGCAGGCAATTACAACAGCTGCCCCATCTGCATTCTAAATGTAAACCTCATGCAAATTAATTTAATTAAATGCACCTTGGAGCAATCTTAAAGACTGCAGTTGACGGTCTTGTGTCGGATTTGTGCTGTGTTTCTCGTCTGGCCTGCAAAGGGTCGCTCTCCATGGTGCTGAATGTCTCTTTGGAGCGTGTCGCTCTCCTTGGTGCTGAACTTCAGCTCTCGGCGTGGAGGGCCTCGCCTGCTCCTGCGCTCTCCAACAGCAGTTTAAGCACTGAATACTGTTCAATGTGAAAACTCCTACTACACGTAGAAGCATTCAATATTGACTGATTACACACATTTGTTTACTGAGCCACGCAATGTAATCAGTAAAGATTTTTTCAAATGAAACAAGCTACAACTAACACTTATTAGAGTGAAGCAAATCAATAGAATAACTCAAGAACTGTTCTCTCTCTCTCTCTCTGTTCATGTCTCACCACAGACAGAAGAAATGTTGCTCTAAAGGGTGCTCCTTTGTTGCTAGGCAGCAGGGATACTGTGTGCATCAGTGCTGTGCTGACTGTTGCTGATTTTGTACAGACAATCAGAGGTAAGAGGTCTGTTCAGGTAATAGTCTCAAAAGGTCTCAGATATATACTTGTGGGATAAAAGTTCTCCAGGTATAAAAAAAACAAACAGTATCATTCAACATCCATTAATTAAAAAGCAATAATTGAAATTTATGTTCTTTTTCCTTGTTAATTGGCATCAATAGTTTTTCGCCTTTTTAGGATCCATAGATTGTGTGGCAACGCCAAACACAACACTTTGAAACTCTGATAACGACATAAGGTTGTCAATTCATAAAATCTTGAAAGATGTGACCACCAGATATTTATGTTCTGGGATTATTTGCAGTTTGACGGTTAAAACTTAAGCTCAGAAATGTTAAAATTTACAAGTTCACAGAGAAGCACCCACATTTTACATCACTGTTGGTCTCTGTGAGGCTGCAGGATCAACCTTGCCTTCATCTCCACTGAAGGACCGACCTTGGATGGTGCTCTTCAGCCTATTGAGCGCTTGATTTGGGACACAGTAAGTATATGAGGTAAGGCATGACGTGCTCATGTTGCATTCTCAATTGTTGCTGCTGATTTTGCTTTTCACCCTCATCCTTAGATTGTGGAGTGATCCGTCCTTCACTATTAACAAGCTATCACTTGTCACAGTGTTTTGTAATAATTGTTTTTTGTCCATGTAGCAATTTTGCAAACAAGGACAAAGAAAATATTGGACTGAAGGACAGGTTTGGTAAGTCAGTGTCGGTGGGACTGGAAACAGTCAAGCGCTCTCGTTGTGCGGAAGGGTTTCCTGTTAAATTACACCCTGAATCAGGACAGGTAAATGATGGGGCTGCTCACTCACAGGTATTAGGATTTCATTGCTGACACAGACGGAGTCTTCCTCTCAGCAGACTAGGGCGGTTAAGAAAGAAGAAGGAAGAGCAATGCTGAACAGTGAGAAAGCCAGAAATAGTTGTGTATAATACAGAAAAAGTAAGAACAGCATTTTAGTTCAGCACTCCATGTAAATGGATAATAACGCATGCCATTTCTTGATTAGTTCTGTCTATTGTGTGTCTTGGATACTGCACCAGCAAAATGAACTGTGGTATTTTTACCAGGATTAAGTCAGTTTTAATTATTCAAAGGTCTGACATGGGGATTAGAATCCACTTCACCTTCAGTAAGAGTAAATTCTCTGAGTGAGGATGCAGTAAACACATACACACAAAGCATAGAGCAGCTTTAAAAGCACGAATATAAATGCACTTCTCTGTGGATCCAGAAGAGGGTGCTGTGACTCCATGATACGCACAGCAGCGCTATGGCATAAAACTGCCATCATTTGAACAATATTAATTTGACTTTTTTCTCAACAAACTTACTCTACGACTTTTCTTGGGCTTATTAAGCATCAGTATCCCCATTCAAGGCAAAGATGAAATGCTCTTTAGAAAGAAAAAAAAAATTACAGAGTGAGTTAGTTAATGGGGGGTATTAAATTTGGTCTGGGGAAGTTTTCCTAATGAATGTTTTTTCCCGATTTCACTGCACTCTCCCATTTTTCACCTCAAATTTGTCACATTAGAGTTGGCTTAAAGATATTTAATAGCAACATCAATGCAGGAATAAAGTGCATCATAGCTCTTATATTAATGCACGTGTCCATGGTGGGAAAGTAGAAAATGACATCTCTCTCCACCTTCTGCTGATGTTCCCTAAAATGAACAGTTATTGCCACTATCATCATCAGTTATCAGCAAGCATTTGTACAGTGGAGTTTTACAGCATGGACAGGCGGACATCACCCTACTATTCATGACTATTTTTTCACATTCTTCACCTGAGAGCCCCCTGAATTTAGACATAATGAAGCCCTGCAATGACAACAAAGCAGGAGCCATGATAGCACACTGATGGTCCTCCAGGTAAGCTCAGAAGTCCACCGGCATGCCACTGGGATACAAGCTCCACTGAGTTTGACAGAATATTTGATTGACAGCTCTGTTCTCCTGCCGCTCTTTCTCATCTTGTCTTCCACGCACGTCCGTCTTGTCCCCTGCTTCTGACACCCCAGACTCTTTGATCACTCTGCATGTTTGTACTGCACTGCAGAGAACTACTGAGGACTACAGCGAGAGGAGGAGAGAAAGAGAAGGAAAGAGGAGGATAGAGAGAAAACATTCCATCTCTTTGTTTTTCTCTCTGTGGCATCTTGCCTTGTGGGAGTGAAGCTTTTTGTGGGGAATTTGAGAGCTTAACACTGGTGTGTGTGAATGAATTTCTGCGTGTTTGTGTGTGTGTGTGTGTGTGCAGGAACTCAGGAGACCATGTCAGTCTCTCTCTTGTTGACTTCTAAAAGTCCTCCAGTGGCCTGAGACATGATGCTATTCCACGTCCTCGAATAACCAGAGGATGAGAGGACAAAAACTGAGGAGAAGAGCAAGAGCGAAAGAGAAATGGAGGGGAAGGAAGTGAGAGAAAGACAAGAGGGTGGGGGAGAAAAAAGTTGCAAAAAGTACAAGAAGAAAGAATCCATTAGAGCTAGATAAAGAGTACAAGTGAGATGCGGTGACAGAAATAAAGACAAATGAGAACAGAGGTAAGGGGATAAGGCAGAGGTAGAGAAATGATAAAAGTATAGATGTTCAATGGGATAACAAGGAGACGTGCCATTCATCTGTCAAGGTGACAAGAAGTACAGCTGCCAGTCTCCTTCACAGACGGTTCAACTGCTGATTTATTGACTTTATGTCTCCGGAGTTCAAATTGCGGTCAACTGCCGAGCTTGGAGCGCCACCTTCCTGCTTGGGTTGAGAGGCTTTTTGGGTGAAATAACATATCAATACCACCACAAGTTCCACGTGTATTAAAAACCCCCTACTGGGAGCTCTTTAAGATCCTCATTGTGTCTCATCCTCATTCATAATACATGACTGATATGAGTACATCAATACAGCACAGTGACGAGCAGCCACAGCCATGGCGGCTCGTTTAGCCATCAGTAAAGAATGCAGAACGAATTTATTGCTGTAATGCTAGCTTATGTTTGGTTTTTCCACCAAAAATCCTCAGATTTCCATCCTCCATCGTTAACGGCTCGGCAGCCTTGCAAAAGCATAGAAACTAATATCATTACCGATACTGGAAAACCAGCTAGCTTTCCCAAGCTTTCCACTTCAGTGTCATTGCTAAGGTAAGTTAACTAAGCTAACAATTAGGGCACAAAGGAAAAAGGTCTGCACACTGCTAGGCTCCAAATAAACAGTTTAATTCTCTCTCAACAGCTCAGGAGGAAGATCCTGCACTGGTTTATATTGTTTGTCCTGCACTTGAACTGTGTAGCCTGGCTGTGCACGTGCTTGCTCCCTCTAGCGAACAACTACCCATCAAATCTAAAGAATCAAATTCAAATCTGTCGTATTTGGATCCTTTTTTTTTTGGTGACCTTTTTCTCATCACCTCCATATCGTTGAGTCTTTGCTAACTTGTGTGCCTTTAGTTAGTGCCTGACATCCTTGTGATTAAACCCGGGCCACTGTTACTGCCACAGTACCTGTCATTTCTATAGCCCATGTCTTTACAGTAAGCCTAGATAATCCTAGTCTGTTTATTCATATTAGGTCTGTGTTATGTGCCGTACCATCACAAGGCTTAAATACTTGTGACTTTCTGTCTGTGACACATTAATGGAGCTAAACCCTGTTGAACAAGCGGGATTTGTTGTGGCAATTGGGTAATTTGAAAGGAAAGCCTGTCTTGTAGTATTTCCTGCTGCAATCATGTAAGTGATCTTCATTGTGTGTGTTGGAAGTATTGGGGTTGCCCCGTCAGCATTAAGAGCCTTTTTACCACAGCGAGGTTCAGGTGTTCTACATTAAGTTCAGATATTGTCTTTAGTAACAAATTTGTCAAAACTATTAAGTTACAGGAAAATATGCAAGGAAAGCACGACTGATTACGCTAAAGTTATGTACATCAGATCCAGCGCAGGTGTGGAACAAAGCTGAGGGATGCTAATAGCTGCCCACGCCATGCAGGCACTTTATCCTTACACCAAACCAAGTCTCTAAGTATCGAAATTCAAAGACTTTCATTCTTCCAGCCTCAACCTTCTCAACCTCTGCGTCATTTATATCCACCTTATGTAAATTTCCTAATTCCATAACTCCTCTTATGGCTTCATTTCTCTAATTAAAAGTGTTGCTTCTCTTCTCTTCTCTTCTCTTCTCTTCTCTTCTCTTCTCTTCTCTTCTCTTCTCTTCTCTTCTCTTCTCTGTGATGCTGGTTTTAGTGGGGGATATAGGCTGTAATCAAATATGCAGCTCACCCTATTTGTGCTCCATTCTTTTAAATCTGCCCCCGAAGTAGGGGGATCTAATTACTTCCCTCTCATGCAGAGAGGGTAAAACCAGGACTCCGCAGCTTTGTCGGTTTAGCAGAGGAACTGGACAATTTCACATTTCCTACATTTTTTAACTGTGAAAAGGAAGGCCTAATCTGATTAGCGGTGGGATTCCAGTAAGCCTAATTTGCTGTATTGTAAAACATCTAGGTAATCTAATGGCTCTTTAAAGGATCTGAGAAAGATTACACAATGAGGACTCCAGTATTCAGATAATGAGGACTCCCCAAAATAAGCAAAGGGAAGAAAGAACAAAACTGTGGAGCTGTCTCTTCCAAAGTTGTACGCAGTTGCACTCGCCTGATGCGTGCAGGCACTGTATAAATACAGTATACACACAGTGATGTGAAAAAATAGCCTCATACACATACAGTCACATACAAATAGACACACAACACGCCCACAGCCACTGCAGGGAGATTTGCACATGAGCCAAACTCCCTCTTCGAAAAACTCTGCATCTATCAAAGAGGTCTCAGCAGGAGTTGGCCAGCGCTCGTCTCTTCATCTCTTTCTTTGCTTGCTTGCATTGTCCTTCTTTATTCTTCTCCAGGGATATTTTTTTTTCAACAAAATTCAAAGTGAAAGGATTTTAGAGGCTAACATTCGCAGCTTTGTTTGAAGATTAGTCAAGGAGAAGAAAGACGATGAGTGCGTGCGTGTGTGTGTGTGTGTGTGTGTGTGTGTGTGTGTGTGTGTGTGTGAACAAGCATGTGTATCCTGGGGCCCTTTGTTGACAGCTGATGCAGAGTTAATGTGATAATGACAAGCAGAGATGCAATTTGTTTCCCAGGGAGCCGCGTCATTCATCCGTTGTGGGGGGTTAAAAGGTCCGCAGAAAAGCAACATCAGCGAACTGTTAAAGCGTTTTATATTTACAGCCAATCAGGCTGACATCACCGTGGATGTTAGAGTCAAGCAACAGCACTTCTCCCCGCTGTGGACGTCAGTCTCCCCCTTTACTCCTTCATCTTCACCTGTCCATCACTCATACTGATATTGACTGCTAAAATCTGGCTTCCCTTTAAGGACCGTTCCACCAAAAGTCATTTGAGTATCAAATATTCACTGCCTGTAGGCTTGGAGGGGCGCTGAGAAAATAGATTGCTATTTTGAGTGGACAGCAGCTACAGTATATTAAGCTTGGACTCACGGCAGTTACAGGGGATTACATGTTGAAGTCATGAGGAAGCGATGGTGGGACACAAAGTTGTGTGTTTGGCTGTCTTGGTGGAGAAACTATGATGACAGCAGGCCTCTACAGATGGCAATGTCAGTTGTTTAATTGGACCGCATCACAATTGGAAGATGAGGGAGACCTTATATTATCCAGCGCATGTGCGCCAAAAGTTACTGTCCAAAATGAGCCCAAGGAAAGGAATATGCAGTGCACTCCAAACTTTCAGTACACAGGGGTGTGAACACAGCTCAGGAATGATCACATTCCTTCCAATGCACTCTCTTGCAAGATGCGTTTTCTTGTCAAGGTTCTTTTGCTGTTTGCTCCCCTAACATGAAAGTAGAAGTAAGGCTTAATCATCTGGATAATGATGACTTTTGGTTTACTTTGGCTGGATAACTTTGTTAATTACAACGTGAAGTCAACTCTGATGAATATTTAAAGATGTGTGTACTTGCAGATAAACACGTTTTAGATGCACAGGCTGTGGACGCGTTGATGAAAGCGCACTTACATGTCAGAACCCGAATCAGAATCAGCTTTATCGGCTAAGTAGGAACACATACTAGTATTAGGCTCCAGTTCTCATTAGCTTTCAGTAAACTGAAACATGGTGCAGAGGACAAATGTACAGGACGATGCTGAGAGGTGTAGTCATGACCACATAAAGGCTCAGAAAAAATGGATGCACACACACGCACACACACACACACACACACACACACACACACACACACACACACACACACACACACACACACACACACGCGCGTGCACACACATGCCGGCATGAGTCAGGCAGTAATTAAAAAAGTGCTCTGTTCTTGGAGTCACAAGGTTGCACTTGTCTGGAGAAATGCATAATGAGAAGCAAAGATAGTCAAAGAGCAGCACTCTAACCTTCACTTGTCTCCTACATTTTAACATTCTGTAAAACACCTCATCACCCTTCATCATACTTACAAATTTCACCGAAAATGCATCTCACCAGTGCTCATTGATCCGCATCCATCTTTTCATTTTCTACCTTCTCGCCGAGCAAACCAGCTGAAAGCTAACTCTCGACATTCTTAATGTTTACTTCAATACTTCAGATTTACCGCTCAAATGTTACATTTGGACTCTTTAGATTACAATTAACATCATGTCAGCAGTGATATGATAATGATAAGGGTAATGACAGCAATGAGACGCCATAGGGACAGCTCACAAAACCATTTCAAAACGCAATTAATCGTTTGCGTGGAAAGCTCAACACAGATCACATTCCTCTTTAAAACCCCCTGGAGCGGTAGTGCCCACATCAAATATCAGTTTAGCTTTTGCCTTAAACAGAACAGGTTGTGTTCTCCACCCGTGATGCTGGGGGATTGATCATCTCTGTGGACCAGAATTTTAATTCTCGGACCAAATGTCCACACTGTAGGAAATGTTTAGCTAGAGGGGATGCAGGATGTGTTTTACCCAGATAGAAATTGTGATCTCTTGTATCTCATTACCAGCCTGTACTCATCAGAAAAAAAGGCCATATAGCTTAAGTAGGTCATTGCAACCTATATTTACATCACTGTTAGGCGGCTACCTCTAGTGGCCCTGGTAATTATGACAGGAGCGAAGGAGGCCGCTGTTCACAGAAAGTCAATGCTGACCTATTTAAAGTATGTAAAATACTTAAGTTACATCATGTACGTAGCAGCAATGTACTTATTTTAGCCCATGATCTTTTCCTAAACCTAACTAAGTAGATTTGGTGCCTACACCTACGCAAACTGCGTTTTTGGGAGGTATAAGGATGTGTTTCTTATTACCATTGTACACTGTGTATAATATACCTTATTTTCTCTATTTTCCTTTTCTTTCTATATTGAATGGCTTTGTTATAATGTGGCCTATAAACTCATGTCAGCTGTAGCTTTAGCTGCTGCTAACATGCCCTATTCTACTTGTTATATGAGGAAAAGCACAGGAGCTGCTAATGACTCCATTGGCTCCAATGGCTCCATTCTACACAACGGCCCCAGTAGGTCATGCACAATACCAGGACCCTAAAACTGAAGCAGCTAAATGGAATTCAGCCATCTTACTATTTAGATCTTACACCTGTGCTTTTTCTACTATGACATGTTAAATCAACTTCTGTGACAACAAATTCATCCCTCATAATTATGTTCTAACATGATTCCGATGAGGAACGATGTCGTAAAGCACTCTGTAAATGACTACATCATATATTTTTATATAGTGTCTGATTTTGACTTTAAACACGCTCTCACATTGTGAAAATGTTCATAATATTGCTATTGCTCCTGTTACTGTCACTGCCACTTCTCTGGCACCTTACAGTTGTCTTTTTTCGAGTGCTTATGACTGGCTCTTTGGCTGGAGATCTGATAAACAGAGATCCTCCAGTGGGTTTGAATTCTCGCCTCTCTATAACAGCGCTGATAACACGGTCCAGGATGAATGGCAAGTGGGAAGGGACACACTGCGACACTCTTGGGAACAGTGCTGGGCAAGTGTGCTCCACTTAGTGTTCTGCCAGAACAACTCTGACAGCATGTTAAAGCAAGTGAGGCGACGGGTGCCAATACTCTACCCCATATTAAGGTTTTCCACAAGAGCAGATACCATATGTTCTTTTCTGCCACTGCCACATGTCCCCTTTCCTTTCAGCTTCGCCTTAAAGGGACGCAGTGTAAATGAGGGAAAAATCAACAGATTTTCCCTCAGCTTTCTGTTGCTAATGTGTTTCTGTGTTCAAAAGCCAGCACAGTGGGGAAAAGAACAGTCTTGACAGAAATAAATAAATAATAAGAAACATCACCATTCTTTTTTCTCCCTCACAGTAAAAGCACCCTGTATTTACATTTATACGAGCTTCGTAGCTTCATATTTTTCTCAAGGAGCAGATTTCCATATGGCAGATGATCTTTGGCATATATCCCCGATCCTTATACTAACAGGATGAAACTTTTTTGTTGGAATGTTTGTATACTGGATCAAGGGCAAGTGTACAAGTGTGGAAAATGGGTGTGTGTGTGTGTGTGTGTGTGTGTGTGTGTGTGTGTGTGTGTTAAATAGAAGGATGGATATAAGATGGAGAGCGCCAAATCAGAAATAAAACAAGTGAAAAGTTTGCTCTGAAACGAAAATAATAATAAAAAAAATGCACAGATCAAATCAGTGTCTGTCTTCCTTATTCACTTGTCTTGCCTTGCTGTTCTCTGCTTTTCTTTGATGGAAGTTTGTGTGTGTGTGTAAGTGCAACAGAGAAAGTGAAGTTAGTTTTTCCTTTTTTTTTTTTTTTTTTTTTTAAAAAAAGCCCAAACTTTATCACAGATCATCAACTTACATCAACCTATCAGCGACAGATGGTGAGTGCATGTCTATTTCCATGCTCCACAGTCACAGCTGGTTATCAATTTCACACACACACACACACACACACACACACACACAGAGTCATGTTTCCATGATTTCTGGGGACATTACATAGACTTCCATTCATTTCCTGGAGACTTACCCTCACCATAACCATAACCACTACTTGCTTAACCCTGACCTTTACATTCACTGTAGAATGGAATGATTTATATTATGTTGACTTGGATTTTGTCTCCATAAGGAAGGTGAGTGTGTGTAATACCTGTTATCCTACAGTTATTCCCCATGAAACCATTTTTTGGTTAGTTTTTATCCAAATCGAGGGTCTACGGATAGAGGGTGCTCTTTGCTATACAGACTGTAAAGCCCCTTGTGGCAAATTGGTGATATTGAATGAATTAGTGAATTGACATTGGGCTATTTGAAAGTATTTGTGCAATTTGTATTATTTGTAGTATTTGTGGACACTTGAACAGAACAGAGCCGTCGTTAATGTGACTGCTTTTCCTACCACAGCAAGTGTTCTGCTGTGAAAGAGGCCTGTTGCGCTCCCACACCCATGCATGTGTTGACCCGCCAATCACTACTTTTAGCCAAGAAAAGACGTGTCAAAACACATTCATAATGACCGTCTCATGACCGGATTTATACTCTCTATTTGTCACGATTGCCCTCTATCTCCCCAATTTCTTTGCCTTTTTTTTTATCCTCGTTCTTCATTTTCCTTCATTCCTCTTTTCGTCGCATCTCTCTCTCCCTCTTATCTGGTGTGACAAAAACACTTCAGATTTGTTTTTGCTGCCACAATGTCTACAAATCTGTCAAAATGAGTTGGGATCATCATTTATTAGCTAGATTTCCTTCTTTTTCTTTCCTGTCTTTCCTTGCTCCTTCTCTCTGTAGCTCATATTTATCCAACATTATCCCCATCTGAACTAAACCGACTTGTTTGAATTGCATTTGTATGACAAGATATTTCCCGGCACCTTATAATGAAGAGAGGGATGAGTTTGTTTACTCAATTTACCAACTTATCCATCAGACTCAGTTTGAATTAGTCTTTATTTTTGGGACGGATTTACTTTTTCTATCAGTCTCTGTTTTGCTCTCTCTGTGCACATCTCTCTCTCTCTCTGTCCCTCTCTGTCTCACTAGCTGGCTTTTCATCCACCTGTTTTCAATGCACATTTTCAATTTGGGCATGAAAAGCCTGAGAAAAGAAAAAAAAGTCTTAAAAATATCTCAAAAGGCTTTGTACATGGAAAAGTTTGTTTATCTATAAGAGCGAAATGTGACTAAGTGTAATGGAAAGAGATTCAGCAAAGAAATCACGATGCATGTGACTGAAGAGATGGAAAATAACAGCTGATGAAAACAACAGAGCAATGAGACGGTAACCTTCCTCAGATTAATAAATTAACATAAATGCCATATGTCCATTGTGTTTTTGACATTATTTTTCACATTTGAGGTTTGACTGACACTCATGTAATGACTTCATCTTATTATGCCCTCTTCTGCTTAGAGACGACTAAAAATTACTGCCACCACCTATTTTTCTCAATGAACCTAATATTCATATTATCATTTGTATTTTCTCTTCGCAGATTTTCTCGAATACAGATAATTTTTCTGAAAACGCTGACCACTAGCAAGGACCCCATCAACAGATCTTGATGATCTTCAGTGTTAATGCTTTTTATTGGGAAGAGTCTTCACAATCAATTCTGCTGAAACATGGTGGTAAATTCTACCTGTGCGTGTTTTGGTGTAACAGTACAATATGTGTGTGTCAGCAGCTGTGTTTCCATCTGTTATCAAGCGACTTTTAAGAGAAAATAAGTGTGTTTGAAGCGAATAAACTAGGCTACCAGAAGTTAGTGGCAGTATGTAGTAAGCATGAGGTGATGTTCATTATTGTTGTTCAATGGTGATTTTGAGCTTTTCTTCATCAACTCTGTATCATGTGACCAAGTTGTTTCTGTGATATTTGTGTGTAAATACATTTAATGACCTTGATAAAGTTCCATGTATTAAGTGTTCAAATCAAAATAATTCTACATGCCATGTGGAGTCTAAGCAACACATTTATGTCAAATGATTATTAGCCACCCTTTGGACCAATCAAGACAAGTTAAAATCATTATTGGGAATTCATGGATGCACCAGGAAGTTTTGTCTCTTCTTAAAAAAGTTTCAGAAATGCACATCACTCTGAAAAGCCCTTCAATCCACGAGCCGCTCTTCAGCTGTGTCATTACATTAACTCCTACATCATCCACTGGGTATTATCATATATATTCATGACTGTTTATTTTTGTTGTCTCCCTCTCTGCCTGGGCAAGCCCAGACTGTAAAGCTTATCAAACATTCCGTCTGATCAAAACCTATGAATTATGAATTATGAATAGAGGAACAAACAAATGTATGTGTGACTGTGTGTGAGAGATAGATAGAGAGGGGGGGGAAGTAGACAGTGAGAAACATTGTGGGATTGAGTCTGATCAGGATTAATGAGTTATGATAATGAGAACAAACAATTGTTTGATAGTGGAAGAGGAAGCCCGGCAGATATTTTGAGTCGAGCACATGAGAGAGAAAAACGGAGGCAAAGTGTTTTGTGTACTCTTTTTTTTTTTTTTTTCCGCTCTGAGTAAGTTGTGTGATCCTACTGGGGCGAAAACATACACGCTATAAGTCAGTCTATGTGTGCGTTTACATTTGAATTTCTTTATAAAAGCTTAAGTCGCCAATTCTTAATTTTTGAAGGTGGAATGAGCAACAGTTTCCCCAAAAAACAGTGTGTACACTCATAAAAATAATCTCACTCAATTCTCACTTATGACCCACTAGAAGTGTGTGACGGTATTTATATCCCTGCCCTCTGCCTGTAGTTTCTTATTTGGCTGTGTTTGGGTCATTTCTGGGGGTCAGCCTTTGGGCAGTGGGTGTGTCGGACCCCCATGGTGTGAAGGTGGGACTCTGTAGCAATCATAAACACACCTCTGACGCATGCCTGGGGTCGCCATGCCGGGGAGGAGGCGCCAACTTTGAATGTTCATCAAATGAAACCAAATCATCATATCATGAACTCTGTGTGAGTGTGTGTGTGTGTATGTGTGTGTGTGTGTGTGTGTGTGTGTAAAGCTCACTGAACACAAGCGGGGGAGGGGAGTCTCTATGTGAATTGAGAGTCTGACGATAGAGCGTGACCTATGCTGTGCAGGTTATAAAGCCCCTTGAGGCAAATATGCCATATTGAGCTATTTAAATAAAGCTGACTTATATGTGAAATTACTCTGACATTCATGTATTTTTTTCCAGGAGTTTCTTTTATATTAAGCCTGACTCACACATGTGTGTCGCTTTGTTAGTGACACATCGGCATCAGAAGCCGTTTTGCATCAGTCAGCACCGAGCGGCATTTCCCTCACTCCTCTTACACCACTCAAGCCTGAGTACTGCCTGCATGCACAACAGAGCTGAGTAATGTGGTTTAAAGCAATATCCTTGAAACCTTTTCATAGTGTATCATAGATAAATTAGTCCAATAACTCATTTTTATCGCCTTGCTCGCTTAATTAATAATGACTTGAATAATTAATCTAAACAACATCATTTTATAAAGCGGCAGCATAATTTGATAGTATGCAGAATTTGCATGGCTACCTGGTTCACAATGCAGAATACATAGAGACATTTTTGTTCATCTCATATCTTCTCATGTTATCGGTTATAATTAGGGATTTCATTTTTTTCTTGGTGACGCCAAACAATGAAACACAAAGAAAAAAAAAAATATATATATATATATATATAAAGAAAGATATCTTGTGAACTTTCAGTCCATCAAACTGTTTAACTCATGTGGGCAAAATGCAGACCGACAAGGACACAAGAGTTTCTGATTTCACACAGCTGATAGACCCACTGAGATCTGGCTCTTCATCGCCACGCTCCCTCCCCTTTTCATCCTCAAAAGTAGTCAAATTCATTTGCTACACAAGGAAGACTTTGGCTCCTCTGTAGTTCAGATGACCCTTTCAAGACTCTGCTGATAATCTGACAGCGCTTAGAGAAGCTGTACTCCTCATCAGCTAAAGGCTGTGATATTGTGTACATGTCAGTGTGTTTGTGTATTGGTGTGTCCTCTTTGAAAACTGTGCCCATCATATCTGTCTGCCAAGGCTTACTTCCTCCCACACACCTGGATGGCCACCTGGTCCATCCACGAGGAGCATTACAGAGCATTACACACACACATGCACGCACACACAAAGTAGCCCAAAACTCTTCCTGACGGTTTGATGTGTGTGTAACATCAGGAGCTGTGCTGTTCACTTAGAAGAGAAACAGGCTCGCCTTCTGTTCAGCCTCCAGGTGAAGTATTGATCCCCTTCTCTCTCTCTCTGCTTCTCTTTCTGCATCTCTCTCTCATGCTCAGAAATGTTTTTCCACTACAAAACAACATGAGCATGAGGCAAAACTAGTTACAGGCGACGGTTTGTGGTTTTTGTACCAGGTATGTGGAAGTGTTCATGGCTGAAACAACATGTTGCTCAATGTTAAGGAGCCCTCCAAGGAGTGGTGTCATTCTCTTTGACAGGCAGCATGAGTTAATGTACAGGTGGAAGAATGACTGTCTTTCTATGTATATCTAATATGGCCATTGGCTACGTTGCCATACAGCAGTAACATACTGACCCGCAGGCTTCCAGCTGCAAAGATTTAAACATGATCTGTAGCCAAAAACAAGAGAAACCATGAGAAATAGTTCAAACTGGAATATGCACAAAAGAAACTGGAGAGTGAAAATAAAAGTGAGCAGTGGACACTGGCTGACTAAACTGTCAGCAACTTGGAAAAAGTCTTTGGAGAACAGAGAATGCAAATAAGACTAATTTAACATCACACCCAGGTAGAAGGAGGAGATACAGACAAATAAAAGGAAATCTCTTGGGAACTCTTTTTGGTCAGAGGGAATAAATGACTCTGCTTGAAGCTGCCTGGAAAGAGGACAGTGATGAGATGAGAACTGCAACCGAAAACAATGATAGCTATCAAGGACGACTGCAAGAGCCGTCGGATCATGCGAGAGGAAAATTGTAAAAGCCAAGGATAACCTCTTGGAGCAGAAAGTCAAACACGATGCTCTGGAGGAGAGGCGAGACGAGGAAGCTGGAAGGAAGGATGTGACGTGCAAATATATGGCATTTTGAAACATAATGGGAAAATTCGAGCTTCAGATTGAGAAGTTTACTCACAACTGTTTTAAACTCAAGTGACAGAATAAGCAGAGGCATTGGTTGAACCTTCAGTTGGGACGATTTCAAATTCAGCCTGAGGCAGCGTGTGGGTTGAGCCAAAAAAAAAAAAAAGAAAGAAAGAAAACACCAACAACACTTCCAAAAAGTGGACAAAAGCTGACTTTTTAATTAACCTAGGAGCTTACCAGGCATGTTCACAGTTTTGTCTGCGGATCAAGACGCATTCAGCGTTATTGACTGAAGAGAACAGTTCAATTAATCTTTGTGTTGAATTATTTGAAATCGAGGCACAGTCTCTTTACCCGCTGTTCACTAGAACAAATGTGAAAGCTTCCAGTATGTCATTTCTGCTGCTACGCGCCTCTCAATCAAAACAAGAACAAAAGATGCAGTTTGATGATGTCATGAGGGGTCATGGGAGCTGTCTTCATTGTTAAGCAACCAGTATTACCGATGACTCAGGCAGAAATCACGTTCTCGGGTGAGGAAATGTGTTTTTATCCACGTTATGTTTAGTCACGACTTCCTTCCTCACTCTCTCAATCATCTAGTTTTTCCTTTGTTTCCCCAGCAACAAGAGGGGGGTAAAGAGGATATGACGCCATTGACTTGCAAATGAAATGCACTGTTACCTAGAAGCGATACATAAGTACCCTAAGTAAGTAATGTTTCATTCACTCACACAAACGTTGACTGTGGACATGATCCAGGCAGCGCTTACGTTAGTCAGCACAATGTAATTATGAGTGCAAATTAGTTGTATAATACAGTAATTTCTGGGAAAAAGGGTTGTGTGGTGGGACCTTTGAAGAGGGGAGCTGAGGTTGCTTGCCTACACAGGCGTACACACATGCTAGTACTCTTTATATAATGATACCAAATGCACGACACAGCCTAGTATTGATCCAAAGGGTTGATGTTTTCTTTCACAGACTCTCCACCCTTTAAATATTGTGCCGTCTCATGTGACATGCCATTCTTGTCAGCTCTATATTCAATACGTTTGATTTTTGATTTAGGAAATCAAACACCGTTCATCATTATCTAACCCTGCTATCCCTGGTGATTCTTGCTGAAGAAGAAAGGCTCTGGTGACTGCTCCCTAATATGCTTTATTCCAGCACTGCTGCTTAATCCAAGCAAAAAGGACCAACACCTTATTTCAGTGGTGATGGGGTCTGTTTTTATGTGTACCAGAGATGGCATCTCCAATAACTGTTTTTAGCAATAATGACCCATGGTCCCATTAAGTTGACCTCTGAGCACTATGGCATCCAGTTGCTGCCTCCTGGCCCCCGATGCCTGCCCTGATATCCCTTTACATCAAACACATAGACCGCTGATGTTGGAGAGGCCAGTGTTCATAGTTCTCTGGGTCAGTCAGGTCTGAAAGCCCATAATTGTGCCTGTGTGTCGGGACTCAAGGAGAAGCTGTAATCTCCTAAACAAGCCATTCGTTCTCGTATTCTTTCTTGCTGGTGATGTAGTTAACAGAGGGTTCTGGGCTTGAGAAACACTAAGACCTTTAGTTATGCCCAGACTTTTCATCCTATGTCCTGCGTGTAGGGAGACATGGTTCACCTCACCAAGGGTGTTGCCACTGTCATTTCACGGCTGTTTCACGATTAGGGCCACATGACTAGACATATTTGGAGTCTAGCCAAGTCTGGCAACAAGATAAAAGGGTTGTGGGCTTTCCTTAGAGGGGTTGTTGGGATCGTTTATCGCAATCCTGATGCAATGTGCTGCGGAGGAACAAACTCAGCTGTGGTATTCTCCTCTTGCTCTCAGGCTCTCCCATCTGTGCCTGTAAGTGCATTGAAGGTGTTCCCCATTTGCTCAGAAAGACTGTCTAGATTTTGTTTTGGGGCTTCCACATGTATGTGAGCTCTAGCCTCATTTTGCCAGACTTGTTTGTGTATCCATATCTGTCAAATGTCCAATGTAAACTACATGCTTAAGTCTGTCTAGCGCTATTTGTTTTGGCTTAATCAGTCGAGCTGAGGCGCTTGTTTTTAGAAAATGTTTGTGTTGATGTCTTGATGTCACATAATCCTTGTAATTACACCGTGCCATTGTCACTCAAATTTTAAACATAATAAAAATACGGCAATCATGATATCAACTGGCAGCACAAAGCAGTAATGAGTCACACACAGGGGTTGTGGGTTTAAAGCAGAATTTGGTGTAAGCGTAGGCCACATTTGTGGCTACTGTGAATGGCATCTTTAACATTTGTGCCAGTTTGAACAGAATCACATAGCTGAGCTCAGGCTTTATGATGTTTTGAGTCGGTTCATCAAACCAGTAATGCAAGAACAGTGGAGCAAGCAAGTTTTGAAAGGATTGAAGCAGAGACGTGTTGGGACTAGGGGAGATGAGAAAAAAGAGAGTAAGAGAAAGTGCTTTAGACAGAGAGCAGTAGGGGCTACACAAGCTAAAAGAAAGATATTTTTTAAGGCAGGAAAAATATAGGAGTGAGAGTCAAATTCAAGCGGTCTGTTTTGTAGTGCTGCAAAGGCATAAAACTGATGCAAGGCTTTGCAACATGGTCACACACACACATACATGCACATGCACGCAAACACACTTGGATTATTTATTTATGTCCGTATCTTCAGCAAAACATCAAGCTTAAAGATCACAGGAGGAAATGTTGACAAAACCCAGCACCTCTGCATGGACCAGTGACACATGTGTCAATATCAGTTCAATGTGTCTAACTACAACAACACACCACGCCGGCACCGCCTCAGGAGTTCCACAGTCAGGCTTTTCCCCATTCTACACAAATGCCGATAATGACCGATGATAAACAATGTTTTTTCCCAGGTGTTCGGGTCTGCGTGTCAGCGGATGCAGGCTTCACGTCATTTCATGCTTTCAGTGTGTGGTTCATGACCCCACACCTGGTCCTTTCTTCTTAATGCACCAGCAGTATCTTTCTATCTGTCTGTTTGTCTCCTAAAAAAAAAAAAGGAAAATACCTTCAAAAGTACAGAGGGAACTGCTTTCTCTCTAAAGCAGCACTTCCCTATTATTCTGAACGGTGAGCATTCTAAAACCTCCCCAAAACAGCCTTTCTGTCTGTCTCTGTGTTACTAATGACTATATTTTCAGGGAGCGACTTTTGGAAACATGCTTGCATTCAGCTTGGCTCAAAAGAGCTTTTAAACCATGTACATTCACTTAGTCTGCCCCATAAAAATCCCTGCATTTTCAGATTTTGAGCAATCAAAAGGCTGCACCGAGAAATAGTGAAAACTACAGTCAACAATACATTTTTTTTTCATCTTGAAATACATGAATAAGACTCCAGTCTTTACACAAAAGAAGAGGTTGTGCAAGTCGTATGGTGTGTACGAAACAACTGATCCAAAGTTCTGAAGCACATCACCAAACTAGGGAGAAAAAGTCAGACTGTGGGTGCTGTCTGTTTACTAAAAGCCCCAATTAAGACACCTCTTTATAAGGTGAATAGATCAAAACGGAAGAGAGGAACCATGAAGGCAAATGTCACACACAGTCTAGGAAAATCTACTCAAGCTAGAGATGCCGTGTAATAAACTCCACAAAGATATCCAAATACCATGCTCTAATTACGTTATCAACATATGCCTCTAACATCAAAGTGAGCTTTTCATTAAAAAAAAAAAAAAAAAAAAAAGCACAAGCGTGCCCTTTTCCCTGTCTCTTATTCAAGCGCAGTGTAATCAAAGACCTGTTATGAATAAATTGCTCCTCTGAAAAGTTGGGGCAAGCCTGGAAACTTTGCTTGTGTTGACTTGTGTTGGTCCTGAACATTTGTCTATAAAACAAAGTAAAAGCTCCTCTTGTGGCTCATCGGCTAAGACATCATCACACTCCATACCAGAGCTCTGCATAGAGCAAACAACTATAAACTAATATTTTGTGCCTTAATACAATACCTTCTTTACTAATCCTACACCCAAGCACTTTCTCAGTGATGACACAGAACAAAGGACATTTTCAGTTTCAGTCTTTTAGGCTTTTTCTCCATGTAGATTCATAAAAATAGTGTCTTTATCGTAACCATTGTTTATCAAAGCCGGTTGAGTTTGAGTATATGCTAACTGTATCAAGTAGTTTTCCAATCTTTCTTTGCTTGTGACATCATAGAAAAAGTCACTTGTCGCAGGGTGCTTAGAAACAGCTCAGCCAAAGAGTAATTCTCCTTCTAAGAATGCTTCATTTGAATAATATTTAAAGGCCCGAAGAGACAAATTACCTTGCAAAAAGCCTGAAAAATAAGCCATAATTTTGTGAAGCAGAAATATTTTTTCTTCTTCCCATTGCATTAATCATTTCACCACACATCATCTTTATCTTGCAGCCACCGGGAGTGTCCTAACCCCCAGGGTTAGGAACAACCGCTTTATAGAACTGAAAACACATGCAGGTGTCAAATGCTGACAGATGAAAAAGGCCTGTTTTTTTCCACTTACCCCAATCCTGCGAGAAAAAAGCAAACAAGTTCCCTCATATTGACACAAGTGCTATCGATCATCGTGTGGCCCAGCGGGGTTTTTGTCAAGTACTCTGAGTTTGGCATGGAAGTATGTCTATTCTGTTCTGCTTCAAATTAATAGGTCATTGATTGATCTTGGATGCAACAAACAAAACCCACAAAAATGTCCAAACACAACAATCCTTGATTGATTTCCCTTCTTTACAAGGTCAGACCTTTGATATTTAACGCTGCAACTCCGCAGCCCCTCATGCGTCCACATGTGGGGACTGATTTGTATCGCGTGCAAATGCTCGCTGCGGGTTTGTGTTTATGAATGAGAGATGAGTGCCGGAGTATGTGTGTGGGTGTTTGTGGTTGGGTGTCTGCAGGAGGCTATAAGACAGTGAGAAGCTGCCTGACAGACACGGAGAGGCTGTGACAGTGACTGAGTGGAGTGCCTTAAAGCATTCAGCTTTCAATCTAATGTCAGCTGTTCGGTGAGAGGAGCTGTTCCACATGCGGCCTGTGGAGGTCCCCATTGCACTATGACAGTGGTCAGATGTGCGAGGCAGTGGGTGGGTGCAGTGTTCAGGGCTGTCACTGTGTGTGACTGACTTCTAGCTTCTCTGGCTAAAGGCCATATTTACAAACTTGGCGTGGAAGTTGATTGTGTGTGTGTGAATGAGCATCTCCTATCACGAGACAATATGTCCCTTCCTATGCTGTCCTCTCTCTGAATACCGGGCCACAAAGTTGAAAAGAAGCGGGCTGGCAGCTTTTCCTATCGTGCCCCCTTTCTCTGCTGACATCCAACAGTCTGACTCTTCTGTGGCCTTTAGATTTAAGCTGCAGACTCATCTTTTTGCTTTAACTTTCAATTAGTACTAATCCTTCCATACTTCTCTTCTCGTACCTGTCAACACTTCTTGCTCTCGGTCTCAGTGAATCTATTAACATTAGAGTCCATATTTATCCTGCCGAGGAGAATTTAACTAACAGACTGCAGTCACTTTGATATTGACTGCATTTGTCTAAACCTCTGCTGTTTTTGTTTCTGAGCCCTACAAGCTGCCAAGTGGTGCATGCCCCCCCCCCCCCCCCCCCTTTCCTCAGCATCTCCTCTCTGCACTCAGGCTTCTCTGTGCTGGACGATCGGCTGTCCTGGGACCCCTCTCTCTCCAGGCCGTGGGTGCCTCATCCAGTCGTTGATCTGGATCTTCATCCTCCAGGAGAATCAGCCCTGCTTGTCATTATAGCTCTCTCCCTCTGCATCTTCGTTCCTCCTCTCTCTGTGAATGGTGTTGTCCTCTTCTGTGTTCATGTGGCCTGCGCTCTTTCCAGGTCTCCATGGTAGAGAAGAAGAAGGTTGTTTGGCTCATATCCTGCTTAGGGGGGCGACACCTGAAGCTGCTTTATGTCTTCCTGAATCCATCTACATCACGGCAATTTATTTATTTATTCCTACAATAGATGTGCAGCAATGTAAGTTGAGGTTAAGGACATGGACATGGTCGCTGTTAACAAAAACAGCATTAATTCAATTAGCCAGCTTATTGTTATGTGACCATAGCATAGGAACAGTTCTGAGGCTCTGACGTCACTCTCGGCAAGGAAGCAGCAAGCTCAGCACAGCGGGGAGTGGGGAGTAATGCTGTAGCAACATTCCCCCTTGTGAAAGGCAGACTCGTACTCAACAGCAGGTGAATGCTGGGGTGGAGGTGTAGCTTGTGAAATGCTATATGGACAGCAGCAGCGGTGGCAGCGTTAGTTGCAGGAATCAGGATGTAGTTGCTCTGCGGTGAGTGGGGTGTATTGTGCATCCACCACCTTTCTCTTTCCCCAAATCACTTCCTTCACTGACACCGGACATCGAACATGAATCTTCTACTGCAGAATTATCCAATATGACAACGGTTCCTGTGTGACCAGGCTAGTCTATGTGACATGTGGATGAAAGATAGATGAAACATTGCAGGTTAAATGTGCATGACTGAAAGCACTGAGGGACAGTCAGAGTATATTCACTCCCTTCTTTTTTTTCTGAGCGCATGTGTGTGTAAGCATGACAGTGACAGCGTGTGACCCTGTGAATGCACTCCCTTTGACAGAGTGTGTAAGGTTTTAAAGAGATGAATAAATGATAGTATAACAGCCTTTGTGCCACTCTGCCTCTGATGACTACTGTTAGTTTGTCTCAATCTGCTGGTGACCTGAGTCCCAGTTCAATTTAACCAGCTCGAACAGGAAGAGAGGAGGCATTGGACGGACTGTGAGTGACAGAAAGATGGAGCTCGATTAGAGCGAGGAACAGATAAGTGTATTGGAAGCAGCTGAAGAGGGAAGAGAGAGACTGGGGACGTGGTGATGGAGGGAAGGAAATGACAGAGAAAGGAGCACTGAGAGTGGATGCTCGGGATGGCTGTGGTGCAAATGTCTATCTGGCGACATGTGCATTAGCATCTCGTCAGAGGGAGAAGGCCGTGACACTGAGCGGAGGTGACGCAGTGAGATGTGATGTACCCAAGTAAACCACTACCAGTTCCTCCCCGGTCTCTTTCCCCCTCTCTCTCACTCATATAGTCTGTCAGTCTTCCTCCCTCCGCGACCCCTCATTCCATCCCCATCTCTCTTCTTTCTCTTTGTATCTGTCATTCTTATGTTTAGTTTCTCTCTCTCTTTCTCTCTGCGTAATGAGCACAAGTCCATTAGGCCTCTTGTGAGGATTATTCTCTATGTGTCTCTAAGTTTCTGCTTCTGCTGCCTAACCTCAAATTACCATAGTGTTTGTGTTTGCATGTATGTTAAAAACAACCTCATCCTCATTGCAATACCCACCCTTTCCAATATAACAACGATACAGAAGTATGCACTGCCAGACCACCAGACTACAGGGACTCATCCTCCATACTGCATCATGAAAAATAGTTTTGACTACAAGTTGCATTTTGTTGTGCAACCCTGTGTTGTAGAACGACAAATAAATGAACCTCGACCTTGTAAGTATGTAACTCCTAATGTCCACCCGACCCATTTTACCAAACTCAGATGTGAGAGCTTTTCCTTCAGTATCTTCACACTTATGCTAATTTGTTGTTGATCTCATCACTGAAGCATGTAATATGCTTATTTGATTTCGTGAATCTTAGATAAATGCAATATTTATGCATAGTTAGAAAGATATGTAAGGATGCACTTCCCTCTGTAAATGTATGGATGCCATTAGGCAGCAGTTTACTATTGGAAAACTGTAGGGCTATTATGTGAATCGCGATTTCTCCTTGGACATTCTGCTTCGATAATGTGTTCTGTAGAGCTCTGAATAGGTCTCTGAAAATGGCACTGTGGTAGACAACAATGTATGACACCAATTCTCCAACGGGTCTAACCCATAGTGAGAGGACTAAAAGCAACAGTAGACTGCGCCAATTTTCACTGCAAATGTCTTCTTTTTCTCCAAACGTATGTCTTCCAAATAACTGAAACAGAGCCGCAATCACATAGAAATTCTACACATAGTGCATTTACAAAGCAATTCTGTCCCTTGAGGCATGTTCTGTCATACTTCTGCCATCTTTAGCAAAGCAACAGCGATTCTGTTTGTCCGTTTAATAGCGATTGAATCTATCCATACACATATTAAGGTTAAAAGACGAATTGTTGGTTCCACAGCCAGGTTGGCAGCACAGCTATTATTTTAATGAAACAAAATCCTACACTTATTTTTCGACTTACACAGCAGTTATCCGCATTGATTTCTCCTTCAACAACAGCAAAGAAAAGGACAAGAAGAAAGAAGCACGTTGAAAATCTGGCAAAAGATTGACAGTGGACACCATAGCTGAAGTAGCGGGATAAGAGCTTTCACGCTGCTGAGCTGCATTCGGTGGACTTTCTGAGTAAATATGTGTGTTTGTGTGTGGTTGGATGTGTGTCTCAAGTGTTATTTACAGTACAGGATGGAGAAGGCTCCAGCACAGACAGAGCAGCAGATGCCTGGGCAGCCTGGTTTGGCCTCACTGCTCGCCCACAAACAGGCACCATATTGACTGTCTAAATTCAGCGCGACAATAGTCACAAAGATTGATTTATATAAACAGCACTTCACAGAACAACGCATATCTTTATTTGCAGAGAGCTGCGTGAGAAGAAACAGAGAGGGAATGCTGTTATTTTCTGCTTTGAAAAAGTGAACTTTAAATGACTTCTGCTAAGCATTGTATTTTTGTAACACATAGACGAAACATGAAAGGTCATTTACAGCTCAGGGAGAAATTAAGACGCGCTCAGAAAGGGAGATAAAAACACAGAAGAAGTGAGTGCGGTGCGGGGCTCGTGGATGGATTGCATTCATTTCTTTTCCTCCCATTTCCCTTATTCCCTCCACCACAGCTGGAGAAGCAAATGTCAGTGAGGTGTTAATTGCTGCCACCTCGTCTCTCAAGCCCTGGTGCACTAAAAGCACCGGAGCATGTCAATATGTGATGTGTGTGTGTGTGTGTGTGTGTGTGTGTGTGTGTGTGTGTGTGGAAACTGTAGTGTGTGCTTGTCTGTGGGTGTTTAAGAGACAGAGATGAGTAACTGTGTCTTCTGTTAAGTCAGTAAAGGCAATATGATTCATAATGGCCCTTAATAAGGAGTGATGCACGTGGTCCAAGCTTGTGAAAAACATGATATCATTCTCTCACGTTCATCTCCTCTTCTCTCCCTTGAACTTCTCCTTCATCCAGTTCCCTTTCTTCTCCTTCATTTTGTACTCTCTCTCTCTCTCTCTCTCTCTCTCTCTCTCTCTGTCTCTTTTACATCAACAAACAGCTCTCTTTCCGTCTGACCCTGTGCGACATCAGCATAACATTGTTAGGTGATTACTCGCCGAGGGAGCAAGATGTAACCGGCTACAGAATATCATGCAGCACCGCCTGATTAACAATCTGTCTGAGACGTGTTGTGCGGCAGCTGCCTTCCTCCAGTGGTTTTGGCTGCTGCCTCAGAGGACAGTGGAGGGACAATGACTGAGGTCCAAGAGCACTAATGGAATCAGGCACAGTCACTAGTATGTGCGTGCATGTGTGTGCGTGCATGTGTGTGTGTGTGTGTGTGAGTGTTTTGGGAAGGGCACATCACTCATTGTTGAGCCCTGGACTGACATTGAACGAGGAAGAGGCTGAAAAATACAAGTCAAAAACAAAACACTCCAACAGATATATAGACATGTTTCTTCCTCTCGTTCTCTCTGTGCTCTGCTACATCCTACTGACTCAAACACGCCCTCTCTCATGCTCTCTCTGCAGCTCGCTCTCCACCTCCTCCACTGTTCACCTCCACGCGCAGACATGATGTGAGTGATGCACGTCGGGCCTGATGTGCTTCACTCACACCTACGCTACAAATCCAGCCCTGTTTCTCACATAACACGCACATCCCCATCCCCGTGCAAAGGTTCAAGACTCGGAGACGGGAAAGCATAAGGAAGAGAAAGATGTATTTTGGGGAAGTATTGGTTGTGAAAGCTTTGCCTATGCCTTGGAGTTCAGGACTGGGAGAGTGAAAGAGAGAGAGGAAGAAACAGCAACAGAGGCATAGAGAGACAAAAGGCAGACAAATAGAGGCAAATGCAGGGAGACAGTGTAGAGGCAGGGAATGAGCATGACAGAGCATCTGTGTCTGTATATACACCCCCACAAGTGAGAGCTATAACGAAAGACAGAGATGCATTCTTTTTCCTCTCAATTAAGAGGCACACTTTATCTGTGGTTACTTCTCACTGCCTACATCTTCAAGCTCTCAGTCTGCTGGGGGTGTTTTCTACCAACTTGTCCCGATGACTCGGTGAAACAAATGAAACGATCCCTTTTGTTGTTGAAGTGCAATTTTCATGTTAATGCTCCTTGTTCTGTTTTCTCTGGGTCTGTGTTGTTTTTGTTTTCCCAGCACTTTGAGATGGGGAACTTTGCCCCCTCTGGAACTGTTCCAGTTCCATGTTACTAGTGCATCAGTGCGTGTGCCTGTATATATGTTGTGAGCTATACATTTGGAGAAGGAAAACAACAGCAATGAATCCTCAAAGTGCGTTCAAGAATCATTGTCAGCAGCCAGTAAATGACCACAAATTGACATGGAAGACATGGAAAGTGTGAACAAGAAGCAAAGGTGGTACCATCTCTAACACATTAGCCCACACTAGCCTAAAGCAGGTGAAGGTTGTCAAAAACAAACATAGCTCAAGATACCACTAAATATAAAGAGATGTCTTGATGTGAATAACTCAGTGTTATCATACCACAGATCTTTGTCCTTTTATCTAGTGAAGTCAGCTCCTCTTCTCTCCTGCACACATAAATCAGGGCTTGGCTAGTGTTTACTCAATACATTGACACATGTGCATAAATAGAGAACACATTAACCTGCTGTAAGTACAGGAGCACACGTTCATTCATTTACTGCTCCAAGAGATTGTGTACACACTGGATATTCATATATGGCCTACTGTATTCCACTACTCATGTTAAAGTACAATGTTTGATCTTTCATTTAATCAGTGGGCAGAAAAAAACACTGTAGCATTAAAGCTCTGTTTTCCAGATGCTCTCTTGCACACATATATCAAAGCATCTTCATATATGGGGCAACCAGAGGCCTTTTTTGCATTTAACAACATAAACTGGAAACAAAAATCCTTATATTAGATATGTAGATTTTTTTTCACTGTAATGATTTGAAATTAGTCCTTTGATTGCACAACATAACAAGGACCAAAACTCGCTTGCGCTCCCCTTTTCACAAGTAAAGGAGGAGTATAAGTAAAAGATCTAAGACTCTTTCTGTGGGCACAAACGGTTCATTTCTCACAAATTATGAGCACAAATTTGTTCAAATCCACGTTAGCCAGTGCCTCTCCTTTGCAAGATAACCATCCACCTGACAGGTGTGGCATATCAAGATGGTGATTAAACAGCATGTTTATTGCACAGGTGCGCCTCGGGCTGGTCACAATAAAAGGCCACTCTGAAATACAGTTTTATCTTGAAAAGAAAAAAAAAAAAAAAAACATTCATCAGACACTGAACAATGGACTTCAGAAACCAGTCAGTATCTGGTATTACCACCATCTGCCTCATGTTGTGCGAGTCATCTCCTTTGCATAGAGTTGATCAGCTTGTTGATTCCCAGCCAAAATTTGTATGTGAGGCCCATGTGGGTAGCAAATAGGCTGAAAAATGGGCCCCACATCAAGTGCTGACATGGATGTCATGCAGAATTACACCTGGTGTTAGGTGGGCCTCAACTGGGAGACATACACAAGACCAATCCGGGTTCCTTCTTTGATGTGGGTACTACATGGGGACCACATGAGCTGAAATCTGGGTGTGTCAATGGGTTCTATGTTGGCCCCATGTCAACTGCCCATGTGGGTGTTACTGGGGCTTCAACTGGGCGACATACGCAAGACCTATATGGGCTTATCTTTAAGATCTGTTTGGGTTGTAGCCCGGGGAATGTTGGCCCACTCCTCATCAATGGCTGTGTGAAGTTACTGGACATTGGTAGGAAATGGAACACGCATGTTGATCATCCCAAACATGCTGGGTGACATGTACTGTGAGTTATGCAGGCCATGAAAGAAGTGGGATGTTTTCAGTCTCCAGGAATTGTGCACAGATCCTTGCACCATGGATTTGTGAATTAACATGCTGCAACAGGTGAGGATGGCAGTGGAGGAATGGCATAACAATGGGCCTCAGGATGTCGTCATAAAATGTACCTGTGGCCGTTGTCCATTTATGCCTGCACATTAAATAACCCCACTGTCACCATGGGCACTCGAATGTTCGCAGTGTTGATATTAGCAAACTGCTCGCCCACACGATGCCAATACATACTCTCTGCCATCTGCCTGGTACAGTGAAAACTGGGATTAATCATGAAGTCTACAGTGTTCAAAAAGTGCCAGACACCATCGAATGTGAGCACTTGCCCACACAAACCGGTTACAACAGCAAACTACTGTCAGTTTAAGAACCTGGTGAGGATGCAAATGAGCTTCCCTGAGACGGCTTCTTACAGTTTGTGCAAACCAACTGTTATGTCATTTGTCCGGGTGGTTGGTCTCAGACAATCTTAATCTTGGGTGAAGAAACTGGATGTGGAGGTCCTGGGCTGGCACAGTTACATGCACTCTGCCGTTGTGAGGCAGGTTGGTTTTACTGCCAAATGTCAGACTGGCAAAACTTGCGACATCTGTGGCAGTGCGTTGTGTGATAAAACTGCACATTTTGAAGTGGCCTTTAATTGTGACCAGCCCAAGACACATCTGTGCAATAATCATGCTGTTAAATCAGCATCCGGTTATAGCACCTGTCAAGCGGATGGATTATCTTGGCACAGGAGAAGTGCTCACTGAAAAAGTTTTAGATCTTTTACTTCAAATCTTGAAAAATCGACCTTAACGACTGTGGACAGCAGCCTTCAGGGCCAACAGACACTTTGAGGGACAACACATCATGAAATGCCTTCACATATTTTGCTGCCAACCAAGGTGAAAAAGGATTTAAGCTAATGCTGTCACCAGCTGGGGACTGAATGAGCAGTGACTGCCAGCAAACATGAGAAGCACCTAGTTAGCTTTCGAGAGCTATTGTGGTTTAAAATGTTTCCGTTAGCTCAGTGTTGTTTGCCGCTGTTTATTTTTCAGAGGTGAGCCACTTCTAGGCTGGAGGCTTCAATTTACAGAGCTCATATTCTCCGCTAAAGGCCATGAATGCATGCACCTTTGAAAAAACAGATACAAACTTAAAAAGCATGTCAAGAACTAATAAATAACTTTAGTGTTAACTTGCAAAGTTATATCTGTATGCTGCACGATGCAACTTTCTCCTGACCCATGTGCACTTTTCCAATCAACAAAACTGAAAACAGTGTAATCAGTTACCTCAACTCTGACATCTCACCAAGCTGTAATTGATTCGTACTCCCACAGCCTTCCCAACAATCCAATTGTCACCAGGAAACCTGCAGTGGCCCGGTCATGTGTGTCTGACTGTGTTTGAGTGTGTGTGTGTTTGTGCGTGTGCGTGCGTGTGTATTTGCCTGTGTGTGTTTATGTGATTGTGCTTATTGTGTACATCATTAAGGTGCACATGTTTATTTGTGTGTGACAGTATGTGTAGGGAACTGTCTGCCCATACTCATGTTTATTGTCTCCGTTGACCCTGAGTTGTCCTACTGAGCTGACAGATCGATCGCTCCGCTCCTGACACACAGAGTTAACCTCTGCTTTTGATTGTGTATGGTGTGGAGTGTGTGTGCATGCTTCAGGGTCAGACTGCCCATTAAAAAAAAAAACTAAAAAACAAAAAACAAGTCAATCACTTGGGATGGTCCAATAATCCAGTGCTAGAAATCTTTTTGCAGAAATATATGATTCCACACAATGTCACTTATTCCCAGTTTAACAACACCCAGGGTTATGCATTTGGAGTGAATCTGACTTTCAACAACAAACTGGATACAGTGATTATCATCTCACTCTCTTTTTGGAAATAACTCAAGGAGACAGCTTTCAATTATTAAAACTGTTGACCGGTCAGATATGGCCTTGGTAACCAGCATTCTTTATTGATTGTTGTTCATTTCTGTATTTGTATGGTAGTTTTACATGAGTAATGAAACCTCACAGACACTGAAAATATTTCTATTTCATGGCTACATACTAATGGAGCTAGTAAACTAAAAAAAACAAAAACAAAAAAAATATGATTAAATTGTTTTTAATGCATGTAGGTATTTGTATCCATGTATATTTATGTGGATTTCAATGAAGAACGTATTTAGATGTTAACAGCAGTGCTCTGTGAGCTATTATCCAACAAAAGCAGGCATAACATCGCATAAGAAAATTGTTTGGAAATACTTCCTTGCTGTGGGAAAGGTGGAAGGTGGAGCACAAAAAGGACATCATCTTTTAAACTGGTGCCTCTGCCGCTTCAAACATCACAGATGACCATGAGTACAAGACTATCAAAGTTTCCATTAAGATTAGTTATTGCTGTACAAGAGGAAGAGTGCGAGTGTGGATTTATATGTACATAAAGATGTTTGAGAGTGTGTGTGTGTGGCTTGCCAGAAGCCTGTATTCCCTCAACATTTATGGCAGGGGCTTTTTCTCATCAACCATGGACACTCTGACATTTGACAAACACTCAGATCGGTGGACTGGCCGTCATGGACGTGATCCTGGCAAGTTTTTGCGACCTCTGTGCAACCATCATTGCCAAGATTTGCAATGATGGGCCAAAAATACTAATTTTGCTCAAAGACTTATTCAGGAAATAAAGTTAATGTGAAAGATAGATGGGGTTTCATTGAAAAGGGCTGAGGTCAAGTGCGCTATGATCTTATTAGTCTTATTGCTCAAAAAACAAGCAACCCTGATGACATTTCAGTCTGTGTGCTGACAGACTATGCAGAGGACATGATTCTTGTCATTGCACATCTGACAAACATTGCTGTTATGAGGTCTGGAAACAGAAGAAAATGTGCTACATATCAAACTTTTTACATTCACTAACTGGTCCAGTTAATGAATGACGATCCGTCTCTCTAACTTCTTGCTTTGCAGAAGTTCGGGAGAGATTTCTAGTGACAAGGCTCACGCTCGGTGTCCTCACGCAGAGTGAAAATCTGTCTGCCTGTTTACCTCAGGACAGATTGACAGCAGCACTGGCCACGGCAATCCATGCTTGGCTTAGTGAAACTGAATCGAAGCCAACAGCGGTGATGCCTTTGTAGCATCTCCTGGACAGTTAACTGCACCCTGAGTGGAATGACTGGCTGCACGGTGAGCTTTATCACACTAAGGAGACAAAAGGTGATGGTAATGGCATTTGCACGTCTTGGATTAATGTGGCATCATGTTTACCTCAAGGAGATGTGGTTTCCTCCTATTTATTTCTCTGCACAATGACCACCTGAAGCACACAGTGTTCAAGGATGCACTGGACAATGAATATGATACACGGGTGGCATGAACAATCCCTCCTTTTAAAATATCTTGAAGGACACATCTATGGCTCAAGAGTCAAAGGGGCTGGATGCGTGAGCAACAGTCAGTGCTGCAGATGGCTGCCTCAGTGTGTTGGTGCACATGGTTTCATCCTGTTTTGTTTGTGAATTTGTTTTCTGCTGTGGTACCCGCAGCTCTGTCACCAGAGAAGAGCACATGAACATCAGGGAAACAATTACAGCAGATTTATCTCATATTTATGCTCATGTTTCTGGACTTGCAGTACTTGTTTTTCCACTGTCTTATTTTCTCTGTGTGTATTGTTACGCACCAATGTACAAAAGCAAATTCCTTGAATGTGAAAACTTACTCAGCAAGCCTGATTTCAATTCTGAATTGGAGCAAAATCTGAGGAACTAAGAATGTGCTTTGCGCAGACCTTACTTATACTGGTTCAGATGTTGTGGGAATCATCACGAGACGAGTTAGAATCACCTCACGAGACAGATCACAATCCTTGCATGACCTGCTCCCTCCGATGTGTTGTGACTGTGACCATGAGTCATCGAGAGGCCTGAAGAAGCTGTTGAAATGTACATTTTTTTGTATCTGGTCAAAGGGTGTGTTTAAGGTCCTTGATGTATTTTTTTTTTTCTTAAATCCACTGCACATTATAAGCATGGATAACAAAAGCCAAAGAGTCAGCCATTACTTCTGCCTGGTTACCTTAGCAACTACAGTTGAGGTCATCAGTGACATTTTAGTGTAAGATATTTAAATGGAGAGAGGTGGAGGTCTTGACTTTGGACCACACTGTAATCAAAAACTTTGAGTGGAAAAGCAACTTCGCTGCAGTGTGAACAAAGTGTTCTACAAACAGATAAGCTAAGCGTCTAAAAAGCCTCTATGCATACACACACACACTGTATGCTTAGTAACTTTGACTCTGTGCGCCTTTTAATTAACTTTTAATGATACTCTACAGCATGAAGAGTGAATTAAGAACATTTATGTGAAGGAATGTGTGCCGCTAGTGCATGTATGTGTCTGTTTCCAGGTCTTATTTTGAATCTAAGAAATAATTTCTCCGTGACTCGAGAAGGGTTTAGTTGTTCTGGACATGTACAACATCTGACACCCATATGCGCTTGGTGGCTGTGAGATAAAACCTCACTCACTTGGTCACATGATTGATTATCTAGTAAAAATGACAAAAATAATCCAATCCAGGATTCTAAATACATTCTGAATAAATAATACATGCATGCATACTTTAACATGACCATGCATTCATTCAGATGAGATGTAAATATGATGAATCAGTGCAATGCATTTTAAAACTGGTCAGTTTAATTAATTAATTATTTTTTTTATTGTGTTTTACTTGTGTGATTGACATGGTAAAATCACCTTCATGAAAAAATGAATTACTCTGTTCTTTTTGTTTTAATTGATGGAGCAGATGTCTCAAAATGCATTGCTATATAATGAAGATTCATGTTCACCACATGATTAATTCTAATAACTTTGGTGATCCTGTGCCTTTTGATCTAGCATCATCGGGACATTTCCTTCGGTCCAGTACTTTCAGTTTATAAACAACCTTGAAAACTAATGACATTCCAACCCCGTTTCTAAGAAACTTTGTTTATTTTTTACTAATTTGTGTACATGACCACATTGTCCTGGCAAATAGTCGCTGCCTGGATTATACTCAACATCGTTTGTTTGTGTGAATGAAACACTACATTTTCTGTACCGTGCCCGAGTCACATGGAGGTGGTCTGAGTGGATGGAGGGCATCCAAAGTGCAGGACTGTAACACCAGTATCCAGCGTTCTCGCCTAGACCCCGCTGACCCCACAGTCACACAGACTATAGTCTGTACTATACTGCAGCCAACACCACGGACTTCAACAACAATGACAAAGGACAGCCCGGCTAACAACTGAAAGACATTGAAATTATGCAGCTATTTCCAAGGGGGGAATGTTCATAATATGACCAAACCAGCATGGGCATCAAATGTAGCATCAACATCAACAAGTTTTATGACAATTCACCCAGTTTAAGGATAACAAGGACATTGTTACACTGCCAAAGCAATACTGGGAGGACTAGCTCCAACTTGTGTTACATTTTAAGTGAAGTAAGACGACAAAAAGCTGGTGAATCAGGTTCCTTTCAATGCTAAATGTTTACTTCTACTTTCCCGAACTGGAAACTGGCTGAGCCTGGCTGAGCAGACTACAAAATACATCAGTTTAACAGATTCATGCTACATACTACTACAAAAAATATTCATTTGTCTGTAGTAGTAGGAGGTCCTGAATGCAGACAATGTCTTCAAAGGCTGTAGTGGAGTAGCAGCAGCCTCAGAGTCTCAGAGTCTACAGTGTCTAAATCTAAAGTATATTCGCTGTATAAATAAATAATCACTTTCAACTGCTGCATGGAGTTTGCCTGCAATTATTTTGACATTTTTTTTCAATATAGCACTAAAAAAATGAAGCACTACAAAATACTTGGGTGCAATCTAACGTGTGTGTGTATGTGCAGTGTGTGTGTGTGTGTGTGTGTGCGCAGTGTGCGTGTCTGTGTTAAACAGTGGATTTTGACTGCACGAATACTCATTTATCATCCTTGAAACTGTCCTTGAATTCCAGTGTCCTAGCCATTGTAATAAGCTGGTGTCACCTGTTTCAGGCATCTTGTTAGCATGGATACGTGGTGAAGGACATATGAAAATGAAAGAAGTTAAACAACACTGCAGTAGCCACTATACACAGGTTTGTATACAACAGCAATAACTGACTACAAAAGCTGCCTAAAGACATAAAATAAACATTAACATAAGCATAAAGTCAACCCATCAACCAAAACAAAGATCACTAAATTTACAATATATGCACACACCATCCATGATATTACTACGAACTCAGAGTAACGTGTATGATAACTACAGTACATTGTATCTACTGACACATCGGTCTGTACGTGTGTGTTTGTGTGTGTATCCATTCCTGATTTTTATCCTTAAAAATATACGGGTTCAATTTTAACATGCTAGTTGAGCTTTAGCTGAGAGGTTTGGAAGAGACTTTAAACGGATGGACAACCCTTGCAGGCAAAGTGAAACAAATGTGTGTGTTGACTTGTGACTTTCTTAAAGCAAATGAGTGTTATCTCAGCATTCTATCTGAATATAGATCACCCAGCTAAATGAGGACAACAGCGGTTGCATTCCACCTCATATGTCGCAACACAATCTCAATTACCCGCACTAGTGGGCATAATATGAATGGAGAATTTATGCAAACATTTTTAATGCACTATTACCATTACTATCACCACTGCTGCTCCTCTATTTATGCAATAGGTGTGTGCATGTGTTTATGTCTGGATGCTTATAGTTCAAAGTTGTGGAAAATTCTTCTTTTCTTGCATCAAGGTTGAATTACAATGAGATTTGCTGTGAGGGGAAATTGTTTTGTAATGTAACTTGTCTCCCTTGATGTGCAACTGAGCAGACCACTGAATCGACTGAGGAGAAACTCAATGTCACAACAAAACAACAGGCGACAGGATTTTTACGTCAGAGCAAACAAGAGCCCAGAAGGAACGAGAAAGAAAGAGAAAGAAAATACAAAAAGAGGGAATAAACACAGAAGAAACGGATGGACACCCATCCTCTAGAGTCATTTAATCCTCCTGGTTCTCTGTAGAATACAAGGGAAACCAGGGTTAAACGTTTGCTTAGACTGTTTCTCTGAAGATTAGCCAATCGAAAAAGGAAAAAAAAAAGTGGAAAAATGACACAGCTGCAGGCGGCCTCGTGAGTGATGACCCTCTTATGTCTTCTCTGGAGATGTGGAGGAAGCTCTTGTCCCACTCTGGCACTATCACAACCTCCATTTAGTCAAAAGATGGCACTAGCACCACGCCTGTGCACCACAGCCTTTTATTTTACAGCCAGAGAGAAAGTGGGGGAAACAGAAGAGAAAGAAGGGGAGATGCAAAATGATGAAGAAACTGACGCATGGAACGCACCGAGAGAAGGTACAAGAGCGAGTTATAAAGCGAGAAAGAGTGTGAGAGAGACCTGTGTGTTGTTGCGTAAGAGCCTGATTTAGCAGGTAGTATAACTGATTTAGAACAGCAGAGTGAGCTAAACCTGGGCCCATTGCTCAGGCGGGGGGTAGGAACTAATCCTCCACTGCTGGTGGAGAGAGAGGGATCATTTTACATCGCCGCTCCCCCTGGACTCCTCCCTAAAAATCTGAAGTGACTCAAACTCATCATCTACAATATAGCCAAAGCAGTGGAGCGAGGAAGCATATTCCTATCGGGCATAAGTGCTGTCACAATCACTTAGTGCGTTTGCCGCTGTTCGAGGACGGTAAAGTGGACGAGGAAAGGAGGTGGAGAAGATGCTCCTTCTGGCAGATGGAGTCCCTGATTGTTTTCCTCTAACTGACGGCTTCAAGTCCAGTTTGGTGGAGCAATTTCTTGAAAGCCGAGAGGTCGCTAATCTAGGAAAGTGTTGAATGTAATCTTATTACCTAACATCTGTTTGTCTGTTCAGTCTAGTCTTACTGTGGTTTTCATGCGATCTCAAATGGTACATCATCAGCTTGTTCTTCATTGAAGCTACGGGATATGTACAGTGATTCAAACCCCAGATTTAACATTTGCCATGGCTGCACCTCAATCAGTGTCACAGTACAGTCTAACAAACATGGATCCACTGGACATGCCCCAGTTCTTTTCAGCCCAGCCCAAGTGTGGGGGAACAGGAGGTCACCTGGAGCCAGAAGATCCTTCGTGGAGAGGGTGCACAAGCTTTCCAGTAGTTCTCAAAAGCTATATATTAATTTCTAAGTGGTGCCTGGTAAGGATCAACGAGAGTTGGGTGTTTCCACTGGACTGCAGCTAATTGCTCCTAAATCAAGATGACATCATTTACATAATTTCCCTGTCTTTGCTTTTTCCTGTATCAAGTGACTCTGCCCCGGATGTTTCTCCTGATGCTGCCAATGTCATCGACCCGCAGAGCCAGAGCACCCACGCAGCTATAGATGGAGCAGACCTATTATTTTTTTTCCCTTTTTTTAAACTTTGTTAACAATACAGTAATATTACGATACGGTTTTAGACAGGTGTATCCAAAACATGAACCACACTTAAAGAATAATAATTACTGTTACAGAAGAAATGCAAAATAATTTAATGCATTAAAAACCATAATGTAGTCACCGACTGTCGTTTAAACTCAAACTGTGGGTACAAAACCGTCTCCAGAGCTGCGGGGCTCTCCAGCTCTGCAGGGCGATGTTTCTCTCTCCTGAGCCTCGACTCAAGACTGCGTCTCTGAGTTCTCTACGCAAGCGCTTGAGCCTGTTCATCTCTGCTCTTCACCCAACCCTGTTACTCTCAGTTCAAGAGAGCTGCTTCTGCTCCAGTTTCTCCGAAAAAGTCTCCAGTTTGTCTGGTCCAGATTGCTGGTTTCTAGCTTGCTGGTCCAGCTTGCTTGCTGTCTGTCACCCTCACGCTGTTCAGACTTCCTTGTGTTGCTTGTGTTACTTTAGAGTTCAAACAACTCCTAGACAACTCCTACTTGACTCTACCTTGCTTCCCCCTTTTGATGCGTGCTTTTTGGTCCATCTTCTGCAAGTCCTTGTCACATTGCCACTAGTCATTGTAGCATCTGTTGATGAAAAGTCTACAAATAGACAATTTTCCATTAATAGTTGCAAAGCTTCAAGGGATTTGACACTGGGAGGTCATCGGAGTGGGTTCCTTACAGAAATAACATGATCAAGAGACAATGTCGTAGAAAGGGAACATGAGTGAGACAAATAAAGTGGCATCTGTGTTTGTGAGGCTTGTAATGACAGTTTAATGAGTGTGATAATCATAATCTAATTTGACGATGCATTCATTTGTGACTGCAGGGACTCTTCTTTTCTCCTCTCCTCGGCTCCTCCTTCCCTTGCCATGTTGCAGTACTTCCAGCTCCAGCTTCCAGCCTCACATTTGAATCTGTTCCCCATTTTGTTTCCTCTCATGATTTTTCCTTTAAAGCACCCAACTCGACTTCTCTTCATCAAGTTTACTTCAGCGCATTTACGACCAAGCTGTTCTCTTTCACCGTTTGATTCACTCTCCTCTTCCCCATGCATCCTCATACTTTTCTCCAACTATTGGCCAATGAACCCCGTGAACTCACTTGATTTCGTTTCCTCACTCCACTCTCTCCTCCTCGATTTTCACTCAACTTCTTTAACCCTCCCTTCGTCACAAAGTCTCACTGCTCTCTCCCATTTTCTCAATACCCGCTGACCACTTCAAAGTCCAATTTCTGTGTCACAAAACTTTAACAAATAGGTCTTTTAGTACACTTTACTACACTTGTGTCTGGAAACAGGCAATGGTCTGGAAGCTAGGGAGTGTTTTAACACCATTTACTCAGGTGGCAGCTCAGTTGTCCCCAAATTTTAAGTTTGGAAACACCTACTCTTTGAAGGGCCATGTGTTCTCCCCTGCACGCTGTGTTCATTTTCCTTTTTGCCCTGAGCTTAAATACTCCAGTTCCAGACATAAATCCAGCGAAACCAACTGATTTTTTTCCTCAGCTCTATTTTCACTCAAGTTTTTCCTTTTTCTTCTTCTGCTCTTGCTGTTTTCCCATCTCACCAGTTTTTTTTCTCATGCCAACATTGTTGTATTTTTCTCTACTACTGATCCCTCTTCCTTTTGTCACTCAATGCTCAATGCGGTCTCCCCACCCACATTCCCTCATTCATCCCTACTGTTCATTTTTGATCAAACATTCAATCAGTGACCCAAAGGCAGAGAATTATTGTGAAATGTAGGTCAGTGCTACAGTATGCTTAACAAAATTACAAAAGTAATCACTCTTACAATACTCACTCATATAATACATAAACAATTGTTTTGAAGATGAGGAGCTAATGCTTGCAATGTTTATTCCTTAATTTATACTTGGGATTAAATTACAATGACAGCCAGAGGTTATATCAAAAATGTGTGTGAAATTACTTTCTGACCATGCAGGAAGTCAAATATGCATCATGTTTGTAGTAGTTTGTAAACCTCTCCTGTCCTCCCTCCTTCTTATTCTGCTCTCCACTGCCCTCCTTCCCGTCCTCATTGTCTTTATGGAGGACAGTGATCGATGTGCTGCTCTAGTAGACTGTGACGAGGTGAGGAACTCTGGCCTCTGGTGGTGTGTGCATATGTGTGTGTGTGTGTGATGATCTTAAGTGTTGATTGCGTGGGTGTGCACTATTTGCGTGTTTGTATGGGATGGATACTCTGCAGGAAGGAATTCATCTGATGTCAACTTGTCTGTGAGGAGTACATGTGTAGTATACAAATATATACTGAAGAATGCAAAATGTTTTATGTCACTTTGTTTGTGTGTGGTGTGGGTTTTGTGCTTGTGTGTGTGTGTGTGAGAATGTATGTGTGCTTGTGAGTGTGCGCGGAGAGTGTTTGTAACTGTCAAAATAATGATTCCACTACTCAGTTTTTGTTGCTCTTGCAGTGAACTGAGTCAATAACTATGATAAATCCAGAGTCCAGTTGCGTCTCACTGTGTGCACGCGCATACACACAAACATATAACTGTCATACTTCTGCTCTCTCTCTGTTTGAAGCAGCCGTATTGATTGCTCTGCTATGAAAACTCCTGTAAGGAGTTTGTCATGGTTTTCTTCGCTCATTGCTTCTACCTCTGACAGCTCAAAAAGCTGTTTAGGTTTTGTTTCTCTGGGCAAAGGTGAACACACACACACACACACACACACACACACACACACACACACACACACACACACACACACACACACACACACACGTACTTGATGTCAAACTCTGGCACGTGTGCAGGCCTTTACAAACATGACTTCAAGCATGGGCCTGGACTTTGTTGAAAGACCCAACAGACCCGACATTAACTCAACATCAACCAAACACAAACTTAACAATTATTTTATCCAGTCAGTTGTTTATTTAATTAACATTTTTAACAACAATAGCGGTGATGAACTATTGAGGCGCTGGCTGCCATACTTAATGCCATGCCACTCATGTCTATCATTTCTTTGCCAGCTGACTTACCTTAGAAGATGAGGATGAACCTGTCACATTTGCCTCTCTGTTCCTCCCTGCAGCCTCATGTCCACCTCTCCAGGCCCCTTCATTGTCATTCTCCACCTGCCCAGCCGATGCTCTCAGACTTTTCCACCTGTCCCAGTCACCTGACTCCCTCATCCATCTTGTCACCTGTTTCTACTTTCCCTCATCAGCCCTGCACTATATAACTGGCCCATTTCTACTCTTTGCATGCCAAGTTGTCAATGCTGCTTATGCCTTTGCTTTCCAGCCATGAACCTGTACCTGATATGCTCTGCTTTTTTGCTGCCTGTTCCTGACCTGCTTACCTCTTATTCCCCTCTTTCTATTTATCCTACTACCTGCTTCCCTGAAGTGTATTTGAATGCATTTGAATCCTCCTCCCCCCTCTGTTGCTGGAATTCACCAGTTCTGTCAAAACCTGGTGTGGTTTCTGACCACCTGAACTCTTGTGCATTTGCCAGTCTGCTTGATTTCGCTCCTCCTTCTCACGTTTCAATGATTATGGAAGATGAGAGCAACTTTCGATCGCCAGATTAAGTATGTTGCTTATCATTACATAGCTTTAAGAAACTGAGCTGATTCAAGGTTTTATAACCGATATATGAAGTTTACACAAACACATGACAACAGAGCGCATATAAACATACTTGAGTAAGACATACTCCATGAGCATTAGCAGATGCTTTCAATAGCCTGAGGTCTTCATTGGTACATGGTGTAAATAGAATCATTGAAGGTAATCACATCACATTTGCTACTAATGGAAATATTGTTGTTACATTGTGAGCTACAAAGACGTGAGATTAGGTAGAGAAAAACACTTACGATGTGAGATAGGGACATCATGAGGTGATTGAAAAAAACACCTCATGATGTCTGGCACTCTGCATCTTGGCAACTAGTAGTTCCCATGGTGACAGAGTTGGCACCAGTGATAACGATGACATCAGCTGATTATGCTGATGATGATGATAAAGACGAAGACAAAAATGGAAAGGATGGAGATGGCAACGACACTGTGATGATTACACCTCCCTAATGTTGATAGTAATTACTGTACATATGATACACTTTATGGCTCCCTGCCTTTTGCTGAGCTTTCCTCCCGGGTGTTCAGAGTCTCGGGCTGCGGTGTGGAGTACTCCCCCCCATGGTTAGCAGTTATTCAAAACAGTGTTCAAGGGCACTTCAGCAGGGTAGATCGTTAGTGGCACAACAGGAAGCACAGCCTTATGATTAAAGGAGTAGCTTTCTAACCACTGGGCCAGTTGACCAGCCTTACATACGTATTATTAGGGCAAAGCAACCTTTTGCAGGCTAAATATATTTCTGTGATTGTTCCCGGCCCACCTGGTGTGAGCCTGGTTGAACTCTCTCAGGCTTGACACATTTTTTCTTTTAAACCCAGAATAAGAACAACGAAGCAGTGTTAACACACAGTGTGTCAAAAAGCAAAACAGATGCAGGAGAGGTGAAAATGAAATTAGCAGTGAGAAAGTGAAGGAGGAGGTATGAGACACTTTACATCTGTTAGCACTGAATACATAATAATGTGTTTTGTTACATTTTTAATCATGTGAAAATTTGTGCAGGTATAAAAAAAATGAGGGTATGGATCATAAAACGACACAGTATATTGCATCTGTATGTCATGCTACATGCTTTGACCTATAGGTGGGATTGGGATGGATAGAAATAAAGTGCATTTAAAGTGCAGGATGACATGTGAGAGAACTTCCTGGTCGTGGCTGGAGCTGTGTGAGGTATAATGTGAGCAAAATCAGCTGTTTCTCTCTGTTTGTTTGTCTCAGTGACTCCTGATATTCAGACAGCAGTAGTGGATGGAAATGCAAAATAATTCTAATGTTCTTTTGCTAATGGGTCATAAAACAGGCCTGGTCACACATACAACTGCATATATACTGGCAACTTATGTAGAGTTTGTTGTCAAACCAGAAATTCAAATATTGTGAATATCATATCAAATCTTCTCTTTCCGCTCATTGTTCAAATCCAAATAAGTCTGTGCCAGTCTGGATGAATACAGTGAGAGAAACACTGCACGCAGAGAAAAAGAGAAATTGAGAGAGATTAAGCTGTGAAGGTATCATTGCATTGTTACTGTACAGAGGGAGAAAGAGAGAGAGACGTTGGAGGTGACAAAAGTTGCGCAGAATGAAGAAAAAGAAAACAGAAACCTTGAAAATCACAGGATATAAATGACAATAGCATTTATTTCCCCCTTGAGTGCCACCAGAGTCACAATTAAATTCCACTGTCAAAACCTCTGGCACAAAAAGTCCCCCTTTGTTTTTTCTCATTTCCTCGTGCGTTTTCCGACCTAGGACTCTCTTTTATGGAGAAAATATTCTTTTTCTGGCAGACTAGAGATTGAATGGCACCCAAGAAATAATGAATAATCTTTGAGAGAAGAATGGTTTTCCTATCTCTCTTAAATGGAGTGTTGGCTTTCCTCTGTCCTTATGTAATTCCATTAGTTCTTTGATATAGACTATAGAGTGACTATGAACAGGAGTGTGTGTGGAGAGATGACTTTGACAGAATGTTATGAGCTGATATTCATATCAGAGGACAAAAGGAACCCCCACACTGCTGCAAAAAAAGTCTCTGTAGAGTCGTATGAGGCAGAAAAGTAGGAAAAAGTTAGCACAGCCTCATAGCATGTTTAACGATGCGTAGCTGGTAACACTTTGGATGGCATGATGGATCGCATCACAGCAGGAAGGTGTTGTGTTTGAACCCAGTCCAGCTCTATGTGTCGAGGTTGCACATTCTGTCAAATGTTTATGTTTGACATGCGGTTCTGATGAAATGGAAACTCTAAATTACACGGAGGTGTGAATGTGTCGTCTGCCCCGTGGCCTTTTGAGGTTGTAACCTACCTTTCACACACTGCTTGCTGGGATAGATTCCAGCCGCCTGCGACTGGATGGATGGATGGATTCATTTCAAAGAGACCTCTTTTCTCTGATGCTGCTTTTACTTGATACATGTTGGCTTTTTTTTTTCTGTTTTGTTGTACAAGAATGTGAGAACTGTGTGTAAAATAATGCATGCAGCTGGTCGGATAGATCAATAGACGTAACTTACTGTACGCAATTTTGAAGTACAGGAATACAATACTGCTGACACATTGTATGGCATGTGCGGTTTCACTAAAGACACAAAAATCCAATCACAGACACACACAAGCAGACAAGTACACAGTTAATCTGAGTGGGGACAGAAGATCAAATAGATGCTAGTAAGATGAGATCAAAGGCGAGGTGGATAAGGCATGAAATTGTTCCTCTGACAAATAATGAGTACTGTATGGGTGTGTGTGTCTGTCTGCGAGGTACAGGTGCTTTCTAGATGCTTGGTTTTAAGCAGAGAACAGTTTTGCAGTTTGCCGTGCAGCCAACATTTCATGAAGACTTCCAGCACAACCTCATTCAACCCCAGTAACTTTTAAATAGAAGAGAAGCCCACGATGGACACGCTGGACTGTTGAGCTTAGGAACTGTGAATTTCCATGCACTTACTTTTGTCAGCTGGTAAAAGAAACCCCCAGATGCACAGGACACAGGGACATATGTTGTTGTTGGATCCCAGTTGTCACTCTCACACACACACAGACACACACACACACAGACACAGACACACAGACACACACACACACACACACACACACACACACACACACACACACACACAAAACAGAATTCACCTGCAGTGAATACCTCATGAGCTCCACATGACATCCAGTGCTTCACCTGTCAGCTTCAGAAAAGGATCTTATTTGGAGACAGATGCTTGCAGTCAGATCAAATGTTGCCAAGATGCCAAAACTGCTTCAGGGTCTCCCGGAGTGGTAGCTAGTGTAGTTAAGGCAGTACTTCTCAAATTTTAACTATAACTATAAATTCCCTAAATACATCCCTAACAAATAGCCTATATGCAATGAAGCAAGGTACACTAGCACAGACGTAGAGACAAATAAAAAGCTTAAAGCAATTGCTGTTAAATTGTCAGTAAGGCCGATGCATCACTGCATGGAAAACAATTTGCTGTTAAATTTACAAATTAAACGTGGCCAACAAATCAAACACTAATCTCCTCAGAACTTTGTTTCTGCTAAGACAAAGACTCCACGTATACCTAATCACCCTTCATGACATGTCATAGTTCGGGATAATAACCTTAATTAATGGGTGTTTTGTTTGGGGTTTTTTGTTCAGCAATCGCTTTGTCAGGACAGGTGTCACCTTTCATAAATTTTGCTTATCTCCACAATGAAAGTCTTCATTAGCAAGTACGTCAAGCTGACACACTTTATTGAACACTTTTAACTGCTTCAGTTCTTTTTATCTTCTGATTAACTCACTAATTGCCCTCTCTTTCTACTCTCCAAAGAATTTTTAAAGCATTGTTAGCAGTAGGTTATTAATTGAATTAACAATACTATGCACATGAATATATGACAACCTAATGTATTCCTATTTTGAACTAATTAAACTGAAAATGTAATTGATCCCACCCATGGCGAACCAAAATGTGTGAAACTGGAAAAGGGTTTGTCAAAATTAGCTACATTCTCACTGCAACTGTGACACATACCTTTGTATTATCATTTCAATGTCTGCACGTGGTGCTTTATAATGCTGCTTTAGGCTACAGTTGCTTTAAATGTCAATTCAACTACACTCGGACAACACTTAGACAATTAAGCACAAGGGCCAATAATACATAAAACAAGCTATGTACCCCACGGCGGGTGCAACCAGCAATATTAGGCTACGGAAATGAAATAACTGCCGCTTTAACAGCACAATAAAACATCACCAAAGCCGACAACAGAGACGTGCTGCAGCCATAAACACACATATTAAAGCAAACACACACAGACACACACTTTGCTAAATTGCCAGGCAGAGTAGCTGTTGCTGTCGTCCCTCTGTGCAGTGAATGTACTCTCTCTCTCTCTCTGCCTGAGCGTTATTCTGTGAGTCTCCTCCTCAACAATCTGCTCTTGGTTGGACTTCTTTGCTTGACCATCCTCAGGTCACATTATATCCAGCCTCTCTGTCCCACTGCAGGGCTCTGAGTTTGTCCCATTTTGACAACATTTTGAGCTGAATGGGGCTCTGAAGTCCTGTGTGACAGAAACCGTCAGAAACAGCAGAAAGCCTTCACACACCTCGCTTTTCACGTTTCTCAGCAATGCAGCAAATGCAGAAGTCACCGCTGTAACACCCACTGTGAGCGTTTCAGCATTTAGCATTCAGCCACGTGCACCTGTTGGTCTCGCTGGGTAGCGCAATACATCAGTTCCTGTTACCATGAGAATGAAGGTCACTGGACGAAGGTCATGTGACTTCATCCTTTCTACCATGCCCAAAACTCATAAAATGAGGACTGTGTTGCACGACACAAAAAAGGCTTTAAATGTACAGACATGACACACGAAATGTCCTTAAAAGTGGCGAGCTATTTATACGCCATCCCATGAGATCACATTGTCTCTGCTGCAGCTGCTGATTTGACTCTTTCTTTTGTTCCATTCTCACATTGTTTATCAGCACTTTTTCACGGGACTTTTGTTTTCACTCTGTAACAGATGCCATTTCAAATGTAATGAGGTGCAATACTTGTTGGAGGAAGTGTTAAAGTAAATGTAAAAGAACTGATTTTAAGTGCACAATAATCAAAACACCTTTGCTACAGTAGCGAGGGTAAATGTAACCCGTTACTTCCACCCCTCGTTTTTGCATGTGTCTGTGCTCACATGGAGGCAAACAGAGAGTTGGTTGATAAAGACGAAACAAAAATGAAAAATAGCAAGTAATAAAATCCGGAATTTTTAATATTTGCTTCGAATTATTGCTTGTTATGAAGACAAAGCCTTCCCCTCCCTTTCCTCTGCTGTGAGATCTCTCTCACTCCATCCTCTACCTTGCTTCTGTGGAAGCTGCAGCTCGAATAAAATGATAATTTCCTGATTGATAAAAAGAGCTCGAGAGGGAACCTGCGGGCTTCTGAAAGAGAAAAGGGGCTGAATTTTGCTTCATGGACTCTCTATACTTTTCTCACTTCAAACTTGGGTCTCCTGTGCATCCTACTTCACAGTGCTGCTGTTTCCCGAGAGACATTAAATAAGCACTTTGAAACACATGGAAATAATATATTTTACAAAGCTACAAGTAGCACGAACAATTTAACAACAATCAGGAGTTATGTCATTCTCTCACACTGATCATGTTGTTCCTCAGTGAAGCATTCTCGGCCCTACTCTTTTTTCCTTTGTACATTCTCCCTCTTGGAAACATTATTAGTCAGCATGATGTCAAATATCCTTGTGATGCAGATGATACATTATTCATTGTTCCTTGAATGCCCTTATTACCTGTCTCACTGATACAAACATTTGGACGACTAAACATTTTTGAACATAAATGAGCGCAGAACTAAATGACGCTACACGTATGATCAAAAGCAGAAAGAAGGAGACTGCAGTCAAACTGATTTAGACACAAGTGAGAGTGGTTTTACACTCTGACATAGATTTCATTTGCCATTTTAAAAAGGTCACAAAAACATAATTTCTTCATCTTAGGAAGATTGCCAAAATGTGTCCATTTTTTACTCTATGCTGAAAGGCTGACACATGCTTTTATTACAGATTTATATATACTGGAAGGATGAGCATTCTACCACAATTCGAGTGCAAGAAAAGCACTCGAAATGTGCAATCCGACCAGTTTCAGGGTGAAAAGGTAAAGCGTTTGAGATGAAACACTGCCCACTGAGTGGTATACATTACTCATAGGGGAAGATTAACATATAATATGTTACTTTCTATCGAGGCCAACTTCAACTTTCTGCCTACTTTCTCTGCTGTGATGTATCCTGCTGACTCGCCTGTAGAAAGTGAGCGGCAGTGGACCGCTCACAGTGAAGCACTGGCTGTGAGGTGAGTCAAGTGGCAGGAGGCTAACAAGGTCCTGTTAGAAACAAGAGGGCTGTCTGTTGAACTCTGATAGCCCTGACCTTTTATTTTATACTGTAACAGGCTTTCATGAGAGTGGAGTGAGAGGTGTGTGTGTGTGTGTGTGTGTGTGTGTGCGCGTGTGTGCATACACAAGTGCATGAGAGCATCTCGTTAGATTGTGCTATAAAGGATGGTGTTACTGTTTCAACAGTATGATTGACAGGCAGGGAATCAGGGTGCAATTTGGCATGTGATTCCACAGCAGCTCGTGTGTGAGCGTGTGCGTGTGTGTGCGTGTGTGTATGCCTCATTAATGATTGAGTCTGAAGAGAGAGTTCTTTGGATCAAACATTTAGCTGAATCACCAACTGCTGAGCTCATCACACACATACGCACACACACACACACACACACACACATACACACACACACACATGCACACCTACTACTAACACACAGACACACACAAATACACAAAATATATAAAATATTATAGCTATCTTCCATGTCTTGATCCCTAAATCCAGGAGGCTTGTCAATGCCAAACAGAGCTTATGAAAAGAGCTTTTAAGTTTTTGAAAGAAGTGCTGAAGAAGTGCATTAGGTCCCTTCTGTGTGTATTCATGCATATTTGTGTGTCTATACAGCAGACACATGAGCTGATGATGTTTCCGTTCATTGTTCCTTCAAATTGCTTGTTCTTTTCACACTGGCAGCGTTCTGCAGAGCCCCCCCATAAGCCTGGAATCATGTGTGTCATAAAACAGACTGGCAGTTTACTGTGAGCAAAATTAATGTTTGGCATGTTCACACAGGCAAAATGATGAGTTTATGACAAATAACTTCATTTTGCCTCCGTGTCCGCAGTGCGGTCAAGCTAAATCTTTAAACAACAGTGCAATTAACTGCTCTGCAACCATGTCATCATGCAACTAGAGTGACACTGACAGGGTCTAAGGGTTTGTTTTTTTTTTTTTTCCCACACGTTTTTGGTGGATTAGCTAACAAGGATGTGACCCCTATGATCTATCTATTTTCATATCAGCTGTTCACGTTTATCCAATGGCACGGCTTCAGTATGAGCCTATCATGTCGCTGCTGTCTTTTTATAATATTAGATTCTCTCTGTCTCTGCTTTACTATGTTCATGCTGCTGTCACATGCAGCCCTCCACCTTTCCCTTTTTGCTGAGTCATCAGTTTCATCATTTCATCAGTCTCATCATCCCATCAGTCTCAGCAGAGTCATCAGCCACCACCACCATCGGTGTCTGGACTCCATGGGGGGATTTGCAGACGCCCCTCGATTACAAACTCTCCCTGTAGAGTCTAAGCATCAAAGACTTTCTGATAAGACTTAATTATCACATATCATCTGTCATAATAAACAATTATCTTTCATTCACTTGTCTCTGCTGATTGGATTGTTATTCCTGGCAAGTCCTGTTTGCTTCCATAACTTTAAACTTTCTCCATCCGGCATGAATACCATTAGATCAGAAGTTGCAGAGTTGCTCGCTGACATATCAGCAGTTTGACAGCCTTTGCAAACACACCAAATTAGATAATGTTTGAAGCACAGTGCCAGCCTAATTAAGATACTGTACCACTGCAACTGGCACATACTCCAAAAGAGAAGTTGCATAAGAGGAAAGCAAATTCTGGTTGTTGACCCAAGACGACAACACTCCCTCAAACATTAATTTAAGTGTGTTTAAACACGAGTGCACCAGTGTGTTTTGTTTTGTTGTACATTAAAAACCAAAATATGTTTCTAGTAGAAGAATAATTTGATAGTTTCTCTAACTAGAGGTGCACTTAGAGAGCGCACACCTCTGCCAAGGTCAACAGTCCACTCCTCTGTGCAAATCTGCAAGTGTAACCACTATAAAGTGGAATTTCATATTTCGATGTGAGTTTGGGTGTGATTCGTTGCATGGTATGTTTCCATAGCTCCGATTTTGGTGATGTTACAGTTGAACCAGTTCTCCCGCGAAACAAAACCGCTGTCCCTGAATGCTCCATAATGATGCTTTCTGTATGACGTTTGAGCCGCTGCATGTGTCGGCTAACGCTATCGTTATCATTAATGAACGTTGTACCATCTACTGGATTTTAAGATGTTTCGCCAGGGCCCGATCTCACAATGTTAATGAAAGTGAGAAATAATTTATGTATTCATCCCGTGATTACAAAATTTAAAGGGTTCTCCCTTGGCTCATGCTACACCCTTCTATCGAGTTTCCTGGTTTGTTTATGTTTTTACTATCCATCTCCTAGAAATGTAGATATCATAAACCAAAAGTAATTCAAACTTATATTACTGGGCATTTGTCGAGCTGAGCCTAATTCTCTTTCAGTCTCTTTTTGGCCCAAACACAAACGCGCGCACACACACACACACACACACACACACACACACACACACACACACACACAAATACACAGGGAACAGGCGGCCTTTGTGTGTTTAATGTCCTATTGATGAAAGGCTACCTCAGAGCTTTGTATCTGTCATATATCTGTTCTGGTGTTTTGTTACCACGCTGCTCCATAAAAAACTTAAAGTAAAAGCATTTATAGCCTTTGGAACTCAGCGGTTTCCCAACAGCCAAAAAGGTTCATATGAGTGAATCTGAGTGGCAAACTTCTAACTATGCCATGCACACATGCACACATGCACACATGCACGCACACACACACGGCTATAATGACAGAAATGTGCATATGGTATGTTTCACATAGTGTGTGTGTGTGTGTGTGTGTGTGTGTGTGTGTATTGATCTGTGGAGACGCTGACAGAAGTGCAGTCACAGATGGGGTGATAAATTGGTCACACTCCACAAAATGTGTCCCAAACTGGATAGCTCATCCCTTGGTTGCCTGGGAAACACCTTTGAGTGACAGTGACACTGTTTATTTATTTATTTACTCTCTCTCCTCCTTCTTTTGCTTATTCATACTTCTATTACTATCTTTAAACCCAGTTGGTAAAATAAATGTTTTGGTATCTTTCAGAATTTCTCATTTATTAACATGAAACCGAATGTTTTTCTTTTTTAAGAATTTGCAGTATCTCTTTAAAGGCTCTGGCTAGCATTCATAAGCACTACATAAACGTTTAATAAATGGTTGACAACACACTATAATAGTGTTTTCCAGCAGAAATAAGACGTGTTTTAACATTTTATATTGTTACAACTGTGTTTTACTAAATAAACTAGAGGAGGAGTTACACCTGTTGACAAATGCATTCATACACTTGTATTAGTGTGTGGTTTGTGCTACCAAAGTTTAAACTTTTCAGTAATGTTTTCATAAAGCTGCAAAGTTTGGGTGGTAAGAAGAAGCGTGTCTCTTTAATGTGGTTCAGAAAGCTCTGATGGCTGCTGCGTCTCCCTATGTGCTCGTGTGTGTCTGTAATTTCCGGATAACAAATTATTTAGCATTTTGAGACGAGATGATTTCCTTTAGTTTAGTTATAGTAATGTAGAAATAATTGGCTGTTTTGTCCTAACGATCTGTAACTTTAGTAATTTCATTGATTTTTTTTTTTTTTTTTTTTTTTTTTTTTGCAATCATGTTAAATGTTTTCTGCTTTGTTTAATTTAATACAACAACTGAATTACTTTAATCACCCACTGTTTCTTATTTACTTATTTTTTTCTGCTGGGTATTCATCCTTTACATTCCTTGTTGTGTTTCCTTACCTTAACCTCTTCTAGTCCTGCCATTATATCCTCCTTAACCTTCCCTCCAGCTTTTCACCCTTCCTCTATTTCCCCTTCCTTCGCCTTCATCCTCTCCCACTTCCCTCCTTTCCTCCTCTTCTCTCCGCCTCCCTCTCACTCACACTGGGCAGTCTTCCAGGCAGATTGTATGTGGTGCTGTCTGTTGCTCTAATTCACCCTGACAGGACATTCATCATTAGTCACAGCCCTTAATGCTGCACCGCTGTTAGGGAATTCTGTTCCTCCTCAAGAACTGTGATGTAGGCCATATATACAGTATGACCATTAGAAGACAAAATATTTCCACATTTTCTGGGAACTGCCCTCGCACATAGGGCACCTGCCTCATGAAAGAGCAGCACCTCGCAGCACTCACACACCTGTGAGACCCTTGCTTCCGTGGTGCAAAAAAACTACATTTGAAAAAGAAAAAAGAGAAACAATGACTTATTTATGAGGCGCTAAAGAAATCAGACAAAGTTTGACATTGGAGCAAAAGTCTCCCTGCAGAAAATCTGAACTTTTAAACACAAACAGACAGAGTAAGCCTTCCACTGACTGGCATAGGCAGTTTAACTTCATTATGCTGATTTCTGAATTGAGCAACGTTCAGTAGAGTCCATCAGTAGGAATTAAATCCATCAAACGCAGGTCCAACTAAGCTTCATCTTCGCTCCCTCTGATGTGGATCGTTGGCTGTACTCACTTGTCAGGCCTGTTCCTCCATTCATCCTCCCCACTGATTATTCACTTTAGGATGCTAGCGCCTCCACGCCTAATTAATTCGTACAGCATATTCTGCTGCCAATTTCAGATTTTGTGGTGGTTGCACGCGCAAAGACGCGCACACACGAAATGAAAACAGACGGCGCACATGTGCTTGAAACACATGGATAAATCTGGATTGCACATATACTAAACTTGCACGTAACTGACACACACACACACACACACACACACACACACACACACACACACACACACAACCTCTTTGTACCTCATCCACGTACAGATAGGCAAACTATTAAAATGAAACTACGACACACTCACTCAGCAGCTCACACAAAGTGAATATTTGAGCATACCCCTCTAGAGTGAATAGAGTGTTTGACTAATTATTTAAACCAAGAGTGTCCAGGGTCACTCACTGCCATCTCCAGCCCTCCTCTGCTATATTAATTCCTAATAAGAAGTAATTTTTTCCATTGTGCCTCTCACGACTCCCCCACTGAGCAGAGAGATGAGGTGTTTGACATCTTTTCAGCCTTTGTGAGAATAAATTGAGGATAATCTTATTTTTGCTATTTCAAATATCCACAGGGGTGCTGCTGCCAATTAATTTAGATAATCAACTCTCTTCAGCCTCCAAGTTGCTGTTTTTGGTGTCTCATTACCTATTGCAGTCTACCTTTATATTCTCAATGTCTTTATCTCCTTTAGTGGAAATTGCGGCGCATCTAGTTCAGTTTAGGTTTATCCTTGGTTCATTCATTCCTCTCTGTCCCTCTCATCATTTTAACTGCGCTGTCTCGTTTGTGCGAGGGGGATGGGAGAGACAAGAAAAGGAGGAGGTGAAGGATAGAAAAACGGACCAAGGTGAGGCAGATAAGAGCAGGACAATAATACAGTAATGAGAACGCGGTAATTAAGCAGTTCATTTTTTCCCTCTCTCTGTCACACACAGTCTCTCTCTCTCTCTCTCTCTCTCTCTCTCTCTCTCTCTCTCTCTCTCTCTCTCTCTCTCTCTCTCCAATCAGGCTCTCTTCATAATTTTGCTTAATGATTCTCTGCAATCTATGCTCTGATCCCATGACAATTAATGAGATTAACCTTGGGATGCACAGAGACTACACAACACTCTCTCACTCTCGCTCACACACATAAACATGCATATATATATATATATATACACACACACACACACACACACACACACACACACACACACACGCACGAGCAAAAGGTTCAAATTAAAAGATCATTATTGTGATAATCATTTCATCAGACACTGGTGAACATTTAGCACATATGGCTCATATGGGGAAATTCATACATGTGGCTCTAAGGCAGGCATCTTCAAACTATTCCACAAAGGGCCTTGTGGCTGCAGGTTTTTCCTCCAACCAATCAAGAGCACGAGGTCTGACCAATCAGCTCTCTGAAGACTGAGATCAGCTGATGAAATGAGTCAAGTCTGGTGTGCTGCTGCTTGGTTGGAAAGAAAACCTTCAGCCACTTGGCCCTTTGTGGAATAGTTTGGAGATGCCTGCTCTAAGGTTTTCTCTTATTTAAGCCTGTTAAGTAGTTTCAGTGTGGCAGGTCCATGAACAGTTCAATGGTGCATTGCAGTTTTGGTGTTGAGAGATTGACCATGTCTGTGGGCCACCTCTGTGTCCAGGTTAGCCTGGTCAGTGCCTCCCCCCCGAAACAGATCTCAGTCATTATGACAGGAACAAAGGAGGAACTAAGATGAGATAGATCGATGTGTCCATAAAACATCAGACTTTATCGCAGGAAGCAACTGCTTGTGTTCTGTTGCCACCTGACTGTCATATATGTGTGTGTGTGTGTGTGTGTGTGTGTGTGTGTGTGTATATATATATATATAGCATGACCACGATCATTCCCTGAAATAAACCAAATCTTTATGACTGTAACCATGACGACAAAGGTCCAATCACCTTGGTTATCTAATCAAATGGTTTTTAGCGCACATCAATAAGAGAACTGAAGCATTTAAAAGTAATGCAAAAAATTTCAGTTTGTATCATTTGAACAAAACCTCCCAGTTTTAGCCAGTGATATCATGTGTTCCCATACTTTTAACATTTGGTTGTAATGACAATCCACAAAACAATGGGGAGCACTGCTTTTAAAGCACGTAGCAGGAATTAATATGATTGTCCAAGACCATTAATGTGCAACTATGATAATAGATTACTGTTCTAATCCATGGAAATGCCAAAAGAGCACTGAGCACGCTGTGTACTTGAGAGCACTTTAATTCACAAAATGAATACCTTTACCAACTATAAGCTGTGGCACTCAAGCATGGCATCCATCTCTACTATGAAAGTAGATAAAGCTCTATAGTGGTTGTTTTTTTCCAGTCAAGTGGGAAGGATTTGAACTGCCTATAGACAGTGGCTTCATATATACTGTATGTTCATGTTACATCATCACCCCCACTGACATTGTGCCAGAAGCTCCAGATCCTTCATGATCTGTCAGACCATATCACTGACTCATGACAGTCCAAGTGTGGACCCATATTGTTCCAGAAGAGCCTGTGTGCATTTTAACAGTAAATGCAACGACCAAATGATCTCTTGACATTGTCGGAAATTTGGTTCTTGTCTTCTTAGGACTGCAATTTGAGAGAAAATTTGAAATGTGGTGGTTCTTGCTAACGTGAGTCTCTACTGCCATTTTCTCACTATAGCATTTTTCTTTTGTACTGGAGATCCTGAAAGGTGATTAAAACTGAATTATGACTGGTATCAAATCCAGGTCAAGGTGACTTGAGGAAAGAGACAGAAAACAGACAAAATTACAGAATGGAGTGGAGAAATGAGAGTGAAGAAGGGCTTATAAAATGCACCCTGGTGGTTGAAAGGGGGATCAGGATTTATACTAAAGCCTCCCGTGGTCATGTGGGAGTCACATGCGGTGTAGCACCACGATGCAGCTTTTAAGGACGTGCTGCACTCATTCGCAAATCGCCACATAGGCAGAGATGATCACTTGATGGTAACTTGATTTCTGAAAGAGTCACGGGATGGCAGGTAGACAGTGCATAACAGAAGAATAACATGCGTGATGAAAGATAGACTATTTGGGTCAAGCATTTATGGAGGACTCTCAATTTCATGTAATCTTCATGGAGTTTAAGAAGAAGCCTTATTGCACTTTCCTCTGAGAAGAAGAAGAAAAAAAAGGACAACAGATGGAAAGAAAGTGTTTAAATGGAGGGAAGGAAGACAGCAGCCTGGAATCTAATCAAACGAAGGACACTTTGCTGATTGCCTCTTCAAAAACAAGAGGGCGAAAATTGGTTTGGTTTGTTTCTGTCATGAAGGCAAGAGACAATTGATACTAAAAATGGTTAAAATGTTGCTGGGGAGAAATGAAAGGAGCTTAAAGTGAATAACTAAATTACTCGTTCACAGATCACGAGGGGGGGAACAGCAAATGGCTAATCTGTGGCGTCAATCCCATTCCCTTTTCTCGCCTCTTCCTCCCGTCCATTCCCTCTCTCCAACAATTACAGAGCTTTTCTAAATCCATCCCTCTCCTCTTCTTTTTGCCTTCAACTCTTTCTGTCACTTCCTTATTCATGCAAAGATGCTAAAGGCCCAGAAAAGGGAAAGCCTGCACATAATGGGTTTGCTTCCAAGACACATTGACCACTAATGTAGGGTTATGCTATGCTCTATTTACTGCATTAGACACACTACATACACTAAAATAAGCCATATTTCCCTTTGTGGCTTTATTTTACATTTTCTGAAAGAAATATCAGTGAATCTGAGTGAAATAAGTATGACAGAATAGGGTTCCTCCAGCTCACATGTATTTCCTCTGCTGTGTGCACTACTTTCTACACAACTCTAAATCTTGCTGGAGTGGTACTGCGCTCCAGACAAGGCATCATCAATAAAAGCTACCAACAGATACTCAACGTGTCCGGCCATTCAAAAGTCAGGTATGAGTGAGCGTATGGGATGTTTGAGAGTCAACAGTGAGGCAGTGAAGAGGAGATTCATGGCCTCTTGAGTACACCATGCTCAGCCAAGTGCAACAATCCAACAAACAACATCGCCGGCATTAGCGGCAACAACAACCACCAACACCAGCACGAGGACATTGTCTGCAACGCAAAGTGCACCTCCAGCTAATTAAAACATAAGTAAATCAGAGCTTAATGAGTTGTAATTGTAGATAATTGCAGAGTTGTTGATGTATCATGTCTAATTGGCTTGCATTGCTGAGATAATGAGAAAAGTTTGATTACTTTATGCTAAACGTGTTAGCGTGGTAGCAGGTGTTGTTTCGAGGAGGTGTCACAAGCAATCCCATACCTCACATCTCAATCTCATCACTCAACCTCTACAGCGAAAGAGGGAATGATCTCTCCCCTGGTGTGTCTCCCAAGTCTCTAATTATACACATAAGCTAATGGGACCGCCTTTGTTCTTCTTTTACTATATTATTTAGATTATGATAGGAGTTTTATCTCATTTCAAACACGTCCTGCAGGGTGGCAGCTGTGCGAGAGTGGCTGTTTTCATCATTTTGTATTTATGACATATGTTGATATTTTTGCTAATCTCTTTTACTGATTGCGAGAATGACAAATGTCAGGTGGTGTTGTATAACAGTCAGTTTCACAGCCAAAACAGGATACTTCTCCATGTACATGTTTCATCTTCTTTGTAGTTTCAGCACATACTGAGTTTATTCCCAGGATTTAATTATCAAGTTGACACTTTCCTCTTTTTGCTTTAAATCTCCTTTCATCCCAGCCAATGTCTCTGAAGAAATACCAAAATTAATTATCTTAAAAACGGATCTACATGCTTGAATATGGTGCTTGGGATGAGTGATATTCATATTCTAATTCTGTCATCCACCTAGCCTAACTTTTGTTACTTTAAGCTGCCGTTGTCCTTAAATTCTCTGATTTATTTATCACTTTATCTGTGGATCACGTCTCTGCTATAGCCATCAAAAGCAGTTAGGACACATTTAAGCTTCAATATTCACACTGATCGATATAAAGCTGAGGACAAAAAAAAAAAAAAAAAAAAAAAAAAAATGAAAAAAGAAGAAATAAGTAACTATAGAATGAAATAAAAGCGGGGACATGAAGTTAGAGTGAACAAAAACACATAGAACTACAAAAGAAAATGGAAAAAGGCTCTCAAATCCTTAATGGAATTAATTGATCTTCAGGATGTGTGTGTGTGTGTGTGTGTGTGTGTGTGTGAGAGAGAGAGAGAGAGAGAGAGAGAGAGAGAGAGCTTTTGTGTGTGCTTTTGTGTGTATTTCCTGAAGGGGATCACGTCAATGTGGCAAGTCATGCAAGTGATTGGAATTAAAGTCAGATTATGTCCTCAGGATACAAAAGCTGTCCAGGTTCTCTGACCTGTATCTGCTCATGTGCACGTACACGTGCATGCATACACACACTGACAGCCTTGACATGCAGGGAGCAGCAGAATGGATTAGTTTACAAGACGATTTTAGTCGACAAGATGAAATTTGCCAGGAAAGAAAAAAGTTATGGTGAAATTTTTTAAAGGAAGGAAAGCATTTTGCTGAAAGTCCTATAATTAGCTTTGCTTAACTGTGGGATAGAAAAAGCTGGAGAGCCTTGTCATATTTATCTTACGAGTGTTCTTGGTTCTATTGAAAGGCTGTGTGAGTGGTGTTAAATGTCTGCAAGGTTGAGTCTGCAAGTTATCACAGTCTTGGATAGTATATCAAAAACTATCAAGTGGAGTGAATGTGAATGTTATTTCATTGTGTTCATACATTCTCCTCTTGTGACTGCTACTTTTTCATTTTTGTATACCACAAAGCAACAGATAAAAATATATAAATAAATAAATATGCAAATATTGCTTAAAAATTCAGCAGATCCCACGCCATCGCACACGCAGAGAGATGACTCAAGCTCTCAGTCTTTACTTTTAATTGTTAGATTCTTTGATACCATTTAGTTATATTGTCATTGGAGGACTCGTATTCAGTGTAGAACACTGTGGCCCATTCATTTGCTGCCAGATCTGTTAGCTGCTGCATATGAATTTAAAAGTAGAACCAGTGGCTCCTTCCCCAGCATAACCAGGATTGGAGGTGATATTGCATCCCAGGGGGACTGATCTTACTGCTGATAATAGTGGTTATCAGGCTTCTCTGCAGCCTTTGGGAGGAATATGTGGGCCCTGGCATCAATGCTTATATCAAAGTCTCGCTGCACACCTTTGATAAAAGCTACCTGAACTCTGATTCAGTGATCGATACAGATGGGCAAAGATAAGATAAATAAAAGATTTATATAACCTTCAGAAGTCTGCTTTTAGAGATGCAGGAGCAATCATGATACTCATGAATATGCAATGCTAATAGAAAGTTTTTAAAGCTTATGCAAACTTGCACAGCTCCCCCCCACCCCCCCACCCCCTTGTTTTGGTGCAATCCATTAGCAATCTCAGATTACCTTGAAACTTTCAGTGGCTTGTATCTAATAATATAAAGCTGATTAATTTGCTCTGCTGCACTTCCTGCACAGGGCCATGCCACACCTTTGTGTGTTGTCCTTAGCAGGCATCATGAAACATATGCAGTCGAACAAAAACAGCGTAATGGTGTGGTACAGGCAATGTAAATGATGGCGGAAGAAACAAAGCAGCACAGCAAATGGGAGCAAAGGACACGGAAAGAGAGGGATTGAAATGGAGCGAGCTTGATGGAGAGCCACAGTATGGTAAACTTTCAGTTGAATTTTTTTCCTCTCTGCCCATCCTCCCTTGCTACCATACCCTCCTTCTCCCCTCTCTTGCCTCCCTGCTTGGTTGGGTAATTGGATTTCAGTGGTAAGCCAGGGGTCTGCTCTCTCAGAACTTTTTGGAAGGTCAGAGGTGGCAGGGCAACACTGTGTCACAGCTAATCTGTCCCTGGACAGCTCTAGGTAAGTCGGGAGAAACGGTGCAGTATGTGAGTGTGTGTGTGTGTGTGTGTGTGTGTGCGTGTGACAGAGTGAGTACCTTAAGATTTTGTGTGAACGTGTGTGGCAGGTAAGGGTCATCCTCCTTGTGCACTCCCAGTATTGGTGGATGGTGAGAGGGAGGAAGAGAGGAAAGAGAGACAGAAACAGATATTCTGCCAAAGTCATTTATTAGGAGGTGACCCTGAAGAAGCGACTCTCCACAGACTGTAGGAGGCACTGAAGAGGAAACTCACGCACAGCAACAAGGATAAGATATTCTCAGACAAAAGGCAATGCTCATTGTCACATATCAACCTACATGAGATCAGGTGCCTTTTGAAAAAGAAAACCTTTTGAAGTACAGTTTGTTTTCAGCACTTTTTTATATTACAATAATAGCTAGCTCGATAGGTCGGTAAGATAGACATCTGCGTATTATTCCCTCTTTCTCCAGCTTTCCTCATGCAGCCACCACCCTGGCCTTGAGCTGCCACACAGATCGTATGAGAGTTGGATTCACTTTAATGTAATGGGGTCATAGCAGGTATTGTACATCACAGAGGGGAGTTGGTTATGACAGGATGACAAAACCTACGTGACTCCCCGGCCCGGGCTTTTAGCAATGAGGTTGCTGTGGGAGAATTTGTGTGGAGACATATGGTCTGACATCAGCTAATCTGTTGAAGGGACACACGAGGGAGATGTTAGCTGTAGCCTGTGTGAAAACCATCACACACCATGAAGGGAGGCAGGGATTCAATATGAGAAAGAGTACAACTTGCTGACTTGGAGATATGCTGTAAGTAGTTGCTTTTGCTTCTCAATATGATAATAATTAACTCTGAAGTGCACATTAGAAAACACATTCCTTTGTGTTATGCTGTTTGCGTTGGATGTGATGTCTGCTGGTCTTGTTTTTGAACAGGTTTTACATTATTCTTGTTCCATTTGCAGAATGTGAGCTGATACAGTTTTGTGAACAAACTCTGTGGGGCCCTGCCTTGTGGTAACTTTGAAAGGATGCATTATCTACCCGATCCCAAACTAAGTTTGATCTTTACACCATTGCCCCAAGATTTGTTTTGGTGTGTGTGCGTGCCTGCGTGTGTGTCTCATTAGAAACTGAGCAGAATATTTAGGAAGGCCTGAGAGATTTATCATACTAATGAACACTATCCAGAGGGGAAGAGACACAATTTTGAGCTCGGGAGGGAGATAGTGAAAGAGCGTGATAGGAGAGAGGGAGAAGTGAGAGAAAATAGCAGAGGAAAGGATCAGCAGAGAAAGGAAAAAGGCTTAAGTCTGTGAAGATTCTCCTGTGTTTACTTATGCCAAGTCAAACCAGAACCATGAACCTCAAAAGCAAGAACCACTGTCCACACCGACACTGTCCATTAATCCATTTATGTTATTCTTTGGTGTCAGAACATCACATCTGCTTATCATAACTTTACATTTCCCTCAGTACTTGGCACTATTTTTCACCTCATATTGCCTTGTGTGAACTTGGTGAAACACAGGCAGGAAGGAAGAGATAAAAAACCAAAGATCCATACCATTATAGTGCATGATGTTCTCTCTCGCATAGCTGGATGAATGGGTCACTGAGCTAAGCGCTCACTGGACAAAAACAAACCCTAATCTCCCAACGAGGAGACGTGTTGTTTCTGTTGTGAAAGTTAAAGCAAGAACTGGATAAAATAAAGATGACAAGTTGTTGAGGGGAGCAGTCACAGAGTCTGCTTTATACTGACTGATTGCTCTGCTCCCGTGATTGCTCACAGATGCAGGAACCTTTGCGCACGGTGCAATAATATGAGGAATAGTGCACGGCCTGTTGAGAGAGCATGGCCATGTGTTCACTCAGAAAGGGCCACGTACAGTACAGGTATGTCACACTGAAGGGCTCTGGTGCTCATCACAACATGAGTTAAACAGAAAAGAGCATGGAGAAGGCAAAGAATGATGACTGCCTCTGAAAGCTAAAACAAGGGAGTGAAGCAGACGGAGGGCGTATTGGGACAGGAAACTGAGATATGAGACAGATCATTGCTAGCCTTGCCTTAACTCCAGCTTCTGTTTTTACTGCAGAGGTGCTGGATTCTTGCAGTGAGTCATTATGCACAGAGCGTGGAGCGTAGCGGTGGAGTTTCATCATTAGATGTGGCAGAGTGGCCCGGTGGTTACAGTGAGAGCTCTGGGTTGAAGTTCAGTCAACCACAGAAGTGTTCTTTAGCAACATACCGGCTGCATTTTATATACAACGTGTGCCATGAAATTGCAAGTAGAGTGTGGATAGTGTGAGAAGCAAACCTCATATGGATCAATAAAGCATTACACATTAAAAAAGGATGAGTGAACTGCCTTTTGTAACGAATGAAGCACTGAGAACCACTTGACTCTCCTCTGGAAGGGCTGAGTGCCTAAAGGAGGACCACATCAGTTCAATATAACTGCTTTTCTTATTCTCTGCAGTTTGCAGCAAATACATAACTATGATTTTTCCAAACACACACACACACACACACACACACACACTGACCGTAGCATTGTGTGGCATGACAATGAGGTATTATCCTGCACTATGTGAGCTCTGCTGTGTGAAAATATTTACTGCAGTTCTCCTCAAGGCTGTTTTTCTTTCTTATCACAGTGTGTGCACGTGCATCAGTGGACAGTTTGGTGGATACCTTTCCTATTATTTCATCTATTTATAATCAGAACTGTATTATTTGAACATATATTTATTAAAAAAAACATATCATAATTCAATGTCAGTTTAAAAAAAAAAATACTGTGAAAAACATGTATTTCCATGTGCACTTTTACTGAACCAAATGTTTTTATTTAAATGCTTTATGCAGCTTAAGAAGTAGAGTAATTTTGCCAGTGCTTAGCTGTCTTATTAAAACAAGATTTCTATGAAATTAAAATAATGAACTATGGCTTCTTGGTTATTATGTGCAAGTAGCAGTTTTGTGTGGGGGTGACATTTTCCTTTTTTTTTTTGCCCTTTCATGATTTAATATTCTAATGTTAGGAGGCTGTCTGTAAAGTAAACTACTGTGTGTATTTGGCAGAAGCATGGGTAAATTTAACAAACTATCTCTTAGTCAAGCATTACCGGGTTTAATTATGCTGTAATGTTGCACTAAGAATAACTGCACATATTGCAAGATGCATCAGTTGCTTTCAGTAGTTTATCATCCCTTCTTGGAATTAAAGTCGCTCATTAGCTCTCCAATTTGTACCTTAGCTCGTTATCAACAGGGCTGCACACTAGCAGCCATCAGTACACCATGGAAGTATGAGTAAATATCAATTAAAATTTTTAAAATTAAATTATATACATGCACATATATAGAGTTACTGCCTCTCTCCATCTTTACCTCATCCAAGCATTCACCTCAACATTCCCGCAGCCATCAACCCAGCTATCGCTCTATCCATCTTTGACCTCAATATTCCCTCATCCATCCATCCTGCCAGCACCTATGCTTTCATAACCCCTGTTTTTTCTCCATCCCTCCTCACCTCATTCGTTATCTACCGTTATTTGTCAAAATCATCCACCCTATCATCCATCATATTAATTAGGTGCTGTGTCATTGTTCTCATCATCATTCACATGTCTATCATTGATCTCTCTCTGTTTCAGTCAAGGATGTTTAATTGTCTTCATCCATTATTAGTATTAAATGAATACACATGCAGTACATTTACTGCTCATTACACCTTCCTGCGTGGACAGAATCAACAGCATTGTAAGACCAGATCATTATAATGTGACAAACCATAGTGTATTGTGAAAGCTTTTAAAAGACAAAACAAAGTCAAAATAGATATATATTATACAAACCCGACGCCTGCAGCCTGAAGTAATTGCTCTTTCTTGATGTTTTTGTTACACAATGTGCACTGATGCCTTCTTTATTTCTATGGCTACTCAATGGGACATGAAGTTTCCATTCGTGCATATTATTTTTCCAAGCATCTATAAATTAGGCTACTTGCTGTTATTTACTGTGGGGTTTTTTGTGTTTGTGTGAATGAAATTCTGAATATTTCCTCCCATCTCATTTCTAAATAACACTCCTCTCTGTCTCTCAAACTGGAAACAGACAGTCTGCCACTGCCGTTGAAACTCCCCACTTCCTCCTGGATTCAAAAGGTTGCCGTGTGAGCTTTTTAAAACGAGCTCAACGCCAACGAACTCTGCTTGGCAAAAAATAATTTTCAAAAAGTTTATTATGACTTTTTACCGTCTGTGCCGCCTTGTTTGCCTTCAACTTCTGTCCCAGCTTTGTCCTAGAACATGACGTTGTGTTTACTTCCTCGCTTTCAACACAGAAATCTGCGCATCCACACGCTGGCACACATGCACACATATACCTGAGAGGACGCGCGTGTGCACATAAACACGCACACAGACACATCCCTTTGCCCCTGGAGCAGCAGGAGTGGTAATCTGGGTGGATAATGCTGCTTTCTGATGCTTTCTCAGATTAATCCCTGTCCTCGTCACTCCAGGTCCCTCTTTGAAGCTTGAAGGGGATATCAAATGCAACTGTGTGTGTATATTTGTCTTTGAGAGATATAGAAAAACAGAGGCAGAGAGAAAGGGAATGCTAAGTGTGTGGATATGCCTTAAGGGCTGTTTGTAGATATGCATTATCTGTCAATCTACTTAATCCACAGAGACAATAACAGTTCATAGAGGGCTTTGATCTGAATGCGCCCTCTCTATGACTGTGGGCATCCGTTCTCTTTTCATATGCAGTGTATTGGCTTTATTGAGTCTTGACTAAAAACAATATCACACAAAACATGTTGAGGCAATATGGTTGGGACACTGTCATCAGCACAGACGCATAGCACAGACTAAACAAGGGATAAACCAGAATATTATTTTAGACAAGGAAGGCTCATCAATTTGAATCACTTGTCTTGGTCCTTTTCCTAAGAAAATTCCTCAAACTCCTTCAGGGGATCCTCCAACTGAGTGGTGCCAGAGGCCCTTCAAAGAGAAGCTGCCAGGTCGCACGCTTACCAGATGTCCAAACTATAAACATGTTGTTCTCAGTGTGAAAAAAAGTGGAATGACTCTCTATCACGCGCACTCAACAGCCACCCTACAAGCTCATCATATTAACTGCACTTCCAGGCTTTGATTTTCCACTCAAAGCTGGTGACCATAGGTGATTGAAGACAGAAGACAGGAATGAAAATTGAACAGTAAATTAAGAGCTTTGCTTAATAGCTCAACTCACTCTCTGCTATCTCAGTCTGATGCAAATCCAGCATTACTGCAGCAGTGCTCCTAACCTGTGTCCAGCCTCATAGTGTGAATAACACTCCAAGATATCTGAAAGATTGCAGTGCTTCTCTGCTGTTGCAGATTCTCAGGCAGGTGGTATTACAGTCAGCTGCAATCCTCTCCAGTGTTGGAGGTCACAGTATCCTCTTTTGGCTCTGTGACCTCCTCGCTCTGCCTCATGTGATGATACACACCGAGTGGAGCGAAACACAATTCAAGCCTCCTGCATCTAGTAGGTTTCATGGCGATGCTCCCTCTGCGGTCCCTCAGGGCTCCGTTTTTAGCCCCTTTATGTACTCGTCTCATTGGCACACTCATCATGTCTCATAAATTGTTAGCTTCAGTCTGGACAAGCCACAGCTGCTCCTCAGCCCTGCGTGGACAGCCCTCTTTCTCTGCATCACCACAGAGGAAAATGGAACACCTACCCAATCTGCCAAAAAGCTAGTTGTAAACCTGACAACCACTTCATCCTTTTTAGCTCTCACAGCAGCCACTGATTGACTGTGTTGACTTGATTCTAACATCCATCAAATCGGGCTGGCCCTGGCACACCAAAGAGTCTGCACAGTTCCTGGTCAAGGATCTCATCATTTTTGTACTTGACTACTACAGCTTCCTGCTGGCTGGCCTCCCTGCATCTGCTCTGAGAAACTCACACCTCATTAAGAAAGCTTAAACAGTTTATCTTTAACCTCTCTAGATTCTCAGACACAAACTCCCTCATCTGAGTCCCAGAGGCTGCTGCCATCAATTTCACAACATTTATAAAACCCCACAAAGCGATAAAGGTGCAAGACCAATGTACCTTCAAACCATGATTCCTGTCCCACACTCCAGTCCACACCTTACACCTTGACTCCCTCCTGCACCCTAGCTGGTGGAGTGAGCTTTGTCCCTGAGGCTGAGCTATCAGATTTTTTTTCTTTTACATTTTCCACCACTGAATGAGCACTTATCTCTTTTGTTTCATCCGCATTTCCCGATCCCCAGCTCCTCATCCCAACACCTGATCCTTTACATGATCTTGTGCAAGGCTTCTCAATGAGTAAAGTGGCACTTACAGCACTTTGAGTTATCTGTCGACTTACCCTTCAGATGCTTGTGGAATGTTCACATACTTGTTCACATACTTTACTGCTGCACTTATGTCCTCTAAGTCTCTGTGCATGTGTCTCTTAAATGCAGAAAAATGTGATGATTCCTAAAAGACATAGAGAGATGTAGTGCCATAACAGTTTCTACTGGAGACATCAGGGTGCAAGGAATCACCAATCAGCAATGTGGTGTATGTGGTGTTTTATCTAGCTATATAAAGACTGAAACACACGTCTGCATGTATGCTTTTGCATGTACGGCTTTAAGAGCTTTATGCATTGACCCCCACTCCTCCCTTCTCTCTCTCTCTCTCTCTCTCTCTCTCTCTCTCTCTCTCTCTCTCTTTCTGTCTTCAGGTGTCTGAGATAGATGAAAAGTGACTGTGGTGTCTCCAGGTGTCATAAATGGAAACAGGGTGATGACTCTCCTAAATGGACAGCCTGCAGCAACCTTCATCCAGACACTCATCTGCATTCAAATTCATAACTTGTTTGTCTAAGTGTGTGTGTGTGTGTGTGTGTGTGTGTGTGTGTGTGTGTGTGTGTGTGTGTACAGCCTCCATGTCTGCAGGTCTTGTACATATCTTATACCATCAAATGTATGGCATTTATATGTTTCCTTTGCTGCATATGTACATAAATGCAAGTGCGAGCATACATGTTTCTATAGCATGTGGTTGCGGAGGTGCGAACAGGTGGGAAGTTGTGGGACTGCTTGTGCATTGACATGCACACACGCGCATACACACGTCACAAGGTGTCAGCTTGCAAATTGGTTTCTCTCCTCTGGGCTGACAGAGTTGACAAGCCCTTTATGAGAGGAATAAACAAGGCTGCTTTAGCCTCCTCCCAACTCTCAATCCTTTCAACTTAAAGCTTCAAATCTCCTTTTAAACTGATGAACCTAATGCTACACTTTTCTGAGAGCCCACTTATCTGTGAGACTCATACTTCAAATCACTCTGATTACACTATCACTTTGTTTGTGAGCATTATCATTCGAAAGCCTGAAGTCAGTGTGATTCTGTGCAGACATTTAAATAATGTGGTGGCTGGGCACTTGATGATCTTGAATGCTGAGAGCAATGCCTTACGCAACTGGAGGTGGTCAGGGCTCCAGCTGAGAGGTGACTGGGTTTGTGAATATGTAATAGTTTAGCCATGCAGACTATTTTTCTAGTCCAGACGTACAAAATCCATGACCAGCACCTCCAAAATCAGAGAAGTCTGTTGCCTTTAGGTAAATCCAGGTTTCAACTCTGCTCATTTCCAGTCTTAGTGCTGAGCTAAATAAGCTAAATTAGCGAGCTACGACTGCAGCTTAACATTTCGTTTCATCTTCTCGTTACAAAATGTCGAAATTTTCCTTTTTATAGCAAAGATAACAAGCTGCCTCAATGACTCCTAACACGAATCCTTACCTTACTCAATTTTGTTCTAATTACATAACCTTAACTCTGACCTTAAAAGGAGGAAGAGAATGACACATTCTTCATATTTTTCATGTCTACAACACTTAATCAGCATTCCAGACTCAGTGTTCATTTTAGAACATTTTATGAGACTGATTAAATAGTTGTGAATGTGCATCTGCATAAGAGTGTGTGTGTGTGTGTGTGTGTGTGTGTGTGTGTGTGTGTGTGTGTGTTGGAAGTGAGCATGTGTGGGTGCCTGTACGAAAGTGCATGTGTGCCTATGTGTATGTGTCCATCCCCTCTATCCATCAGTAATGAACAGCCAGTTAATGAAGGAGCCCTTGCTCCCTCCATTCCACCAGCCAGGAAATAATTACCTTGTGTCTGAAGCCATTCTCCATCTGTACCACACTCCACGGCTTCATTTAGCTGCCATCTCTCTAAAAATCCAATTCTTCTTCTTCCTCTCTTTCTTTCCCTCCCTCCTTTATCCCTTCTCTTCCCATTTTGCTACACCTTTATGCCTCCACCTATCTGAAGGCAGATAAAACCACCTCAGTGAGCACACCTGTCTCTCTCTTGCTTTAAATATGATGAATTAATTTACTCCATTAAGTGGCAGATGATTGTAAGAGGGATCTGACTTTTGATGGTTTAATAAAGCCTTTTAATAGAGTTTTCTATCTGCAGGCTTTTGTGTGTGCATGTGTGTGTGTGTGTGTTTGCGCTCACGTGGACATATCCATTATGGAAGAAAGATATCCCCTACACCCCAGAGGCTCAGCATGACTCTCTATTCACTCCTCTTCTCTGTCTTTTTATCCGTGTCTCCATTCGTTAAATATACTGCTCCAGCCCAACCATCTGACCTCTCCATACCGCTCACACCTATTTTTGTGTGCTCTTCTTCTATCAATCCAGTCTCGTTTGGTCCAAGCCATTTCTTGTCTTACATGTTGTGACCTATTCTTTGTCTTTAAGCTTGTTTGCTGTCATTTACAACTCAATATGATAAAATATATGTCTGCTCCAGATGTTTAAATGGACCAGATTTGTGTGGCACAAGAAGGTGGGTACACAGTGCATACTCATGTATTTTCTGTGTGTCTGTCAAGGTATCACCTTTTCGTACGTGTCATTGGATTTATTCATGTTACCACATTTTCCATAAGTATAAAAACGATGACTTATAGACAATATAATACCATAATGTGCCAGTCACTCTAAGTAAGGGTCATTAAGCAAAGAGCATATTTCCTGCTGAAGACATGTTCAAACTCATTACATTCGCATCTGGAGAAATGGATACCGCAGAGAGGCTCGGAGTTTGTGTTTACCCTTAGCTGCGTGAAAACATACAGATAGAATGAGACTGACAGACGAAGGAAGGAGATGGCGGAAATAAAGATTAAGAACGGGTTAGAAATGTGTATCTGAGTGTGGGTGCCTGGAGTGCTCCCTTCCTAAGTCTGTCAGACAGGATGAAGAAGGATGAAACTGATGCCAAACATGGTAAGTAAGAGGCAAACAGAAGGTGGCACTGGTGCTATGCTAATAGAAAGGTGAAGTGAAGCATGTGGGAGAAGCAGAGTCAGGAGGCGGGCCTGCCTGCACTGCCCCCGAAAATGTAGATACAGATAACTGCCAAACTGATGTCAGAGCAGGAGGACACTGAAAGGTTTTAATGGTGGCAAACGGCCATTTTTTTTTACACTTTCAAGGTTATTTTTTCATTCTGTTGGTGTTGTTTCTTCTGCAACTGGTTTGGATTAACTAAATGCACTTTTAAAACCGGGCTGCCTACCAGCTGTCAGCGCTAGAGTTGATAGAATGGTTCCCATATTTTCACTGTTACTAACTGGGGCAATAATGGTACAATTATACCCCACGTTTCAATAACGTAATATGAGGTATGTATATATATATATATATATATATATATATATATATATATATATATATACACACATGGAGGTGCTTAAGATGGATTATGGATCAGTTAAAAGAAGCAGCGCAGCTTCACTAATTGCACAGCACAAACAGTGATAGGCAAACAGATTGTGTATTTGCAGGGTAATGTATTTGTAGTGAAATTACAATAGGGTGAATGAATACCTCCTGCAGAGCTGCTTTGGATCTGCAGAGGGAGTAATTGAGGAAAGGCTGAGCAGGGTTCTTTGTTTTTGAGGATGTAGTAAACACTATGAAAGACTTTGCCAAGAGCCTGATTTGCTGCATTCACACAAATGTTACGAAGTGGGTGTCTGTTGTGTGCCTTCTGAAGTGCTTCCCGCCTTTGGTGACCCTCTTCCATTCATCAACCCGGCTTTGCTTCCAAAGTTTTAATGAGTTTGGGCTGTTTCATTTGGGTTTGACTGTGTCCATTTGGGCACTATTTTGAGGCAGCAGCACTGTCATTGACCACAGCAGAAAATATGAAGGGATAACAGAGGATGTGTTCATGCACGGCCATAGCTTCACCAACAACCAGTCGTTACTCTTGGTGTCGAAACTGTTTCCGCACAAATTACATTCAAATGCAACTATTAACCACAGTTTTATTTATGTTCAATGTCAAGCTTCAGTATCAGTCCAGTTAGTGGTGTAAGCACTGGTCATATGGTGTATCAGGAAAAAGTAGGGTGAAAATGTTGGCATTGTGTCAGAGTTTGCCTTCAACAGCGTTTACAGCTAATCTCACAGGTAAGACTATGCTCAAGTGTACCTAGTGCTTACTCTATGTATTTACCACACACAGTCAGTCCCAATTAATGTATTAAGAGTTACAAATGCTGCAGAGGCTGCTGTGGATGTGAGGTCGGTGGTTCGATCCCTGGCCCTGGCAGTGTATGTGTCAAAGTATCCTTGGGCGAGACACAGAACCCAGCATTGCTGATGCTGTGCCATTGGTGTGTGGATGGTTATTGCTCTTGATGAGCAGGTGGCAGCGTGTGTGTGTGTGTGTGTGTGTGTGTATGGATGAATGCTGACTCTGAGTGGTCTGTAAGACTAGAAAAGTGCATTTCTAAATGCAGCCAATTTACCATTTAAATATATGGACATCAAATTATACTTTTTATGTACTGTATTTGTACAGTCTGTAAGACACCAAACTTTCTATAAACATTTATTTAAATATGTAGCTTAAACATTTTTCCTGTGTTTTTGGTATTTTGGGTAACTGTTTAAGTTGGATAAAAATCCTGTGTAGATAAAAACATTTGATTCATTCTACTTGTGGTGTGTAGGTATAATTAGATATCTGCTCTGTGTCGCCCTATGAGCAACAACATACAACAGATTCACCCAACAAAAAGTGTGTATGTTAGAAGTGTGCAGAACACTCATTTATTAGAGAAAGATCAATGTCTCTCATTGTTGGATAATGACTGGGTTGTCAATAATTACTTCGCTCTGTTGCTGATGTGTTGATTTCATTGATCTCGATGCGTAATTGGAAGGTGTTTTATTTCTTTTTTTTTTGGAGAAACTAGTTGTTGTAATTGACTTTTTTTTGTGTGTGTTTTGAGCGAGTATGCATGTTATGTTTTTGATATATTAATCTGACTGTGGGGATTGATTCCACAGCTCCATATCTCTCACATGAGAAACCAGAGAAAGACGAGTGGAATGAAGAAACATTCCACTTAGTCTCCACCTTACGATATAGTGTTTAATTCACAATGCAGCTCGCTCCTGTTTACCCTGGTGATTCACTCTGTAAGAACATCCTCTCTGTGATTGTATTTCTTTTCAAGCCCTTTTTTTTCTTTTGTGCCAGACTATAAACGTGGCTGACCAAGCAACCGCTTCAAGCGTCTCAACTGGGTTCATTCCACTTCGGCCTGCTGAGAAAATTAGCAAGACCAAAACAAGTGTTGGGGAAAAAAAAAACAAAACAAAGACAAAACAAGCATGAACACACAATCAACAAGCATCCGAAACACCACCGCTCAAAAAATGACAAAAAAATCGATGCTCTCATCTGAACTTCAATTCTTCTCGGTGTGAGAGTGCCAGAAAGACCCCTGTGGGTCAAAGGGTCAAATACCTTTGAGCCGCACACAAAGAAGGAAGCGCTCCTCCTCCACAGCACCACGGACAGCTACAGCAAGAAGCTCCTGATAACTGAGCACGGCACTGATTTTAGAGTTTTATGAACATTTCTAATGATTTTAACCTCTATCACAGGCTGTTTTTGGGCAATAGAACGCATAATTATTGCAGATGATCCAAGGTAACACTGTTAAACATTGATTCTGTTGTTCATGGTCTAAGTTAACCCCTTGTGAATTGCTGTCATTGTCTTGGAAACAGTCATTGTACTAACCATTTGCAAATGCTGTAAAAAGATTATTTGCTTCAACTTTAGATAAATGGCTGTTAAACATCTAAGGAGGTAGAGCAAGCAGATTTTTACTATCCAAACAAACAAATTAGGATAAATGAGCTTAAGCTCAGCGAGTGCTTTGTGAAGTCTTTTATTATCATGTTACTGATGAACATACGATGTGATCATTCATAATAAACGCTACAGATGTTCATCTTCATGAATCTTTGGAAAAGCAGCACTGCTGTTCAGATTTGACACATCATGAATAAGCAAAACTTAAATTATTTCCCAAAAATTATGTTCCAATCTCTTACCAGTTATTGGGATCTAATTAATATATAATTGATAATGAGCTTTTCATTCATTATCCAAGAGCTGGTTATTATTATCCATCTTGAATCAATTGCTTACTAAGAGCTCGTGATTATGTGAGAAGGCACGAACCTCTTGCATTTCTCAGCTACAGGTGTGAAAAACAAAACTGTCTGCCACCTTCATCATTTGCTCTAAATTTAAATATGAGATTGTTGTTTCTTTGTCTTACAAGGTGAGTCCACGGTATGAATTCTTTGTTGTTTTTGATTTTGGGGACTTCAGCGCAGCAGGATGCATGAATGAGGTCAGCCAGTGAATATGGATTTGCCAACATAGAATAAACTTAATAGAACAGGGAACAGGAATGAAAGCAGATTTCTATTAACTAAACACTGCTGGCGGTCCCATCAGGAGCACAAAAACTGTGATAAAAATTCCGAAAAAAATCCTAGTGAAAATTGGATCGCTTAAGTGGAAGTGGCAGCGGAAAAAAATGTGTTGTTTAATGAACTCACCTAAAATCATAAGGTGTTGCTAGTTTCAGTTAGTGTAAGAAATGCTGGAAAGAAGAAGAAAAAAAAAAAAAGAGCTGAGCAGCGCTGCTCATTTGCATTCGTAAGTGGGATTTCCTGTGGATAAGAAGTTAGACACATTCTGAGGTCGAGCTTAAACCTTCCCCCATCCCTCCCTTTATCAGTTCACTCGTTTCTTTCCTTCTTTTGTTCACTCACTTCATTATTTATTTCTGACCTTGGCCCTGCAATGCAGAGGCTGCAAGAAATCCTCAACCTCTCTTCCACCTCCACACCTCCACACCTCTCCCACTCACTCCTCACTCCCCCTCTTGCTCCATCTCTCTTCATCATATCTCCCTCTGCTCCTGCTCTGCTTCTCACAGGGATGGGCCTGCATTTACCGCCCTTTGTCATCTCACTCTATCATCCCATTCCCCTTCCTTTCCATTTCTCTCCACTTTTCCTCTTTCTCTGAACAACCTCCTTTATTTCAATCTTTCCATCGTCTCTCACTCCTCTCTTTCCTCTGCATTCGTCTCCTCCTCTGCTCCTGCTTCGGTGCCACCTACAACACAGATCCCTCCACAAATGTCCACAAAACCTCCCACCAAAATTGAGCTCAGGGGACACTCGTGGGGGAGGTCTGTGTTTTTGATGTGTGAGTGCGTGTGTGTGCATGTAGGTGTTTGGGGGTTGTTCATGTTTCTATTTCAGTGCATGATTTATAGTGTGTGCCTCCATAGCTCTCTCCATGTGAGCGAGCGTGTGTGTCTACAGTCAGGCTGGAGAATAAACTGTTGCGTGTGTGTGTGTGTGTGTGTGTGCTGAAAACTAAAATACATTTAACAATGAAGGAGTTTAGTTTGGAAACAATCAGGTTAGATATTCTGATGCACTGATTCATGGTGGCTGGTTGTTGATGACTGGAACTTGAATGGTTTGAAGTAATCAGTGATGTTTTTTAACTTTCCCTACTTGAATGCTGTATTTCATGCGTTTATTTGCTTTCAGAATCTTTTTCCAGATACTGGAAAAAGCAGATTGTTCCCCCTGCCACGCTGTGTTGCGTGAACACTTGCAATTGATTTTTTGGTGTGAACCACTGTGATCAGTGTGTTATTATATATACAAGTGTCTCCCGTCAGCTCTGTCAAAGTCAAAGTTATCCTGTATCTTGTTACGTCACGCAGCCTCATTACCTTTTCCTCCACACTGTGTTCTGATCACTATTCATCCTGTTTTAACAGCAGAAATGTAATTTGTTAGCGATCAATTCTCAGTTTCAAGCGACATGTGATGGAAAAAATCAAAGGTCAAAGGTCACTGCCTGAAGGCTTCCCAGCATTTTCTCAGACTTGGGGTCAGCAGGTGCAGCCCCCTTTGCAAGGTCGAATCATGTCAGTTCACCTGCAGATGGCTCTGTTTCAGTTCAGGCTGACAATTCAGCTCTAAAGTAACAGTCCCTCATCAAAAGACAGAGGATAATAAACTTAATTCATGCATGGCATTAATAATAAAATAGATAAAACCGGTGATGAGTACAAACGTGCCAAAAAAAAAAGGGTAAATCCTTTTTAAATCTTTTTAAAAAAAAAAATGCTTTTAGCTATATATACAGACTGTCTGTCTGTTGATTTTAACATGAATGACACACAATCCATGCTGCTGATTTATGTCACAAAATGAATTCATTGTTTTTATTCACAATTATTGTGGGTTGGGGTCAGATAATCGAGATACAACAAGTTAACTGTATAAATTAGTTAAAATGAGTATGTGTGATGTTCTGTTTTGTATCAATATACTTCCTTGATATTGTCTCTTTCACAAATCAACGAATAAATGCGGTTGAGGAGTTGCACTTTGACGTTAAGTAGGGGAGAGTGGGGTAAGTAGTGCCAATTTTTACTTAAAGTGCCTTTTACGCAAGGGGATTACAGGAATGCCTCCAACTAAAATATGTACATATAGTTTAGGATGTTGTGCATCCCTGGGAGCAATCACTTTGGATCTTAAATAAACTGTTTCAGAAATATAGCTTTAGAAAAAAAAGTGGTTTTGTGGCACAACTTGCCCCCAGTGCGGGGTAAGTTGTGCCATTAGTCAGAATACACTGGGGTAAATTGTGCCATTGATAACTGAAGTAAAAAAGATCATTTTAATCTCACAAACGATAATGCTATATAAAAGCAAGACAATTTCAATACAAAAGTACTTGTTTAATGTTTATTTAAAGTTTTAACATCATCAAAGGCCAGTTTGCTTCAACAAGGCCTAGCACCACATGAACACATGCTCAGAACCAAATGAAAATTCCAAAATGGGCACCTAACTGCATCTGCATCTGAATATCTTCACAGATTCAGCCTACTACTGGACATTCCACTTGTCAATGCTGCAGGGGAATGTGAACTTGTGCTCCCTTCTGGCTGTACCACCAAGCTTTTGTGGTGTGGGTAGTTTCTTGAGCACATCACCTCTAGGGATGACTCCTTCATCATTCTCTCTAAATGTGAAGATGGGCTTTCCATCAACAGACCTCTTACAACTTTGCTTCAGAAACTTTGCACTGATCTCGTCACCTTCAACATTCTCCACCAATCCAACATAGTTATAGGATTTGGATTTTTTACCTGCAAACTTCACAAAGACAAAGTCACCAGCAGACAGATCCTTGTCACCATCATCATCATCATCATCGTCATCAATAAAATACAATAAAGTAATATATAGTAAATAATCATAAGATGGGGGAAGTTGTGCCACTGGCACAACTTAACCCAGCTCCTTTGGCACAAATTACCCCAAGCCCACCATTTTGAAAAAAATGCATCCCCCAGCTGTTTTGAGCTAGCATCATGCTAACTGTATAGACTCATGATGTAGCTTACTAAAGCACTAAAACATGTGTGAACTGTTTTCAAAGTTTTCTATAATTGTTCAAACACAGCAATCAAAAAACCTTAGTCATAGAAATTTTACTTTGGAGGGCAAAAAAATGTTTTTTGAACTTAAATGTGCTTACCTCTCAAGTCATGTGTCTCCCTTCTTTGCAGGATGAGCGAAATGGATGCCTCTTCAAAAATATGTGGTCACATGACCAACTTCTTCTATGGTTTTCTAAATAACAGGGGTGGCACTACTTGCCCCTTGGCACAAATTACCCCACTCTCCCCTATGTGTTTTTTTCTGGAAAAAGCTAAAAGGGGTACACTGAATAATATATCACATTTATTTCTCTAATGACCGCTTAATTGATTGACTGGTTGATGACTACCAATGGAACTGCACCAGTTTCCTACGCACTGATGTATAGGAACAGGACGCCAAGAGTTACTAAGCATTAGCCACTATAAAAATGTCCAATTAAAGCTAATTATGCAATTATTAGTCAAAGGATAGGTTCGCATTTGGGCATTGAAAGCAAGATTGTTCACTGTAATTGCTCCTCCTGGCCACAAAGAGATTCCTCCTTAAACCAATTTCGATGTAAGTGATGGGGACCAAACACAGTGTGGGCAGCTCCCTTGCAAAAATGTCTCTGTGCAGACAGGGGAAGTAATTAGAGTGAGCAATAACTCTTTTAATGTACATATGGTAAGGCTGTAATGGTTCGCACAGTGCGGCGCACGCAGCTGCATGCAGGCTACATGCTATGTAGACTGATACAGTTCCACTCAGAAACCTTTAGCCATGTGCTGTTAGCAACATGTGCGGTTAGCAGAACAAGCTAAACAGCCTGGATGGCAAGCAACTATTGCGAACACAAATCAAATGGAGGAGCTGAAAGATTGGCCTGCATGCTAAAATCAGTTGTTTCAGGACAAATCAGGCTCCCAGTCAGCTACAGCAGCAGCAGAGAGAGTTGTTGGTAAGACAAGGATGGCGCATCAGTGTTGCTCCACCTTGACAATATTGTATTATTCATCTTTCACTTTGTGTAGGTTGATGTCAGTCAAATCATAATAAAAACAAGGTTGCACAAGGTTTAACTCCTGTGATGTGACAATTCTGAGAAACATAAAGCAAATCTCATTTTTCACTTTGTGTCTGCTTTCATGGATTATGGTATAGTTGTATTGTTTACCGAGCAATGCTCTCAGGAGGATAATTGGACTGCATTACCATGAGTGCTCAAGCAGTTTGCTAATACAACTGATCAGTTTTCACCAGTACTGATAATATTGACTTTTTTTAAAATGACAGCCATGGTCACTTTATAACCTTTTAGGCAAATTTCAAAATGATTTTTTATCTAGCTTGTGTTCTACTCCTTCCTTCTGGATAAAATTCTTGGCAACACATGCTGTTGTTTTTGAATTTTATTATTGCTTACATCAGCTCTCTTTCAAATTAACGGGCAGAACCATCCCGTCTGTGAACTTCACAGTTCAGAGGACATTCAGGGTAAAGGTCAGTCAACAGGTTTTTTAGGAATGCCGGGAGACAACATCTCAACAGGTTGGGATGACATCATTCCCTCTGCTCTGCTGCGGGCACAGCTCGACCTAAAAACCCATCTGGCTGTGTGTATATGTGTGTAAAAGGCATTTAACCAGAGATAATTTGAGAGGAAACATTTCCAGTCGAAGTGCTTGTGTGTGCAGTTCATAAGAGCATGTGAGCTTCTGTGGGTGTTTATGCATACATGTACCTGTAATATTTCCCGGTCTGTTTGCATGCAGGTAGATGCATAATCTAATCTTATTCACAATGCACAATGCTGCTTTCCTGCAGATACCCAAAGCATCAATGGGTATGCCACAGCATTCTATTTTACCTTGACTTTTTTATTTATGTTTTCGTAATACGCATGAACAAATATGAAGACAACACACTGGGGCAACAGTCAACTATGAAAGACATATACCAAATTAGGTATGTCACAACAAGGCTTGCAGAATGTAGACTCATAAATCACAGCACACGCATCTCACATAGAAGCCATTACAGTCTTATAAACATTGTAATTACACAGGACCATTATATGATTATATAAGACGATTTTTTGAGCTTAGTTGGAGCTAATTTTCAATTCTGGATACAGTTTGAGACTTGTTTGGGTTGTCTAAACCCATACTGAAAGTACAAGTGTTAGAATCCAGGAGCGAAACTTCAGTAGGTTGGTTTAATTTAATCAAATCCACTGGGTACTAAGGAAGCGGGGATGCTCATGGACCCTCATAAGCTTCTTTAAGGCAGATTGTTGTAAACAAACACAAAAGATGCTATCTTTGTAAATCTGGAAGTGAGATCCTGAAACAAACACAATCCATCACTGTCACCAGAGGTGTCTGATACATCCAGAGAGGGCCAAGTTGAATGCAAAAGTAGTTTTTTATCGCATTATATGTTAAACCATAGACAGGCAGAACTTTAAATAACATGAATTACTTCTGTCAACCTTTCTGCTATGATAGAAAAAAAGTGGCTGCAGGGGAAGCCTAACTTAGCTGACTTAGATGAAGGCCTTTCATGACTTCACTTGCAGAAAGCACATGTTTGAAATGAATCAATTGTAACAGTTAGGTCTCCTGACAAGTTGGGAATTATTATTTCATCGGATTACAAGTTACACCACCTTATTGGGAGTGGCCACAACAACAAGTTTAGGCAAGAAATGCATCTTAGCTGTTGTAATTCTTCCTGAAAGAGACACTTTCAAACCAGCAAAAGGTTACTCATGACGGATTGCAGGAGTTTTAAAACTGCAGTTTGAAATTGCCCCTATTTGCAGCCACAACAGCTCTGATGCTTTGTCACGGCCCTCAGCATCTCATACCAATGCACAAGGTAGCCTTTAGTGTCTGTAGGAAATGCTCCAGGCTTCAACTATATAGCTCCACTGTAAAACTCATCCATGGCAATATGAGATGCTCAAAGCAAGGCAAATTGAGAAAGGCGTGGTGGGTGTATGGATGGGTCAAACATACACATGGCTTCACCCTGGAGACCAGGGTTTGTGTCTCATCGAACACCAAAAGTGAACAATCTTTTCCTAAATCTAACCTTGCAGTTTTAGTGCCCAAACTTAACCAAACTGCGACCGTTTCACAACACGTGTTAAGCACGTGTTGTGAAACAGCTTTCTAGAAAAGCTTTCTGGCAGGAAGGCCTGGTGCATCGCTGGGATGAATACGTGGACGGCTGGAGCAGTTGCTCTGGGCTTCTGATATTGCCACAAATGGGTTTACAGTGGGGTTAGCTGAAAGCCTGGTGCGTCTCATGCAGACGCTGAAGGGTAGCTTGTGTATCTGCTTGAGCCGCAGAGGGGCGTAGCAAAGCGTCAAAACAGGTTGGCTGCTATCATGCTAGCACACAGGATCCAGTCATACAATTTAAACTGAAGTACACAAGATAAGAGTTTGATGCTGAGTGCTACAATGAAACGTGATGGTGTACCTCAAGCTGGAGATGCCACTTCATCTTATCAGGGTAAAGCAACACTTATGAACTATGATAAAAGAAAAAACACTCAATGCTGCATACATTCACTGTAATTAACATTTTTGCACATTCATAGAATTAGACGTACTCTGCTTGATCAGTAAATTCTCGTCCATCTAACTTCTCCCTCCACATGCAAGTTCACATACAACACTGTGTCCACACTCATGCAGACAAAGACAATGATGAAAAAACAATGACAAAATCCAGTTTGCAATACAAAACGAATCTGTGGAAGAGGAATTATTCAGCACATGGAAGCATGTTTCATCTGTGGCTCTGTCTGGAGATGGAATAGCTCACTCTTTGTACTATGGAAATACAAAACAGGTGCACTGCATGGCCTGTCAAACAACGAATGAATAATGAAAACAGATTTTACCAACCAATCCTATGGGATGGAACCAAGAAAAAAAAAATCAATCACTGAAATATTAAAATATATTGAATCTATAAAAAAAGAGACATGACTGCAATGAAAAAGTAAATTTGTCTCAAATAATGACAAAGTGGTCCACTAAATTTCTCGAAGCCCCCTGGGCTAGCCAAGCTGCTATCGATTTTTCATTTTTCTAATAACGTACTAAATTATATCCAATGCGATCGAACAACACATAAATGCATATCGACAGGATGCTACCTTCCATTGTACATTATGCTCAAGGGTTTCGGCTCACACTCTGTGCAGAGAGCATGTGTGTGAACTCTTTAATCCTTAATAAGAATACATTGATTTCAGTTACACTGCACTGAGGAAGCATTGATTTCGATGATGTTACACAGCAATTCAAAAAGCATGTTGATGTCTGTCATTCCAGAATGGTTTGTGTTTCCTGATTTTACTTGTGTTTTGTCTATTTGCTTGTATTTTCTTCAGTGTGTTGAGCTCTCAGGGCCGCTCTTTTGCAACATGGCTATAAGAGGTAAAGCTGTGTAAGAATGGAAGCTACAGAAGGCCAGTCCTCTGTGATGGCCTGGTCTGTCTGTCTGTTTACAGCCGATCAACAAGAGGGGAGGGCAATAGATGAAGAGAGCAAAACTGAGTGAAACAGATGGTTAAGGGCAAACATATGCATTTCCCCCAACCATTAACACATTGATCTCACCTACCCCTGTTTCCATTTAAAACAATTTCACTTGTATTAAGTTCAGTTGAGTTTTTTTTTATTACATTTTTTTTTTTCCAGTTATTTCTGCTGAGATTGAGGATGTCTGAGATAAACATTAATTATAAAGCCCACAGGTGGTATTAGCACTTCCAATTAAACTTAATCATGGAGTACTTGAAGGAAAGGTCTTATTAAAAAGTGGGTCTTCACAGATAAGTGGACAGAGCTACAGTGTTTACAACAGAGTGCGCTGGGCCACTGCAGACACAGGTTGTAAATAAATCGAAACCAGATTACATTTACAAGAAAATGTTTCCTGTGGTAGAAATCATGTCGGTTCTTATTGCAAACTCTTCTGACATCATCATAATCCTCAGACAACACTGTAGGTGTTACTTGTAACAAAGGCCATCATTGTAAGAGCTTGACCAATACCATGGACGAAAAGTAAGAATGTCTTGGTTCCTGATGGATCAATTTTGACCGTCCTGTCCTGATGCTATATTTATGTGTGATACTTGTCAATTAAGTGCTACTGCAACCTGCTCAAGACTTTGAATTACTGGTGTGATGACACAGTGAAAAAAAAAAAGCATATCAGGTTATAAAACATTTCTCCTCTTGTTTCAACAAGGGAGCCACAAAGCGAGATCACATTAAAAAATAATGACTAAATAATTACAGTTATGCAGAATATTTATCAGTCAAGGCTACAGGAAATGCATGAAATATGAAGTACTTCTGGCATTCTACACTGACAACATGATCTTTTTCACCATTGTCTTTCTCTCCTTCCCAAGAAAATAAATAAATAAAACTGGAGATGCTGGTATTTCCCAGTCAGCGCACTGACGGATGTTTGAAGTAAAGCAACTTTGTAAGGCTGCTGAGTTAAAGCAGTAGCCTCAGCTACACTCTGAGAATCGATTGATGGCTTAGCATGTATGCACACACTACTCTACACACTTTCTCTCTCACTCACACACACACACATGCGCTCATATTAAACAGAAGTGGTTCAGCCAGGGGACAGCCAAGTTGTTGAGAACGATGGGGAGAGAAAGATGGAGAGCAGGAGTGAAGGAGCCAGAACAGAACGGAAGAAGCGTGGCTTTAGTCAAACTTAAACTCTCCTCGGCACAGAAGACTAATCACGTAACTATCTCAGCTTTATTTACCATTCGCTTCTCAACTCCAGGATGTCCTTGGATCATGAGAAAGTAGAAAGGAGAGAAAGAAACAAAGAGAGGGAGAGTTTCAGATACCAGCGTCTGTGTTTGACTCTTTAACTTAACATTGACATGACAGACGTGGAGGGTAAAATAAGTGGGGGACAAACAATGGAAGGCAGTGTCACTTAAGACTCTTTTGAAAAAGCACAAACTTGAAATGTCCTTGTTGTCTCAAAAGTGGAGATAAAAACATCACTGTCATTATATTGTGGAGCTCAGCAGAAAACTCTGTTAACTGATACATTTGTTTGAGAGTTGCTAAATGCCTCCAGTCTTAAGGACAGGTTTACTTGCACATCTTGTCAAGTGGCACCTGTCGTCGGGTTTGTTAGAAGAGGTTTATTTTCTGATGAGCTAGCACTCAATCTCGTTGAAGCGCCGCACTTTCACCTCTGTGGGATTTATCTTGTTTTGATCCTGCATATCATAAAGAAGCCAGTTGAGTGCCACTTGTCCGTGGAGCCAAATGTTCCCCCGGAGGCTCGAACCCTGCTCTCCCTCATGTCTGCCTTGTTATGATGAGTGGACTGCTCAATTTGCATTACTAGTTTTGAAACAGGCTCGGCGAATGATAGCTAATTTACATTCTAAACAAACGCTGCAAAGGAAGCAGGAGGGCTAAGTAATCTCTGTTTTAAACTTAAAACCCAAATGATACAAAAAGGAAATCACACAACAAAAAGCACGAGTGCCAAAGTCAGTATGGAACTTGTCATGATGAAAACTGAGCCAACTCCATCCACTGATGAAGAGACTGAGAGATGCAGTTGAAAGCTCCGTGTTAGTAAGTGGACCTCAAGTTTGCTGCAAATATAAAATGAACATGACTCAACCGCAACAGAGTTTGATGAAGTTTCCTCTGCAGCCATGTTCTTTTCAAATCAGCACCAAAGAACAGTGAAGAAAGAAGAAACAGACACTGAAGTGGTGCATTTGTCCAGATGGGTGTAATGGTTGATGTTAGTGTTTGAGTGGAAGAAAGAACTGTCTCTGATTAGTTTTACAGCTACTTTAAACAGTGGGGGTGCAGCTGGATGCACAAATGCTCACTTTTGTACTCATGTTAAATCATTACCAGATGAGTAAAAGATATTTTTTCATCTTGAGCTCAGCTTCAAGTTTAAGCCACTTCCCTTCAGGCCGCTCTCTCTCTGTCCCGTTCTTTGACTTTTTTCTGTCTCACGGCAGTCCCACCGTGTCACAGAAGAAACAAAGGACAGGAAATGACAAGGAGAAAAGGAGAGCGGAGCCAAACAAGGAGAAAGGGAAGGGAGGCAGTTGCAGACATCTAACAAGTTCTGATCAAAATTCAGAAGCGGATCAAGTGGATATGAAGTTTGCTTCAAACAAAAGTCCCCCCCCCCCAAGCTCTCTTATGCCTCAATTCTCTTTACCCCTGGGGCTCTTATCATCTTTCCCTGTTCCTCATGCCAGCATCTTCTTTTCACACCTCCTCCAACCCCAGCCTCATCTCTCCATTTCCCTCAAGGCCACGGGTAGCTCTCTGCTTTACTCTGTTTGCGTCTTACACCCCTCTTTCCCACTCTGCTCTTACTCGCCTCTTTTGCTCGCCCGCTCCACCCCCCTTAAGGCCCTTTGCTTCCTCTCTCCCTGCAACTGATGAAAGGAGGAATAAATGAAGGAGTGCATGTTAATTTGTGGTGGCCACTCCTGAAAGCTTTAATCAGAGCGTGGTATCATGGGCCAAATCATCAAGAATACAGAGCTAGATATTCAGAGCAAGAATTTAGTCAAGGTTAGAGGTTTGAGAGGACTCACTGCTGTAATGAGGACAGTCCTTTCACTTCACCTCAGTCCCTGATCCAAGAATTTAATAGGACAACAAAAAATAAATACATAAAATGTGGATATCTTTGCTTGTAATCCATATGATCTGTGTGGGCATCTTAATTTTTCTTAGTCAGCTTAAGACACGTTTTAAGTCAAGTTAATAGTTTAGTTATCTCTGAGTATTTATGCCTGTATGTCAAACTTCTTTTCCTTCTTGTGAAGCATGAAGGCCTTGTTCAGACTGCCAGCCCAAATCCACGTTTGTCATATCCAGACTGATTTTAGAAAATCTGGACAGCAGTAAACTAGAAATTCGATTTTTGCATAGTCGATCCAAGTCACATTTGGAGGCGGTTTGAAATGCCAGTCCAATCGGATTTCTACGGATCTGTCAGTCTCAGTCAAATGCAGAGTGACAGATGTGCATCGGAGCAGCTGAGCGATAGTGCTCCACGGTGAGCGGTATGGAGGACTACACAAAGAAACAGTCTTCTGCACAACAACTTGGCTACGACTGCTTGGAGGGTGAGAAGATGGATCTCCATCTCTCATGTTTCTGCGTTGGAAAGCCTCATCACCAGCGTAGGTAGTTACTGCTGCATACGTCGTTACAACAGAAACCCATGCAGATAGGCTGATGGTACAACGTGGTATTATGAGACAGGATGGGCCACAGCTAGCTGGTTAGCATGCTACTTTCAGTAGATATGTAGGTCTCTTTGCATACTGTCAGACCTGTTACTTCTTCACATTCTGTTGATAATGTTAGTTCACTTTTTGAGCATTTTAAACAGAAATCCTGGGCATATCTAACACATTGTGCATTTAAATGAAACCATGTAAGAGGTCAAGAGGTGAAATTTGTCTTTGATGGAACTGAAAACAATTCACAGACATCTGAAATGTGACAATGGCAACATGTTGTATTTTCTTGAAGAGTAGCTCTAGCTGTCAGATAAATGGAGTGGGTTGAATAGTGCAAACGCATCATATTAGAGAAGATTGGAGGACACCTTAATGTTGTTTGTATTGTATTCATTGTCATAATGTGTTAATAGTAACAGTAATAGTCAGTCATAATAGTGTGTTTTTATGGGGACAGACGTGTGTTACCTGGTCAAATAAACAGGGGTAAAAAAAGACATAAACCCACCAAAAAAGAAAAGCCTTTCTTCGTGTCTTTGATCCTGGACAGCAAAGTAGAAATGACACAGTAGGGATTATTCATACTTTCTCTCCAAGCCATAAACAAGAAAGCCAAGTTGTATTTTTCTATATAGCACAATAGCACAGTGAGACTGTGCATCACTTCCTTTTAGCAGTGGACAGGTGTTTTGGCTCCTGTATCATTAGCTGATCCCAAACCTGTTAGTCTTATTTTACTCTTAACACTTGATAAGGAACAAGCCAGCAGCACAAAAGTCATTCAGCTGCTGAAAGTTGACTGGCTGTGGCACTAAGCTGAGTTTTTAGAAACACTTCAGTCTTCCTAATTGGATCGCTCTTTCCTCCTTCTCCGTCTCTCATCAGGTAATCAGTCTACAGTCTCCAAAAAACTGCTGGATGTCAATGGATGGATTTCTGTAACAACCCTTAAAAAGTGTAATGCTTCAGGGAGTCTCGCTTTGCCTCATCTCTTCCTCTCTTTCTTCTTTCTCACTCTCTCTACCTCTGTACCTTTCACTCTTATCAAAGCCATGATGGCGAGCGGTTCAACAGAGTGACAGTCCCGACGAGGAGGAGAAAAGAAATGGATGTCTGTTTTCTTCCCTCACTGCTGTGCGCTCCCTTCTCTTTCCTCTGCTCCTGTTTTGATTCACTCTATTTTCCACATTGTCACATATCCAACATCCTGCCGAATTAAAATAAAGCCGGCTATGAAAGACGCGATGCAGATGGAGAATCACAGTGGGAGAGAAACAGCTAAAAATATGAGGATTTTTAGTGTGGCCAAGTCAAAGCAACTTCTTCTACTCTCTCGTTTGTCACTAAAAATGATCCTTAAAGACCGATGATGACTCACTGCTCACTCTTCCAAAGTGGCCTTTCTTTAGCCCAGATTTGGCAGCCGTACATTTGAAATGTTCATGCCATCTTTGACAGTCAGTGTGTTATCAAAAAACTGTGGCTGCAGAGCGCCAAAGTAAAATTTAATGGACCAGAAAGGACTAATTGTACATGTCCTACTTCTATGATTAGAGTGGGGTGATGGGAGTATGCTAGCACAGACTAAACATCGGCTGAGAGGCAACAGACCATGCAGTCTTGTAGCCCAGTTGAGGGAAAGCCAAAGACAAGCAGCTGTTGTCAGACAAAGCACATCTTAATGTAAGTGTCTGTGACATTTAGTATATAAAAGTCTGTTTTACTACCCTTCATCACAGGTTTGTACATGTAAAACACAATGAATCACCATTCGTCATAAGGAGTGTTTGCATTTACTTAAGTGCAGTAAACACCTGGAGGAGGGTAGCTTGTTATGCGTTATATGTTTGCGTATGTACCATTGTCTGTTATAAGTAAAAGAATGTGAAAAACAGCTTGAGCAGTGATAGCATCCGATATAATACTGTAAGGAAAATTCACAGAAGAAACTGAAACATTCTCAAACTGCATCAGCAAACTGTAGAATTAAATTCGCACAGTTGAACCTGTCAGTGGAAGACATGCATGCTAAACAGGAAAGGGACCCTCCAAAAGACAGAACACTGGCATTGCTTCTCCAAAACAAAAAAAAAAAAAAGAAAAGAAAACCCATAAGATAAGAGAAGCAAGAGGAAAGATGCAGATGTAGCTCTCAGACTGGCGCTCCTTCTTCTTTCATAACGTATGAACCATAGCTTTCATTGATTAACTTTGATGTTGAGCCAGCTTGTTGGATACTAATTCATTACTGCTACTAACCACATGCATACGCAGCTACTATAGGACCAAGGTGCCGTACAGGCTTTCGCAGTAGATTAAAGGCTCAACTTTAAACTTGTTAACGTTTACAAAGTCAATGGCATAATGCTGTCAAAGACACTTAGAAGTAGGACCGATGTGTAAGACATGGAAAATAATATTCATAACTATGTTTTCATGAGTGCATAATCATCTGAAGATAGGAATTGTTGTGTTTTCAGTACCTTAGAATGAGCTCATTATATGTACAGAGGGACCAGGTCCTCTTCCATGAAGTTCGCCATGTTGTATTACCATATTTCTACAGTAGCCCAGATGTTTTCACATGTTTAATTTCTTTGTGGCCACCACAGGGTCTCTTATATGCTTAGAAAGGGAGTGGAAAGGCGAGGCATTTTCACTTGGTTGCAATCTGCAATCTCTCTGCTAGATGCCACTAAATCCTACACGCTGGTCCTTTAAGCGCCTAAACAATATGTGGCTTCACATCACAGACAATATAAATCATGGGAACACAAATTATGTAAGCTTCTTTGGCTTATAACTTTGCTGCAAACTCAATTAGGGACACAATATCAAAATGACCTTTTATGACCATGTAAGAATTGTAAGTTGTTGAAACCTTAGTATGACTTACTGAGTGATGAAGCCTGTGATATTATAAATCAATGTTTCCTGCTTCAGCGTTTGCCTTTCTTTTTTGCAGTGTATGTTCTGATTTGCGCAGTGATGGTACAGTGGTTTCTTAATCTAGTAGATACAGTCTCTCTGTCTAATGTTGCTTATAGTTTACATATCATTAGCATTTCCTTGCAATTCCATTGCTGTGTTTTCATTGTTTGGGTGGTTTTCAGCTCTTCCTAATACATCTTTAATGATGTTGATGTTGGTAATTAGCAGGTTTAGCCTCAGAAGTGTCTCGGCTTTATTGTAGGCCTATGCATCTTTTTTACCATAAGTACTACAGTTTAGAAATAAGACTGCAACAAACAAGTTCTTTCTCCTTTTATTTGAGTTACTGTGACTTTTGTTGCCTTTGGTTGCCAAGGATCTACACATGCACACTTTTCTACTGAATGTGTGTGAGCCTACTGGTATAAATGTGTTTATGTGAGCACGGTTGTGTCAGTTATGTTAGAAACTTCCCTTGTCTCACCTCTCTGACAAGATGTGAGTATCCACGGAGTTTGAACATGAAGAGGAAAGAGACTGGGGAAACAGTTAAATGAGGACAGAGCTGCAGAAGATGAGGAGAGGAAGATGGAAATCATAAAACATGAAGGTACAGATGCAGAAAAGGAGGGGAGACTTAAAGCAGAGGAGGTTATGCTCGCAGCTGGAAAAGCAAAATAGAGGAAAATGATGGAGGACTGTATGGGAAAAGGTAATCAGAAGTTTTGGTATGGAGAGGTGAGCAAAGTTGACACGAGGACGTGTTCTCGTCAACAAAGTGCACTTCCTTTCTGTATGTCTGGCATTTTCCCCTTTCATTCAATCTCCCGCATTCACTCTGACTCTCACTGTGTTATTTTCTGTCTGAGTATCTTTCCTGTGGTGTAGGTGGGCGCCATAATGGTCCTCATTGCCGATCTGTGTGTGTAGGTGAATATTTTGTTTGCTTTTATGTTCTGATTTTCTGTGTATTGTGGGACCACATGTGTTGGAGAGTGGGTGTGTGTGTGTGCGTGTGTCGGGGGGTGAGCGGGGCTCAAGCGTTCATGGAAGTGTGTGCAGAGAGGATCAGGTGGCAGATTAACCATTCAGAGAGCTCCAGACCTTCTGTAGAGTTCACATGCAGAGCAATGACACAAACAGAAGACGGTAATCCTCCTGAAACACCAGTGACATCTGCTATCTCATTACTTCAGCACAGCTGAGATATGGGAGACTGAAAGATTACTTTCAAAGCTAGCAGAGCTATCTTTAATTAATACACACTTGTATGAAATTTCACTAACTCTTCAGGTGTTACCTGAGCACAGATAAACGGCGGCTGTCTGAAGTGAGTGCCTTGGTGTGCAGTGTGTGTTTTACCGTATATACTGTAGCTGCCAACTCTCCCAGATTTTGGCCAAGCTCCACACGTATAACAGCACAGTTTCAATGGTCCTTGGCACAAAAACACTCACTTTCAGAGTCTAATACATCCACCAGCAAACTATATTTATCCCTGAAAATTATATTGGAATGGCTGCATTTATCTTGACCAACCCAGAGTTCGAGACAAAGACAGATGCACTGCTTACCGAAATTTTGCACTAGAGCCACATAACACAAAATCACACTTATATTCTTCAATAGGATTTTAGCACACAGTGTGGGCGGTGCATTGGTCAACTGAGGAGTTCTCATGTGTTTTCAGGGGGCAAAACAACAATGGGCTTCAAAGCTGTATGTCTCTCCTGTTACGGAAATAACGGCTCATTGCAGGTCGTACAAAGAGCTCTCGGCTCTGTTCTCTTCACCCCCGTCTAAACAATGATTACGTTTAATAGCTAACCATTCACACAAATGAGCATACTGCAAGGAATCTGCAGTTAATGGTCAAACACACTCACTGCTACACAAAAGCACACACTTTGCCGGAGATGTAAGCGCAAGTTAATGATTTTAAAGACTTTACTTCATGATAAGCACATACTTGAGAATTGAGGCGATTCCATTCTTTGAAAGTAACTCCGCGCACCCTTCAAGACGTAATGAGATTAACAAATACATTTTCCGAGCTGTAATGCGGTCCTGTGTTCATTTTAGTTGTTCAGCTTTCCTATATGCCACATTTAAAACTACTTTTTCAGTGCTATTATATCAAAATCTGTCTCTTTTGAGTGTTAGCTTGTGCGTCTTATCAGCTAGACGCAGCTATCAACAGATGCAGAATGGGTAGCAAAACTTTGCTAACATCTACAAAGAATGTGGTTACTGTTACATGCATTTATCTCTCCTTCATCGTCTTGATCTAACATCACAGGTGAGGGAGGTGCGAGTGGAGGTCATCCCTCTGCAGCTCTGCTCTTTTTTTGTTCAGATTTTCAAAGCACTGTGTCTGGCACTTTCTAGTGGTGAGGGCTCTCTGAATTCCTTCAGACATGCACCTTTACTTAAGATGAACTCACACACAATGCTTTAAAATCCTCAAAGATTTGAAATCTGGCTGCATCACACACACAAGAAGAAATGACCTGCTCATGAGCACAAAGTGCAAGATCAGAAAATAACACATCATCACACAGTACGTGATACTAAGATCAGCTCTGCAGCAGGAGCTATATATCATCTCTCACACAAGCACTTCCCAACAGGTTTTTTTTTTTTTCTCTACTCTTCTTCTGTTCAAGGCCAGATTTCCTTGAGCTTTTCCACTATATCTGCTTCACAGTTTCCATTTGCTTCCTGTGACTGGTTCATGTGCTTTTGTCTACTGAGGGTCCACACTGGATTTGGAAAACCATCAGTGTCACTGAGGTTCAAAATTTTTCAAATATCAATCAGGGCTACCACTGTAGCCCTAATCGGGTCCGACAGCAGTTCAGGAAGTGAAAATATTGTTTCTAAAGTGCTCGTATTACCATTCTGTACTGTAGACCCAGGATTCTCCCCCAGTTCTCTTGAGGGGGTAAATCAGTGGAAAATCAGCCATATAACTTGTAACCTGAGCCTGGCAAGGGAAACACACATACATGGACAAGACACCTATACAGTACAAATGCTGTTGCAACCACGCTATTTGCTGTGATGGGCTTTTGTAAGTGGTTACCATGGTGAAAATTAGCAAGCCAAACCGCCTGCGTTGATTACCCTTTCAGAGATATGGGGATACAAATAGCAGTAGTTAATCTTGTTTAGGCCACACAAATTCATTGTGACAGCTCGGCTGCTTCAACCCTGCAGACTGTCGCAGTGTAAATTGAACGGACTGATTGTAAGAGGGAGAAAGAAAGGAAGAAAAAGCAGCTACTATAAACTAAAAAAATAAGAGAAAGAGTTTGGTGTCTAGTTTGGGCTGAATTTAAATTGTTTGCTACAGTCTGTGCATTATTTTTTCTTACTTAACTTTTAAACTAGAAAATAGAACTGCGGTATTTGTATGCGAATATGACTCGGCCAAACTCTGACTGTGCAGGGGTGCCTTTGGGTGAATTATAGTCTCACCATTTTTCATAATTTGCCTATTAACATGCAGAGAGATATTGGACCCATTAAAAACTAGGCAGGCAGGCAGAAACACACACACACACACACACACACACACACACACACACGCACACACGCACGCACGCACACACGCACACATACATACACATTGTAGCGGCCGGCCAAAAAGCAGCAGACTGCTCCTTCGCTGCACAGCACAGCGCAGGATTGAGGACACCTGTGAAGGGCTGGGTGTGGCACAGCAGAGGAGAGGGGGATTTTTCCTGACACATGCGAGGGAGTATATGTGAGACACGTTGCCAAGCAAGTTTAAATCCATTCTGACTCGTTTATTTTAAGTCATAGCCAGCTTTTAGTGGAGCGTAGAATCTCTCGGTTGCATCAGACGCTCGGATGAGCGAGAACAGGCTTGATTGCTCTTTTGAGCTCGTGTGATGTTTTATTGGAACTGCTCGTTACCTGGAGAATCATACTGTTGGATCTTCTTTCTGAACCGCTGATAACATCCCTTTTTATTCCACTAAGGTGCATTAACCCCTCTGCTCTGACCACTTCAAGTACATAGAACTGTCTCCTATTTACCTCCTCTGTCGGACATTAGCTTCTCTCCCAGACTGGACTCTCCCCTATTGTCAGTACACACTCCTGTCTCATCAATTTTGAGACTAAATCCCCCATACACACACACACACACACACACACACACACACACACACACACACACAAAACCTTCAGTTACATTGGAAACTCCTTTTGGGACAGCTGGTGCTTAAGAGACTCTGATGTAACTGAGGACTACATAAGAATAAGTAATGGGACACTGTAACTCTTGCTGCTGATGAAATTTTAATGCTACAAAATGGGAATGTAAACTAAAATGTGTATCGAACGGTCTCTGAGATTGAACAATTTTGTTGAAAGATTAAATTGATTTCTTTTGGACTGCATTTTGGTTGAGGAGTGTTTGGAAATCAGTGTTTTGAAGAGAACAAATCTGCTAAAACTACTAAACTACTGATTTGTTTTGAACTACAGTGTCTGCAGGTCTTAAATGATGCTACAACACACAGGCATCCACACACACATGCGTGCACAGATTTGCATACAGTTGGACAGTGACTTAAATGCATACATAGCACTACAGGTGCAGAGTCATTTAGAGCAATTCCTGCAGACTTAATAACATCCACAAATAACACCAGAGAAACAAACATGCAGCGGTTGACTTATGGCTGTAATGATTACATAGGCTGTGGAGAGTCATACATCTCGGAGCTTAAATCTATCCCCGGGGGGCACATAGTATATACAAAACTGTATAAGTTAGATAAAGGGGAAGCAGATCAGCTGCAGTGTTTGGTGGTAAAGTGGATATTTAATCATAAATGCTGCAAGGAACCGGTGCCTTTTGAGAGTTCATATATGAACCACAAAGGCAGCAGGGAACAATAAAAAAACATGGTGTACTGTATAAGCCAAACACACACACACACACACACACACACACACACACACACACACAAACCAAACAAATCGTTACATGATGCCCTGCAATAATTATGAGATATAAAAGAAAGAGATTCTACCACGTGTGAATCTCTAACATAGCCGTGCATGTTAACTTTCTATGTGGAACGAAATGTGAATCAATAAATAATCCCATCCTACACACAAGTTAAGAGCAAAACACTTTTTTTGTGTTGGCTCAGAATGAGTGAGCTTGCGTGACGTTGCCGTAAGAGCACAGCAGAGCTCGTCTTGTGCAGCACGTTTGCAGAAGAAAATTCCGCCGTTATAGTTTTGCAGCACCATATTATGTTGTCTGTCTAAAATATGTTTTCTCCGGCAGATTCTCATTGTATCGCCGCTATTGTTTAGATTGCATTGCTTCTGTATACGTTTCTTCCCATTTGGCCTCAAACACAAATTGATTTTTCAACAGTCCCTGTAATTTTCTGTAATTTCCCATTCGATCGTTTGCTCCCTTAATGCGGGGAATGTGGTTGAGCTCCAAATTTTCTTCAAGGAGCACGGCTGTGAAGCTTGTACGCCCTCTCTCTCTCTCTGTCTCTCTCTCTCTCTCTCACACAGACACACGCAACACACAATTCATTGATTTCTTTTTTTTTTTCAGCTCAAACATACGATACAAATGATTTGTCTGTCAGAAAAAGATTAAGGAGGAGGTGAATAGGGTGGAGTAAGAGGAGGAGTAAACAGATGGGACAGGTAAATGAAAGTGTTCCATTAAAAAGATAAAGTGCTTTAATCTGTGTTTAATCCCTCGTACAGCTGCTGGGATCATCATCATTTGGTGAGCCATGAGTGACCTCTGACCCATAACAGTCAATACAGCATGGCAATAAAAGCACAATGTAGCTGATTTGACTTTGTCAGGACGCGTTTTCCTTTTGCTTTGATTTTGTTCTTGAAACCAGGAAATCTGTGCAGATATCATTTAAAACCATAAGCTTCATATTAACTAAGGAGCGTGTAAAACCATTACCACATGTAAAGATAATTACTGTTGTATTTAGCAATTTATTTCTGAAAGGTGCACACAGTTTTTCTGAAATTAGAAACATTAACAGCACAATGGGATGCTATTGTGCCATGGACAAATCAGAAAAAAGACGAGAGAAATGGGGAGAAAATGCAAAACAGTGACTGACGGTATGACAGCGAGATCCCTGAGAAATGTTTTCCACATTTAATTGATATTACTGGTTTCATTTTCTGTTGTGATGCCGAGTAGGAACTTACAAGTTCTCATGTGTGAGAGCTTATTGCACCGTCTCTTGATAAAAGTTTATGTCGGGTTTAACTCATCGTGATCAACTTTGTGGGTGTACAGTGAATAAATAACTCAGTTTGGCTCTGTATTCAAACTGCTTCCCTCGTTATGAAGGATAACTTTTGGTCAAAATGAAAATTCCAAAATTCCAAATATAAATTTAAAAGAGATGACATTAATAAGATTATTGATTTACTGCACCAATAGGAATAATCAGGCCAGAATAAAAAATTAAAAATGCAGAAGCTTAAATAGAAATGCTCAAACTATAAGCTTGAATCGTAAAGACGAAATTGAAAATGTCAATGGAAAAACAAAAAGAAAGAATTAAATATGACTTGAAAAATGCAAAAATGGAAATATTTGAATGAAAATTTTATTTTTTTTTGTAGCATTTGCATTTTGCTTCTCTCTGTGTCATGATATATAAATAGCTGCAGATCTGTTTGGGAGAGAAGGATTCAAGACTTGATGCAGGAACTTTCTGATACTCTGACAATATGAGGAGCACTTAGCTTTGCGTTTTACTATCTTTAAATTAGAGGTGTAATGAAAAAAACAGGATTGTTCTGCCAATTTCCACTTTCACTCGAACACAAACACAAATAATTTCGCTGCCTCAACAAATTAACAGTTAGATTCCTCGAAAGACAGCAGAACAAATGACTCACTCTACATAATCAAAACTGAATTACTGTAATACGAGTAACCTGTGGCTGTGAGTTGGCAGCCAAATGAGCCGTCATATCTTTCTCATTTCAGCAGCGGATCTACCAAAGTAGAAGCAAATAACGTAAAGCACAACAAATGTGAAGCATCGCTGTGCAGACCTGTAAAGTCTTTTCATCTTTACTGGTTAAGATAAGATTGCACTTTATTGATCCCTGTGGGGAAATTCAGGTGCCACAGCAGCAATTACAGGAATCAAGGATGTAGAGGAGGGAATAGGAAGACATAACAAGAAAAATACAATAGACAACATAAAACAGGGTGATTTGATCTTATAAAAACAGAAATAAAAATGTTCAAGATAAAACAGAATACAAGACTTGAATAAACGGGAGAAAAAGTCTTGAGTTTAGAGGTGTCCAATGATCCATTGATTACAGCACTGTGCTGTGACCCAGTGAGCTCTTCTGGAAACCCAGCAGCAGACCGCTGAACCAAAGCTGTGACACCAAAGTCAGTGTAAAAGGGGAGCTGCACTGCTTCAACAGTCTAAACCCTGTATGAAATCAGGCCTAATACTCTTTTAGACTTCAGTGTAGTCCACACTGCGATGGAGCGAGCACACATATACATATACACACATACTATATCAGTACTTGGAGGTCAAGATACTGAAATATAACAGCAAAAATGGTTAATCAGTCCCTTTTGGGGTTTGTGGTTCGGGACTAGCAGAAGATCAGCTGACAGCAGCCAAGTCACCATGGTTGTTACTGCTATCATTAGATTTAAACACATCAATGATCAGTTCAATGAAGTAGAGAACTCCCTCACACATTAGGGGCAACTAAACAAGTACTCTGGCTGAAGAATAACCTGCATTGTACATCATAAATCTTTTAATTGAATCTGTCACTCATATGCTGCCCTGGTAATGCTGTGACTTGTACAATATGAACCTGGAGCCACTCTAACGTGTGGACGGTAAACACCTGGAAATATGGCCACAGGCTGTGTGTGAAACCCTGTCAACAGAGAGCCAGGACGACAGGTCAGAGGGGAGGAACAATCATCCTCCCCATACTCCAAGATTGGGTACCAAGCCTCAGCAACCAACACCCTTAACACAAGGACAACTGACCTGAGATTGAGGATTATGGCTAAGCACAGCACTATGGCACCCCTGGACTCGACTACCACGACTGAGTGATAAAGTGCCCTCTGCTTGAAGATGTGAATGACTATCCCTACTCGGACCATTACAGAGACCAATCAGCTGGTACTGAGGAATATCTTTAATTTGGGGTGTGGCGACAGAAATACCTGCACGTAGTTTAGAATCACTGTTGATTTCAGCAGCATCAAGTACGAGCACACAGGTCACCGTCATAGGTCAGTCACATTCTTAGTCAAACTACAGCCTTCAAATAAGGCAAGCATGAAGATTAGTTTGATCGTACTGCATCTGCTCTCTGCTTGGATCCTTGTGAGTAATGTCCTCCCAAATCCCCTCACATATAACACTTATTTATGGCTCATTCTTAATCTTTATGTTAGCAGAACTGCCTGTCTAATTCATCCTCTTGCTGATGTTATCTATCCAGGATACTTTAAAGACAAGTTTGATCTTCCTGGTTGCTCTTTCTTTTCTTTATTTACAACTTAATTCTGGCCTTAATGCCTTTGGAGTTCCCTGTTGCACAGAACTGGCCACTCACCCAATCACGTATATTTATGTGTTTTGGACAATCCACTGTTGTATCTCTGAATTATATCACCTTCTTTTAAGCGTTGATATAAAACCATTGTTGATTAGTGTAGTATGGGAAAATCATCTCAGCAACCTGTACATAAACTACAAGAGTGCACTCAGAAGAGTGTACATTTCAACCAGGCTTACAGTCAAGATGGTGGCAATAACAAACAGGGATTTACTTATCTTGCACCATGAGACACACACACACACACACACACACACACACACACACACACACACACACACAGTTGGGAGTATAGTTGAACAATTCTGTCATCATCAAATGTGACATAAGTAAACCTTCTACAGAGGCAGCAAAGTTAAGCTTAAAATATTACTGGCAGGATGAAAATAAACCAAGCAAATATTGGCACTCCAATGAGACTTTGCATGCATGCAAATGGCAACACCGAACACAACAACAACAACAACAACAAGAACAAGAACAACAACAACAAGAACAACAACAAGAACAACAACAACAACAACAACAACAACAACAACAACAGCTACTGTGTAACAGCCGGGATCTTCTGAAGATTTTCATCCTGAATCGTTCCTCTTCTAAAACTTCTAGAGATTAACTGATTTTTTTTTTTTGAAAAGCCTAAACACAGTTCATTTGAGTAAATATTAATTCAAGGCTCACTTTTACGCTGTAAAAACAACAACATTAATGCTAGTGTAATTACTCTTAATTAATGTCTAAAGAGGTTAATTGTCCCTATGAAATGTCTGTCAACCAGTGGTAACATACAAAATATATTGATGTTTTATGCTTTTGTCCATTAGACAGACTAATATCTCCAAGAATTACGTTTATACTGGATGATTCTGCAGTGCACCATTTATATTCAGTGCCAACAGTCGGGCCAGTGCAGGAAGTAGCTTGCCCTTTATGAACCCAGTGTGATGAGTGTGTAACATCCTAAAACAAGTATTTTAGTTTCTTTCCATTGGCCACTCAGGACCAGTGCTTTCCGGTAACAGTCTAGCCATAAATATATTTTGAGAACATTTGTTTTCACAACCTTTTGGGCATCATTCCAGTTTGTATTCCCATTAGCTGCCAAAACTTGTGCTTGTTATTATCCAGAAGGGCTCTTCCAAAACAAAAGCTGGATCTGAATTGTTTTTAAGCTAACTATAGACATTTGAGAACAATACCCAAGACTCAGACTCTGTATTTTATTAAAACATAAAAAGCAATACCAATATGAATGAGATATACAATTAAGACAATTTTAGCAAAGATAGGAAGATAGCTTTCTTATACAACTCTGTCGTCAGTGTAATTCAGCTCTGGCCTTTTCCCCTCTAGCTTTATATGAGAGCTTCATCCCCTCCCCAAATGGAGAAACGATCCCGGCTTGTTTCAAACCACCTGCCACCAACTGTACTGCAGCAGTGAAAGCGTTCTCTATTACAACATACATTCACATGCAACTATGCTGACTTGAAAAGCCTGCTTTCGAGAGACCCCTTTGTCCCCTGGATTCCATTTTTCCGCATTGTTTCTGACAAAACATCAATACTGAATCTTCCCCCAAAATGTTCAATGTTCGTGTTCACGCTCTTCTTCAGCATTTGCAATTGGCACTGAAAACTGCCACTGAATGGAAATCAATAGCACATAGACTTAATTTCTGTGAAACAAGGTTTGGCAGAGTCAACATTGTTCCATTTTCTGCTGCTTATGTGAACGAAAAAACAAGTAAAACTTTGCAGTCACTTACTGACCTTCAGCGTTTTCTAGAGTCAAAACTAAAATCATATATTCTCCTCTTCAGCTGTACAAGTGATCTTTTACTTGAGTAAAGAAGAAATATCACAGAGTAGAAGTATTCAGTTACAAGTAAAAGTCCTCGATTCCAAATTTTAGAAGTACAAAAGTGCAAAAGTGAGATTCACATGCAGGTATTACTTGATGAGGTGTTGACCTTCAGCGTAGTGAGGGTCACCATCAGTGACGTTCCCCCTCATGCCAATATCTGAGCATTCTACTGTAACCTACTTTGCTTGTTGCTCCTAAAAGCGCCTGCTCAAAAAGAAGAGAAAACTGCCTTGCTGTTTCTCATAAGTGAACCACAGCTCCCCACAGTATTATCAAATAAGATAAACAGCACAGACAAAAAAAATAAAAATCTGTATTTTTACAAGAAAAATCCTGTCGGTGTAATGGGAAACTTGATGATTTTAGCTTGACAATTGATAGTCATGCACTGAAATTTGGAGATAAATAACAATAATGTTTACACTGATAACTTCTTAAAACTCGTTTATTATTTTTATTTTTATTTTTTTTTTTGCAAAAAGCCTCAAACTCTGTTTAATATGGTGACTATAATGAGTGAAGCAAGAGTGCGCAGATCTTTCCTCTGTGGAGCAGCGTTGTCCTGTCTTTACCCCCAAACCTCAGGTGGCCCAATCAAACACTGGGCCTTTGAAGTGTAACTGACTGCAGGCCTTCACACTCTGCTGTGTGTGTGTGTGTGTGTGTGTGTGTGTGTGTGTGTGTGTGAACAGTATCTGCCTGAACCAGCACATAATTGTCTCCACATCTGCAAATGCTTCTAATAGTGTGCGTATGACTGTGTGTGTGTGTGTGTGTGTGTACTCTCCCGCAGCAGGAGCAGCATTAAGGAAAGGATAACAGTTGTCCATCTGATCTGCTTCCCATGACAAAAGGGATTAAAGAGTCCAGTGACTTGGTCTGCTCTCCCTGACAGAGCAGCTAAGCTCCCCATGATAAATGTGTCCCTTATTATAAGAAAACATCTCCAACAAAACCAGGTTTGCACCTGTATGCTGTTTACACATCACCATGGATGACTCCACTCTGACCCCTATAGCCTGGATAGCTAGAGAGCCTCCACTTCAAGAGCTTTGATGCATGACGTCTCTTTTTTTCTGTTAACATAATGAGAAAACGGTAGTTAACATACCTGACAAGTCGCAAAAATGTTGGTACTGAACGTATGATTGCAAAGCATATTTCATTTCATTTGATAGGCAATCTTGCAAAGCACTTACCGCTCGTAGAGACTACAGCATCATTCAACTTTTTATGGTTATGTTCAGACACTGGCAGCGCTTGGTTGAGTAAATGTTACGTAAATATAATCTCAATACTTCATACCATATCCTGAAATGTCAGTCGCAATCACAATAAAGAAACTAAAGGAAGATAATTAAGCAAACAAATGCTAACAGATGAAGAGGTAGATGCACTGGAATTGATTGGAATAAAGGGACTGCACAGCATGTCATCATAATTCCCCTCACTCAGAATAAAATTAAGGCACACATCCCCAAGAGGACCCAACAGGAATGAGGACTAAAGCAGCTGCCCCCATACGGTCAGTTCATGGGCCATACTTTAGTTTACATTATGTGCTACAGTGTGCTCTTGTTTGATCAAATCCCTCCCTGTCTGTATTCGTGGCTTGTATGTTTGATGCGAACTCGCTTTCAGTGCAGTCGCTCGAAAGTATTTGTCTTGTTCTTCTGCTATATGTAATGGACTCATACCAAGAAGATGTTATTTAACGTCTGGTGGGAAATTAACTCAGTTTCATCTGAACTTCATTATGTATTGCTTTCCAGAATGATTTTAATACTGCGTGCAACCATTATATATGAGAGAGATTGGAATTGTAGCCCCCACAGTTCCTCCAGCACCTTGAACCAATCCTGTTACTGTATTTTACCTTTTTATATTGTGTTATAAAGTACTGGAGGTGTATTATCCAACTAATGAGGGATGTGCATCTTTAATAGTTACACTCTGCAGCTGACTACTTCCTATGTAACTTCTAACCTGAGGGTAATGGGAAAAGATGTGAATGTGGTAAATTATATTTCTTATTTTTGTCTTGCATTCTAATTCTAATAGATTGTACCTGTGCTTCCAGACTGTAGTTTGTAAGACCAGGCCAGCTGAGTCCACAATTTATCATTCCACGGGAATCTGGTGAACATTATATCCCAGTATTTGAAAATAGCATCGTCAGTTACTAAGGGGAACATTGGCAGCACATTCATTCTCATTGCTCTAATCTATTTTCCCAGTCAATGTCAATGGTGCCGTTTTTTCCATCTGGTCATGTCCTCTTAAAGCGTGACTCCCAAAATTCAACTTAAATGAAAGCTGTAGGTACTTGGGGATGACAATGTTGGCAAAACTGGATCACCAGCATCGTGGCCTCTGATTTAAGATTCTGTTTGTAACCTGACATACTAAACAGATGTCATCTGTCTTATAAATGCAACCCTGACAGGTGTTTTACATTTCTGTTTTTGAAATGTACACCGAAATACAAAAAGGAACATCTTTACGATCAGATGCAATCAGTACAACATCTTTGAAGATAATTTAGCCTTATGTCAAAATGTGTCTGAAAGGTGTTATTTGAAAAGCTCCTGTTTGTGCTTTTGTTGCATTGGATTAACTTCTACTGAAAAATGGTTCCATTGTTTCTTTCTATCACGGTTAAAATATTAGTTGAACAAATGTGAGAGCACAAAGAATCCAAAAATGACAGCTGTTCCAAGCTCCAAAGGGTGCTATTGGTATGCCCCTGTTATTTCACTGGCATAATTACACTGATTCTTATGGGCATATGGCACCGCTGACAGTCAGTGTTGATCTGCTGACATATTCATATTCCACTTAAAACTAACAAAACTACATGTATGTAACGAATATCCAATGATTTGACCTTTGATTTTAGCCCAAATACAAGACACACTAAATGCGTAAATACTAGTATCACTGTATTTTAACAGGAAAGACGGCCTAGCAAACACTATCTTTTCAATTAAATGCACAAAGCAGACTAAGTGGGGAGATTACATTAAGGCCCTACTTCGCCCTTGAGCTGCACTTTGTAGAAGTACCCTGAGACTTGGTAGCTTCACAGGCTTTTATTTAAGCACTCTGACGTCAGCTCCCTGGCCAGATGTCTGCTCAACAGATAAAGAAGGGACAAGTGTGCACTGAGAGAGAGCTCTCTTCACACTCTTGATCCTCCAGATACCACTCACACCGGGGATGGGGATGTGTGAGACGCAGGCCGAAGTGGTTGTCTGCTGAGCAGAACCTCTAGAGCCAGTTACCAATCAGAAAAAGCCATGTCTACTCCCCGAGAGCTTTGATCCTATCAGACAGTGAAGAGGACCATGTGGCAGTAACCCTGTCGGACTCTGGAGTGTAGCCTGATTGGCCACATACAGTCACACACACAAAAAATGCTCTTTACAAGGAGATAGGTAGGTAACACAGAATGATGGCATCTCTTGTTCAAGGCTGTGGCACTCAAGATTCATAGTCGTGCACACTGTACCTGCTGTTAGGTGGTGATACAAAGGCAACAGGCAAATGTTGACTGAGTTGATCCCACTAACAGCCACAGAGGGGCACAGGTTATCTTTGGCATTAGCATTTGTCAGCTATGAAAGAGGTCTGGTAATCAACACTTGAATCCGGAAAGCAAAACGAGGCAACGAGCAGAGCTGCAAAACTCTTCTGTGTCCAAATTTCGGCACTAAAAGAACAAATGAAAAACTTGTATATGTGGACGTAGCAGTAGTAGTAACAAAAAATGTAAATATTAAGCTTTTTGTTACGTTACCACATGGGCATGGGGAATTACTGGATTCATAATTTTATAGTATACGCTTACTCTGACAGTTAGACACAAGATTGATACCACTCATGTGCAGACCTGTCAACCCTCCCATTTTCCCCAGGATTCTAAAAAAGGAAGAAGAAAAAGCTTGACTGTGACGTCGACAGGAGACATAACCGCCTATTTGATGTGTTTGCTTCATTCTTTCCGGTACAGCAGGTGGCAGTGTGTAGAACATAACCGTCAGCATCTACTGACGAGCAGTCCTTCAAATGCCAACTGCTGCTAAAACGAAAAGAAGCAGAAGAAGAACAAGACGCTGGGTGAGCATCAGAGGGATGGAGTGCCTGCCAAAAGGGCTAAAAGTTTGTGCAAGTATCTCACCGAGAGAAGGCTTACATGTACTTAATGAAGAGCAACATCAGTCAAAGTCATTATTTTTATAAAACACAGATTGCAGTGTATCACACGGTTTTGGTGTTCCACACGAAGGGAGTGGTGATGTGAGCCAGCATGACAAATCTGCCAAGCATCAGTGAGCACATGCTCCACCAATGACTGTATTTATATTATCTCTGACATCCATTTTCAGAATGAGCCTCTCCTACCAATCACCTCTCTTGCCAGTGATGTGTACATATCCTTCAAGTAATACATAAATAAACTAAGTGCCGGATTTATAATCTCAGGGGGTCTGCTTTGCGTTCAAATACAATATTGGTATCGTTTTGTGTTTTTGAAAAGGTTTTAGGCTTAAACTTTGTAAGCAGGTGAACAATAAGGCACAATATAATGCTATCACAAGGCCTGCGTTAATGATTCCTACAATATCACTGCCGACCCAAAATCAATAGCCAAGCTCATTGTGGGTATTTAGTAATTAATTGCTCTTGCTCTGTCCATCTACCAATGCCTTGGATAATTAGGCAGGATAGTCATCCTGATTGTTGGTTGATTAAGTGCTTTGCATGACAAGGTCAGAGCCAGGATATTCCAGCTAAATAAAGATAAGCCCACCCCGTCTCATTTATATTCTTCGTTTCTGTAACTGAGCCTGACTTATGAATATTGATAAGGACTGGGAAAGGAAAATTTCCTCCAATTCTGGCAGTTTGTTTTCCCTCATGTCCTTAACAATGTTTATTACCAGCCTCCATCAATTCTTCAGTATCCCAAATTCATGTCGTCTTTCTCTCCTCTACCTCTTGTACTACTCATACTCGTGCTGCTCTTTGTTATTTTCTTTGTCATCATCACCACTGTGAATGCATTATCTCGCAGTTCAGTCGTACGCTAAAAAGTTTGGATCCGTCCTTTTTTGGGACAGTGTCCTGCCTTAACTGTTGTTTTTTTGCTGACTAAGGCTTAATCGAGGTGATTAAACATGTAAACAGATTAGAAATATTAATCCTTTGTTGTTTGAGGTGATGGACAGCCCCAAGGCGGCAGATTTTGTTTGTTCATTTTCTTGTTAATTTTGTTTCTTTTATCTACTCTCTCTGGCACCGAGAGTGTGCGTTTCCACACAAGCGTGCTCGTGTGTGTGTGTGGCAAAGGCCTATCTCTCCTGAGATGGTTGGAGATGGAAGCAGTGGTTTGTTTTCATTCTCTACTCCTCTTTTTCCCCTCTCCTTCCCTTCCTCTTGGAGAAGACGACTGAGCACTGTACCACCCGCTAATCAGCAGTGCTGAGATTAACTCCACGGAAAACCAAACAAACAAAGAGAGGAAGAGATTTTTCTTCTCCGCCTGGACTTGGCAAGCACTCCTCCTTTCCCTAGATCCCTCGTTCCATGTCCGAACGGAGACGAGAGAGAGTGTAGAACAAAGCAGTAAGCGTCCCTTTGTTGGGATTAAGTGAAAAGAGAAATGCTCTTGTTTTAGAGGCACTGGGCATGTTTCACATCTAATTTAATAATGTGCCTTTGCGCACATTATTACATTGATATATATATAATGTATATATACGGGTGTGTGTGTGTGTGTGTATCTGTTCTTCAAGTATAAACTTCACACTTATATCTGTATCTTGTACCATGACGAGAGAGACGAAGTGATTCTCAATAATCCTCCCTGACCTGTGAAATGGCGGGGAAAGCTTTGAAGACACAAGTATTTGCGTATGGATCTCTGTGTCACTATTTGCGAATGTGTTTGCTCGTGATAACGGTAGGCTGTAAAAATAATAACTGCAATTTGCAGAAGTGTGCCACAGCCTTATGTGGTTTGATTGGATTTGAAACGCCCTTGTTAATTTTCATTCATTTGCCATTAAGGCATTTGCACAAAAACAAGCATGATGTGAGTGCTTTGTCTATCTGTCTGCACTCGTGTGAGATTTACTGACTCTGCTGCTCTAAATGACAGAATCTCACTCAAGGGATCATATTCTATGCATGTGTGTCTGAGCTTGTCATTGTCACTGCTAAAACGTGTGTGTGTGGTGTGAACAAGCATATATGTAACCTCCCTAAATGGATTCCGAAAATCGTCATGACGGGGCATGTCCGCCGCAGCCACAGCTGGTGTCACCTTTAATTCCTTCCTCAGCGTAAACTCTTCACCTAAGAGCCTCCTCGTCTTCTGTGAAGTTGCCTCTAACCTGATACAACATGATAGCTGTGATTAAAATACTATCATTCCATCCCCTCTGTCTCGGGGTCAGTTGTCCTTTGGGAAATGGGCGGGGCAGACGGTATTCATCATGTCTGGAGCGCCACGTCCTGAACATCTTTCGTTTGAGGGAGGGATTTGTGGATGTAGAAAAGATTTGATAGGGATAATCAATTTAGCTGCTAATCCAAATGGCCTTACAGGTAACAGGATGGGGCTATTGACCTTGTGTCAAGCTGAAAATCACTTCGAATGAAGCATTCAAGATCTCAGGGTCTTCAAGAAGCTACTGCAGAGATAAGAGCCCCATTGTCTGTGTCTGTGTGCCATACTTCAGAATGAATTTTGCAGTTTTACAGCCATCGTTTACAACACAGGAAATCAATACAACCTTAACTAAACCCCTGAATGCGGCCCTCATTGCTATTGGCTGCTTCTAACTAACCGATTGACCTCACTGTGAATGTTATTGGCTAACACTCACCTCAGCCTGTCTGTATTCCCCTCACTGGAACCAAGAGGTCCACGACTGGTTTATTTATTTAATTTCATTTAATTCATTTTTGGTTTTGCCCTGTGTATACAGTACGTGTGTTTGGGCCCAGAGCCATGCTCAACCTAATCAGTTTTTCCTCGTGCTGACTGACACATAGAAATTTATTTCAAAACACCAGGCACTCAGTCAGCAAGACAAAGTGTGGAATAAGAATGAGAGGAGACAGAACAGGGAAATGAAGAGTGATAAAAGAGAGAAGAAATGAGAGGAAATGAGAGGGCTGGAACTAAAAAATTGAGTCGAACTGCCCTTTCCCGAACAACCTGTGACATGTCAAGGTCGATAATCACACCACCTTTTTACTCTTTGTACAGCTATTGGTGTTCTGTCACACACGCACACACACATACAGACACACACACACACACAGAGCTGCGCTCCGACAAATAAACACACAGTGACACCTCTGAACCTTCTGCAAGAGTAAATGAGTTCTTTCCTTTGGGGTAAAACTCCTGAGTGAAAAACTGTTTACAAGTGACTGTGTGCTCTTTGCAAGTGTGCATCTTGTGCGCGCTTGCTTGTGTGTGTCCGAGCGCGCTTCTACATATGTGCCTATTGCTGCGGCTCTCAAGCCAGGCAAACACAGGTCTCGACCCTGTCATTGTGTGGGAGTAGGGAATAGCAGGAGGCAATGAAGCTGGAGAGACAGAAAATCAGAACAAGACCTGCTAGAAGCCCCCGTGGACTTTTTACAGCCAGCTAGAGAACAGGCCTGCGGCACGACAAAATATGACACAAAAACACACCACAAGACAATCAGAGGGGTAGATGGCAGAAGAGAAGAGAAGAGAAGAGAAGAGAAGAGAAGAGAAGAGAAGAGAAGAGATCATTGTTTTCGTATGTGTCTGGATGACACTAAGAGCAAAGAGCTGTCAGGAACAGGAAGTGCGAAATGGGAGATGTAGGGAGTGGCGAACAAAACATGTTAATCATCTCCTGGCAGTCCTTTAGAGTCGAGTGGCCTCATTCTGTCCAGTGCATCTACGTGTGTAAATGCATGTCTGTGCCATGTATGTGTGACTGCATGTGCGTGTGTGTGTGTGTGTGTGCGTGTGTGTGTGCGTGTGTGTGTGTGTGTGTGTGTGAGTGTGTGTAGAGATGGCCACGTCACACAGAACAGCTAATGAATTAAACAAAGCCTGTGTGGGAGTGTTTAAGTGATGTGCTAAGTGCTTGCAGTATGCATTTTACTGGTCTGTGTTTTGTCTCATGCTTTGTGACCTCAAGTGTGTGTTTGTGTGTGTGTGTGTGTGTGTGTGTGTGTGTGTGTGTTTGCAGTCCTCCCATGCACAAGACAGGCTATCTCATCTTTATCTCTTTATCTTTGCTGAACAGCTTGATGTACAGCAGTGTGGACAGAGACATGATCTGCATTCCCTCAGCTGAATCTATTAATTATGCACATGTATTCACCCTCTGTTAAGACTGCTCTAATTTAAAAGGCACAAAAGCTTTTGGTCTTTTACAACCTGAGTCCAAAAAAGCTGGGACGCTGAATAAAAACAGAATGCAATCATTTGTACAATCGTTGTCAGTGAACACAGTTCGTTTGCAAAGTGTTCCTGAGCCCATGCAGTAACATCCTTTATACAATCACATGTGTCTCAAAGTGGTGAACCTCACTCCATCCTCGCTTGTGAACGACTGAACCTTTCCAGGATGCCCCTTTCAGACCCAACCATGATACTATCACCTGTTACCAATGAACCTGTTTACCCGTGGTATGTTCCAAACAGGTGTTTTTGGAGCATCCCACAACTTTTGTTGCTCCTGTCCCAACTTGTTTGAAACACGTTGCTGCATCAAATTCAGAGTAAGATATAAGATATATTTACAAAAATCAGCTATACTCTGTGTTTGCCTTTTCAACGGAGTATATGTCAAAAAGGATTGGCATTTATTTATGTTTTACACAGCGTCCCAACCTTTTTGGAGTCGGGGTTGTGAAACAGTCAGGTCCTTGGGAGGGCTGGCAGGACCGTCCGCTCCAGAGGGAGTTTGAGTTATTCCCCTCAGGCCACAGTTTCAGGGGATCTGTTCAGAGGACTAAAAGACTCCATGTCTCTTTCATTCCAAGAGCTATTGATATACTTAAAAGCAGCTAGCACTCTGCTCTGCGCTGTGGCTGCAGTCTACCCCGGTCACATTTTGCACACTTGCACTCTCACGTATTTGTACTTGTACTTTCCAATTCCCTGTAGCGTACTAGTGATGTGATTTATTGTTGTCACTGCTATTGTTCTCCTTTTGTATTCTCTCATCATGTGAACCCTTGCTGCATAACAAATTTCCCCTGGTGGGACAATGAAGATAACCTTGAACATTGATCCTTGATACAGCAGCTCTTTTAAATGTATAGATCATTCAAACATTTTGGTGAAGACGGTATATGTGTTGTACAGAACGGTTATCACACAGTCATATGATTGGCAAGTGTCTCCTGGCATGAACAAGACATGCTTGAATCCCTATGAAATGATTTAGTTTTATAGTTAAATATTCAAACTTTTGTGCAATCAAGATTGAGAAACATGACAAAGATAAAAGCAACTGATTAAAAACATGAATATGTTGGATCCCTCGGGGCCAAAAACAGGACTTTCCATGAAGTTATTCTCATTATCAATCTTAATGACTTCAATTTTAAATAGATATTGAAATCTCGCTACATTCTTGTTCCATCAAAGGTCAAACTAAAGATCTTCTGATAATGACTCACATGCTGCAATTTATGCAAACTTTTAGCAGCTTCACAGTATATCAATGAGCCTTCACATTTAGGAGCTTAATACATTTTCATCCTCAGTGGGGCCATAAAATGAAAAAAAATGAAAAAAATAGTTCCATGTTCTGTCTCCTGTTGGTGGTTGGCCTTTGGTTGGCCTTTAGACTATAGATTGGACCTTTAAATGTTTCGGGTCTCGTTTGGTTACTCTATTATCACAGACACAATGTATAGATGAGCTGCTAATTAAGGTTAAGTGGTCTGCTCATCCTTGTGCTACAATACAAATGATGTTAGCAGGCTTTATGAGGAGATGCACACATGTTTGTACATGAATAAACATAAACAGGCCTGCATTTGAGCAACTAAGCAAACAAGTGTCATATGCATGCAAGCATATACTGTCCACATATGCATGCATATGTATGGAGCAGCTGTGCATGAATTCACAAACGCAGACACACAGAAGCACTCCTCTTCTCTAGCCTGACCCTGCGAGCTTGTTGAGCTGTGTGATGTGAATGTGTTATGACACTCTCTGCAGGCATGCAAAATTAAACAGGGGCTCCCACAGGAGGAACCATACATACTTAAGCTGTGATTTTCGCTGCTTCATATACGCAAGGACGTGGAGAGCTGCTGCTGGAGACACCCTCGCACACACATTTGCACACAGGCGCGCACACATATAAACACACACACACACACACACACCTAGACATTTACGCAATGTTGTGTCACTGAAAATGTAGAGTTTGCATTATGTATCCATGCTTTTTCCATACCGAACAGCATGTCGTGGTTTCTTCACAAGGCTGTAGATATTACTTAGACATGCACTCTGTCTTTAGACTGTTTTTCATCTCTTATTCTCTTTGTTTCTCTCTGTGTATTGTCTCACGATGGATTTATCCTCAAGATATCCTCCATTTACTGTCTAACCTCCACTGATTTCTTTTTTTTTCTTTTTTTTTTTTTTTTTGCTTTACTTGCTAGTGTTGCATACAGTCATATATGCATAAAAGCTTTAGATGGATAGATAGAAAGATAGATGGATGGATAGATTTCTGTATTACCACCTTGTCATCTATTGCTGGTTCATTTACTCTAAATAATGAATGTTTGCTTTAATTCAAACACCGTTGAAATCTCACTGTAGACAATTCCTCTGTTTAGGCATGTTTGAGCAGCCATTTGACTGGCTGCAAGTTTAGTAAAGTTCACTTCTGAAAACAGCACTTCTGATTATTTTATTTTGATTCCAATAGCTCTCTCTTTGGCAAAATGTATTTTAAGTGTAGCAACAGTCCACTGTGTCTTCACCATTTTTAAAATAACAGCAGTGCACAAATAGATAAAGGTCTGGCCACAGCTTGCTAAACTGCTGATTAATTTTTGCAATTCTGAAGCATCCAAGTGGCTCCTCTAGGTAAATTGCAAATCAGAAAAACAAGTGGTAACCTGCGACAAGAAAATATTCACTGTGCACTGTTGGTTTATCTGAAGAACAACTGGGAAGTTCAAACATCTCCTGATAATAACAAATCACTCACTCCACCATGTAAGCAGTTAGCATATTCAGCTCCTCTTGATATAGCTAAATTCCTCACATTTGTCCTCAAATATGCATAGTGTATTTCACCCACATACAGTACACAGATTAGCATTGATGCACAGAGTTAAATTCAGTACTCAGATACTCAAGATGTCTCATTTTTATGGATAGACGTCTCTATTCTCATGCATAGAGAATGACTCATAATGTTCAGTGTCTGAATAATAGAAAACCTGAGGGTAACTCACCCACGAGGGAAAAGATGATGACGATGTGTATGTGTGTGAGGGTGTGTGTGTGTGCGTGTTTGTTATTCGTCTTTCAGTTGGCCTGTGTGTGTGAGAGAGTGAGAGAAAGAGAGAGAGTGAATGAAATAGATGGAGAGACAACAAGGAGTGAATACATGTGTGAAAATTCTTTTCACGTGGAAAATATTCTTCCTGCACCCACATGGGAGTCATTGGTAGGATGAACTTTTTCTTACCTGTGTGTTACAGCCATCCTGAAAGCACATGAGCCGCCGACTTCAAGCAGAAAAAAGCCAGGGCACCTGCAGCGAAAGCACCGAAATGTAAAACAAGTGGTGCACAGTCAACGTCCAGTAAGGCAGTTAGTAAATGATAGAAGGAGAAACCAGTCTTAAAAGGAGGAGCATGATTATTTCAAATGATTTCTCGTGAGGAGTTTGGTCCCACCAGCCAGGAAGTTGAGCAGTCTCTTACTGCATACAGATGGTTTCATGACTTTCGAGGTTTAGGATGAATTAGGTTCCACTCAGGTTTCTTTTGAATATCTGTAATGACTTCACTTACGCTGTGGTTGAGTCACTGAGAAGTGTGGGAGAAATAATAACTCAGCATTTTTTTTAAAAAAACGTAAACATGATTCACCAGGTTGAGTTCTTCTGCACAGAACAATTTGAGGTCAGCTCATCTGTATTAGCAGCATAACTGCTGCGTCATCTGGGGCCAGAACATGGCAGAGAGAAAACATATAAAGTCCCCTCGCTTTGATACTTTTATCTTCAACAGAAGACAGAACATCAATCGACATAATGAAAGTTCCACCCTGAACCCCTGTTGAAGACTCTTTACCTGTAAATATTAAGCATTTAAGATCCCACATGGACCATTCATACTGCTTCTGAGGACAGCCCCAGGAGCAGATCCTGCTCACAATATCATATTCATTTACTCCTCATGCACAGACACATGCACATGCATACTCGCACAGCTAGCATCTTTTGAAGAAGCCAAATCAAAGACATTTCCCAGTAGGGAGAAACACTTCAGCAGTGGGGTGAATTTTCACCTCATTTCCATAGTAATATAGAAAAATGAAGTTGTGAGTAATGCCAAAATAATACCCTAAGCAGAATCTCAACAGGCCACCTGTATACATGAAGCACTTCAAAGTTAAATCGTACATACTTTAGCTAGTTTGTTTGCAGTGGAGATGTGGGTGAGCTGTGCTCATGAGGGCAAAATTTCTTCTCCGTGGGTTCAGGACTTGGTTTTCAGTCCCTCAATGAGACTACCTCTCTACTCTGGTTTGTCATATGTTAGCAGCTGCAACAAGTGGCCAGGCCAGCGTCTCAACAGATCACAGGTGCTGGAACTCTACTCTGCTCTCATTATTAAGCCAAATTCAATTATGTAATAAGAGGCCTCAGCTTCTATGAAGTTGAATGGAATTGATCTTGATAAGGAGCAGAGACCCGTGAAATCTGCAGGGTCTGTGACCCACAGACCAAATAATAAGAAATACTGAGAAGATAGATGAGGCTTCCATGATGAGCAAAGACCTGCTGTGTGTGTGTGTTTGTGTAGAAAAAAATGCCTCACAGTCCAAGGCTTGGTATCATATTTAATAGTCAAGATATGTAGTGGATTACCTGCATGTGTGTAAGACACTTCTTAACTGAGCAGGAGTTAGAAACAGACAGGTGTGCCCCCACAGGGACTGGTATCATTCAGACAAACACGTGTAGATCCATGCACATGCACACACAAACACATTCTTCTGTGGGGATGCCTGTGATCTTCTGTTGACTGAGTCTCCCAGGCCATCCGGAGCTGGATACTTGTCTAAAGCACTGTACTTTCATGTCAATTTGCCATTTCACAAGGGGTGGACAACTCACTGCGGCATTCTAGATCTTGGCCCTGGATAAAAAGTTTCTGTGGCAAAACTTGGAGACAACACTGTTGGTATCTCATGACTTTTTATTATTTCACTACATAGCAGTCTCCCATCCACGGCTAAAAATCATTTGCCATTCAATTTTTACATTTATGGCTGCATCTCACATGAATGCAGGTAATGCAAAAACACTTTCACAGATTATTGACTTTAAGTGTGCCAAATTACAAGCAGCTTGTAAAGGTGACATATTGTAATGCTGTTCTGGTTTTATTTCTTCCTTTGATCAGCTTTCAATTACTTTAAATAAACAACCACTGGCAGACTCGAATGGACCAAACACTGAGACAACAGAGAAATGTGGCTCTCTACTTCTTTCATAGAAAGTACCATACACATCTGAAATGCGAATGGTTTGGATTCAGAATGCACACCGACAACTTGTTTTCACAGCATCACTTTTTAAATCTTTGATGCTAGGCTTCACCTGATGGGTTGGGATATCCCCGGTTGGTCAGAAAATCAAAACAGGGAAGAGAGTCTCTGACTGGCTATGAATTAACCATGGTATGCAATCACACTCTTACCTGTTGATAATACACAGGGAAAGTACATTATATAAATGAAACTCCTGTCAACCTGTACCTTATCTGTGAAAGCCTATTCCCAGTACAGCGATGCCAGGCACCCCATTATACGAAGTCTCCCACAGAAACTCTTTCTGGAAGAAGCCTAGTTACACCATGCAAAGGTCAAGTGGAGAGCCCTTCAATGTGTACTTTTTGGTCAGTCAGAACTATTCGGAAAGCTGCAGGAGTCTATTGCAGATTTCCCCAATATACAGCGTTCTGAGTGAGTCCTCATTTCACCAAATGTCTACAGTGCATAGAAAGTGCAAAGTTAGAACAATCCATAGAGCCACAATAGCCATATTTAAGAAGAATATGCCAGGTTATTCTTCGAGTAATCCCCTCAATGGGCTCATATAGTTCACAGCAGAGTACCTGACAGCCACCAAAGATTGTTAGACCATCAGCCTCTGCTGCCTCACTAACTGCAAAAATCTGTTCAAAGAAATACTCAGCAATGGCTTTTCACCAAACTAACATGACCGCAGGAAATTGCTGATCGTACATCTTTTTGGACTTATTAAAGTTTATATGAGGTACTTATCCATAGTCAGTGTATTACCTGCAGTAGATGGCGGCTAGCTCGCCCCCACTTTGGAGAAGCAGACAGCAGACTGCTGTGGACAGGGTCAGCACTAAAACACATTTTAGCCACCTAAAAAAAAATCAGCGGCAGTTTAAGTATATGCTATATGCAGAATATTTTCACCACTTTGTCTTGCTGTCAGACAGACCTTTCCAATGGGAAACTGAAGCTGTTATATGGCTCTCTTGAAAGCTACTACCCACTCCTTTAACAAAAACAGTCATTAACCTCGCAGAATAGGAGAGTTGCTGACAGACCGCTACCTCAGTTGGTTAGTTTGCATGTGCTATTGTGTGACTTTGGTGTTTTGACATGTCCATTGTCTAGTTCTATAACTGTAACTCCTGATTCATGTAACACTGAGTCGCTAGAAACTGAGAGGCAACCTTCATCAACCACCCCTGAATGCATCTGAGGGTTAGCCAGTGCTTTTGTTTCAGCATATTGTGGTAATATCCTGAACAAAAAAAAAAAAAAGAAAGAAGGAAAACATTGTCATAGTCAAGCTGAGCCACACACCTCATTTTAGGTGCTGGTTTTGTTGGAGTATGACAGAGATTATGCACAATTGTGCATGTGCTGGCGCATATGAGTATGCGTATTGTGTGTATTTGTGTGGTGACCACTGAGAGTAAATAACCACTGCTGTCATTTGTTTAGATTTTATTTGGATTGTCTATGTTCCCTTGGCAACTGGTGAGGGGGATTAGTAAGTACTCTATGTCTGGTCTTAGAGGTCAAGGATAGCTCTCTGTCATCCTCTGTTCTGTCTGACACACACACACACACACACACACACACACACACACACACACACACCAACACACGCGGACATAAAGTTTTTTTTTTCTGTCACTTGCCCCTGTGCTCTTGGTTTAAAATGCAAAGCAGCAGGAGATTAAAAAGCCAAAGTCCTGACTGTCGGGCTCAGACTGCCATCCCCACTGTTTGAAAACACATTTTGTGCAGTCGGTCTGAAGTCAATAAGGTTGCTGACTAGATAAGGCCATAGGCAGACAGAGGAAGAGAACATGACAAAAAAAAAAAAAAAAGAGACACAGTGGGAGAGAGGCAGAGACCAGGACTTGAAACTGTGAGAGAAATAGTAGAGAGGTCATCACATAACTTCAACAGACTAGAAAGCACTTGTGCTCTCTCTGTCCATCTTTCTGCTATCTCTGAGGGGATGAATGGGACTGGAAAAGCTAAACTGGGTGAGGAGGACTGGTATTGAATTGGAACCCGTTCCAAATTTTGGAGGACCATTAAATAGGCTTTTGGAGCCTGCTGACTGGAGAGGAATATGGACCCTCTCTGCTTACACTGACTGTACATTTTCCTGAGATACGTGTGGCCCATGCTCACAATAATACGGACAGGAGCCAGAACTCAAAAGCGTGGCCAATCTTCATGAGATAGACAATGAAAAGTGACTTTAATGCAAAGGGGGAGGTCTTCATTTACTGCAGCGTGGTGTGAGAATGAAACATTTTTGATGTCGGTATCAATGAGGACAATTAAATTTGTCCAACAGTACCAAACCATAAGCATAGCGGCAGTGACATTTGAAGAGCTTTTAACACTGCAACTGTAAGATGATAACTAAGTACTACTAAGGCAAGTATGCAAATAGTCAGATTCAAAGTACATATTGAAACACACACACACACTATCTCAAACACCAAAGGTCACAATCAAAGAGCAGTAGTCAGAAATGTGAAATCCACTAGCTCGGGTTTGATTTGAATGGCTGACACAAGGAGAGAAAGGGTGAAATAAGGGACACGGGCAGAAGAAAAGAAGGAAAGAAAGGAAGAGTGAGGACATTCCTATTAATGTCATTGTCCCCCCTATTTAAAGGGGCCTTGATTTAATTTTACTCTCTGTAGAGCTGTATTTCTCCAACCTTTTGCTGTTCTCCTAGAAGCATTATCAATACTTACAGCAATCTAAATAAACAAACAAATAAATACATTTCACGTAATGTTCATTCAAGACATAGATAGATAGAGAGATAGATAGATGTACTGCTTCAGTACCTCCACACATGATCTACATAGAAAATTACTCTTCTCTTTATCTATTTCTTTTTCCAACTGCATCTTCCATGAATCACTGAGAAGGGTCTCAATAAGGTATAAGAGGCATTTACTGTACGTCCACAGATCATTGAAAAATGCGTGATTAATAAAAGAAAAAGCAATAAACATTTTGATGAGGTTAGCTTCAGTTCACTGCTGTGAATAAGGGGACTACACATACAGATACATGCTCAAAGATGCTCATTGACCAACAAGCTGCGTAATCATTTGAATGTTTTAACAGTATTTTTCCAGTCAGTGTTTAAACCAAAGAACTGTAACAACAAGATTAAAACGCCTTTAAAACTTTGAAACAAAGAGGGATTAGATGAAGCTTCCTGGTAATAATCACAAGTACAAAAACTTAATCACAGTGACATTTGTAACAATGCAAATCACTTAAAATCCAGCCATATATTATCTTGCTCATAGCTGGTTTCATTTGTCACCTTGATCCTTTTGTCTACACAGAGATTGTGCATTTAAAACATGATACAGTTAAGTGTTTAATATTTCTGTTTAAGTGACCTTTAAAGAACTTCAGGACAGGGAGGGTCAAACAGCACAGAAGCATTCTTGACAGCTACGATTACAGCTAAAATTGGAAATGATGATACTGGCGAAGAGTGAGTTGGTGGCTGTCATGGACAAAAAAAACACCAGAAATAACAAAATATGTTAGTCATTGCTTTCCAAAATGACATTTTGGTCCTGAAGTTAGATTTCTCTGCTCCAATGCCGTTAACAATATCATTTACCTTTCATCTTCAGGGTGGTGAACAATTAGTTTTAAGTACAAACAATGCTTAGATAAAATTAAGGAAAGATCATTGTCATGGTTAAAAGAAACCAATGTTAACTGTCAGCAGGCAATTAGTGGTGTACAGAGCCACAACAGGTCCTGGTCAGTTAAACACAGGCTGTTTTAAGAATTGGAACAAACGACCTATGTTGTAATTTTCATCAGGAGGAATGTTTGAGCACCGTATCAGAAATAATCTCAGTCCATAATAACACGCCTAACAACGCATATCACATGATCATTCACGTACACTGGGCATGCCAGGGTTTGGCGTTTGCCTCCTGCACATTCATAGCACAAGAAAATGCAGAATTTAAGTGCATAACAGCTGCTAGCATAGGCAACAAGGTCAACAATGCGTGTAATTTCTTATTCATGTTGAATTAAGCACTGGTAGTCAATGCTCGATACATACAGGCTGTTTAACTTCTTGTGGAAAAGAGTCATGTGACATGGGTGTGACAAATTAGGGAAGGACATGTCATGTTGATAAGACCCAGTCAGAAAGTAAATGTGCGAGTCTGCGTCATTGTTTACAAAATTCTCTGTTTCCACCCATGCAGACTGCAATGCTGAAATACTGAACAGCTCTGTCTGACAGTGCTTTGTGTGCATGTATGGCACAGCGTGTTATAGGTATGGTTTCTCACTAGATCATCATGTCTCTTTTGAAATGTAACACTGAAGTGGAATTGAATAGTAGAGCATAATTATGGTCGCGATGCCTCCACCTCTGTAGCCCTTCTCATCTTCGGCGTTCACCAAGGATCCATCTTTGGCCCACTGTTATTCTGTGTATACATACTGCCACTGGGACATTGCTTGCATAAATAAAAAATTCAGTGCCATTATTATGTGGATGACACACCAAATGTATATGGTATGTATGAGGCAATTTTCGTCATTTATTATCTTGTCTCTCAGAAATAAATTGCTGGATGTCACAAATCTAAATAAAAAACATCAAAAAGCCATTCTTTATGGTCCTCAAAAGTCCATCCCCATTTTACAAAAACATCTAGGCGTCCTGTCTACAAATGTCAAACCAACAGGCAGAAACTTGATTTTGATATTTAATGGTGACATTTCAACTGAAAAACAAATTACAAAAGTTGCCCAATCTGTACAATTGATTTCCAGATTTTTCTTATTACCTTGAAAGCAATTCATGGTTTGGCACCTATTCATATTGCTGAAGTGCTGCTCCTCTGTGAGCCAGAGCACAGCCTCAGATCTTCAGGCAGGGCTCTGCAGGCTGCTCTTATGGTCAGAGCCCCTCAGCTCTGAAACTCCCCGCCAGAGGATCTGAGGCTAGTAGAATCAGTGAAGTCTTTTAAATCCCTCTTCTCTGATCACTTCGCAAACTTATCTCTTTTATTAAAAAAGCTTTCATTGATGCTACCACCACTCTGTTTTATTTCTAACATGTCTTATCAGTTTGTGTTATTATTGTTGTTGTTATCTTTATTGTTGTGTATTTTATTCCATTTTATTAATTTTAATTGTCTGATTTGAGTATCTGATTTTACTTGTCTCAGTCCTGCAATGTTTTCATAATGTTTCACGCATGTAGTGGACTTTGTAACTTTGTTTCAGAAAGTGCTGTTTAAATAAAGTCTATTATTAATAATACAGGCAGGGGATTTTCCTCTTCTACAGTATATCCATGAAGATATTCTAAAAACACTATCTGTCACAGGAATTTGGCATTTGTAATATTTGTGATTCTGTCATTTTGCAAAGCTCACTGATTTTGTTCTTAATTCAAATCCAAACACTTGCAAATAATTCTCTCAACCATTTTTCACTCAGTCTTGACTTTGTGAGGGATTTAAGTTTACTGCAGTAATAAAATGCAAGAGTGGAAAGCGCCATGCTGGCCCTGTTTGTCTTGCCTTTGTCTTTGGCCCATCCAGACCCCATGCTGATATAAGTCCTATGCTTTACCAAGACAGCCTGTCGTTTTTTATGATGAAACCAGATGAGATTTAGAGAGGGATGTGAGGAAAGGCGGGAAGAGGGATGGATTTTTTCTCCTCTGACACCCCAGCGGAGAAACTACAACGTCCGATTTTCATTTTAGAAGAAAAACTCGGGGGAGTCTGAGTTATGGACGTGACAACAAACGCTATTTTACTGCCCATGATGTGCTCTGTTTGTCCATCTTGCTCCATCTCTACGATGATTCTCTCCCCGCCTGTCTGGCTGACGTGTTTAGTCATCTGCTTGTGGATCGTTGTGTCTGTCTGCCTATCTATCTGTTTTATTGCGAGTCAGTTTGTCTTTCAGCTCGTCCCCATGTTATTTTGTACCTCGGTCTTTACGTCTGTCAGAGGCTGAAGAAGGACAATGTAATTCTCTTGCCTTTGCCATCAACTACCTGCCCAAATAATGGATGTGATGTTCAGTTCCCTGGCCAGTGTGACTTGTTCATATGATCTTTCCATTTGCTGTTTTGAACTACCATTGCCTCCCTTTGTATTCCCTCTGTGGTGGTAGTATTGAATGTACCCCTTTGTGCTTCAGAATTGCCTTTACATTCGTGGAGTCATTAAATGCCTTTGTTGGCAGATCATTTGGTTGTTCATTATGTGGGATAGTTTTATGAGCTGTCCCCTGGCTTGTGCAATAGTCATGCTTGTGATACATGCAGATAATTATCCACCAGCAATCATCTCTCAGATGGTCAATAATAAAATGACATTAGGCTGATGGAGTGGAGGTATATACTGTGTTATTGCAACCCTGGAGGGATTTACATGAGACCATGCACTGGACCTCTGTTGTACTTCATAAGGGGGAGGGAGATTGTGTAATATAATTTATGTGGTATGAAGAGGAAGGAGAGGTGTATGTTGTGGCAATAAGAATGAACATAATACCACATACTCATGTTGTTCTTGAAGGATGTACAGAAGGAGATGTGGAGACTAAAAAGAATGATGGGGAAATGGAAGTGTGATGCATTTCTGGGACAGTGGATACATACACAGCACAATATATACTACATTCCTGTTCCCTTTGTTATATACACTTGAAGCATAAAACAATGGTTGTAATGCTCCCCTAAGGTAGATTGCAGAATCTGCCATTTCTGTATTATAGTTTATATATAAGTTGTCTTGACCTGCATGGAGGTAGAAGTAGGGTATGAGAAAAAAAAAAAAGTATGAGGAGAAAGAATTGTAATAATGCTGAGAAGAACTGCATTACTAACGACATTACTACTGGACAGCCCATTAAAACACTGACAATAATGCTCAGACCCAAACTGACTGAAGGTGTACGAAAGGAGGAACACTCTCAGATCTTACAGAGACTTTAACCCTTGTCTACTGGTTTAAGTTTCCTTATGGCCTGAAAAGAACTGCAAAAATTTCAAATATCAAGGAGCGGAGGCAGCAGAACTGTAGTGAACTAACTATCAAATCAAGCAATTCTCTAGAAGAGTGTTCATTTTTTGAAGCATGCATTATGTGCTTATACCTGCATCAGATCACACAATTTTTGTGACGATGGTCACTGTGTCAGATCTAATGATCACAGTGCCCTAAACTCTTGCCATGTCTTGGTCGGATGACTGGCAAGACTACGAACAACCCCAACCAATCACAGCACGTCTTATTTCACGATCATGCGTGAGTGGTCCCACAGGTAGGAACAGCGATAATGTTAAGGCTGGTTTAAATATGCTAATCCCCCATGTACGTCTTGTTAATGTGAGACGATTCAAAATGTTGAGCATGAGAGTAACGTGATCTAAAGTAGGGTCACTTATCTGAAATCAACCATTTGGCAAATATTGATTACAGCCATGTATGAAGATCGATCAGTAACACGAAGCAAAAAGACACCACCATTGACCTGTACTGAGGATGAATGCATTTTTTGCCATATTACAACCCTGCCAGCAAGTAACTACAAAGGTGTGGTGAACATAAGCAATTCCCAATTCCATGTTCTTAGCCGATAGTAGTGGAATGCAGCATGAATATTTGCTGCACTTTCCAATTGATTCACATGCACTTAAATCTCCACCTGCTCAAATCTGCACCACTGAGGTGGCATTTACATAACTGTGGTGAAACTGTTAGCTTCAGTGTGTCTGCTCCACGGACTTCTCTCATCAACAAGGCTAAAAAGATAGATGACGTGAACATACGGTAAACAGTGAGACATAAAAGGTCATAGTTTGCTGGGGCGCAATTTCAGTTTGACTCAGCTGACCAGAACTGATGACTATTAGTAACATTCTGTCACAGTCTGTTCTGTCAGAATATGTCGGAGGAGGATGGGGGAGAAAATGTAGAGCAGAGACTGAAGATGTTTACAGCAGCCTTCAGCGCTATTACTAGCATTATTGTGTTTCAATGAGAAATGGTGGAAGATGAGACGATGGAAGAAACCAGACAAAGAACGGGAAACAGGAGAGAAGGAAGATGGTGGTAGGAGGTTGAATGAAGGAGGAGATATGGACGTGCAGGACAAAGAGGGAGTAGATAAGAACATTGAAAGGGAAAATAAAGGGACGAGATAATAATATGGTCACCGAAGGACAAATATGTGATGATCGAATCTTTCATCTTTATTGATTTGTCAGAGGACAAATAGGGGGAAATGGAAAATTGCTTTATGACTGTGATGTATGCTGCATGAACATCCACACACACAATAAAAAGAAAAGGACACTGTTGTACCCACGATTATACTGGCATACACATGCACACATTGGACACATGGCTTACTAACATACTGCAGATTTTCAGTGACCGTGTATTGGCTGAGGGGTGTGATGGGGTGTGATATGCTAGTAGCTTTGTTTGTGAAGGTGTGGGAGAGGCTGCAAATGAGTTCCAAGAGCTCTCTAGATGTGCATATAAAGCCACCAGAGCGGTGCGAGTGTGTGTATGAGAGAGAAAAAGTTGTGATGGTCATTTCTTTTCAGTGTCTTCATAATCTGTGATACTGAATTATTAATTTGTTGTGTTTGTTAGTCTCTGCTCTCTTTCTCTTTTTCCATTTCTCTCTTTTCTCAAGTAGTTTGCACTTATGTTGTACCCTACTTCTAGTCAGTCAATTCAGTTATATCGCTAAACTGCGAAGGGTTATTTCCTCTCGGGCAGATTTGGCGAACCTCCTGCACCCGGACCATTTACGGCCCACGAGACTGTTTGATTTGACCCACGAAGCAATTCATATATACAAAAAAGCAATAAAGAAAATAACATAAAACAGCAGAGTAACATGTGTAAAAGTGGTACTTGACCCTGGAGCCGCTGATCTCATGTCAATGCATCATGTCGACCAGGCACGGTGCCAGAATTTCAATTTTGGGTGGGCCACAGTTACTTTGGGTGGGCCCCTTAATTACAAAAGTTAACACTGTTTCCAACTGGAAGTCTTATTTAACAGAAATGACTGGTATCATGCTGGTGAGGGTGACTAGTACATCTAGCTGATTATGACATGTTCAAAATCTTTTTAAAAAACATTTTCAATGCCGTAGCTTATTACTTCACTTCAAGTGGCACATCTGGCTTATCTCGTGATCTATATTTTCGCTATGGATCAAGTGGATCAACACATCATTACGAAAACAGACATTTTTGTTTTTGTTAAACGTTTTTGTTTTACGGGTTTTATTAGAATGCTGATTTTATTTTTTTATGAAATGATGTGGAAACTCAGTGATAGCAAGTGTCTGAATGCTTTGGCGTTTGTGGTGGACGTTACCAAGAACCTCTCAGAGCTGAAACTCAAGCTCCAGCCAGCTTCTCAGCTCTCTGCTTTCAGGGGGGCACGGCCACCCTGACACAATGCTGCCCCTCCCAAATGAGCAGCCCCTCCCCTGTGTGTCTTGTTCAAAATGTGCTCAAGACGATACTGCAATACTCTATTCTGATATCCATGGTTGTTTCCAGGTATGGGTGTGTGTGCCTCATCTAACCACATTTTTTTTTTGTTTCATCATAATGTGGATTGAGGCAAAAAATAACATCAATGAATCATCATAACAGAGCAGAGTAAAAAAATAAATAACTACTGTAAAAATACAATTTTGAATGTCTCATTTGCTTAATGCCAACAGCTTATATCAACCAAACAATGTTTTCATTTATTCATTTTTCCCACTTATTTTTTCTCAGGGTCAAGGGGACTGAAGCTTCTTTTTTCAGTTTCAAAAACTGCATGCAGGTACCAAAAAACTACAGTGATTCTAATTTCATGGACATTTTCCCTTTGAATTCAGATAGTTACCTGAGTCTTCAAAACAGCTGTTTAACATAAAGAGATCACTGAATCTACAAATTCTGTACACAGAGACATTGCGGCATTAATTTAACTTTCTAATTAATGGAAGATTTGAAATAAAGGGCCTGGCTAAGTGACTGTTTCAGTCTTTTGAGTAGAACAGGTCAGAAGCCTCATAATTCTCCACACTAATAAAGACAAGATGTGACACCACACCTCATGTCAGCTTCAGTATATCATCATAACACTCTGAAGCAATGTACACACATATCATCTCCCGTAAACACACACATACCGGCATCACAGTTGCCAGTTCACTGCTTTGCTAATAGATATACAGTATGAATTCAATACCATCTAACCATCTGTAATCATTTGTGACACAATGGTTTGGTCGAGCTTCCTTTTCAATCTCATTTTTCATCAACATTTCAATCAACATTGTGTCATACTCAGATCGGTATTACCATCCCCATCATCTCATTGCACATAATGTTCAATATCATGCAAAATAAATAAGCATAATCCCATTAAACCGTAGCTTGAGGACGCCACAGCTGATAACATACAGTATAATATGCCACATACATAATACACAAAGTAAGATGTGCACAGTCTTCACCCCGATTATCCAAGTCACACATTCTTGAAGTGATGATGGCTTAATCACACATACACACACAGACATTCAAATACAAAGATGCAGAGAGAGACAGAGCAGCAGCCCATCTATCTCAGTGGGACTTCATTATGGGTGATATGTCGACTATGCACTGCTTTATATTTAATAGTGATAAATATAGCAGAGTCTTCATTGCGGTTTTAGGACATGGGACATACATCAACAGGAAAAATGATTTGTGTGTATATATATATAGCAAGTTTATAGTCTTTATCCTGTCATCTGTGTTTCAGTTATGTGATAAATGTCCTTATTTAGAGGCTGATACAGACTTTGACTAAGAGCTGTACTGTGGTACAAAGGGTCTTGCTTTTGTTTTCAAAAATTCTGATTTACAGATTCTGATTTTACAATAGGTTTACAGTTAGCAAAGCCCTGATCATGTGGGGAAAACAAAAAAGAAACCTCCTCTCTGTCTTTAGCAGATTTGGTGCCGTAGTAGATCCAGTATGCTAGCCCTGACGTGATGTTGTGAGCTAAACATTGAAAAAAATGGGCTAAATTGCATGTAATCACGTGTAATTGTGTCATACCAAAAGCTTATGCTGGTCAGACAGAAGACGGATAGAATATTACCTTCACCTGTTTCGAAAGATTTGAAAAGATTAAACAAGCTAAATAATAAAGGGTATAATTAGTAAAATTTGGACCCTGAAAAACTTTGTGGCACACAGTTCAGAAAGTCAGAAAAGGCTCGGGCTTCATGCTGCTCATCGATCTGGACAAACATTGGGAGGCACAGTAAAGAGCAAATGAATGTTACTACTTCAAATTTTAATCGTAATCCATGATATAATGCACTTTGATGCAATAAAAAACTGGAATTTTAGTCCTCTCCAGTTTCTTAATATTTGCATATTGAACTTTGCTTGAACATTATAATGATTTTTGATGTCTGAGGAGTGTATTCTGATTTGGCGGATGCCATCATCGAACTCTGAAGAGCTCTTTTGGTATTTGTTCAAAAACTCATTATTCACAAAGCTGAAAAATGATTTCATCAAAGTAAAGCTGCCAAGGTCAATAACAAACTTAACTAACTGAAACTGTTTTTTAGAGTTTGTAAGGAAAACTGTGCTGGGTCATCGATCATCCCAGTAATGATTTTATTGGTATGCACCTTGTACAGGTACACAAAAAGAGAGATTTAAAACATTTTTACGATGGTGGGGCCATGCAAATCATGTGAAAGTGGCACTTTCAATTTGCCCTTATTTAATTACATCAAGCTGACTTGTATATGATGTAAAAAGCAACTCAGAAGGTTCCTTTTGCGTTATTTGCTGGTAGTTGGGCAGGAAAAGTAGTCAAGGCACAGCACCAGTGGAAGACAAATGTGATACTGCTTCTGCTCCTCTGGAGCATGGGAGCATGTCCGCGTTGGAAAAAAGGATAGTGGTCTGACGCATCACTGCTGATCACCCCATAATGATGCATGCTGCTGTCGCTGTGTGGGTTTACATAGAAATGCATGTCATACACCACTGGTTTGCGTTGCCCTTCAGCCTTGATCAGAGCATCCTCACCATGAAAAATACACATTTTTAGGAAAGTTGGATACACATACTGCTTTACATGTTCTCAAGCGGTTAGTAGTTCATTCCTGGTGATAGTTAACATGGCAGAGATGTTTCCATGGCTCCACCAAAAGAAAAATTCATACTTTATCTCTGTTCCTCCACAAAAGTCCATGTTGTCGACAATCAGCTTTCCACATTAATTTTGTTGTGCATCCAAAGCCACTGCATCTAAATGGAAGCATATGAGCATCATCGAAAGATGTGAATTTAAACACACTGATTTGTAAATCTCTCATTTTATGGCAGAGGTTTAAATCAGCACAAATCTCTCTGACAAGAATGAAAGCCATGAGCGCAATTTATTGCAAACAGGATTTAATCTGCTCATGCATTAAATTGACTCCTGATCCTGGGACACACAGCTTTCTCAATAAAGCAGTGTCAGCTCTTAATTAAGCCAACATGAGGCAAATAAAATAAATCAGTAAAAATATATATTCAAATTGAACAACATTGTCTTAGGCAATCCTTACCCAGACAGAATAATTAAAACCACCACCAATTTGACAGTTTTCTGCCCCCTTCTCCCCTAAACCTCATCCCCTGCGTTTGTCCCTATCTTTTTCAGCATGCAGACTTACACAATTAGCCCCAGTCCAAAAGGTAGTGGGCTTAGCAGCTGGAAAGATGGAGATACAGAGTTTCGAGTGGAAGACAGGTTTTTCCTTTTTTAGCAGTTCCGCCTGCTTAAAAACTAAGTCATGACATCATTTCCATAAACCAGGTTGAGCATCCAATCTTTGAGAGGACATTTAGGAGATTTTTCAATGTATTGTTGGAAAGGTTACCTTACAACAAATTGTATATACTTATTTGAATATGTATTAAGAAATTGTGCCCTTTTGAAGCGTCAGTGTATCCATCATCTGTGTGTGTGTGAAAGATTGATAATGTGGTGCTAATACAAAATAAGTGTACAATAAGTGGGCGGAGTGGTGACAACGAAAAGGTGAAGGGCGAAATATTGCACACAAATACAGACAAACAACAAAGGTCCAAACTCATGCTGGAGAAGTTGTATGTGGATTCTGATTAGAGAAATCAGCCCTGTGTGTGGTGAGTTGTTGACTGGCATTGAATTTCCTTTATTTCCACATGAAGGATGTGTTTACCAAATGGGTAGTGAGTCTGTTGGTTTGACTTGTATCCAAACATCTTGGTTTGACGCATGTGCTTTGGTTGCAACGTTTGTGGTCCTTACTGGAGTGTGGGCTGTTTGCTAACTGTTGGGTAACAGTTGGGTAGGAGGCCCAAACCAGCAAACAGATTGTGAACACTGATGAACAGCCTGCTTGCCTTGAACCTGCAGAGACCAACGTTGCAAGGTGTGTGTTTTTTAGTGCCAAGTGTGTGTGTGTGTCATAGTTCCCTCTCAAGAAATACCAGATGGTGGTGGCACAGCAGAAGGGAAGACTGTCATTATTGTAGGCTTAGACTCTGCACCAGTGTATCTGCTAACCTGTGTGTGTGTCCCATCGAGAGAAAAACAGAGAGATGTAGAGATGAGATGGCAGAATTGGCCACAAGATGCCCTTGATAAAACAAATTGATATAAACACACAACCACCACTAAACAATGAGTATCTCAACAGTACTAGTTTGTCTCAGTAGGAACATAATAATGATGATCAACCCGTATATTGGGCTGTAAGTTCACTAGAATAAAATGCCAATAAAATCATAAAATAATACAAACTTCAAATGAAAATGAATGCAATCAAATTACGATATCAATTGCTGTAATAGTTTGGAGTGTTCTGTATGATAAAACACAGTGGCTCACCTCTCCCTCAGGGATAATATCAACATTATTACCATCAGAGATTATTACAAATAGTATAACCTCCTCGTAAAAACATCGCACACATATAACCATGCTTTAGTGTGTGGGTTAATAGTATAAATAGATGGGATAGGCACCTGCACATAAACCAAGCATAACAGTTCACATACAGCTAAACGCGTACACATGCAACCTCTTACAGCTCTGAATGCACACACAGATGACAGGCATGACATTGAGATAAGGATCTAATGAGGCACAGTAAAAAAACTGATTAGGAGAATCCAGTGTGGATATTTCCTTTCTTCAGCCTCATGTGGAACTTCATTAGACTACTGTTAAGGAGATTAGATATACAGATTCAGCCCCAGACAGATAAGAACAATGAGCTCTCCTACATCGCTCCAATACTGCATCAGCATCCCTATGCAGCGAGGAGGCGCACAGAAATGAGGATCATATATTTTAATGACTTCCGCAATTAGGAAGGATTTGAGATTAAAAGTGCCCTTAATGTGTCCTATTTGTAATCAGAGTCATTTAAAAAGAAAATGCAGGTACAGCTCAGGGTGGCAGGGAACGTGCGCTGTGGGTGATACATTGCAAAGAGCAGCAACCAAAGTGGGGTATTACAGTAAAATGGAGGCGGAGTGAAGTGGAGTTTGGGGAATGGATAGTGAGATAAAGTGAGGTGTGGACAGAAGGAGGGAGGCATGGAAAGCTAAAGAAAGGATTAGCCATGCGGCGAACCGGAGAGGTTGAATAGGTAATGAAGGAGACAGGCCAGTAATGCATGAGAATAGGATAGGGGGGCTTAGCAGGAGTCGTGCAGTGCATTGATTACCTCTATCTGTCATTAGCTATAGTCCCTATACCTAGAGGGTTGGGGGGTTTAGAACAGGGAAAGAGAGGAGTGAGAGGAGGAAGAACTGAGGTTGCCAGAGCAAAACAAAAAAAATGAAAGTGTACTAATACACAATAACTGCACACAAATTGAACAAAAGTGTGTGTGTGTGCCAGCCTATGCTGTTGACCCCATGCTGGTAACTGTGCATGTGCATTTGGAGTTTACAAACCCTCATGCAACATGTACCCCCGCCTTCTCGGTGGATTTTATAAGATGTGGGGCCAATTTAATGCTTATAATTTTTATTTTACTGGGCCCGTGAAATGTGGTGTCATATAGTAACACACTGTAGCTGTAAAGAGAGCAGATGTGCTTGCTGCTCTGCCACACCTGCTTTGTGAGCTGGAAAATGGACCGGTGAACTCCACTGCTTCACACAAGTGAATCCTTCCAGATGAGTCAAGGCCTCAGTGGGACCAGCTCAATGATCATAAATAGTGATAAGTGTGCAAGAATACACGTTTGTGTGTGGAAAAAGTGCAAGCCTACTGTATGTCATTCTAGGCCACTGTCTGTGCATTCTCCAAGCTCTGTCATGGAGAAGTTACACTGCCATAACAGAGCTATTGATTCAGCCGTTATTTGCTTCACCAAATTGTTTTTAATGTAGTTATTTAAATGAAGTGTGAAAATGGTGAAAAACACCCTCAAATGAGTTTCCCCATCTATCAAAAGCAGTAAAAGAGTAGATGAAGTCTTTATTATCTCTGGGGGGAATTTAGCTGTGCAGCCAGCAGTGTATGTGTAAAACTGACATGGTTTACTTCATATATTTTGCATCGTTTTACACAAGAGTGCAGTAGGACCAACGGATTTAATTCACTGATATTCTGCCTGTACACAAAAGTCCAGATACGTGCATTTTGGCCTGTTGTCATTGGGAGGGTATCTTATTTATACTTGCGGCATATACACATAAACACAGATTCTAGATGCTTTGTTTGCCTTCTTTTAATTAAAACCATAATTTAGGAGTACGACACACACAACTGAATTGCACAAAACACTATAAGTCCTCACTGCATTAATGATAGCATTCCCCATAGGAATGCAGTTCAAATAGCATCCACACTAACACGTACTGTAACACAGCCTGAGCGGAGACATATTCAACAGACTCAGAAAATGAGAGTGTGGTGTGATTGAGTTCACCAGCTCCAATAATCTCTGGTGTTAATGCCGTCTGTTAAAGTTTGTAAAAAGAAAAAAAAAAAAAGGTAGACATGAAAAGAGTGGGTGGTGGCCATTTTCTGAGAGTCAGCTTAATCTCCCAGCGTGCTCTAGTGGCCCAGCGGGGGTCCTCCACTTTGCTGAGAGAGGTGGCCAGCGAGCTGCCTGTTGCCCGGCGACTTAGAGACTGCATGAAGTGTCTGACTATTTGTGCCTGTGTGACTGTGTCTGTGTGTTTGGTGAGTCATGAGTGCCAGGACAAAATTAAACCACACAGGCAGGGCTAATGAAGAATTCAAAGGGACCTGAGCTGATGCAGGGCCATGACGCACACACACAAACACACACACACACACACACACACACACACACACACACACACACACACACACACACACACACGCACACACACGCACACACACGCACACACAGGCTAAGTCATATACAGTCCCACAGCTTGGGACTAGCTTGGAAGGGTTTTTAAATGAACCCACAGAGAGGGGTCTTTTTGCAAGGATGTTGTTTTGCTGCAGTAAATGAATTAGCTAAACAGCAAAGCCAGCGTGCACACAGACAGCCACTAAGCTCCCATCTGGCTAGTTCTTTACACTGAGGCCTGTCTGAACACATCCAGTCATACAAAACTATTGGTGTTATGTGTTTGTGTGTGTGTGTGTGTGTGTGTGTGTGTGTGTGTGTGTGTGAGAGAGAGAATGAGACAGAGGAGCAATGAAGTGAGCTAACCTAGATTATCTTCTCTCACTACGACCGCTCAACTTTGCTTTTATAAATAAAAATGACTCAGCGAGGAATGCAAAACGCTGATATTTCCTGATGTTTTATGCTTGAGGTCAAACTAACCCAAATAACACCTTTTAGTTGACAGTGCACAGAGGACTTTCAAAAATACCCCAAAGCTACCATCATATTAATGTTAACCAGTTGTTCCAATAGTCTTTGTTCTGCTTTTAGTGTGAATGTTCGCCCAACGTTGAACATTACAAGCACAAAGAACTGAAATACATCCAGGAGTGACTCAAAGAAACATTATGATCATGATTAGCTTTTTTTTTCTCCTCCTCCGCCTGTGTTAACACAACTAACCACAACAAATTATGTTGCGGATTAAAGACCTTCAACATGCTAATTTGCCTTATTGTGTTATTGTATTGTAACAACAGCAAACACAAAATGGGCTCAGAGATGAATTTCTTAATAAGTTAGCACTTGGTGACAATATAAATTATGCATTCAAATTCACCTAAGTGAACCCTGAAGAAAACGAAAACATCAACTGTGGCTATTTGACATTTAAAACACACTTCTAGTCGCTGAAACTGTGCCGTAGTTTCTTGTCATTTCAGTCTCATTATCACATCGCCACGTAAGCTCAACACTGCCTACTACCACATCTGCAGCACAGCCTGATTTGAACTGAATTCCTTTCTCTCCCTGATAGTGAAAGTGTGATACATCTATTCATTTCTTCCACACTTGATTATTGTATTTTTCTCATATCCTTTCAACCTCACTCATCCGCCAAAAGCCTACAACTTGTTCAGAGCGCTGCCGTTAGAATGCAAACCATTCCTTGGAAATCTGAAGCCATCACACCGGTCCTCATCTTCTGACACTGGTTGCCCATACACGCCAGAGCCAATTTCAAAGTATTACCCTGACCTACAAAACTCTGCTTGGAATAGCTCTGCCTCTCAGCTCTCATTAAACCTATACTGTACACCTCCATGCACAGGTTCTCTTGACTCCAGTCACTTATCCATTTCAAAGTATTTCCCTCCCATGGTGCTTATCTTGGGAACAGTCTCCCCAACTTCATTAAACAGCTCCTTCATTGGTCCTTTGTGGTTGGCTGTGTATGTTTTAACCCTCAATCTTTTCTGCTTCTGTTGTATTGTTTTCACAGTCGAATTGTTCTTGAATTGTTTTTTTTATTATTATTATTATTTGTTAGTTTTTATCTGACACAAAATGGACACTAAAGTTTTTTGGACTTTTACTTTTAATGATGAGAACAAGTTGTGAAAACGACATTGGTGTATCATAAACTTCCAATGAAACGGTTGCTTATTTACACATCAAGCAGTCACGAAGCAACATTAGCATTCATTTGGAGTCATGTTTCTGACCACCTGGTGAATGTCAGCCCAATATTAAATCTTCCTTCAGCTCTGATTTGTTCTCGACAAACTCTCAAGGGAAATATCTGACTCTTGGCTCCACCATGTTCTACAGCAAGTGGCTAACTTTGTCTGTCTGCTGTTTGGTGTTAGAAAGGTCTTGACAGTGATTTTTAGAGCCTTTTCACTTAAGACGGTTTCCTCTTGCGGCCAAACAACGATGCTATGAGAGAGATGAGAGAGGATCGATGAACTGAAATCAACCTCCGGAACGCTGACGGGAGCAGCAGATTCAGGCGATAATTCTCTGCAGGTTCATCACTACGAGTGACGGCTCTCACATTGTCACGTGTCTATAAAGGTTCTCATTCATCCAGGTTACGGTACTTTAAAGTGCTTTACACAGACAACTGGACTTGCTTTAGGTTATAGAAGATTTTTCACCTCTCACCCAAGAGATTGTTCCTGTCACATTGTTTTCCATTGTCATTTTATGCATTGTTATTGTAATTTGATGCATTGTTATTATTAAAATATGGATTATAGCTGCTTTAAATAGGCTTAACAGGAAATTATATCCGTGTGATCATTATATACTTGTCCTATTTGCCTTGTTTTAATTTATTTCAAGACTTTACTGGTAACTTTTTGGGGTACAGTGGTATCAGGCTCCTATCTGCATAAAGTAGTCTTAAATGCCTTGAGCAAAGTCTTCAGGCAGAGTAATGCTGTTTTTTTTCCAAGGTCTCAAGACTCATCTGTCTACCTCTCTGCCTCTAAGCCTCTCTTCCTCCTTCTCTACCACCCCATCCACCTTTCTCTCTCTCTCTCTCGCTCTCTCTCTCTCTCCTTCCTTCTGCCTGCCTCACTTGTTTTTCATTCAGTCTCAAATTTTCAGGTTTGCTAAATGAGATTTAATACTGGATCTGTCAGGCTGGCGACTGATACCGATCAATCTCCAGAAAGCTGGGGAGCATGACAGGACAGAGGCTGGTTCCCGCAGAGAATCAACTAGAATGGTTATTCACAGCATCTCATCTGGGTCCAAATGGATGCTAAAAACACAAAGCAAAATCCATGTGATACACTTGAGTTGAAACACAGCAGGAAAGACAGGTTACAGGTTTGTCAAGGCTGGGATGGTTCATGAAAAATCTGATTTCAGCATTTTGATCATGTAAAAGACATTAGTAGACCCTTAAAAGCAGGAAGCTGTATTGTGATGGCCTTTCAAGGCACCACTTAGACAAATCCAATAAACCAAGACTCAAGTAAAGCAGGAATGCATGAAGGAACACAATATCAATATCAATGTCACAGTAATCTCAGTGATGAATTGTATAATTTACATACAGTGTTTAGTATCTAGTATTGAAAAATAAACAAGGTCCTCATAACTGAAAGAGATTACCAGGCATACATCACTTGACTTATTATGTGTATAGAGTGTTTATGTGTCATTATACTGCTCAGTAATGTGATTAATGTCATCACTTAGAGCCAGATTCACCTTGTGACTTAAGCCTTGCATAGTGTTGATTAAAATTAACCATGGTGGAAAAAGATGGGAGGAAAAATAGACCATTTTTGTTTCCTCACTGATATGCCAGGATGTTGATGATGACACAGAACTAAGCTGTTTTCTGGGAGACAAGAATAATGGAATTTTCTCATGCTAATAAATCCTGTAGGCATGCTCCTGTTGTTACATAGGTGCACAATATTATCGTGAGAATTAGATAGTCAGGTAAAAATAAATAATTAAATAGAAAAGTCATTTTGTGTGTATGTGTCTGTGTGTGGGGGTCACGGTGGATTGTCCTAAAACAAGAGTCCATGGCAAATCCACCTTGCAGATTCAGTCTAACTATATGCAGTCTTGAGCTCTCAGTGAGATTACACTCAGGAGGACTGATTAGTCATGTTGCCTTGGTCTCAGCAAGGCTTTGTTCAGTCAGTCAATTCAGTTTATTTTCATGGGCACACATGCATACAAGCACACACACGTATACACACAAATTACGTTTCCAAAATGTATTTTCAATGCAGAAATTGGTTGTCATTGTACGTCACATTCATTCACTTCTTTGCAGGAACCTGTATGAAATGCATTTCTAAGCAGACAAATGTAGAGGAAAGAGGTGACAAAAACCACTTGTTGGGTGCAGAACTGAGTGAGTAGGTGAGGTGACGACTGCAAGGTTATGACGTATGACAAGAGGGGAGCAACATGGAGCTGAAATGGGATGTAGTGCATCATTTGGTTAACGTTCTTACACCAACAATAGCAAAATTAGAGTATTTGCAGGTTGAATTCAGAAAGAAAGCTTAGATTTTAACACTAAAGTGTAGCATGTAGAAAATGAAAATTAGAGGACCAAGCACCGAACCTTGTGGAACACCTTGGGACAGAGCAGCAGTGACAGAGTACCAGGCTTTGTAGAGGCTGTTTCCTGAGTAAAGTCGATGGATTTTGGATTGAAACAGATCACTGGAAACTTGCCATGTCATGCAACACGGTGCAAGAAAGCTTGCTACTTATTTTACTTTGGTGATGGGAGGTGAAGCATCTTTATAGGGAGTCTGTCCTCACCAGAAAAATTACCGTATTATTACTGTATTACAATAATGGCATTACATTTGTATGTAACAGTCTCATGCTTACTTTAACCCATTATATTTTCCTAAACATAAGCAAGTGGTTTTGGTGCCTAAACCTAAGCAAACTGTGACTGTTTTACAACATTAACAATATGAAGATAAAGATTTGGTAAGACAAAGGCCCCTTTGATGAAGGTCTTCCTTTGTCTTACCGGCTTGTTGCTTGTTCTGGGAGTCACTGACAATCAACCTATTCAGTCATGTAGGTATGGGGATGTGTTGAAGCAGGCCAGTCAAAGCTAGCAGAATCATGATGTGTGGTCATTGCACAAATTGGAAACTAAAAGGAGCTGAACTTCTGCTGTCAGAGTTGAAAGCAAGTGCACTTTTGCCTCTCCGACTACAACACATACATTTACCACTGCAGTGTTTTTTATTTGAGAAACATAAATGTAATTCTTAAGCATCTTGTCCTCTTCATGTGATCTGGGCTGGAAAATGTATTATGTACTTATTTTAATTGGTGTTTTAATCTTCAGGAAAAAGAGTGCCATATCAGGTAATTTGGACTACAAATGGACCGCAGAGAATATTCTGTTTGGTTCATATCATTATTAGACACAAATAATATTGATTTACTCGCACATATTGCACATGAAGAGCTTGTACTGTGTCTTTCTTTCTCAATCTACCAGTTACTTGTCTTTTGTTCTCTCATTTTCACTCTTTGTCTTTACTCATCTCTTTTAACAAAGGAGAGGCAGTAGTGCTATCAGATACCATCAATAAACTCAGCAGCAGAGAGTTCAGACAAAGACATACACAAACTCACACAAACACCGTCTGTCGATTGAAGGCAGATAATTTTTTTACATGGCAAAGCCAGCAATAGCACTGTGCCATTAAAGGTCCATGTGCTATTGATCTTTACACAGAGGGAAACTGTAATAAAAAGGAAGAAAAAGGAGGAAGAGATAAGGCAGAAATATCAGAACTGCTGCTCTATTGATTCCAATGAAAGCTGAGAATTAAAGCACAGTTAGAGGTGTGTAAAATAAAGGGCCATAGAAAATGTTAACGGGAGACAAGAAGTTCAAGTAAGAAAGGAAATCAGTACTGATGTTACTTAAAGACAGAAAAATCCCAAATCCTTACAGTGGTAAAAGAGTCCTGACATACTATTGTTTGTCATCTGGCTATAGCTAATATGTTGGCAAACAATTGGCCACTTACACATACAGACACAGAGCAACTTAGATCCCATGGGAGTCATGTTTCTTTTCTTAGTCCATTTACCTGCCCTGCCTTTGGTCTCGGAAAACCTCAGAAAATATGTGGGCCTCTCTGGAGGTTTGATTTTCTTCAACAAACAGTTTTTTTTACCGAGGTGCTGAGGTCCATTTCATGTTTAGCAGGTGGCGTAGTAGCAGCTTGTCTAAGCTTGTAAATTTGAAGGGATTTCAAATGTTTTACACAGTAAGTCAAAAGCCGGTAAAGCTAAACAACTAAAAGCTGCTGAAAAATGCAAAGACCTGGTGGAGTTTTAGAGGGATCAGCATTTTGTTGCAGCAGCCCTCATATTTCTACAAAGGGTCATTCAGTGTTAATAAAGGGAATATTGCTTAATGGAGCTTTAATGTAAAGTGCAGATAACAAACAAAAGCAAGACTTAGCAGTCAAAAGAAGACACATACGCATAACTCAGTCCACTCTTGGTTGCTTTTTAGGATACCTATTCATTAGTTGAACAAGCCACAAATCAAAACCCACATAAGACCAAATAATGCTGCAAAATAAGACTCATACTTGAGTTTAATTTTGGATGTAAATCCTTTCTTTTGCCTTTCATATTTGAGCGCACAGTATTTTACTGTGTCGCTTTGACTTGCAAATAGTGTTACATGATCGCTCATTTCTTTGCCTTTTTTCCCTCTTATAGGAGACAAAATGATCCCCACACAAAACTCATTATATTGCTATGCATTATGGACAATTTTGGACCACAATTGCGGAAACAAAGTGATAGGACACAAGATACAAAAGATAAACATGCATGGAATGCCAACATAATGTATATCCACCCCAATGGGACTATAAAAAGTCACTCTCGCAAACTAGCTATCGATTGCCCATTAGTTACAGAAACTAATGTGTATCTGAAGGTGCCAGTCTAATCTTTAATGCATACATCATGCATAGATTATCTGTTCATTAAAGTGACAGAAGGTCTGGCAAGACGCCCCACAGGAGCAGCTCCCTCATTCTCCGTCGCTCCTCTCCCTCAGTCTGTTGGCATGTAAATAGACTTTTTGCTAGACTTGCTAACCCATGACTGTAGCATGTAATCAGTGAGAATAATTAGAAAGAGGGGACACTTTTATATCTCATTAATGGGAACATTTCAGTCTCTTTCACTCGCTCAGTTAGTGTGTGTCTGCAGGAGGAGAGAGAGAGAGAGAGAGAGAGAGAGAGAGAGAGAGAGAAAATCCACCAAGGGCATTTATTCTTATTAAAATGATTTCAGAGCAGCAATTAACCAGACTGGCGACACTATCACCATTCCCAACCAATCAAACAGCCACAATTCCCGTCCAATAAAATAATCTTTATTCGTGGTTACACAAGGGGGAGTTATTAAGCAGGCTGGGAAATAATTACTGAGGATTCTGGGTAATTATGGCCAGGATACGGTCCAAGCCTCCAGATTGAATAAAGGCCCAATCAGTAACTTTTTTGATCATAGAAATTCAAGGTATATTCACCGATACAATTTCGGTTTGACTTACAAACTACAAACATGAGCATGCTGTGTGATGCTCCACTGGTTAAATCAAAATATTGGCCTCTTTTACCACTATTTTACTACCATTACTGATGAAAGAAAAAAGGCTCTACACTGCAGGTTGTGGTTTGAATTATGGTGTTGAGGCTCTCTTTTCTCTGAACTCTACATTTTAACAGCCAATCTCTTAAACCAACTATTACTGACTGCTAAGATACTTTCAACATAGCAGAAATTACTGTGAGTGGGAAATTACATCCTTCAGTGTACTGACACATAGAGGTCAAAAAGAATGTGTGCAATGTGCCAGCCGCTGAAACATTATTGTGGAGAACTGAAACGAATGTTTTCTTTGACGAGTGCACTATTATTCTTGAAAATCTAATGTGATTTCTGCCGAATGTGTTTGTTGAGAGCGAAGATAAATTGTCTCTGTGAGATGCTTATTCGCCAACCTGTGAATTAATGGTTCATGATAGCACCCCTGACCTACTTACACATCTATCATATCGAATCTAATTTGTTGGCAAATCACTTTTGACAAGACGGGAAAGTTTTACAGAAAGGGCGGACAATCCTTCTGGCTTGGGTTGGATATCTTAAGCTGTCTGTAGGGTAAATGTTGCAAAAGGTTAAGCAAAACTCTTCGGGACAGACTATTGGCTGCAGCCACCTTTAAAATGAATTTGAACTGAGATCCCTCTGAGACAATTTGTTGTCCTCTAAAAATAAAATGTAGTTAAAATGGGCTTACTCAGCAGGTTTAATGTTTGATTCATTCTCTTGTTCAGTGGAGATGGGGATTATTTGGTAAATGAAGACTAACGAGCATCACTAGCAAGTCAAGTACTTACTGAAAGGAGCCTTTTGGATTTGTTTCAGGAAGCCATGTTCCCAGCCATGGCCAGCTTTTATGTTTTACTGTGGGTTTACTGTGAGGAATGGCCAAAGGTGTTTACATCTAAACAGCCTCTGAGCAATTCAGCACAATGTGAATTATAATGCCTTTACCCACAATACATGATTTTAAATTATTGTTAATGCTGCCTTTCATTCAACATTCACAGCTCTTCAAAAAGAGATGTGAGACTAACTTAGACACATTGGCATTTGCTGTGGTCCATCCCACCTCCCTTATTATATAAATGAAAACGCAAAAAAGCATATGAATTCAGCACTTAGTTTGAATATATATTCCTTGAAGGATGTGCACACATGACTTACACATCATGCTTCAGTGGTGATTTTGAGAGAGGCTGCTGGCAAGAGAGATGATTGGTAGGAGAGGCTGATTCTGAAAATGGATGTTAGAGATAGTATAAATACAATCATCGGTGGAGCATGTTTCTGAGCCTCTTGGGCACGTTTATGCTTGACAGATTTGTCATTCTGGCTCACATCACCTGTCCCTCTGTGTGATACACCAAAATCTGTTTGCCATATTTTACAAAATGCATGACTTTGACCAACGTTGCTCCTCAGTAAGTACAGATAAGCCTCCTCCTCCCATTTGGTGAGATATTAGCACAAAATTTTAGCCTTTTTGGGAAGTGTTCCACCCGTCTCCTGTTCATCCTTCTTGTTCTTTGTCATCCTCTTGTTTTATTTATGGATGCCTTTAAAGCGAATGACTCCTCATCAACAGATGTTACAGCTTACAGTCTACACACTGCCACCTGCTGTACAGGAGGGGAATGTAGCCAGCACATCAAATAGGCGGTTATGCCTCCCACCAACGTTGCAGCCAACTTGTTTCTTTTTTCTTTTTTTTTCTCAGAGAGGTTAAAAATATTGGAGAATTTTTTTCTATATATATTTCTGAAATTTTGTATTTACATAGTGCTTGCATGATGGCAGGTCTGAGGTAATCTGCCATTTTGCAAAATGTACTGTACCATTCAGATCTGCTCGTTCCTTCAGCTCCCACTTGTTGCTGATGTAATCCAAAGTGACATAAAAATAACCAATTTTATGGTAATCATCTGCCCACATATCCGAACTAACTGCCCCGTTGCAACAGTCAGCCGCATCCTCAACTCTGGAATGATGTTTTGTCAAATGTCTTCTGCATATTTTGTCAGTCTGGATGATATACTTATCTGATCAGGCAGAAGCTGTGGAGTGTCCAAACGGCCGACTTGGGCACCTAATGTCAATCAAGCCCTGAGCCAGTGCAATGAATCCATCACTGCATTGCCTTCAATTATGCATGGTCCACAATTTACTATTCACTTATTTTTGCCTTTCGGTCATCCATTCTGATATACAATGTACTAAGTAGCAGTTAGCTTACATCACTCTCAGTTTACTGATGTCCCTATTTGGTCAGATGGGTCAAAGATATTATTTAAAAAAAAAAAAAAATCCTGGAGGTTGAAGAAGCTTGGTAAAATTTGCTGATTTAGAAGTTAATTTACTGTGTTTAAACCCAATTATGAGACCAATCACAAATTCTACAACAAGTTCATAGGTTTTCCTGTATGGCCCTCAATCATTTGCTGGCTCCCTACATTGGCTCTCATCAGAACTTTGGTGTAAGGTAACCTGAAGCTGTAGGTGTAAAAGAGGGAGCTGTTTTTGCAGAGTTAGGTTACAATATATACTGAGCTATGGAGTAAGTAACACTCGAATGCCAGTATATGCCAATCAAAGCACAATATGCTTTACATGAGGCATACTGCGCTTAGATTCACCTAATCTCAGTTCAGTCCCCTGTGTTTTTGAATGGCATCTACTTTCTAAAAGAGTGTTATGAAAAACAAAAACACATTGATTGCAACCTCATTCTTTTGATGCTGCACCATTAAAGGATCACAGTAAGTCCTTGACACGGTTACTTTGACATTGACTACCATAATGATTTTGAGAATTCACTGATCACTGATAATGGGGTGTATTTAAGAGCCCTTTGAACAAGATGTTGGCTGATTAGCAGAATCCAATTGCTTAAATTATGCTCACCATATTCAAATTACAGTTTTTTTTTCTCAGTAACGTCTTAATGTAAAGGAGAGCTGATTGAATATTGTAATCTGCTGTAATCTGTCTCAGTGCTATCTTTTGCCATCTTGTGCCCTTCTCTGATTCCCACTCTTCAACTCTGTGTGTGTGTGTGTGTGTGTGTGTGTGTGTGTGTGTGTGTGTGTGTGACTGACTGACTGACTCAACTTTCCTTCTCAGCTTTTTCTCTCCCTTTCACCCAAGTATTCAGGAGTAAACCAAACAGCCTGATAACTGCAGTGACTGAAATTGATGTGACACATTTCAAATTTTCTCCAGTCCTTTAATACAGCATCTCCCCTCCCCTTCCCCACCCTCTCTCTTTTCAATATCCCGCTCTCTCACTCCTTCTGAGTCTCTTTCTGGGAGGTGAGCAATTCTAAAGCTAGCAAAGTGATTCCATTCTCGAGGCTAGTTATTAAATTTGTTTGCAAATCTCTGCCCTCCTCACCACCCACCACCCCTCCCTCGATGTCTTCCTCCTCTCATCCATCTCTTCATCCCTCCCTACTCTTGGCCCTCCGCCACAGTCCCGACTGTCATCAACATTCAGACCCATAAAACCTACAACGGCAATGAGAAATAGAGAGAAATAGAGTGAGGCAGGCCAATGGAGAGACAAAGAAGGAGGGATCATAAGCCAAAAGAGAGAGTAACAGATTATTTCCTAGAAAAATAGCCCTCTACTATATTCTAAAACATGGAGCACTCTTTAATAATCTCTTTTATTACAGCAATTTGTTACCGAGCCACTTGTCTGCAGTGGAATGGTGGAAGTGAGGGACAGAGGACAGGGAAAGAGAGCAAAGGAGAGAGTTGACTGGTGAAAGCCAGGCATGATAGCATTAATGAAGATGGCCGGCTGAGGCCAGCACATCTCATACATCTAATAGGTACACTGCTAGATGAATATTTATACTGACGACAGAGTGGAGAGCAGAGAAGTGGAGGTTTTACAGAGTCACAGCCTGTCACATGTGCCAAAGGCAAACAGGACAGGAACAGACAAACAAATAGCATCTCGAATCCTCAAAACAATCCAGGGGAACCACATTCTGCAAGTTCTGACTGAAATATGTGCACTGCACATGACATGGGTTCATGCATTCGTGCATAAGGGAAATCATAATGTAATGGTCGACCTAATAATATCTCCATGGCTGCATGCCTGCTTAGGCACGGATCAGGGGATGGCAACAGCCACCACACAAAAACAAGTCCACACCACTGATGATGACAACTGGAATACAGCTGTATGAACACAATATGCCAACAAGTATCTGTATGATTATATGCACAGTGCAAAAAAGGAAGATACTTAGCACTCTGTTACCACTTTTGAAATGTCTTTAAGGAAGTTATGACCCAAGGTGAAACAGTGAAAGGAGCTGAAGTGACATTTCAAATAGAATCCAGAAAACTGACAGTTGAGTAAAAATGTATTAGTTGAAAGTCATGAAAGGAGTTGAAGCTCAAGCACCAACAATATCTGAAATGGGTTAGAGTTATTCTTTTGTAAGTGAAGTGATGTAATACAGCTTATGTACGGAAGTAAAATATGTCACTAACAAAGTTATTTAGGCTAAACCATGATCTTTTCCTCAAACTAAGCAAGTTCTAAGCAAGGTGGTTCCTAAACTGAAGCAAGGTGTAACCGTTTCGCCCAATTTTTTTGAAGGTGTACTCAGACGTTGCTAACTGAAAGTAGTATATTTCTTATTGTTAAGTAGACTTCGGAGCCCTGTACTTTGAAATATATCACAGAAGGTGTACCCAAAGCCTTAAAAGGTGGCACCAAGGGGTCCTGACCAAGAGTCCACATGTGACGAGACAGGAGCGAGAATGTGTTTCTTTCAAGTCACATCTGTTCATTTTCTGTCTAGAACCCATCTAGTTGGCAGGGGTTGATCCAGTTGATTAGATACTTTATTTAATTGCAATTGTAAGTTTAAGGCTTCTTTGTGTGAGGGGAAGTTATGGTGATGTAGAACACTGTATGTTAACTGTGTTACACACTGTATGTTGGAGGTGTACCAAACACCACCCCTAAGAAAGCAGTAAAAGTTTAACAGTAAATATAGCAAAGCATTCAAACCTGCCCCTACTGAAAAATAACTAAATGGAAATAAAAATATGGAAACTATATAAAAGCTGAACAAAAATGAAAACTGCATCGACCCCGCACAGAATCATTACTGCATCCTCCTTCGGACTCAGTGTTTGTTTTGGTTTTCACAGATACAATTACTGAATGCTGTATAAACACATTACTTACTTGAGCCTAATTATCATTACAGTCTAGAGGATCACTGTTTATTCCTGTACACCATAATAATTATTTGTGTGGTTGAAACATTAGTCCTTATTTGTGCACTTCTATATCCAATTATACAACAATATTGAGCAGAAGTGACTCGGTTATGCTCTGAATGAAGCACTCATTTGGTGAAGCCATGCACATGAGGTTAAATACTGATTTTCAGGTTTAATTTGAGTGAGGAAAAGCATTATTTCATCATTAACATTCAAAAAGTTCCCATCATTTGAACCACTATTTTCCAAACAAAGGGTTAAATGGTGGCCTGCAATTTGGAAATTAAAGGCGGCTCTGGGGGTCAAAAAAAATGCCATGTTCTCCTCTGTAGTTTTTCCGGTAAGATGAAATAAAGCCTGAGCCACAGGCATGTCGGTTTTCAGCCCTGCTGTCAGCCCTGGCAGGATGAGAGGATTGACAAATAAAGGCAAAAAGGGAGTGCAGGAGGGGGGAGAAGGAGAAGGTGAGATATATGAGAGAGGTGTGCTAAACCACTTTTCTCGCCTCAAATCAAAAGCAGAGTGGTTTTCCTATCTGGCTGTTAGAGGTAAGATATGAGCCAGGCGCTGCACTCTGACAGGGTAATGCACCTGGCTACCAAGAGACACACACATACAGAAGCACAGATGTACACAAGCACACAAGTGTGTACAAGGAACGCAGGCAAGCAAATACACACGTACATGCACCTACAGCACAGCGTAAAGGTAGGTCCACTGAAAGAAACGCACACAAAGATGCGCAAGTACCTAGCAAAACTAAAAGCGGTAGTTTGAAGTGATGACAGGTTAATACACACAGGACAGTCATAGTTAAGAGAAATAAAGCTCAACGATTTTCCTATTGTGGAAACTGTGTGTGTGTGTTCAGAGAGTGTGCACACACTGGTGTACTTGTATCAACCTTACACCCATCAAGTAAACTCAGCAAGTATGCGTGATGTGTTTGGGTTCATCCCTGCATGGCTGTTAATTCTGTGTGTATGACCCAGGCAGAAGCAGTGAGGCTCAGACACACTCGCTCGTGAAGCAGGTAAAATATCTTGACTGGGCTTTGATTAATTCCCCTGGAGTTTAGAAAGACAAGAAACTGCTGAGCAGGAGAAAAAAGGTGAGAGGAGAGATGAAGGAAGAGGTGGAAGAGGTATGGTCATGTCATTCGCCTCCAACCTCATGCGTACTCCACATCTTTTGGATTTGGGCCATACATTGCCCCCTCCCCCCACCTCTCTCCCCTCCACTACTATTCCACTCTATCACATCACACCTTCAGTGTAGTTTTATAAAATTTAAAGAAAAAAAACATTGTAACTGCAATGCTAACGTATTGCAAAATGCTAAATTTGAGTAGTAATCCGCATATAGAGGATGCACATTTTACATACATTGATAGTTTTTCCTTGCATTGCATTTTCTTATGCTTATATTTAACTTACACTTATCACATATTTAAACTAGTGCCTCACCCAAACTTTACTTTTCAGTGTCAGCTACTCACATATGTAGGTGAAAGGTGCTTAGCTTCCTCTTTCATAAAACCAGCAGGTGTGGACAGATTGAATCAAAAAACAATTCTTTTTTTTTTTTTCCGCCTTGTTTTCAACCTCCAAACTGTGATTGCACCATATTTATCATTGCTGACTTGACCATGTAATGACAACATGTTTTCATGCCTCGGTGAGGCAAAACAGGATACGGTGGAATGCCGGGTCTATTAGACGTTTTACCGTGAGACCAGGTGGGCTGCAGGATGATCTACTTACCTGCTGTCCCTCCATAGACTCAGTATGAGCCAAACAGTTAGTTTTTAGCCAACATATGATTCAATATTCAACCATTGTCAGACATTGGGAGCAGATTTGATAATACTACATGTTTTTAAAATGTAGGTTTTATCATAAAGTGGGTATGCCCCGGTTCATTAGATGGCTGTACGCCTCATCTGAATCACGGTCTGAACACTGTAACGTTCTCCTAATATAGAGTTGTAGTATCTGCTCATCTTTTTGGGCATCCCCTCCCCTGAGCTTGGAGATTTTTGTTGCTCGTAAATACCTTTAACCTAAAGATGGAGAGGCCATGATTATATTAGGCCCTCACCTGTTGTGCGACATATGTTCTGTCACGACCATATTAGGTCTTTTTAACTTTCTGTATTTAGTTGTGTCAACACAACTCCCCTATATAATGCATGTTTGAGATGCTGTATGTGTGTGTTGCTTCTATTGGCTGAAACCACCCAGACATCGCATGCTGTCTGTGATGCCGTACTTGCTTCAATAAACTTTTTTGAACAAGACAGTATCGGCGGAGAACTTCTTCATCGTCTTCACTTCATTGCTGCGTCTTCGATATACAACAGAGTCGACTTTAAAGCAGCTGAAAATGATGGCATGTGAAGTTCTTGCCTCAAAAATATGTGAGAAAGAAGGTCAGGGTGAATGGTTGGGTGGAAAGGAGATGTCCTTTTTTGTTTCCTTTAACCATGACTGATCTTTTCCGAACCTTAACCAAGCACTTTTCTACCTAAACCATTTATTAACATTAACAGTATTTACTCATCCCACCACAACTGCATTTTTCTCTAGACCTTAAGCACAAAGTAATACAATGTAAAAAGCTGTTTTGGTTGCCTAAACCAGCTTACTTTAATAGGCATTAAGCATTACGGTGATGCTCTGAAAATGCTGTCATTATAAGACCACCCACTGGGGTCATTGTACAGTAGGAGTCACTGATAGACCACCTAATTTCTTGTTAAGGTACAAGGACTGATTGACAAAAACTGGTCCTTGTCCCTGTTTGTTAGGTAGAGGACTGAACTAAGCAGTGTTCTTGCATGATCAGAGCAGTCAGAAATGGGTGAAAAATGATAAACTAACCTTTGTTTTTCATTAGATATTCAAGGGCAGACATATCCATTTATCATTTTGTATTTATCAGAATTACGGCCTGTACTTCAAAGTCCTTGAACTTTTGATTTGACTATTTGTAATAAATATACATGTTTTCAATGTGGGTTCACACGGAGGTCAACAACTATCACAGCTTTTCACGAACCGCTGGAGCTGAGGATGTTTTTCTCTTAAATTCTAGTATTATAAGTCTGTCTAAAAGCCTGAGGACCTTTGAGTTTTATTCCAGAGTGAGAAATTCATCATTTAAAAAAAACAAAAGGACTTCCACCCTCCCAAAGGGACTGTTGGCACGACAGAGACTTGACACCGGAGTAACACTATGGGGTACATGCTTAAACAATTATTCATCCTTTTTAGGACAGAAAAATGTATGTTTTGCATCGCGGCGGGTTTGCGGGTGATGTGCTGGTTTGAAATGAAAACCTTCATTTAGACTTACAGAGGCAGACTCGAGACTGTGCAACTGGCCTTTTCTGTCAAGCACAAGGAGGAGAGTGTTCAGTACAGTGTGGAACAGCGGCATCAGAACCGTTAACAGGTTTCTGACCTGACGATGAGATGAGGGAACCAACTTCAATATGAACCCAACATGAATTGTGAATTGTGCATTCTGAATGTGTCCATCAGCGTCCTTCTGTCTTCATTCCATGTTTCAGCATGTGCAAGTTCATTCATGAATGAAATGACTTCAGGGTCTTTTATTCTTTTATCCTTCTGTATATTTCGCAAGCATGTGTGTGTGATGACTGTGTGTGTATTTTTTTTTTTTTTCTTGCTAAGCCACTAGCTCTGATTCCTTCCTTCTCTACGGTCTGTGGCCCAAAAGCAGCAGTGCTGCAATTATTGATGAGGTTCGCTTATCAATAATTCATCCATACATCTGATTAGCCAATAGGATTGATGATGGAGCTCTGCACTGAATCCTCACACATCAATCCTGTACTTGGCCCTGGGTTGTTGTTATCTCTCCCTCCCATGTCTTTTCGCCTTTTCTGTCTTTGTCTCTGTCATTCTGTCCATTGCTCTTGCTGCCTTTCTTTGCTTTTCCCCCATTTGCACATTTCTTTACCTCTCTCACTCTGTCTCTCCCCCTCCAACCTCTTCCCTCATCTAGCCAATCACTCTACATGACAGATATCCCCCTCTGTCACTTTATTGTCTTTGCAAGTCATTGATACACTTTTAACTGGCTGCCACATTGTCCAGAGAGTGTCCCACCGACATCAACTGGTGGCAAATGTCACTCTGGCCGGAAGACACGCAGGAACAACAGGGGGATGGAGGTGAGACTGCAGAGGTGAGTTATACTGTGTGTGTTTGTGTCACAGGAGAGACTGAAGGATGGGGAAAGTGAAAGAGACTGAGTCAGTGGGTATTCGGATGGAACAGAGAGCCTTTTCCAGGACAGCAGAGATCGATACCCACGCTGCCTGCACTCACAACCCCCATGAGCACAGTAGAGGTCCAAGAAATAAAGTGTGTGTAAATTTGTGCATGGGTGAACCCGTGGGTGAGCCACCCCCCTCCCTGCCTTCAGTCTGTTTTCGTGTGTATTTGAGGTTGTGCGAGCCAGTGTGTTTGTCTGTATTGCTGTCTGCTGGGCAGTTCAGAAGACCAAGCGACAGAAAGGGGAGGGAAGCGAACTTGCCAGCAAAGAGCCAAAGTGTTAATTACTTATCGATCCAATTTGGCAGATGACTCCCTAAAAATGTGGAGGGCAGCTCGGTGCTGAGCTCAAAAGGAGAGAGAGGAGACAATCTACTGTTCAAAAGTCCCTCAGACTCCCATCTCTGCCTCACTAAATGTTTACTACCAATTCCTGGCCTTTGAGCCATGCCTGGCTGCACTGCTTATCACTTCCCGGCTATCTGACTCCTCTCTTCTCTCTGTTTTACTCTCATTCCACATTGCCTGCTTTCATTCTATCCTTCACATCTCATCTACGTCCTCTCACCTCTCACTTTTTCTCTCTGCTCGGCATTCCCTGCCCTCCCCGGGATATTCAGTGAATCAGTGCCTCCATCAGTGTCCCTATCAGTGTCCCTTATGCTGTAACATTTGTGTCTTAAATCTCGCTGTCTTGTTTTCATCCTTGTTGCTGTACTCTCCCTATTTTCTCCATCATCTGTCTCTGTTTATGTCTTGTTCTCTCTCTTCCCATTAGTTTTGCTTTTCATTTTGCTACCCCGCCACTCCTTTAACTAAATCCTCTGCCTCCAAGAAATAGCTTTCCACTGTAAAGGTTGGATAAAGTAGCACCCTGCTGTGGACTGTTTGAATAACATCTCCTGCCCCACAGCTGAAACTGTTTTTCCAGGAATACTGTATAAACCATGGCAGACTAAAAATGTAATTGCGCACTCAAATTGTAGCCTAAAACCTCACTATAACATTAAAATGAATCATTTTGTCTTGGTGTGTATTTAGAAACAAAGCTTTGTGTAGAACAGATTTTTATTGACATCAGACCCAACAGTTTTCTTTTATTCTCCTCAATAACCCCTGTAACATATTTACATTTTGTTGAAGTTTGGTGCAGAAAGTGTTGTGCAAACACATTTGATTTTAAGTAATGAAACAAGGAGCTTAACAAATATTAATACATGCAAAATCAATTTTTACCTTTGGGTAGCGACTCCATGAGCAAAAGTGCAAAAGAAAACAAAGAACAATAACTTTGATGAACACTGTGAGTTGGAGCTGGAGTCATAGATCATAAGAAAATCATTATGCTGTTCTTCCATTTAAACAAACACACACACACACACACACACACACACACCAGCACAAAACAAGATAGAGGGTTTACAATATGTATAAACTTCTTCCCTGAAGCTGCACTTAGGCACAGAGGTGCTTTGAGCTAAATACTAACCTTAGCACGCCAAAACCATTTGCTATATAGCACTAAGCACAAAGCACATCTAAGGCTGATAGGGGTGTTATTAGTTTTGCAGGTATTTGGTCATAAACAAAAGCACTGGAGGAATCAAACTTTTAGATGGTACGATAGCAGAAAAGCTAAAAACAACTGTCCAGACATCTGAACCTAAAACGTCAGCCTCATACTGACACTAGAGGAGAAGTCAGGGATCACCAAAGTCACGAGGATTCATCCACAGTCGGCCATGAATACATTCATTCAAAGCTCTGGGCATTAGTTTTCCTTTTCTGCTGTCAAAAAGTGAAACTGTGACACTTTTCCTTTTTTTTTTTTTTTTTAAGTCATTAAGTATCTAAAGTCCAAGGGTCTCCAAGTTCTCTAATTATTCTATTTCTAACAACTTGAATAAATGCCCAGAGAGGCAAACAAAATAATTACATGCTAGATGTCTGCCTGTTTATTGTGAACAAAGAGCACAATGATATAAACGCTATGTAAAAATTGCATCAATTAAATCAGCACAGATAGTAATAATGTTGGATATTAAGTGTGAAATGGGATCCAAGCAATCAGTAAACATGCCCTGCCCCCTGCTGCTGAGTCGACACGAGTCATGTCGTGTGAAACTGCCACTGCTTGCTCACTAACGCTTAAAGTCTGTTCAGAAAATATGTTGCTTTGTGTTTTTTTTTTTTTTCTTTTAAAAGATGGTTTTCCAAATTCTCTTTTCATAATAACTGACATAATCATCCTGGATGGGATTTACATCTTCTCATAATGATTGACAATTTGAGATGAAAGTGTGCCACACTGTCCAACTCTACTCCCCCAGTTAAGCTTATACTCCTACTATTTCAGGGCGGATTATAATGAGGACTCATGCATTTGATCATACAACTCCAGCCTGGGCCTCCCTGCACTGCTTTTCCCTTCATGCTAGCATTGATTTAAGAACTCTTTTCCTTTTGTGAGTAGCATTACATGGTGTTGCTCCACTCTACTTAATGCAGCTCTTGACCCCCTACATGCTTTAAGATCTCAGCAGGCAAGCCTCTACGCTATCCCAAGAACTAACAACATCATGATGAACTAGAGCTAAATTCTACTGTGTTCTCCTACTGCTTTTTGGACATTACCTCACAGTTCTTAAAGAAACTCGCTATATTGTGGTCTTTAAATGAGGACTTAAAATGTATGACACGTGACCTTCACACTTTGTTGCTCTAGAGAACATGTGGAGTGCAAAGCAGTGGGTTTAATGGACATTTCTACTTTAAGCTGGCTTTCAAATAGGGATGTGCATATTGGGTTAAATTTCACTAGTTTATCAAGAGCAATGTTTGTATTGTATTACCACACTTTAAAAAAAAATGTGTCCCTGTGATGAAGCCAACAGCATAAGTGCAACATCAATCCTTACCAAAATGGTATGAAAGCTACAAGTAGAAGAAACTTTTTTTCCCCACACTTGACCATGCCGAAAAGATGGACACAGATAAATGAAAGTCTGTAGTGTAAAATGAAATCCTAATGCATCAAGGGAACACTTGTCTGGCATTGGAAATGTTAAACATGAATCTTTTTAATGTTATGAGGGAGAAAGATTTAGAGGGATGCTGGGTGCTGTGTCCAAAACAGCCGGCACCCAGACCCCATCCATCACATCATATTAAAGGCAATGTAACACCCTCCTGTTTTCTACTTGCTGTTGCGATGAAATGTTTTCTAGAAATCTTCAACAAGCCTTTGATGAAATAGTAATTATGCAAGATGAGAGCACATCGAGATTTTCAGGCCGCCGCAGTGCATTTTCAAGGGTTTTAATAACACAAAGGCTGTGCTATCGAAGTGGCCTCAGCAACGATTACCTTCCTAAAACTTTTCCTTGGCCATAATTCTACTTAATTTGTCCAGCCGAAGAAGAAGATCTGCCAACTGTTCTCCAGGGTGATTAGGACCATATGTTGTCTGTAACAACAAGTGAATACTGATACTGAAACAAGCCTGACAATGCAATTTTTGATGGAGATTAGGCAGCTGCAGAGTCACTAAAAAATATTAAAAAGCACCCTCATAATTAGGACACATCTATAATCGAGCAGTGTGCAGAATATGCTTACGTTTAAGCAGAGTGGATGTTTGCTTTACACACATCAGGGGGCCAGAAACATGGTGGGCTCACAGCTTGTTCCTGCTGCTGCTGCGTCATCAAAAAGAAAAAAAAAGTGGTTGTATCACAACGCTACATAGCTAGCTTTGTGAGTCTGCATGTGGTTGCATGTTTGTGTTGTGTGAGCCTCAGTTTGGTGGACAGCAAAGCCCATTGATTGTGTTAACATAAAGATTTCCCACATTGTGCTGTGAACCAACACATTTAATGATTTCCACGATGCGAACTTGCCTTTTGTCCAAATCAATATGACCACAATGTGACTGTGGAAACAAACACACGTCCTCACAACATTAGTAATACACACACACACACACAAATTTGCAGCCTCGACTGTCCGTGAGTAATTCAGAGCCGTATCAGTTTTGGATGGACTGTCTGGCTGGAGGATTTGGATGAGCACTGGACACACATAGAAATGTGCTTCTGCCTGAAAGTCAAAGGCATAAAAAGTGACACCCATACATTTTTTAACGAACGTGACGTACTTATATTTCTATACAATGCATGTGCTTTGCCAATGCCTCTGCCTCTGCCGCAGCAGCACAGCATGCATGCTTCCCCAGCACAGACCAGTTCAACTTCTAAAAAACCTATTGCAGAGAAAGACTGTGCAGTTGATTGACTCCCTTTTCAGTATTTACTTTTCTTGTCTGAGTTCTGTGACACCAGCTTAACTTTCTGACCCCCAACTAAAACCTCCTGGTCTTCTGAATCTTACACCCAACGACTCTCTCATTTCTCTCTCTGTCTCTCGCTCGGTCTCTCTCTCCCTCTGTCCAGATGGAAGTTGAAATGAATCTAAATTAATGAATATCATTACAGCCTCTTAAATAGCCGCGCTGTATTACTAACCCTTCTCGGCTTTATCTCCCTCCGCACATGGGTCCCAGACAACCAAACCTTTCTGGGAGATACAGATAGAAAAGGCGAACTACTGTTTTATTTTTTTTCCCCCTTCAAATGGAAGGAAATGCTCACTCTTTCTTTCAGCAGGGGAGCGAGGCATGCCATAATGAGTTTTGTGCTTAACGAGGGCAGTCTAATGCCTGCCGACATGTTTTTACTGCCGATATCAGTGTCCTACAGTCTGTTCACTTTTAGGCAACATGAGCCACCCAATGAACAACATTTTATATTGTTTTAAAAATGAGTTTGATATTATGTGTGAGTGTTTTCCTGTTTTTTATTTTTCCCTACGGGGATAGTTAAATTATGAATTAAACTGCCTTTCATTGAAGATTTATTCCCTACTTGTTTTCCTGTAGAGTATCAAGCAGCAGTGCGCTCTTCTTCTTCTTAAAAAAAAAACAAACTTCCGTCTAAATAACTAAATAGCGAAAATTGGTCTGCGAAAATTGGAGTCCTGAAACTCCTCCAGAAAGTTAATGAGCGATTGAGTGATTACATCTGTTTATTTGAGGACGGGACAATGAGTAATATTCAAATTAAAATGGAGAAATTTAGAGAAGTGCTTGAAATGCAAAACACAAACTCTGCTTTTGGACACACTATAGCGCAAGTGGATAGCTTATGATCAGTGGAGCGTCTTCAGATATCTGAATATTTCTTTTGAGATCGAGACAGCTCAGCTCTTTCTTTCTTTCTGATATCAACGGAAAACCAATTTCAAATCTCTGCTTTTAAAATACAGCATGTAGGATTTTATCTACCGACTGAAACCACATCATTCAAAAACGTGCTAGAAAAAAAAAAAAATCTGCAAGGCCTTGCCTCGAGCTATACTGCAGACATTTTACTCATATGAGCTGGTGTGTAGCCTTAGATCCTCTGGCTGTGACCTTCCTGATGTTCCAAATTCTTCCAACAGAGACCGGGCTTTTGCCTTCAGCGGCTTGAGGCTTTCAAACACCTCTCCCGAGGAGCTCAAGCCAACTGAAATCAATATCTTTTTTTAAACCTACTGTGAAGCTTATTTTTGTCGGTTGAAGGATATGTCTTTTATCGTAGCAGGTTTGTTGAAATATACATATGTGTTTACTTGTGTTTTTTTTTTCTTTTTCATCAGCCTGAGATAAAAGACACATGTATGTAAGCAGTAAATACTGTAAAAATAAGTAACACGTCCTTAGTTTACAGATAATATTTGTACAATTATACTGCAATTGGTGCGCATGGTGCAACAGAAAAGCAAAGCCACTCTGCCAGCGTCATGCAGCACACTGTTTGATTAGCATTTATTTGAATGAAGAATGAGTGATCTGTGAGTGTCTTCATTTTAGCCTGTGATAAAGTGGCAACCTGTTGGAGGTGCTTCCCTGCCTTTTGCCAGTTGCCTCACAACAGCAGCAGATAAGTGGAATGAATAGAAATTCAAGAATTGAAGAATCATTCTGAGGTTGGAAATTTGGCTTCAGCAGGTATTCAAATTATGTCAGGAAAAAAATGCTATTGACACACACACACACACGCACACACGCACACGCACACGCACACACACACACACTTTTCCCAGTCCACTTTACAGAGAATTACCAGCCAGTGTTGATGCTGTTCCCGGTGTGCTGAATTTCCTCATAGGGTGTTCAACTGGTGACACAGAGATGTGTTGGAAAATTGGGCTGTAAATCAGCACTCCATTATTCAAGTCTCTCCGCTCCAATCTGTGTCCCTGCTATCTAGTAGTTATAGGTGTGGGTCTCAGCAAGAGCGAATGTGAGCAAATGTGCATGTGCATGAGAAATCCTTCTAGTTGGATTTTTATGGATACCTTGCAGGATAGGCATCACTGAATTATATATACACACACTACATATTTATATATATACTGTATGTAATCTGCAACAAAATCGCTTGTTTTTTCCTTTTTAATTCACAAGTCCACTACTGTCCATCTATTTTCACTATCTTTGGCATCAGATGAATGTTTTAAGTAGACCCTTTATAAAAGATAAGAGACTGGCATGTATTGTTACATGACTGATCACGATACAAACTAATATTAGGATTAGCTAATGCTGATAGCTTTAATAATGCCTTATGTCTTGAAGTAACCAGGTTCAGTACGCAAGCAGAAGCCTGATGACCTTTGGATTTTTCATTGCTTTTTTTTGAAAGTGCATGAATAATTGGACTTGCGTTAGTGCATGTGCGGCCGTGTGTTTTGTCTTCGTTGCTCCTGATCAATGCTCCCCTGCTGGAGTTTCAGCTGTCTTGTAATTACACCACTGTCTGCGATGTCTGAGTGTTTAAAAGATCAAACACTGTCTCAATCCTCTCACACGGCACAGATCTAAGAAGAGTCAGACGTCGCTCTAAAAGGTCACTTGCTGTGTTTTGATGCCACGCAGCAATTTTTTTCTGTTTTTTTGTGGGTTTTCTTTTCTCTGTTCTATCTTACTTTCATGTGTGGGGAATGAGTCAGTAAAATGTCACTGGTACTCAGAAGTGATTATTGAGCAGCGGACAGCGGGAGGAATAAGTCGAGGAGGTGAGAAACATGCAAGCAAGCAAACAAGAAAGAACAAAAGGAAATGGAAGGATGTTGAAAGAAATAGCTGCAAAAATGGGAAAAATACAGAGATTGATATAAAATTAGTAATTATCGGCAATTAATTCTTCCACATCCCTCGCTCTGATTTGGGTTGAATATGTGTGTAAGTGCATAAATAATGTTGTGGAGACATAAATCTGTTTACATAGTCACATTATGGACACGCAGATGGGAACAAAGTTTGCATTATGTAAACTATTCAAATTTTGGGTGAAGACTTGGGTTAACGTTAGAGTAAGTCTCCAGGAAATTAATGTAAATCAATGTACTGTCCTCTGTGTGTGTGTGTGTGTGTGTGTGTGAAGAGTGGTCTAAAAGTCCAAAAACAAATCTGTTTTACTCAGGAGTTTATTATTCATGTTTTTAAATGCAGCAACTTGGTAGATGGAACAGCATATGGCTATTATATAACAATGGCTTTACACAGGTGGAAGCGATTATGTATGAATCTTTATGTATCTCCATGTATCTTTCAATGTATGCAAGAAATTAAATTTCAAAAAAGAGAGCAAAACAGGTTCAGTCTAAGGCACACTGAATCTGTTTCTACCATGTTGTCGAGCAGTGTTGGGCAAGTTACTTCAGAAATGTAATATTACATGACTGGTTACTTCGGCTTAAAGTAATATGGTACTTTGCAATATTATTGTCTTTGTAGAGTCATATGTTAATGATTAAACAACTTTTACATGACTATATAGTTATATTTATATTATGGTCTGTAATAATGCTACTATAACCTAATGTTAGCCTGCCTTATGATTGGTTTAGACAGGAATTTTACTGACAAGCTGTATCAGACGTGTTTTTCCTTCTTGTGCGTCTCACACAACAGATAAGATCTCATTTTAATTTTAATCTGTGCAGCTGTCTGTACTGGCTCCATGCAGGCTCATGTCTCAGCTGCTGCTCTATGGACAGAGCCAGCCAACCACACACACACACACACACACACACACACACACACACACACACACACACAGAGTCATGTTTCCTTCATTTTTGTGGACATTACATAGACTTACATTCATTTCCTTAAGACTTTCTCCAACTATAACCACTAGTTGCCCAACCCTAACCTAAACCTAGACCTAAGCTTAACCTAAAGCTAAGACCTACATTTTGTGGAAGCCAAGTCCCCACAATGTGACTGTGTAAATATATTTGTCCCCTACAATGTGAGCAATATACATTTGCACACATACACACACAGATACACACACACACACACACACACACACACACACACCACCATGCCCACACATTCACACTGCGACTGCAACATCTCCCTTTCCCACACTCTCACATATCCCACTTCTTCCCACGTGGAAACCAAACATTACAACAAAATTACATGAGTTACACGAACAAGCACAATATCGTGTCCAGCCACAACGTGACTTCATACTATATTGATCTGTTCTCATATCTTTGGTCTATGAATAAGACTTCTCTGCTTCTCTCCTCTTGCTTACATAATGCTGAGGAAGCAGCACAATGAGGAAGTGACTAACCGTGAACGAGGCACTGATGAGGATAAGAATATTGAACCTGAGAAAAAGTTTAAAAAAGCCAGTATGATTCAGACTTTAGTGATTCAGAAGAATCAACAGAGAGGGCTAAAGGCTCTCAAGAACGGCACATAGAAGCGGAAATTACATTGGCCCTATTAGCAGGACAATACCGTTGGTTTCAATGCTTCTGAAGGCCTTACAAATCACAAAAAAAAAAAAAAAAAAACAGCAGCTCCCATGTTAAAGTCAGATTTTTATTGAGCCATCCATTTACCCCGACCTATGTGGTCTCTCTACAAGAACATCACCTGGCTTTCTCCTTTGCTCCCGTCATATGTCGTTTGGGGCACTGGCTGAAATTACTAATGCTGTCATTCTTCCTATGTACACAGTCTCCACTCATGCCCATAGGTGTGTGGCACTGTACCATATTAGCCGCGTGTGCGCGCAAAACCTCTGTGGAGTGGAAAGTTAATCCAGCTGGGAACCAAAGACACCCTTACCAAGGACCAAGGAAGATCCTGTGTGGCTCCTCGTCCTAAATCCAAGGAGGAAGAAAAGGCAAACAAAAACGACGCCAGCTCTGTGCCCCAAGACATATGAAAATCAACACTGTGCCACAAATGTAATAAGCTTTTCTGAAAGCCATCACTAGCACATGCTGTTGCTCATGTCCGTGAACATCAAAGCACCCATCCACACACTCCCACGCCCGCCCACACCCAAATGCATGAGTAGATTTACAATCTGGAGTATGTGGTACACATACTGCAGAGCAAGAGTGCATGGCAGGGCATATTTTTACTGAAACATTGCGTGGAAGTTACATTATTTATAGAAGTGGTATAATGCACAATTTAACCCCCTTAAGTGTGTCAAATATGTACATGGCATTGCACTGTGCTTGTATTATACTGTAACATAAGAACATGTATTTACAGTAATGATAATGTAATGCTCCAGCCTTATTTCAATTCAATTTGAGCTGTGCATGTTACACTCTAGGCAATAAGAGGTGAATGTTCTTGTGAATGGAACTATTTTCTTTAGCGGTAAAATAGTATCAGTCAGTTTTGACCGGAGCATTTTATTAGCTGTTTAAATGTGGGCGTATTCCAGGGGCAATCGTTTAAAAGAACTGGTTTGGTCAGGGTTAGAGGATCGCCGTGGAAAAGCGGCTCACCTGCTCACCGTCAACATTGTGTGAGGCTAAGATAATAATGCAGTTTATCAGTTCATCTGCTCAAAACACATGCGTGAATGCAGTGTGTGTGTTCTCATTACTTCTCAGGTATCTTGACAAAACTTCACAAAAAAATCAATCTCCCAATCTCCATTTGGTTTTTGGCAGCTGGCCTAGTTCATGTCAGATTGTCTATTTTTCGACTTTCCATTATTCACTTCTCCACGCACACCCCGTCTTATCTGTCTTGCTCCTGTTATTTTCGTGCACTCCTTTCCTGTTCTTTCTTCAGTCAATAATAAGTGAAGCAGAAATTTGGTTAGTGCCATGAGGCTGGATGTAATCCAATAACGGGAAAACACCCACATATGCCTCAGACTCTGTGAGGTTCACGCACTTCCCACACACACACACACACACACACACACACACACACACACACACACACACACACACAGCCACATGAATACAGACAACACTTTTGCCTTTGACTGTACTTGCATTTTCCAGGACGTACCTCTCATTTAGTTCGATCCCAGAGGCAGTTGGGTTGCATTATATTGGCACCCAAACATCAGTTTCACTACCTGTGTATTTTATTACTCCTTTGTTAAGTGACTGTTCTACTTCATGCAGTCAACTGGATTGTAGTTACAACACCTTTAGATGGCTATGATCTACATCCACATACATACAGACAAGCATCCTCACTTATTTAAACTATATAAGGACAAAATAATTTGTGCATGAATCCAAAACACAATGCTGTATGAAATAAAGGGTGACACCTTGAGCAGTATAGTGTGAGTAGACCGGAAACTGGAAACTGGAGTAGGATGTGGTAGCAGCAAAGTTAATACCCTCCCTTTTTCTAAAAATAAAACTCTGTTAGCTCTAATATCGCTCTCATGTCTCCATTTGTACTTCTCCAGCGTGTGTTTGAATTTTAGAAAATGTTTCGTGACTTTGAACACTCTCCTGTTGAATCCACAAATCAGGGGTAACACTCAAAGAGCTCTCCATGACTGCATGACCCACACAGAAACATGAGTCATATGGAGGACAAGTGAGCAGCAACGAGAGGAGATCAGAGCAAGCTGTTCACTTACACTGTAGGATTATTTTCCTAGAGAGTCATTCATCACTCCAGATCATCTGCTATGATCTGTTTACGAAGCACATCTGCTCAGCTGACTATTTATAGGGAGCTACGCATGATAGAACATGCTCTCACTCACACACACACACACACACACACACACACACACACACACACACGCACACACACACACACAGGGAGGACAGCCAAGGTTCCGCTTTTTTTTTTTTTTTTTTTTTAAAGAACATGGAGTGATGCTGCCTGGATAATTTTGGAAAGGTAGTTGCAGAATGAGGGTCAGCTGTTATAGCTAATAGTGCAATAAGGCTACTTCCCCTGTGGAAAACAGCTGTGAAATCAAAGTATTTATTTACATGGATAGTATTCATGGGTGTAGCATTTAAATATTAAACAATACATGAATTTTATAGATACATAAATTCTAAATATTTTTAGAAAATACAAAAATGCTGCAATAATGATTAGTATGAAGAACCATTCTCAATGCTGAATGTGTTTTAGCCATTTCTGTGTCAGATCATTGCAACTTTTTCCAAAAGCATATAGTTTTTCCTCAGGACTGATGTCCCACCTTCCGAGCAGCCAAAGGTGATCTGACCATGAGCCTAATGTTTAGTGTTTAATGGCACTATGATGAAAGCAATGTAGTGAGCAATGTAAACAGTTACTTTTGCTTTTGAGCAAAAAGCTTTTGAGTATTGATGACTTTTTCAAAAATATATAGTGAGTGGTTACATTTGTGAAAGACCTGGCCTGATACTGTGCCTAACTTGATTTGCTGTAACCATGATCTTTTCCTAAGCTGAAGCATAATGAAGTTGCCATGTGCACATAATGTGGACATCAAGAATTTGCATTTATAGTATGAGACATCAGGAACACCCATGCATTGACTACACAGTACTGACTGCATCATTACAGGTCAGGGAGTCAAAGCCACATGCATGTGCAAAGATACAATTGTACAATGATGGAGATGTGTTCTCTCAAAAAAAAACATGCACACAGTACAGTGTGCACATTATAATACACAGTGACATAACTGCACATGTTCTATACACATGGTAGGACACAGTCATTATTATACAGCCCTGTTCACTGTATACATTCGATGAGATGCGTGACTCTGCATAAATACATTTTCTCTGCCTCTCTTTCTCACAAACAGTCAAACACAGATTCATGTATTGCATAAGGCACTGCATTATCAGGATCATGAAGCTGCACTTGTTTTCTCAGTGATAGCTTACCTCTGCTGCGGCTGACAAATAACTGTGGGTATACAGAGATAGGACGAAAGGAAATGTGTCAGAGAAAGACAGCGATGCAGCGCGGCAAGAGAAAAGGAGAGGAGGATGGATGAGAGACAAAAGGCAAGGAGAGAGGATACTGGGATGAGAGAGAAAAGTGGAAGTAACTGAAAGAGAAAGAAAGAAATACAGAGGGCCAGAGGGAGAGGGTAAGCGGGAAACCCAATCTGTGAGTTGATGGGGCTCCTCAGCACAGCGGCAAAATCAATTTGACTGGCGCTGCTCTGCTCTGAATGAGAGGCAAGGATGATGGAGCGAGAGAGGGAAGAAGGGAGAGGGGATGGAGAGCAGGATGGCTGGACAAGGATGGAGCTGTGGAGTCAATAAGAGTGTGGCAGTAAAATGAAAGAAAATGGATGGAGGGAATAAGAAGGAGGAGAGGAGGATGAGGTCGCGGTGGGGACAGCAACCGGAGAGAATGGAGAGGTAACGGTTTGGCAATGTGACACATGCAGCCACCTGATGGCTACTTGTGGATATGAATAGAGGGCAACCTTGAGATATACAGTCAATAAAACAATAGAGGAAGGGAAAATGTGCCTTCCGCATGTCAGTGTGTGTAAGCCAGGTGCTGACAAATGCTGTGGGATGAAAAAAGCACACTGAAGTGGGTTTAAAGTGAATTTGACTGCTTAAAATATGTAGTTAACTCTAACACTCCCTCTTCCATTTCAATAAAAGCAAAGCAATGAATGGCTCTGTACTGTGAACTGCACACCACGTGATGTATTATCCTGTTAAGTCAAAAAGAAGTACTGTGTAAACATAAAAAATGTCATTTGTACACTTCACCCGCGGACGGCTGTAAATCTTTGAAAGGCCTGCTGATGGAAGTTGAATTTAGGCGCCCTGTACGAGCCATGATGGTAAAAGAGACTTTGTTTTTACACCTTATCAATGGCAGTAAACAAACCCATTGCATTTTCTGAGGGGAAGGAAACGATATAGCTGACCATTATTATACTTTGTACCCTCTTTGCCTTAAAGACAATAGATTTACTGGAGTAGCACTTGAGCTGATTAGCTGCTTAGCTTATTAGCTAATTGCCAAGAGAGAGGGACAATGATGCCCGTCAGTTTGCAGGTAGCAGCGTGGCTGGCATCCAGCCATCCTCCACAGACTGACTTTGGCTGCACTTGAATAGCACTGTGATCAATGTGACTTTATACTGTAGGTGGACTGCAAAACTAATAGGAATGCTTCACGGGCCTGGGATGGGTGCTGCTCTGGTATTATTTTAGGCTTGATGCCCAGTGGTGTGTGATCTGTGAGTGAGCTGTACTTCATGGCACTTCAAGGCATGGTATTATAAGTGGAACTGTAGTGTGTGTGTGTGAGTGTGTCTGTGTGTGACTGTGTGTTTCTGAAGAAGGAACAGAAAAGTGATTAGAAATACAGAAAATTTGGAATATGAGATCATGTGAAAAAGGCCCATAGGCTTTGAACAATGTCACCCAGGGAACGCTGGCAAAGGAAATCCTCTCTGAAAACATAAAATATCAAGCTGGGAGCTTCTGGAATAATGAACTACTGTGCGAAACACGCTCCGTACAACATCTGTGAGGAACCAGAGTCTTCACACTCATCTCATATTTCTTTGTTTCTTCCTCTTGCATTGTTTCTTTGTGCCCAATATCTTGCCTCTCACTTCTCTCTCTCTTCAGGAGATGACAGATTTCACTTGAAAATGGATCAGAGTACAAGATTGGGATCAGCTGTTTAATGTGACAGAAAAAGAGCTCGACAGATAAGGTGGAGGAGTGGTGGAGGGTGGGTGTAGCACTGTTAAATATCTACAAACCATTTACAAACTACCCGAGAGGGCTTCCTATTGTTTAGTATCATAGTACATAAAACATGGCAGTGAAAGCTTTTCTCTTACACAATCCACTGAGGAGAGAAGTACCAGGGCCAAATAATAAAACGGAAACATGCAAAATGTCTATGTAAACAACATTCAAAATAATTTTATCTTATGCATTAGTATAGTTCAAATCTATCAAGTGAGCAGCGCTAATACAGTGACTCGAGTTGCATCCATTTAAAGTATTTTTTGTGTGTGTGTGTGTGTGTGTGTGTCAGTGTGTTCCCTCAGCCACCCTATCCTTATTGTATCATGAACGCTGCTACCTCCAGAATGGAACTCCTTATTTTCTCATTGCTGCTGACAGCCTCAGCCAAGAGGCTGCTATTTTTAAAAAGGAGTGGGTGACTGTGCGAGCTAATAAACGAACACACACACACACACACACACACACACACACACATTCCCATACACGGATACAAGCAAGCAAACTTGATTTGCATGAAAACAGAGATATATGTTCAGCATAAGTCAGTCTTACAACAACAGGCACGTTCACAGAGCCACCTTTGACATGCTCACACACCTTTATGCAACAAACAGCCACCCACAATTCAGCACACAGCCACACATATGAACGCACACTCACGGCTATGGGAAACTGCATTTGCATATCTCTGTATCGAGCGCTTCTCTTGGATTGAATAAGTGATCTTCTTTTATTTAAAGCTGTCTATGAATAGTGTTACCATCTGACACCAGCGTACTTCTAGAAATCATTCCTGATCTAATGTAGCGGAAGATGTTACCACATCTGTTCTTGCACATTAAGGGGCGGAGAGGCGGACAGAAAGACAAGAGAGTGGAAGGGAGGCAGGGAGGGAGTGAGAGACTGCAGTTTTTGATGTAACTCCAACATCGCTGCTCTCTCAAGTTATCTTCTTGTCTTCCTTCTACTTCCACATCTCATATTTTTCTAATTGTCCCTCCTCTCACAGTATCCTTGTTTTCGTCTCTGTTTATTCCTATTTTCCCCTCTCTGCTGGTTGCCGTCTCCCTGATCTCTTTTCCAGCTACCACATTTGATGTGATTGTCTCCGGCTGGTAAAATCTGGCCTATGCAGTGACACAAATTTCTGTCCCAGGTCAAGTTTCAGCCAGCACTTGTATTTCTTTTTTTTCCTCTTTTGTTCAAATCATGCCATTTTCTCTCTACCCTGTAATAGATACTGTAGCCATAGACTGTGTATTGGGATAGTGTTGGAGCCTAATTAGAGTCTCCACTGACATCAGTCTAACGTATGGCTATTGACCAGTAGGGTCAAATGCATTAGTTACTGTGTTGCTGAATGCCTCATTTATATCCCACCTCTAAGGCAGAGCAATTAGGCAGATTAAGGCAGTGAAGGGTTCACTAGAACAAAAACTTGTGATTTATTAAAAATAAGACATTTTTAAAGGTTAGTGGTTATGGATCTAACAGTAACGCATGAAAATGTGAATCAGGAAGATAGAAATCGGTTGGTGTCAAAATGCATTGTTTCAGTTAAGCTGCTATTCAACCATCTCGGTGCTGTTTCGTTCGACTGAGATGAAGGGTTTGTGTCAGCGTGTGTTCGCCTGTGTTCACGTGCCTCTATGGATACACTGTACTCCAGGTGACTGCACACACAGGTACAGTTTGCTGAGTGCACATGCCAGAGCAAAGGTTGCAGCAAGGTCAGTCAAGCAAATAGCTGTTGTAATGCGGTCAGGGAAAAACAGGAAGTGAACTCAAAATGCAGACCAAGAGGAGGAACTGGTGCTGGAATTAAAGGGCGAGGCAGGTGAGATCAAAAACAAGCAAGGTCCAGAGGGAAAACGAGGCAAAAGGCCAAACACACAGGTGGAACAGGGAAGCACTCGCAAACCGACTGGAAATCTTGACACACACGTAGAAGGGATGAAACAGACAACGACAACATTTTGCAACGCTGACCATGTGTTTGTTATTGTTAACATGGCGATGAAAGTCACCTGACTTCGTCCTTTCCTGCGCATCCAAACCTCATAAAATGCGGACGCTGTTAAATGACATGTTTTAGCTTTAAATGCAGAGACATCCCATGAGATCCTGTTGTTAACATGCATTCTACCACATCCAAAATGCAAGTTGACCTGTCTTTCAATTTCTGCTTCTGGAGACCTTTAGCTACTATCTTACATACACTTACGCTTACACTTAAGTCCCTGAGCAGCACAGTCTACAACATGTTGCATTAAATGCCCCTTAAACCTATTTGGAATATTTATTTTGCAATGTTTTATTAGTGTCAGTTAATGCTTCCAAAGTGACAAAACAAGACGTCGAGCTGAGATCTGGTTTGTCTTCAAAGTACAATACTGCTCCATTACACAGTGACATGAATCTTACTGTCATCCAGGCCCTGTGACATTGAGCCACAGTGTGTGGGTCATGTTTAATACATTGTGTTCCTGTGCTCCAGCTCCATGCTTCTCCTTCCTGGAGTGACATTGAAAGAGGCTGCTTATCCCTTGATCACCGCCAGCTTCATTTGTCTCAATTAGCTAAGACAGCTTTTGCTTTTCTCATGTCCACTTCAATTAGCTGCTTTCGCAACGTTGCACATGCGTCTGTGTCAAAGACAGCGTGTGCATGTGTGTATGTTAGCATGCCAATGTGGGACAGAAGACAGGGAAGGGAAGGAGAAGAGTCGTTTCCTTCCTTCTTCTTTTCCTAACTGATGCTGCCTCTCAGTGACACACACAGAAACACAAAGTGCACATGTAAAGAAGAGGCATCACCTTTTTACAGGTTCACGACAGACACCAAGAGTCACACACTTCACAACTAATAGACCGACTGTTTGTGTGTCTGAGTGGAGATGTTAGTGGAATATCAGCTTACGGAGGGGATGAAGAGAGAGAAAAATGATCAACACCTTCTCCCATGTCACTAACAGGTTGAGACGAACTTAAACACACCATATGCTCTCTCAGCGACAGCATCATCCCGTTTTCACACCACGCAAAATGTGCTTTCTTTCGTGGGTAAGATGCTCTTTCAAAGGTGTTACTCTAAAGTGTGACTGACTTTCTTTTGGGTGTAAACATCAAAAAAAAAAAAAAAAAATCTGTACTTATGTTGTTTCAGCTTTACACATTTTTAGAGTGCAAATAATGTAAGATGGGGGCTGCTGTTAACAGAACGCTGACCTTTCATAGCACCCTCTCCTTCGTGAGGCGAGGTGAAATATTACAGCTCTTTCTCTTCCCTTCTCCATCACTTCTCCTGTTTCTTAATCAAACCCGAAGTTCAAGATTTAAAGCTCTGAAATATTGACCCATTTGTAGTGTTTAAATTTTGTGAGCCAGTGACAACGTTTGCACTCGTTAACAGCTATTCAGTTGCAATCGTTTGCACTCAATCACTCCTTTGATTAGGTGTCATTTTTAATAACTGTCATCATGTTATTTTCGCTCACATTCAAACTAGTCTCTGGTTTTCAGACAGACTGTAGTCAATACTTGTTTTTCGTTTGCATTCTTCTGGAGGCTTTAAAGACCCTCTGATGATAACTAAAAACAATGAGTTGCAGAACATACTGAAGACATTCATATGTTGCACGTGTAGCGCAGAAGTAATTTCTACAATGGCGCCTCATGTCTGCAATCTGCTTTTATCACTTACGTTCTAATAGCTTTGATTACAGCAAAGCAAAAGAATTCCTACGAGGCTCGAAATACAGGTGTAGTTTACAATAGAAACATCGACTGGTCCCTTGCCTGTGGCAGCACTGCGAAGACAAAGATCAAAGCAGTAAGGCTAGACATACCTTGGGGACCTGAGGGGAGAGATTTTCCGCTAAGCAACAGGAGTTCACCAGCATTCCTGCAGGCTTTGAGCAAAAGTGATCGATCTTGGTGCTGAGAATGCAAGCATACACAGTGCTGGCTCAGGACTCAAGGTTATGTTTTGTTGTTTTACGGTGTAGAGTCATGGTTGAGGACAGAGAGAGATATATGTCGGAGCGTCTTTTTTTTTTCATTCACACACTTGGAGCTGCCCTCAGACTCATTCTGACACAGTATCACTCTCTCTCTCTCTCTCTCTCTCTCTCTCTCTCTCTCTCTCTCTCTCTCTCTCTCTCTCTGTGTCCCCCAGCTCTGTTTTTCCATCCTTTCTCCCTCTTTCTGTCCTTCCGTTTTCCTCCTCTTGCTAGTCGTGGGGGGGCAGTGTTCCCTTTTGTTATGTTGGCCCTCCTCCTTGATTCGCTCCCTAGATGTTACCATGGAAACTACAAGACACTACATCACCTCAAGTAGAAGTTTCTCAGAGTGCTTGTCTGTGAGTGTGTGTGTGTGTGTGTGTGTGTGAGAGAGAGAGAGAGAGCGAGAGAGAGAGATGGTGTGTGCGTGACTGAAAGTATGTGTGTGTGTGTGGGTGCAGCTCTATGTCAAAACGCTGATGTTGGATTTCAATTTTACTGACAATGAACTGCGCTTATAGAGGGACACCCCCTCTAAAACTCGCACACACACACACACATGCACACACACGCACACCACACACACAAGCAGTTATTAGTGCCAAGATGCTGAGTAACAGTTGAAGAAGTGGGGGGAGAGATTATGAACTGTAAGGGGGGTAATAGTGACAAAGGAGGAGACAGGACTATCCTAGATCTGGAAGCAGTTACCATGGTAACAGAGGTACAGTAGAGATGGTTTAAGAAAAGATGGCTTTTGTGTCATTATCCTGTGTCAGAGCATAGGCACAGCTACCTCATGTGCACTTGTTATCACACAGGCAGCTACAGACATGCAAAAAATAGACATACATCATAGGCGCAAACACAAACATCCACAGACACAACTACTGGACAGCTAGTTTACCCCTTAAATGGAAATGTTGCAAGTAACTGTCAGGATGATGAAGTAAAAAGAGAGAAGGAAAAGGCCTGTGAAGAAAAAAAAAATGGAGAAACTAGATCACAGAGCACATAAACTTTTACTGAAGAAGAAAATTAGTTGTAGGCTCGAACAGGCAACTCTACAGAAGCACATTCAGGATGTAAAGGATAAACAATCGTTGCGATCTTGTGTGTTCAATTTCAACTTGATTTTGCACGTTCTGAATGTTTTTCAGACCATTCTGTTAGAAAAAGCTACTTTTCCTTAGATTTGGCTCATACAAAGAGGGGTTTCCTGTGTACTGATAGGATGTCCTGATAAGGATTGTAATATAATCACATTACTGTGTGTGTGTGTTATGTGGCTCAGCCGACTGCAAAGACATAGTTGTGACTGTGCAGATCTCGGTTCAGATCAGTGAGGCACCGCTCCTTTTTCAATGCAATGGAGCGTGGGATTAAATGCAGACCCGGGATCAGCTGGTATGACTCATGCTGTGCTCTGGGCTCTCTCTGCACTGTGCTGGGTCAATGAGAAGGAGTAGGCGATGATTATGAGGGAGCGAGAGAAAGATACAAACACACTTCTACCACCAGCAGCACAGTGCCTCCCCTCATTACCTGTTCTATCTCTCCAAATAACCAAGACTAGTGGAACCCATACACAGTTAACAATGACATGGACATAGCATCTGTGATGTCATAGCTTTGTGTGAAGGGGTGCCTGCAGTTGGGTTTATTGCTCAATGCCCTCTTGGCTGTTGTTGAAAGGCATAAAATCTGAATTTGGCCGGTGCGGTGCAGCCTGAGGGGAGCTGGGGTGGGTCGAGTGAGCAGCGTCTACTGTTGCAGAGTGTGATAGCCTGAGTAAATCAAGGCAAACACACATTTTCTCTAAGCCTTAATATCTTCTAAATGCAACCCTTTACAAAATCACCACCCTGACATACTTTAGACAGCGAATTAGCTACTGAGAGACCATCGAGAGGAAATAGAAATTGACTTTGTCTCTCTTGAAATTTAGGGGGTTCCCCCTCACTACAGATAAGGGGATTTTCAGAGCCGGCATCAAGTGGTCATTAGAGGAATTGCATCTTAAAGTACCTCAGCACTGGAAATATTCAGCTTGCCACTTTTAACACCCTGGCCTTGCTTATTTAATAATTAAATCTAGATGATATTTGAGATACTGTAGAATGTTAATCAGGTGGGCACCTGTGGCTCAGGAAGGGGTCGTCCACTAATCACAGGGTTGGCAGTTTCAGTTCCCCAGCTCCTCCTATCCACATGTCAAAGTGTCCTTGGGCAAGACACCGAAGCCCAAATTGCTCCCAGTGGTCGACCCAGCGCCTTGCGTGATAGCTTGCTGCCATCGGTGTGTGAGTGTATGTGTGTGCATTGGTGAACAAAAGGCAAATTGTAAAGAACTTTAGGATAAAAGCACGATATAAAGGCTGTTATTTACCATGCAGACAGACTGCCCTGCACATACTGTATGTGAAGAACTTCAGCTATGTCGGCAGCCTTGTCAGTAAGGACAGAAAGACACAAAGGGACATTCTTTCTCAAGTCCGCAACATCTTCGTCACATCACAGCCAAATAACAAATGCCCAACTACATAACAGGAATGTGAAATTCTGTCTTACAGTTCTGGATTCTGGTGAGAAACCAGATGTGTTCCACACTGGATGTCTGAGAAGGCTGTGTGACTTATTCTGGCCTAATAAGCTCGAAACTTATTATTACAAAGAAAAAAACAAGAACAACATTACTTAAATAGGACAATGGCAATTGTGAGGTTGCAAAGAGATGGACTCCTCCAGGCAAAAGAAAATCTGGAAGACCAAAACTGACCAGGTGCAGAGCTGTGACCAACGAGCTGGCCGATATGAATTTTCTTTGGAGTGAGGCTCAAGGTGTTGCCATGTGATAGGGCACAACAGAGGGAACCCAAAGTGGCCTCATATCGCACAGAGGACAAGTGGAATTAAGTGAGTAGTTTACAGATGTGACAATTGCTAAAGCCATTTAAACAAAGTGAAAATGTAAAATGGGCCATGTATCAGATTCCATTTTAAGATGTTATTACAAAAAATATAGATCAAGTGAAATAGACTATGCACAAAGAGGAAGGCATGTTGTTATTACCCTCAATGCTGATGTTTTTGACAATTCAGCTTAGATATACTGATGGAAAAAGCTCTGCATTCGAGAGCATTGCCAGATTAATCATTCCGCATGTGCAACCCTGAAAGAGACGCTCCGGATTTTTTATTGTAAGAAAACCCCCAAATGACAAAACTAACTGTACTTTGCTTATATGAATGAAGCATGTTACAGATGAAGCAAGTAAGATACTTACTTAAGTAAGCATGCTGGCTAACCTCAAATGAAGACGTGCCAAGCAAGTGAATCTTGATGCAAAAGAAATACATTATACAACACCTCTACGTGCACAAAAAACAGCAGCATTAACATCCACTTGTACAATGGTAACGACAAGTTTTTAGATTGCCACGAGATGAGAGCAAAACTGTTTAATTCAAATGCTTACCTTGATGTTGAGTGAAGCCATGGGAGCTTGATCGTTTGGCATTCTCAGAGGCTCAAGATGTCACTGCATGTGATAAAAGACACAGGTCTAATGAGCACACAGCGCTTAAGATGTTGTGTGCAGGAAAAACACTGGTTTCCCAGGTTTAAAGAGACAATTTTAATGAGTAACACTCTGTATTATGAACTGTTTGCTCACAATCACAGCATGCCAGCAGCAGCAGCAACAGCAGGATGCATGGTGCAAACACAATCACAGTATTTCCTTGACAAAGCCTTTTTGATTGAGTGGACTTTGTTGCCAGAGGGGAGCTCGGATGCGGGTTAGTTAGGTGGACAGCGGTACCTCCGGAGATCCTTCAACTGGCTCAAAACAAGGTATCTGAGCATGAGAAATCAGCCAGGCAGTAATTGTTCCTTGCACTGGTGCAGGCAGGAGTTAGAACGGTAACTAACAGCAGCAGGGTGATTTCAGTGTAATCTCAGATCTTAAGAATACAGCTCAGTTGGTCTGTTCATGACAGGTCTTATTCCCTGTTTTACCTCCAAATAAAGTTAGTGGCTAATTTGGCAAAAACCGTCGGCTTGTTTAAACCCTGTTTCTTGCCCATTTGGACCTATTTTTAGCAGTGTCCCTGTGTTAACAAGCTATACTTTTTCCTTAGTTGTTAGCCATGAGTGACAATACATTCCTTCAGCATTGTTATGCAGGAAATCATCTACTTTTTACCTTTTTACTGGGTTATGCTGTAGCCGTATGTATATTAATGGTATGACTTTAAAGTGAGATGATCCAACAGGATGCATTCAAATTAATACAGTCGTGATACAGTATTCACCTGAAAAAGTCACAACTGATACTTATGCATTACTCTGCATACTGGTGTTCGGGTACATCTGAGGACGGGTTCATTCGGGCCCACGTGAGCGGTCATCAAAAGAAAGCTGACTCACACATAAAAGTGAGTCCATTAACGAGAGCAGCACTCTCCATCAGGACCCCCTCCCCATGAGGTCTGGCTGTTTCTGATGTGTAATTATCCTTGCCGATACATTCACACTCAAACATACAAACACAAAGAGGCATTGGGATACGCACTCGAAAACACCCTCCCCCACCCGCACATACACGCACAAATCCCAACCTAAAATAGGATGTCATTGTAAATTTAAATGGAATTACCTATTTTGCTTGTTTGCAAAGTTTAACTATTTTTTCCATGCAAAAAGTCTAGACTCAGTGCAACTTTCTGCATTAATGCTGAATCACTTAGAACGAGGCAATTGGAACATAATTTGTGAGTCTAACTTATGATCTTAGTTCTATTTTAATGAAGTCATAACCTCACCAGGGACAGCCTGACACACAGGAAATAAAAAAAGGATATAAGCAAGCATATGCGCTTTTTACCACTGCTCAGTTTTTTTTTCTCTCTTTCCCCTAACAAAGGAGAAGATTAATGCATCAGATGTATCCTGTAACTGTGTGTATGTATGTGTATACAAGCATGTCTGTGTGTGCATTTGTGGGGATATGTTTATTTATATTTTTATGCCTTGCTGTAAGTCTTTCCACTACTCATAGAGAGAGCTTTCTGACTGTTTGTAGAAACTTTAGCTTTTATATATTTATTTATTTATTTTAAAGGCAAAGCTTTCGGGCTGCCCCTTTCCATGTGCATTTGAACCTTAACAGGAACCTCCTCCTGCACTCCAACTCAGTGAAAAGACAAAAAGTTTTTGCAGAAAACTTTCTCAAATGTTTCTGAGAGTTGAGCCGGGAACATTGTGTCTAATTTGAAGAGAGTGTGTATGTGCGTATGCATGTGTGCGCATTCATGTCTTTATCTGTTTGTGGCTGAGAGCTTGAAGGCATATCCTGCTGCTGGAAAATTACCCAAAGTGGTGTGGGGAGGACGCAGTGGGAGGGAGTGGAGGAGAGGTGAAGTGGGAGACGGAGAGAGGAGCAGAGAAAGGGAAAGACAGAGGAGTGATCATTTGGAACCCCAGGTCTTATCAAACATTGTTAGTGCACCCTACTGCCGCTCATTTATAATCTTAACTTTTTTTTTCTCCCATCTGAGGCGCACTCACATACAAGCTACACAAACACACTGACAAAAACACATTAGAGAAACAGGCACGTCAGAACATGATATATCTGCAGAGCATATGAACAGAGTAGGACAGGCATTTTCACACTTTAAATCTTCATACTACCGTATCGACTGTATCTTTTTTTATATACACAGGCCTATATGAGATTATATATAATAATGTGAGTTACACAGATACAAACACCTGCACACACACGCTTACCCCATATAGATAATACACACAGGTATTGGGGAAAGGGCTATTAATCCAACAAAGGGAGTAACATGGGACTTTCCCAGAATGCACTGCAGCATCTTTCATCACTTCTATTGCTCCCTAGAGAGTTGATACTCTACTGTGCTACAGATAAGCAAGCACTGGCTTGTGCATGGTTGTGTCACAAGGTGTGTGGTTTATGTTGTGCACATTAGCATATGTGTGTTATTCTCTGTAATGATGTATACCATACAGTACCATACCTGCCATTGTGTGTTTGACAATATCCAGTCGATGGACAGTAGGATTATATACTGTACATTCAATGAGAAATAATGAATTTCACTGGACGATGGCAGTGCCCCATGTGTGTCTTTATGGGGCTGAAAAGTTTGAAACATAAGAAAGAAAACTATATGGTAAGTCATTCTGGACAAAACAAACTAGCACTCTCTGGGGGTGATGGAAGTATCAAAGTTATTTTACCATTTTTACATTTTTATAGCTTCAGGAGCCTCTTGTGTTTTGTGCCTCTCTCCCTGTGGTGCTGTCTATGGTTCAAAATGTTGTATAAACCAGCATTTATAGGCAAAGAAACATTATGGAGAACAGAGTGTAAGATAGATGGAGGAAGTGAGACACCACAAGGTGTGAAGGAGATAAACAGAGAAATGTATTAAATAGCAGTGATGACAACAATGTGAAGGGTTTATAGAGCAAAAAAAAAAAAAGAAACCTGGGATAATCTGGACATTGGTAACAAGAGAAAACTGCAGAGATTGTGTGGATTAGGTGTTTTCTATCACATCTGGCAGCTGGCAAAATGTACGCATCTTGACATGTGACTTTCTGTAAATGGATGGTGGATAAGCACTGGGTCACAACAGGCTCTGCCGCAGGATTAGAGGGACGGGGTCAATTCCTCTAATGCAAAAAATCAAATGTGAATCAAACACACGGGGTAACGATGACATTGATTCTGAGATGAGGAGGACAAGACTGTGAAAGGTGAGGAAAGGATGAGAGTAGAAAGGATGGATTCATTTGTATTTGTTCTTTGCATGATGATACCCCGACACAAGTGTTCACATTGTCCATCTGGAATGATATGAAAATGAGCACACTCACATATGCGAGAACATGCACACATGATGGCATATCTAGCTCTCATACCAAACTCCTGAGATAAAGAGCCTGCCAATTAGACCTAGTCAGTGTTGGGAGTAACGAGGTAAAGTATAGGGTAATTACAGCACTACTGCAATTCTTTGACGTTTGGTGCTAACTAGATATGTAACCAAGTACTTTTTCAATAGAATACCGCATCACAATTATTGAAATTTAAATGGACTCGTTACTTGACAACCTCAGAGGACAGCAGAAAAAAAATTTCCAGTTTATGATCTAACGCTGTCCGACCTTACAATGATGCACCCTTCACATCCATATGAATCCTAACAGGTTCTGATGTGCGCTCACCCAGCATGCATACTATCATAGAAAGGTCATGTTGTCATATGAACCGCTATGCTGGAGACCCATTATGGCTGCAACTGGAGTCATCATCATTAGTGACAGACACATATTACAGAAGGTTGTGGACTGTCAGGTGGTGAGAATCTGTAGCAACCAATAACCATTAGGTTAGGCCATAGCTGGATTAAAAAGGCTGGCTTGGTACTGATAAGCTGACGGCACCCATCGCTTTAGTGTTATGCTAAGTTGTGGCAATGAGGGTCGGGTGTTCCTGACTGAAGAAGAGTTCCTGACTAAAGGGAAAAAGTAAATAAATCAAAAACAGCACAAATTACATCATTAACTGCGAATCTTTTGCATACTATGAGATGAGCCCGTTGAGAGGGAAAAAGGAGTTTGACAGAGAGAAAGAAAAAAACTGCTTAATAGACTGCTGATGTGCTGAATGATAGATCTGTTGAATGCCCATTAAAACCGCTTTGGTGTAAATTGCTCAAAGTTTCTTGAAGTTGTTCGATTGCATGCAATCACCTTTTCCAACTCCAATTTTCATTTCCGCATGTCCTTTTTTTTTAAGGGCCATTTTCTTTTTCTCCTTTTCTCCTCTGTACTCCCATCCTACTCCAGTCTTTCTTAACCTCTTTTCTTCTCTCCTATTACCCATTCTAATGATAGCCAGTCTTCACAGAGAGAGGCACTAATGGCAGTGAGCGCCTATCGTTATATTTAGATCTAATTAAAGATCATTATAATCTATCAGCACAATGGAGACCAGGCTGTGATAGAGTCACAGGAAAGGGCATGAGAGCGAGCGAGCGAGGCAGGGAGTAAGAGAGAGAAGGATTGTGAGAGGGGGAAATGCAGGAATAAGAGAGCTTGAAGGGACTGCAGTTGAAAATTAGCCAGCTGGCTAACACTGGAGCATTTATAGAAATGTTGATTAATGTGTGTTACTTTCATAAATAAATAAAAGAGAGAATGTGTGTCAGTCATCCACAATGTCAGACACCCCCCACTAACCCCTATTATTCCATAACTACCCCATTGAATTCCCAATTATCAAAACATGATTACAACACATTACAATGATTGTAACCCTTGCAGGCACAAGACGAAAAAGGGAGAGGAGTGTGGATGAAGTATTGAATAATGAGAGATGCATGAGTAATAATAATTAATTAATAATTTAGAACACATACTAACACTGAAGACAGTCTTACATACAGAAAACTACACAAGCTAACAGGAAACCAGAGTTTTCATCAGCAAAATAGCATCTTTCTTATCTTTTATACTGTTCAGAAGAAGGCCTAAAGATTGCTTCCAAAACCCCCTTCCCGCCTTTGTATTTCCAGTTGATTTTTCACAGTACACCCCTAAGCTGACTGTAAAGTAACTGAGAAATAGGGAAGCATTGGAATTTGCCAAACCTTTTTCTGTATCAGTCGTACTGTAGCACTGTGGTTGGCATGGAATTGCTTTAAAAGCAATAGGAATGGGTACACATTTCACTGGCCATGTCTTATATTACTCTTTCTTATCAGTACTGGCTCTTGCCAATAGCTTCACGGAGCTTATCGCAGCCATAGCCAACTCCTTTTCCCTTTGAATCCCATGCTGAAAGTATTATTGCTTTATTTGAAACTTTAGGCCACACAGAGGATTGCCAAAATGGTCTTTTAATTGGAAATCAAAGAACTTAATACATTCAGTAAACCTGTGGCAATCCCAATTTGGCATCTGACTGGAGAACAGGTTATTACCTTGTTCTAATATTCCCATGAAAACTAGAAGGGATACTCTAATGTTGATCCCTCAAGCCAAGTGTACATGGTGCTGATAGTAGAAAATAGGTGGATTTTATTAAAACATATGCATGCACACTGGGTGCACATAACTTTTGTCAGTCAGGTTCTCTTGAGAGTACCAAGAGATGGAGTTTAGTACTCACTCCATGCATAATATGGACCTAATAAACAAACAAACATCCTCGCTGTCCTCCTCAGTGTCTCCCTCTCTGTCCTCTGCTTCAGCTTCCTGCATAGTAGATGATGAAGGTGCAATAGTCCGTTGAGCCTACGAAATGGCCCCCATGGCTTCATCTTTACATTTTCCAATGGTCAACTTTGGTCTGCAAAATATTGCAAATGTCAAGCATGTACGTCAGGATAACTCTGAAAACTCTCTGTGCAGATATGCTGCAGGTCGCTGTTATCACTCGTAGCCAGAGTGATGAAATGTCTCACAGTAAGTAACGTTAGGACCAGCTGATTTTGCACCGTTCTCAAGGGTGTGTGCAGTGCAGAGAACATGTACAAGGAAATTCCTCACTGCAGCCAGTCACCATAGTTTGGTAAAATGCTACTGTACAAACTGACGACAGATCGACAGCAGCCCCACCTGTGCACATGGTGACCAGTCTTGTCATCTAGTCATCCAAGCCTATGGAAGAGTTTTGCAAATCCATCCGTCATGGCCTGAATAGTATGGTCAGCACCAAGTTTAACCAATTCTCCATTAATCCATTTAATCAATTCTCCATTGTTGGAGAAACATGGGTTAATGACGATTGATAGTTGCTATCTGGCATACAAAGGTGTGTTTTGAAACAGCTGATGTTACCATTTCTGTCACATAAGCGCACCTGAGTACCAGTTATGTGCACCCCTGCGCACACAGACAAAGACATGAGCGCGCACAGTGGGAATTTTGCTCCAAGTGAGCGGTTGGATAAAGTGGTTATTATTGTTTTTCCATTACATCCTCTAATATCAAATTTAATCAAAGGTGCTGAAAAGGGGAGCAGCCTCATTTTTGCATTTCCTCCCTGCCTCTACCAAACACAGCACATGCACACCCCCAAAACACACACACACGCACACTCACACACACTTAAGGAGAAATCATGATGACTCAGTGAACAGTAGCACTCTCTCTGTTTGCCAGCGTCTAACAAATCCTCTTTTATTTAAGCAATGTAATGACTGGAAATTAATTTTTCATGCCCGTTCCTTGTTCCCCTATTACCAGTGAATTACACAAATGTGTGTCAGTCCTTCATGCTAATAATGTGAGTGCACGTTTGTGTACATGTTGTGCAAGTGACTAGTTTCTGAACTCGTGCAGCAGCAGCTGGATGCTTGGCTAGATTTAATTAGGCAGAGGCAGCCTTCTTATTTTGCACTAGTGCAACAAATTCCCACTTTCTTTAAGGTCAGTCATGGCTGTAGAGTTTGAACTTTCATCCCTGCTGTGCTCTCTTTTTCAGCAATTTGCCTCACTTTCACTTGATTCTGTTGCTTTCAGTGTTTGCATCTGTTAGTGTGTGTTTGTGTTTATTAATATTTGCCCTTGTGTGTATGCTGTATTCTGTACAGGTACGTATGTGTACAATTCCCTCTCCCCCTCTGTGTGCATATGTGTGTGTGTGTGTTACTCTTGCTGTTGCTGCTGTTATCATCACCCTGAGGGTGAATGAATAAAACAGGGCCAAAAGAACAAGAGGATGAGAGGAAGAGGTTACAACACTGAAGTATAGACAGCCTATAGTGATACAACATATACACTGGTGTGCTGCTTTCGCTTTATCAGTCAGCATTTACAAACAGCTCTCAATATTTCAGAGGCAAGCTGTCAGAAGTGGCTGCGCTCAGAGGTAGAGCGAAAGTCAGATATGGGAACAGCATGGTTAGAGGAATTCATGGGGGACATTGGGAGAGATTAGAGGTCACATTTAAGAGAAAAAGCACAGGTTGGGAAAAGTAAAAACACGCCATTACTTGTGAATATTTAAAGGTACCGAGGCAGGAAGACAGAGAAAATTACATAGAACATAAAAGGCATACAAAGGTAGATCATGGAGGTGTCCTGGATAAATTAGCAATAAACTGTAGGTTTGTCTTATTGCTGTCAGTTTAAATATTTCAACTTAATTTTTGACAAATCCTATTTTTGTCTTTTAGTTTGGTATGTGTTACTCTGACCACAAAAACACCCATTGACCTCGGCTGCTGTTGCCATGTCATTTGAATCTGGAAGAAAACACTGTGCCATAATTGCTGGATTAATCCAGAATTGACCAAGGAGAACAGATTTAAACTGATGGTGTTATTAGGTTTTTTTTCCTATAAAATGCATTCTTTAGCTCCCTGCAATGTTAGCTGTGCAGGCTGCAAAATTTTTAAATCAGTAATTGGGTGTTTCTTAATGAAATGGCACCCTGTGAGTTGTAAATGACTTCTCTCTTAAAAGATCTCCACAGACATGTTTGAAGACATTAAAAAACCCTTTTCTGAATAATGATTTGGGTCTTATATTTCCTTGTTATGACCTTGTTAAAATGTCTTCAAATTACATTTACTCCCTCTTTCCCAGTAAAAAGCTTCTACTGTTTCTACTGTGTGAATATGCAAATTTGGCTCATTTCAGTGGTTTATCTTGCTGGACACAAGATGTCTCCTGTTTCACTGAACTGATAAGTTAGCATAAAACTCCACTGGAAACACACCGGAAGCTTTACATTCCACATCACAACTTCTGCACACACATCATCACATCAAACACTCAGGTGAGGTAACAAGAAGCGAAACACCTTTTTGAGTTGAGGGGGACTTTAACAGCACATTCACACACGGTGAGGCTAAATTATGCTAAAGGGGTACCCAGTGCCTTAAAAAGTGACACCAAAGGGTCCTGACCAAGCATCCGTACGGAACGAGTTAGATACCTCCCATGTGTTTGCTCCAGGTTAAAAAAAATCAACCGATTTGTACTGATGATTCGACGAGTACAGTTTCATGTCCATTCTAGCATTCGCCTAATATGATCAGTGCAGAAATTGACTGGACCCTGGATGCACAAAATGAAGCCGCTGCGCACCTCTATTTAAGATGCTGCTGAGAATACATTCATTTTCCAGTTGCTAAGATCCATTATAAGACTGTTCTACTGTTCTTCACCAAGGTGAGATGGCAAAATGAACAGTGACAAATTTTCCATTGTTACCTGCCTGCGTTCACCTTAATTCGCTCATGTTTACTGCATTTTACTACATATTGTAATCGGCAGTAGGCAATTTGAGAAATAAATGTTTTCACCTTGCAATCCCACACAATCAAGTCAAAGATCTTCCCATCTTTTTTTTCCAACCTGACCTGGAATTTTTACGGTGCCCACTTGGTCAGTGAAAAATGATTCTACGATGGAAAAGGAAAAACAATACCTGTCTGTAGGTCTCAGGCACTTTCTCCTCTCTGCACCTCATGAATACTTCAACAAGCCACAGACCCCTCACATCATTCATTCTCCACTGTTCCTCCCTATCTCTCTCCCTTGTTCCATCCATCTTTACTAGAGGGGAGAGGGCACAGCATCGCGCCTTTTGTGTCTCACCCTCGGAATTTATGTTCATGACTTCTGTCTGCTTTTTTGATCACTCTCGCTCTATCCTGTCTGTGTGCCTCTCTGCTTTTCATGCTGCCTCTGGTTGAAGATTCTGCAGGGTTGTCAAACTCTCGCCCTCCCTGCTCCCTGTTGAATGGCAACAGTTCGAGATTAAACAAAATAAAAGACGAGACGAGGAAAGAAAGCTGGATTTATGTTTGTTAATTAGCGGAGCTCTAATGTGAGTTTGAAAATATTTAATGAATGCTGGGATACACAGGCAGAAGGAGCACACACACAGATAAACACATTTGTATATGCACACGCAGAGACACAGATGACTTGGCAGTTAACCAGCATGTTTGGATCAGTCCATTGTGCAAGGGATGGATGAAGGGAAATCTCAAAAAAGCTTTTTCTAACAAGCAGCAATTTGCTGTGTATTTAAATCTTAAACAGAAACAAGCACATATTCTCAACTCTAATAATAACCAAATGAAATGGCTTTGTTACATCAGCTTGAGTTGAGTCAGCAGTGCGGCAGTGGGCTGTCACTCTTGAGTGAGACACCGCAGGGGGCACGAGGGTGATTTAATATGAGAAAAGTCATCCATGATGGCTGGTTATTAGACAGATGTACTGAGATTATAAAAGAGACACAGAGAGACAAGGAGGGAGAGAGGGAGAGAGAGAGAGAGAGAGAGAGAGAGAGAGAGAGAGAGAGAGAGAATGAAGTAGAACTGTACTCCAGTGTTGACAGATATAAAAAAAAAAAAAAAGACTGAATGGGAAAAAATGAGAGGCATAAGGAAGACTGAGGTGAGTGAATGAAAAGAACAAAATTAAAAATTAAAAAAAAAAAAAACATCAAAAAGCATCAGACAATGTGTGAGAATGAGAAAAGGGTTGTGTCACCACAAAAATGAATTTATGTCTTTGTTTTTATGAATACACCGTTGAAGAGTAAATATATGACAGCACTAATGGGCTATTGGAGCTCCCATCGCACATGATGGATGGAATTAAAGTAATTGCCTCTGTGTGTTTAAATCAATTATAGAATACCGCTGCACGGAGATGTGACAGATTGTAAGAAGAGTCCTCACAACAGTCTTTCCTGCCTCTGTGTGTGTGTGTGTGTGTGTGCCTATGGGAGGATCTTCATCAGTACATTTCAGCACAAGTATTCCTGTCACATGTTTACATTCATGCATGCATTATGTTTGTGTGTGGATGTGTGCTTATGCCTGCCTGTGTGGACATTTAGTGGACTGGAACTGGCCGGGGAGTGCACATTTGGAGGTGTTGTGTCCTGAGGGCAGGACCCAAACTGACACAGTCATTTAAAAGTAAACCTCTACAGACAGAGGACACTTGAGGTTGAGGAAATAATGCTCACTCAAAATCCAGAGCTGCAGTATTTGGAGTTAAGCATTGCTCATTTCATTAGACTTATTTACATGCTGTGTCAGGTGTGCTAGCATTAGCCGTTAAACAGCTTCATTGTGCTATATGTAGTCAGGGCTAAAGCTAAGCTAGCTGTTATTGGTTCATAAATACCTCTAAAATGTAGGCCAGCTGCTTGTTAAACTGCAGCTTGTTTTTGTGTCTCTCCACGTGTTAAATACAGAATCTGTGGTGGATTTGGGGCTCATAAAATGCATTTTTGACAGAGCTCATTGTTGGGTAATGAAGGAAATGGGGACGCCTTGTGGGAAGAAGCTGTTTTTGTGACTGGTTGTTTTTCAAAGGATTTCTGTCAGTACCAGTATGATATCATTTGTATTACGGCGAATATTGAAAGTTGTGGCCAGGGCGTGAAGCTGTAAAAGACTCTTCAAGACAGCAGACAACTGGCAGCAGTGCCTCTGGTTGAATTTACACTCCAGAAGATACAGCTTACAATAACTGGGATTGTCAATTATGTTCACCCAGTGAAGCTCCCCGCTGTCATATAAAAGAAAGCAGCTGGCAACTTTTTATGTATCGATGGATATGAGAGTAATCTCTGATGGTAGTCTTGAAAACAAAAATGATTCAGCAAAACATCTGACAGTAATGATGCATGATGGTTTGTGGTTTCGTTATTGGAAGCACTTAGTGAAAGCACTCATTAAATGAATAGTTCTTCATTTTTAGAAACCTACATTCTTGAGTTAGATGAGAAGAGTGATACCACTGACATGTCAGTATGGTAAATATGAAGCTACCGCCACAAGAGAGTTAGCTCAGCTTAGCACAAGGACTGGAAATTGGGGGAAAAGGCTAGCCTAGCTCTGTAGAAAAGCACCAAAATCCACCTCTAAAGCTCACATATAAAGACTTTACACTCGGTTGAGGAGCGCTGTAATGTACAGTTTTACATGGGGTTGTGCTCTGTAACTACTTCTTCGTTGGGCAAAGTAACTGGAGTCCTGTTGTCACCATTAGATTGCCATGCAACCAGTGTTTGCCTTATGCAGCAAACAGCCAAACAGCACTAGAAGGTGCACTATGGCCTGTTTGTGTTGCGTTGATTCCACCCTCTCAGTACCCCCTTAACAGGGCCCCTGAGAGGCTTTGACAGCCGGGAGTTTTAAAAGCTTACAGCCTGACTGCTGTATTTCTGTTTCCCCTCACTGTTTTTTTGTAATAGAAGTGCTAAAATAAAGCATTCCTAAAATCACTTCATAATCAAGACATGAATCATTACTGATGTCAATCATGCATGCGTGTTGTCTCTTTCACTTATGCAGCGTCTAAGTTAGTTAGCCGTGTTCTGTCTGTGTGGGTTAAAACAGGGACAAAGTACAAATCAGGTGCACTGAAGCATGAAGAGAAAGAGCAGAGGCAGAATTTTGTGGCCTTGTCTTCCGTTCACAAAGCTCTTCTCACTCTCAACATCGCAACCCTCCATGTCTGCAGCTAGTGAAAATGTTAGCAAGGAGCACACAGTTAGCTCTGTAAGTGGCTGTGTTTGGCCTGTTCAACTGTGCTGTTTTTGGACATTGGACATACTGGACACTGAACATTTCATGTAGACTACAATGGATTCCATGTCATTATTGCTGGATTGGATCCAAACTGACAGGTGCTGGATGAAAACATCATTGGTAAGTTGTTTCATATTCATTATTTGTGAGGACATAGGCTTGCTTGTTACTGCTTGTGTTGCAGACCGCCATGTCTGCTTGGTTATTGTAGGCCACACGCTGCTTGCACACTCAGTTTGTCGGGTTGATTATGTGGCTTGACTGTGTGGGCTATATGGCGGTGGATGGGCATCCGAAATCACTGAATGTCAAACTGTGCTTTCATTTGTCTTCTATCCTTGGTTGCCTGCTCCGCTAGTTTAGTCTGCCTTTCTTTTCATCCTTTATCTGACTGAGGTTTGAACAAATTATTGGTAAAATTCATGGCGCAAACCATGGTTCTGAAATTGCCTCTCAGCAGTTGTGCAGCTTAAATACCAGCAGGTCACTGTTTGATGATAAATTCATGGCACTGTCCATGGTGCTGAAATAGCACACCTCAATGTAATCCACATTTTCTGCCCGTCCGTCTCTGCAAGTCTCCCCTTGGATCTGTCTCACATCTCAAGGGCACACTACAGGTCCTCACCTCCTCCACAATGAGCCATCAGCTCCACGCCTGCTTGCATGTTTGATTTTTCAGTGCTAATTCCTTTCAAAAAGACAGCTGATCATCAATTCTACACTAACTGCCAACATGTGGTATCTAAGTTTTTTTCTGTCTGTCCCGTACTCTTTCTCGAGCGCTGCAGAGTTCAGTGGTTATGGTGATCTGCTGGCCCACGATTTGCTGTGTAACTAAAACATGGCTGCTATTGTGTCCTATCACACACTCCTTTTCATTGCCCGTGTGTGCGTGCGTGCGTGCGTGCGTGTGCGTGCGCGCATGTGTGTGACTCCTTTCACTCATCTGGAAGCAGCTTACTCCTCTGAGCTGCTCCGCTGGCTGCAATCCCAACCAAACCAAAGCTCCCTTCCTCTCTGCCTCTCTCGCTCTCCAACCCCCAATCAAAACTGTCCTGTCTTTCAATCTTTCCTCTCCATCCAGCTTTGTAACTCTATCATTTCAGTTTTTTCATTTCACTCTTCTTTCATATCACCCTAGTCCGTTTTCAAAGTTATTTGAAAACATTACTTTTCCCCCCTCTGGTTCAGCCCTTTCTCCTCCTTTCTGAAACCTGTTTATATAAGGTTAATCTGCCTTTGACAAAAGGATGCCCCTCTGCTTCTTTGGGTGTCTTGGAGAAGTGCTTTGAAAACTGTGTGGAAAGGATTAAGGTAAGACCCGGAGCCAGGACTAGCTCTTTCTATCTCAAAATACTCGACTCTTGAGCCCCCAAATACAGACAAACTGATGCACACAGACTAGCCCTCCCTTTCTCTGTACTCTACTTAACCAAACTCACTCAGTGAGAAACTCAAAGAGTCCCACAACAAAACTTTTTGGACTGCAACCAACATCTGTTTCTGGAAGGTGTATCATGTTTAATGCATGTGCTGTGTGTTGTAGCAACACACAGCCTTTCGATTTTTTCAGAGTTCAGTAACTTATGATATCTCCCTGCATTAACAAAATATTGAAAGGAATGAAACAAATGACAAACTACAATAATAGTCACGTTTTTCAGTGTTTTGAGCAGCACAAACTAAATGACCTTCATCTGCATTATATTGGGGTGGCAGCAGAAGTCTCAGCAGCAAATATCTAAAAACCAGAACTGTCTGTAAGGCTTGATTCGACCAGAGGTAAGTAAGAAAACGCTTATTTATGTGAGGATGAACTGTCCTGTTCAGTGGATCATGAGCCCCACTTGAAGATTGTTTGTCTACTCTGTTAATTTCAAAATGCACTTGAGAGCAGTTATTTTTAATTTAGCGCTGCGCTGCTGTCAAATTGTCAGGATTGGGTTTGGAAGGTCAGGGAATGCTAAGATCTGTCGGTTTGTGCTTCAGCAGGGGAAAAAACATCACCTTCAAATAATTGCCCAATCGCTTCATGTTGTGAGTTCTGGTCTGGCCTGCTGCTGTTCAGTGATGCATTCTTTTGATGCAAGTGACACCACGGAGCATCGTCTCTTGAACCCACACTGACGACTGCTCGTAACAACAATAACCATGACAACAAGATTCAGCCATCCCTGCATCACCCAAACGACTTCTTCAAATTGTGTTTTGAATAAATCCAAATTGTTTCATTAGGATCAACTGCCACTTTACAGTTAGCGCCAGACATCTGAGCTCTGTCTGTGTGTATTTCATGTCACGTAGTGTCATGTGACTGGCATTCATCCGTAGCGAGGTGTGTGTGAGTATATATGTGTGTGTGTGTGTGTGTGTGTTGAGTTTGATGAGATGGGGTAGCGCTCTGCGGTGTCATTATTTTTGGATTTGTTGAGTGAGTAAACAAGCCGGAAAGAAGGCAACACTGCAGCATACAGAAAATGAACTCAGCCACATTCATAGATTTGTTAACTGAAGGTGCCAGAATGCCATGCTAGATTGTTTCGACCCAATTTTACACAGCACCTGATGTTGTCTTTCAGGGGCAACACATCTAATTCAGACACTGTATGGTCTGATTTTATCGGTGAGCTAGTTAGTGTAGATCTGGATCTTCCTGTCCTCCCTCAATGAGTCTGTCAGATAGATTGCTTTCCCCCCACCACCACCACCACCTCTACCATTCTTGTCTGTATACCAGCTGCAGCTGCAAAGATACTCAGAACAGCCTTCAGCAGTTTATACAGTAGGAGGACAAAACTATCTTCAAATCACTCCCAGTAAATACCTGTCAAAGGCTGCAAGCTCAACTACGGTTGGCAAAAAATACTAGCTTAATGACTTACACTGCATCCATAATTATTTACAAAAAGTAATGGCCTCTCTGCTAACCTTCCACTCACCATCTGTGTAAAACAAACAATGAGATTGCAGCTCTTTTATTTCTGCAAACACAATTCAAATAAACCTGGCACCAGCACACCTGGCCAAATCGCCTTTCACCCGGAACAAACCAGAGCGACATCAGAAAGCCCAGAGCGGCGGCTGATCGTGGGATTCCAGCTGTGATCGGCTCCCCTTTAGTCCCCCTGTGTGCAGGGATTCTCAGGGATAAGCGGGACAGGGGAGGGACTTCGAGGTTTTCCGAGCTGTGTGCAGAGCTTTAGTGTTTTCCTCGCCACATCCCAGATAGACCTGGAATGTGGAAGATTCCGGATTTGTGTTTGGGCTGAACTAATTGAGTCCCCTATAAACCTTGCTGCCCTGACTCCAGGACAGTGCTGGCCCACATGCACACATCCAAACACGCACACACACACACACACGAATGCATGCTCCCTTTTGTCTCTTTCTGTGCCAAGCCTAATCCTGCCTTACCAGCTGCAGAAAAAAGGGGGAAAGAGAGAGAGAATCTCCTCCCTCCATTCAGTTCCAATTCACTTTTCAATTTCAAGGTGCTTTATTGGCAAGGCTCTGCCTGAGCGATGCCAAGGCAATTAACAAAAAAACGGGTGCTTTCATAGCAAAAAGAAAGAAAAAAAGGCAACAGTGGCATTATATTATGGCAAACACTACAATCAGAACAATAATAATAAGCGCTGAAATCATTTCAATTTGCCTTCCATTCCCTTTTTCTGCACACACCATCTCTGGGGGGTCAGTGCAGGATTTTCCTTCTCTCTCCTAATTGTGATGGGCTATGGAAAGTGCTCCACCAAATTGTGTAAACACATGTGGAAGCAGAGAGGAGGCAGCAATGGAAGACTGATCACAGCAAATGAGTTTTTCAGGAAATGATTGGGCCTCTTTGATTGCCCAAATGTAAGTCCCCTTATCCAACATGACACCTGAGTACAGAGGCACGTAATGTTTAGAGTATGAAGAATGTAATATATTAAAAAGATAAATTTGTGGGTGCAAGGTAGAGAATTGAAAGCAGATAATTTGTAATCACATTGCAGAGTAAGTGTTTGATGTTCTTTGAATGGGGCTCTGAAGTTAATTTTCAATTCTCTTTGAAACAGTAAAATAATGAGTTGTGAGAACAACAGAGCACTGCCTTGGTGACATTTTAGATGGGTGGGTGGGCAGAGGTCAAAGTATGGCATGGAATTAAATATGTGGACTATAAAAGAAAGTGGAAACTTATTTACGTTCTTTTTAACCTTTTTCTTGTACCCTTTGAATTGTTTTGCAAATATAAAGCTGCTGTCACCGCCTGATGAAAAGAACATTTCTCCGGAAACAATAAGTAGAGAGAAAGGCAAACTGGCACCGGCGGTGCCAAATATAAACTCGCTGTGTGGTAGTCACAACTGAGGAACTAGCAACAAGAAATCTGGCACAGCCTTCTCCAAGAAGTTGCCCATATACAGAAAATTATGCATGTTTCTTTGTTCGTTGTTAATCTCTAAGCAAACCTCTTTGTTTTTTGTGTATATTTTTTCATTTGAAGTGTACATGGACTCGTCAGGTTACAACTGTTTCTCATTTACTGGGAAGAACATACTTTCACTTGTGCGGTCTGCATAAAACTGAAAGTTGAGATGTATGCTTGCAGCACAGGTCACTCTGACCAACAGTCTGTCTACTTAGTAAAGGAAAATGAGTCCAAAGACATCATCTCCTTGGGGACATGGCGTAGCACACAGCTGGACAATCAAGAAGAATGAACAATTTATCCGAAATATGGACAATTTCTGACACAACTGAAGCTAAATGAGATACAGATGGCCATATTCAGATATCTTCTCATGCGGTTTAAGATTAACTTTTAGTACTGCCTCCATTTGTGCTCACTGTTTCTCTGCAGGTTGAAAGCTTATTGTGTTGTTGTTGTTGTTGTTCTCATATTAGCAATGTTAGTGTTTTGATTCCAATGTCAGTTCATCCGTCTGGTCAGTCCAGAGTCAAACACCTCCACCACTGTTGATTGCATTGGAATTTTACTCTGTCCCAACTTACAATCCATAATATTACTCAGAATTCATTTCAGGACCCCTTCATCCTAAACATTACCCATTTACCAGCACACACACATACAAATACATTGATAGGATACACTGCATACGTATAAATAATATATATATGTCAGTCATATATCAGTCTCAATGTTGTGTTAATGTTCATATTACTGTTGCTACTTGGACAAATTGTATGTTGATGCTTTTGCAACACTGTTTTTGAAGCTTTTGTGCCAATAAAGCCCTTTGAATTCAATTTGATTGAACTGATTCCAATAACTATTGAGAATAAGACAAGTTGAATTTAGGTTCATTATACTGGGTAGTGTGTGTGTGTGTGTGTGTGTGTGTGTGTGTGTGTGTGTGTGTGTGTTTGTGTGTGCGCATGCACGCATGTATAATTCCATGGGTTGATCACTTCAGATAAAGTAAATACCTGAGGGAGTTGGGTGTGAACGTACATGGTGGTGGTTACTCTAGTAGATCTGTGTGTGTGTGTGTGTGTGTGTGTGTGTGTGTGTGTGTGTGTGTGTGTGTTTTCAGATGGCTGTCTCACAGCTTGGTGTTAACCACTTGACATTTGGGAAGTGCTTTCATTAAGTTGGACGGCTGTCTCAGACAGTTATGATGACGGGACTTTGCGAGTTATCCCAGTTAATACTGTGTCCGTCTTGGATCAATAACAGCCTAATCCCCCAATGGCTTACACTATTGACGCGTGCACACAGACGCACGCACGCCTGCACACATGCATGCACACACACACACACACACGCACACACACACACACACACACACACTTTTATACATGCTGTGAATACACAAATGCACAGATACACACACAACTCACCAGTAGGACTTTAATCCGCACAACTGCCACCGGGTCATCAGCTTTGGAGCTTTCAGTACATTACAGCAAATGCAGGACGAGAGGCTGAGCAACAGAGATGAAAGGATAAAAAGGCAAGAAGTAAAAAAAAAAAACAAACACAGTGAAAAAGATTGAGGATGTTGCAGTCTAGAGAGCACAGAGCGGTGCGATCAGAATGGGCAAACTGAGCAGGAAGTGAGCTAAGCTGTAGTTAGTATGTACACTATTCACACTGGGCATATAAGGTTAACAAAAACAATTTCACATTTTTAATATCGTAGATGTTCTCATCGATGAGGGTGCAATAGGTCTTTAGTGTTGCTAATTCCTGTTCGCTTTCTTTGGGTTTAGGTGATGAGCGGGAAGCTCATCAGTGGCCACCCCTGCTGGTCGGCTCCTAAGATGTATAAACTTGTCTTAACTGGTCTTGTGGGTTCTGTCTGCAATATTGTTTACTGTTCATTATAAACAATATTACATCATTTAGTAGAACAGTGTGGGCTTGCCGGGAAGACGATGAAGTCAGAGTCTATATATCAAATCTCAACTCTGTACATATTCTGCACTCACAAACAGTACATAACTCTTTTCCAGAGGGGTTGGCTCACTGAAAAGCAGAACTTTTTGAGGAAATGACTAATCTACAAGCATTTTGTTTACTTAATGGCAACTGTTGCTTTAATTCAAGCTCTAAAGTCTTTGTAAAGTTTTTCATGTTCCACCTGCAGCAGCAATAGCCCTGATATCCAGAAGTCAGACGAGCCACAGATGATCAGCTCTACCTGGTAAATACTGACATTTCTCATTTGCCAGAATTCTCACATCAATTGAATATCCTTTGGGGTACTTTTCACTCTTTGCTTCAAAAAATAAAATGCCTCCAATTTCAGTGTTGAAGAGGTCAGTGCTCTTCAACAACTGTTCTTTAATATATTGCTCCAACACAGCTTGAGAGGGAGGCTGAATGACATCTACAGCACATCTGTACAATAAACAAAACAGTGCATGTAATGAGCTGGAGAAAGCAGGAAAACGTTCTAATTTCTGTTTGTGGTTTAATGCTAATGCCAGATGGTGTGTTCAGGAACACAGAAAGGTGACAAATGTGATGTGAATTGTGACAGAACGGCGCATATTTTGACCTGTAGCAGTGACTTCAGCGTGCTATGTAATCACTGGAATGGAATGATTTCAAAGCACTGTGAAAATTATACAGTTTGAACAAGATTGACATTTACAGATTTTAGTGCAGAATTGAATCAGATCAGAAATCATTAGAAAATAAACCAAAGGGGAAACCCATACAGTACATTTAAGTTATCTAAGATTTTCATTTAAGTGAATGTCTGTTAAGTTACGATCTATCATCAAATGAGGTAGCAGAATGATGATAGAGCCAATTGATAAAGTACTGCAGTGTTTATGTATTTGCAGTATTATGTGGGTGTCATTCCTGGATCAAGTGCTATATTAAGTTACTGCTATGCAAACTGAACATGTCCCACTGCTGCAGCTTGCCACCAGTAACTACAGATTGATACAAACCACTTCAAGATACAATCACAACCCGAGGCACAATAAATACCAACAGCAGACAAACAATTATGTTTAAAATTGATGGAACATTGAGGCAACTCACCGATTACGTCTCCCAGTGATCCACAGATTGATAATACTCCAACAAAAAAGGTCTGCTAACATCGCCAAAGGTCCAGACGATCCACTGCAGTGAAGATATTTCGTCCAAAACATGCTAATAGACCACAGGAAGATGTTTTCTACTTTCAAATTAGCAGGTGATCTGCTTCTCTTCCTGCTTGTTTTTCCAATCACAGCTTTGGAAACACGTGCTGAAGGCCGCCATCTTGTCACCAGTCACCAGTTTAAAATGACACCCTGACCAACCACGATCTGGCACCTTGAGCCCAGAAATCAGGGTAGCCAATGACAGTCTGAGTTGAATGAAGTCCATCCCTCTCTTCTCACATGTGAAGACTGAGCCAATCACCGCCCAATTTGAAGATGACTGACATTTCACATAGCCATGAACACAATGATATGCCACAATTCTGCACAATTTGATGGGATAAATACAGTAAATGTAGGTTTAAAAACCTTAAATATGAATATAAAAGGAAAGAAATTAGATTCATCCATACAAATGGAGATATTTATGTAGATGAATACATTGTAAATTTGGACACCTACCATAAGAGAAAACAGTTTTTGTTGAACTTGGACTAGTTTAAGGTTTCATGCTGTGGTCCCATTGTGTTTTCCAGCCCTGATAGTCACCTGCAAGCACCTATTTGCGAGAAAAAAATAAAATAAAATAAAATAAAATCTGCAGGTGGAAAAAGAACCCCTTCCACTTCAGTGTGTTCAAACTTTTATTACTCAATGCCAGTAGCGCTTATAGTGACTCTGACTGCTGGGAATAAAAGTTCAGAGTTTTACCTTTCAAAAGAGACCAAATCCATGCATGTACTCCAAATGGTTCAAGAACAGCGTTGAATTTACTTTGGATATGCCTTGGATCGGCTTTTTAGGCTCATTCTTGCTGGAATGGTAAAGGGTGAAGGCAGGAGATGGCTTAACTGACGTACCAGAAAGACATCCAGTAAGGGTTCACACACGAGTGATGACAAACGACCGTGGAGGTGATTTTAATTTCACAACAGGCAGTGACACTGTTTGCCTTATCTGCTGATTAGTGAGGTACTGAGATTTCAAATTCAAACGTATACCTGCGCATTGCTTGCCCTCTTCCCTTTGGTTACGTCATATTTCAGTCGTCCTGTTTTGAGGCGGGGATGGCAACCTGCCTTACGAACACAGCCGTAAATGTCAACATGATATTTCTGTGCCTTTTATCTGGAAAATCACTTTCCACTTAACTTTCCCACATATCAAACCGCTGAAGGTTGCCAACCAAAAACTGTTCTGTAAAGTGAACGATTAGCTGTCAAAAACCCAAATGACAGTAAAAATAAGTCCCTGGTTTCTTTCAGCTGTGCTTGTGGTCTGAAAAACAAAGAAAATAAAGAGGAACAAAGAAGTGCATGACCCAATAAATTCTGTCGCCTTCCAGGTACGGTGTGATTTAATCTGGGCCTCGCTCTGGGATGACGGCTGGATATTAAGCATTGCTTGTCCTTGTTTTGACAGTGAACTTGGAGACAGAGACTGGATTACTACTTAATGACAGCAATTTTTCAAGAGGGACAATTAATAACTTTGGCAGGAGTGAGGAAAAAAAATAATTAGCTTAGTGGAAATGAGTCCATTTTAACTGGAAATTATCAGTAGCAGCGCAGTAGAAAATGCTACTTCTCTAACAAACACTGTGGAAACAGCAGAAAGGGCAGAAGGGGGTAACATATAATTTTATTTCAGTAACGTAGAAATATTACTATTTTTGCTTAGGCATTAAACGCATACTGGGTTTTGATAGTGTACTAGAAATTGAATTATGCAAATCATTCGTTGGGGGAAATTGTCCCCAACTCCGCCTTGCTGATTACTCTAATAAGGTTTTAACATATTAATATTTTTTTTCTGCACATCATATTTTCATATTTTCTCAGAGATGAAAAAAAAAAAAAAACACACATACACAAAACACTGGGCTGTGATACGGAGAAGAAACCATAGTGAAAGAGGAAAAAAATAATTGCGTATAAATGCAAATATGATTTCCTTGTTTCCATATCAAACCGTGTCTTGGTGTTTACACCCCTTAATTATGATGTTTCATTAATTACAACAGGAATGTAATGGGGAATATTTACAAGCCTTCAAAGGCTGTCAGATATGGAGTGGAAATAAATAGTTGTGCTATCAGGGGGCAATGTGTTCAGATGTTTCCCAGCTTTTACTTGTTAATTGTGTTATGTGTTGACTTCATGTGGCACACGTGGAGAACAGCAGGCTCAAAACAAATGCGACATGTTTCTTATATGTGAATACAAACATGACTTTTGAAAATACTGCTCGTGAGCAGCACCCATGGAGAACGTTTAATATGGTACACTTGTTCATTAATGTTAAAAGAAAAATATAAGCAAGGGAAATAATTCAGCTACATAATTGAATATTGTGGTACATGTGGCGAGATTTCCTAGAAAATTGGCTATAATTTGGCTGACATAGTCTAATAATGTCTTCAAATAAAAGCTAAAGAAGACCAATTTTGTTTTAGCAATTGCTGAAGCAATTTTCGGTGTAAATCACTTTTCTCCCCGAAAGGTGCAGACAAGGGGCTGCGAGGTGTCACCCAATATATAACTCAGCTGGAAATCTAATAAGTTGTGGCATGTATTTGGAAAGATGAATAGAGTATGTACCATAGAGCTGCCGCTGCGTGATGTTTGTCATATTCTGTTCACCTCTTCCTTAGCGTTTCAACACTAATCCCTCATGTAAAGAAAACTGGCTTTGACACAAAGGTCGTACACCATCAGTGTTACAGTTTAATGGGTGTGTGTGTGTGTGTGTGTGTGTGTGTGTGGGTGGGTGTGTGCGCGTGCATATGGTACTCCTGTTTCCTGCCTCTTTCTGGTTAGCAAGCCCAGGGCTACTGGTAGAGTGGTTGCCATGGAGTTTTGACATCATTTCATAAATGAGAATAGATGAGTCTGGGAAGTCAATATGGGCTGGAGCTGCTGAAGGGTGTTATGGGAAAAAATGAACAGCGCTCCATCGAAATAACCTCCACTTCCCGCTGAGTCACATAAGTGCACATGCACACAAAGATGCCCACACACGCGGATAAATTTATCAGCTCGTGTTGGCATGCGTGCCACCACAAAAGGCTCGTTGAGGTAATCATCAAACACGTCAGGAGTAAATCACATTAAAAGCAGGACACTGGTGAGGTGCTAGAAATTTACTGCGACTTTGCACAGTGTACTCACGAACACTGCCCCTTTTTAGTGTTGCTATTTATTCCATGGGCCTGCTGTTGAATAAGATGTTCTCTGAGCTTGGGATATTATAACACCTTAAAACTGACCTGACAAACCATCACAAACAAAATACTGTGTGTGATTAATGCAGAGGACAAAACAAATAAAAGTGACATCAGGTGTTTGATGCTGAAGGTCCTGGAAAGCCTTTCTGTTTGTTTTAGGTTGTTCGTGCGGCTCTGACAGCAACTTTCAATGCAGCGATTAAAAGGTATACTAACAGGCTGTGTTAGTCTCAGCCCCACACAGAGATGATGCATTAGGATCTCAGGCAGACAGTTAACTGTCGGCATACTGGGAGATTAATGGACAAACACACCTGAACAGCGGGAGTGTGCTGGGCTAAGGAGTGGGGGGATAGATAGAGGACACCAGAGGGGAGTGACCTTGGACAGAGATTTCACTTGAAACTTCATGCGTGACACTAAACATGTTGACTTGTCCTTGAGGCAGGAGTTGCGTTCATGTGTTTAACATTAAAGGTGTGCATTTATAGGGGGGAATAAAGGCGACCTGTGCGAAGGCAGAGACTATTGTTCAGAAAAATACATACTTGCATTCACATGATAATTGCATTTAGTTATTTTAATTGTGATTATTACTGTTATTACCGCCTAACTGTGAGTATGATGGCAGGCTCAGGTTCACAAGCTCAGGTCACAGCTCTTCAAACTTTGACTTTCCCATAAGGTCTATCCGAATAAGACCTTCCATCAACTTGTGGCCTGCCTGGCCCGATTTCGTCCCAGTCTTTACAAAACATGCTCCATTCCTCTATGAGAAGCACTTAGCTGGTAGAGAAAATCAATAATAAAAGTGTAAAAGCTGTCAAACCCACTCCTTTCTGAGTTGTTAAGAACTGGCAGCTGTTTTAGGTGCTGCCACCAAAGGAGAATTAATTTCAAATCAGAACAGAAAAGCAACATACACCCTCTCATCCTTTCATTTCCATCCTTGCTTGTAGCTCTCCTTATGCAGATTAGGCACTGTACATGCATGACAATACTGAGGAGCAGAAAATTAGCTTTCTTACTAAGCAGACCTTCACTCCTCTCTCGCTTCTAACACTGTAATGATTTAAACAAGACTACTGACAAGAATCACTTTTTTTGGTTGTGAACTGAATGCCGTGAATAATGAGAAAACCTTAACTAGAACTGTTTGGCCCTGAGGAGGAGACCATGCAAATTTGTTTCTTTCACTTGTGCCATTTTTTAAGCATCAACTGCAGTTAATCAAGTACAAGAGCCCAAAATGGAATCTCAGGGTGGCGCTCTGCTCTCAACTTAAGTCAAGGGTGCCTTCTTGGCCTCTCCTTTCAGCCTTTTCTTATTTTCCTCCACATCATTCTTCTCACCACTTCTATGCATTCTCTGACTCCAGATCTCTTTTATTAAATGCCAGCAAGCGTGGTAGAGAGTGGGTGGTATTGGTAATGAACTGTAATCCCTCTCTCCCAACCATCCAAACAACACACCTACTTCTAAAAGGTGATTAGCTCAAAAAATATATTATTATGTGCACTTATTAATGCGTTTTGCTTTCATCATTTATAATTGCTGCATTTGTTTTATTTCAATAATACGTCTAACTTTACTGAACCTTAATTGGTAATAAAACTCAGAGCACTAACAGCTGAAATAAAAAAACAAGATAAGAAAGAGGAGGTAGGATATGTGTTTACACCTTGAGCACACAGTCTATTGGCCCCCCCTGGTTTCAGGCCGGTTATAAAGCTTGCCGAGACCCCTGCACTGAGCCCAAGACTGAAAGTTCGTACAGACATAAAAATGCAGCAAAAAGCAGCTTTTAATTACAACAGTGAGTCACAAGCAGGAGTATTTCTACCACAGGGTACTTCTGCAAGTTGCCAGGGGGCATGTGGGAAGATTGTGGAGTAGGTCCATTAATTTTAAAAAACTAAAAACTAAATAATTAAATTATGATTTGATATACATCCACACACTGAGTCAACCGTAACACTTGAAGACTTGTGTTGCAAATGACAGCGTGTGAAAAGCAGTTAACAAGCACAGAAGTTGAAATACAACCCGCTTAAAGTTAAATCGCAGCAAAACAGCTGGCCGAAAGTAATGGTTGACACATTCAGCACATGAGAGTACAAGTGGTACAAATGCAAACTTGACCCAACAGTGTCAAACAACATCCATCTTAACGAACACTTTTCAAACTCGACAGGTCGACTCTCAGTCACAATGAGTTCCTCGTCCCGTGTTAAAATCACCACACATACAGGCCATCTGAGGACACTCAGGAGTGCGCTTCTTAGCACGAATCATTGTGGGACGGTAGTCTCAGCTCATTTTTGATGTGTGTTCAAGAAAATCATTTTTGTTTCTACAGATGATTTTTTTTTGGTAATTCACAGCTGAGTGTGAGCTTAATTTATAATTGAGTTTTGATAGGGGATTACTGTCAACATGTAACCAACATCAGATGTGAAAAATTTAATGTATTGCCCATTACTATCACAGAGTTCACCTTCTCCACCCGTTTGCTGTTCCTCACACTCACAAAAAGCAGATTCAAAATGTTTTGCTGATCCAAGTCAATTAAACCCACCTTCTAACACTCTGTGGTAAAGATACAGAGTTAGAGGTCGGAATAGGAGCCGTGTGCTGCTTGAAAAACGAGAGAAAGGAGAGCATTGTCCTGTCATTTGGCAAAATAGAGTCAGCGCATGCTCGGATGAGTGGCTAGAGTCTGTGTTGAGCTTGAAGAGACTGAAAGAGAAACAGAGAAAGAGGGAGCACATGGCAGCGCTTTGGATTAAATGTTAAAATATTAAATATTGAAAGGGAACGTCAGTTCCCCTGAGCTCCTGCTTTCAGTCTCTAGCCGAATTCAGTGAGGGGCCCTCAGGGGATGTTGGGCTGAAAGTGGAGGGGTGGGGATGAAAACAGGCCTCAGATGAGAGACATGAGTTGAGAGACAAGCAGAGGGCGGGGAGTGGGCGAGATGAGTTGTGGTTGAGGAGAGGTTGATAGGTGCTGGAGATGAAGGATTAAAAACAAAAAAAAACACATATCACAAGAAGAACGAAACAAAAGTGTTCACTGGCTGGTCGTGTCAAAGGAGAAAATTACACAATGTAATAGAAAGTGGTAAGAGACGGTGAATGAGATCAATTAGCAGGATTTGTAAGAGAAAGGGCTGTAGGCAAATTACTTGAGTCAGCGTTAAATTAAGACTATGAACCAGGTAATACTATTTGTTGGGCTGCGAAGTGAGAGGGATGGTAAATTTTATTTTATCTGCACACATTTGGAGACTTAATTTCAGTTATTTGTTATATCATTGGCTTTAATCATGCTCCTCTTCACCGTGCAAACAAATACACAAACAAAGCTTAGAGGTTTTGACTTGTGGGTTGCTGAATCATCCCAGACAGTCTGAATCCTTCATTGGGCATCTGAGGCGGTTTAATCAGGGCTGCCTGAGGCTGGCTGGAGGATCCCACCATTTTAAAGCTCAATTTTTGTGAAAAACATCAAAAGGATGCCCCGAGGTATCTGCTGTGTTCTGAATGAAGCTGCAACCTTCAACCTCACAGCAACACTTTGCTATCTCCCTTAAAAAATAAACAAATGACATGGCATTGAGGAACGTTTTTGGCGAGCCTTTGATGCGAAGCATGAGGTGGCAAATGAACAGCGTCGAAAACTGTTCAGTTATTTTTCATTCAAATTCAGCCACTTATTATGTGTAGAAAATGTTACCATGTCATTCGTTCAGGCCGTGACTCTGGGTCAAATTTGTCCTCTCAAATTTTTATGAAAACACTTAAACTACTGGTTATTCCAGGAAAGCTTCCACTGAATTGCAATGCCACGATTTCAGTGCTTCACGAACCTGCAGGACAACAAGGCTGATGTGTGCATATAAAGCAGTGAAATGACAACCGAGGTCTTGCAGCCTGGTGCAGCCACCCGTGCACGCTGGATGCATTTTTGAAGACGCACCTTGTTAAGTATAGCTGTTCATGTATTTATGCATACGGGCACATATGTTTTCTAAAAAGTGTGTTGACAAGTCCGAGCTTTTGTTTTGTGTGTTCGTGCCGTTGTGTTTTTTTTTTTTCTCCAGACACAATCTCAGCCTGGATATAGAAAAGCAATCTCTCAGCTAAGTGATTTGTGAAAAATGTCACATTCTCACCTGGCAGTAATTGCCTGCTGGTGTCGCTCAGCTGTGGTGATAGGTGCTTGTGAAGCGAGAGAGGGTGGGCAGGTGGGTGGGGGCTTGCTATGACCAGCTTGCGAGATGTATTGTCAGGAAAGAGGAGCTTTAAGATGCACATTCTTTATTAAATCCATTGTTCCCTCTGAATAAGTAAAAGATCAAAGTGCTGCCAGGTGTAAGAAACAGGTAATTTCATCTGTGCATACGGGGGGGATGGGAATGCGGAAGGGGCCTGTGTTTGTGCATCCACATGCGTGTGTGTGTTCAGTGATTGGCACAGAATATCATTTGGCCTCAGGCGATGAGGCGATGGCATCTACTGGGACTCAACAACTCTATGGATGACAGGGAAGAAAGCAAAGCAGCAATGAGAGAGACAGACAAAGAGAGAGATGCACTTTTTTATAGTCACGGTGTTTGTGATTTTCACATTTCAGCTGAGCTTTTTAGCACCCACTTCCTTGTCCCATCTGTTTTCTTTTCATTCTAGTTGCTCTGTGCTGCTCACCTGCCAGTTTCAGTCAGATTTTGCAGCATCCCAGGTTGAAATCCCTCACATCTGTGTACAAAAGCAGTTCAACTTTTTAGAGACGGTTTCTGTTGCACCACAGTGATTAAGTGGACTTTTTGGACGCGCAGAAATCTGAGTAAATACAGAGTAGTTTGATTTGAATAAAGTTGAAAGGCGGAATATTCTATGAGATCGGCCAGGCTTTCTGACCATCTTTTATTTATTTTACTCCAACTTGTTTCATTCCCGTCAGTGTTCCTACTTGCAAACATCCTTCCAGCGCTCGTACATTTGTGGACACTAAAAGGAGAGATCGAGATATTCATTCAAGATTTAATATGTGAGAAATATATTGACATTTAAAAAAAAAAAAAAAAAAAAAAAAAGTTTAAAAAGACATGACTAGTGAAAGGAAAGTTCAGAGGTAAAGATACAGGAATAATGTAAAAATAGTTTTCAAACTCCTCAACAGGATGTCCACTTAAGCACATAATAACACTGACAAGGCATTGTATCAGCAGTCATATAAAATCTCCATTATCCTTGCTGAAATTAGACATCCCTGACAAAAAGAAGCAGTGAAAACAAAGTCCTTGAAACTAAAACCCAGCCATGCTCTCTCATACATCAGGAAAATAATCTAGCCATGTCACATTATGAAGAATCTCATTATGGCATGTAAATTTGATGACACTGAATGCGTAAGAGGCAGCATATGCATATGTTTGTTAGCCAGTGCTAATGACCCTTCTCTACAAAGCTCTCCAGTGAGATAGCCTCATGATGGAGCCAAACTCATCATCGGGGGGGGGGGGGGGACAACTCACATCCTTGATTTTGACACGTGGAGAGTGTTCTCAGGGCTGAAGAGCTCTCAGAGGCCTCTCCAGACGTGGGGCGCACTGACACACACACATCCATGTGCATGCACGCAGACAGACAGACAGACGGACGAATGCACTTCACTCACGAGCGCTTGACGTGAGATGCATGACGTGTTGAATCCTGTCTGGAAATTAATGTTAACACTAGCGAGCCGGAGGTGGTGAAAATGAGGAAAAAGGGGAGAGGAGTGAGAAAAGGAATGAAAATTACAAAATAACGTAAGAATATATCTGTCTCCTTTATCTAAATTCTATATTGACTGTGTTCAGCCTAATGAATGAGTCTATAACACACTGAGAGATTGAGCCAGAACATCACCTGAACTGTCACACAGTATGAACCACCTGTCTGTTTCCATGTTTTACAAATCAAATCAGTTTTAGACAGAAGAGAAATGTTAAGCCAAACCAACACGCACAAAGTGGCACCTCATTCAATAGCTGCTGTGGAATATTTGATAGAATTATGAACACTGAATTTGAGACTTATGTGCATGCATCACTAATAACTTTAATGGCATTATTTGATGATATCCATATGGACTAACTCTAACCCTATTAATATGGTAAATACAGTAGAAACACATCCTTATATCTAATTTTCAAAATGGGTTCCAAAAACGAATTCCACATATGATCTGTGTGCCAGCATAGGGAGCCAGCATATCACTGAGGGCCAAACAGGAAAAACCACAGACTACAATAAGGCAGGCCACTCTGTCTGTCCTCCCAGGTCAGACAAAGCAGGAGTTGATCCATTTTTTCTGGATTTTTCCTCAGCCACATAGCATTTTTCCCATGGTAGCTTTTCCATCTCACTTCCACATTAAACTGCTGAGTTATCCACCAAAATCCCTAACTTTACAGAACAGCTCTAGCATTGAGGACAGGATGTAGTTCCAACATGTTCTCATCCCAGGTTGGCAAATCCAGATGCCACTTTGTCACGCTTCTCAGCACCTCATGCAGATGCATGAGGTACCCTTGAGCGTCTGTGTGCAACCTGTAAAGCCTTCCTGCCAGAAGCCTTTCTAACACATGGTTAAGGTGAAATGTTGCACATGCTCTTTTGACCATTTCGGGTTGAGCAGTTGCTATGAGCATCTAATTTAGCAATGGATGGATTTATATTTGAGTTAGCTGAAAGCCAAGTGGATCTCATGCAGACCTCTTGGAGTACCCTGCGCGTCTGCAAGATGCAGAGGAGTGCGACAAAACGTCACTATTTGACAACCTGGAAATGAGACTGGGCTGGGAATTCCAAGCACGCTGGTGATGTGCCACTAGTTGCCATGCAACTGGTAGCTTGTTACAAGTTGTCATTCCTGACAGACGCTGGGGGCGCAGGTTGATGCAGCAGCTAAGGAGTTAATTAAATGTAGACTATTGAAAATGAAGGTATTAAAATGGAGAGCAGGTGATTAGAATGTAATGTATGCATCTCATGTCACGTTCAGGGACCTCACAAGATGCTCCCTAGGGCCACCACTGGCCGGTGGGCCAGACCTCAAGTAACTATGCTGTAAAGAAACTAACAATTGGCAGAACCACCCGGACCCCCTCCCCAAGGCCATGTTCAGACAGAAAACAGCACTGTGTTAAAAACAAACATCTCCTCACTCATTTAACTGAAAGCACCGTGTTGGCACAGTGGGGGTGCTCATTCCTGATAGACGTCTTTGTGACAGGAACAGCGTATTTCTTCTGTTTACCTGGTGATCATCCCGATCGAAGATACAATGATTGGCACAGGAGCTTCTCAGGAGAGTTGTAAAATCCTGTCTCATACAAACTACTGCGCCTTGTTTTTGTATCTGATAGCCTTCAAACTCATCAGACTATTATCAAACTGGCCTTTCTCTATCATACCTCACCCCCCCACTGGTACCTGAAGAAACATGCCCACACCAGGCCTGCATGGCTGTGCTATCGGCAAATAAAACGTTGGCTGTTGGCATCAAAATAAGAGCATCGAGCCTTCAACTACAACTTAAAATGAAACACCAACTGTCGTGTTGATGTATATTTGGCCATATCAGAACTTTGTAACTTTTACTACTACTGGTAGAAACCGATCTAAAATCTGTAATTATATAAAATGTTAGCACAACCACAGATTTATGAAATTGTGAGATTTACAGGTCTTAGAAGCTGTGCAGCATCTACTTTGTACAGATAAAACAGCTGGTTCTTCTCAGTAATTTGCTGCCCATGCCGGAGATACTGTTTTCATTTGAGAACAAAGATTAGCACCTTCTAAGATAGCCCGGGGTTGATGAGTTATTCTCGTGTTATGGAACATCTTATTATTAGCAAGGGAGGTGGAAAAAAAAAAAAGCAACGAAAAACATGAGAAAGAGAGAGAAAGACAAGAGAGATAAAGTCCTAATTGGTAGTCATGTTTCTTCACATGTCCTTTGGGTTATTCTAAGATGATAAGCAGCTTCTGCTCAGTGTAATATTGTGTGTGTGTGTGTGTGTGTGTGTGTGTCTGTGTGTGTCTGTGTTTGCACAGTTGCTCAGTGCGTGCGACTCTTTTTCTTTGCCTTGGAATTAGAGATGTTTTGGAGCATGCCTCTCTTGTACAACTATAACCCCATAGCTTTTAGTGATTAGGATAATAATCTGCTTCTATTCTATGCCCAATTTACCTTACATCTATCTGAGCGCTGGTGAGGGATCAAACAGCACAGTGCTTCTTCCTGCTTGCATCTATACATACTGCAGACCTTTTCTCTGACTTTACAAAAAGGCCATAATGTGCACCATCATGAACAGCCTTTTCCTATAATGCCTTTCTCTCCGAGTGTCTCAGGGATGATACAAAGGGCACAAACGCAATAAGGTAAACCGTGAAACCAGACTTGTTGTATTCTTGATTACTGTGGCTGTTTCCACCGCTGTCGGCTTTTGCTCTAAAAGGCTTTAGAGCAAAGCTGAAAAAGACACCTTATAAGATGCGGCAGTGTAAAAGTTGCACACATACATATAAGAGACCATAATACAGGGAATGAAAAAAACATAACTTGTTGAACTTCGTACTCAGGTTGAACTGGGGAAAAATCCCTGTGAAAGATCTCGATCAGTGTTGTGCAAATTACTGGAAATCAGTTAGTTTACTTCATAAAAAAGTTTTCAATCTAATCTTTAACACCTTTGAATGAATGTCCAGTGTCTTAGGCTGTGCTATGCCAATGCTGTGACTGAATATTTTTTTTTCCTGCATGTGTCTGCTGATGTGGCTTTGTGCACATTGACTCAACATCTTCCACACAAACTGAGTAGCAGCGCTGGAGCGGACATCGCCAGATCGAAAATAAAATTCCGTCTGTCCATTTACAGTAAACAGACAGCAATATCATTTCTCTGCTTTTCCTCGCCTGCTTGTTTTCTTGTTACTTTGCCACATGACTCACAGTGATTTATTTCAACTGCTTATTTTACCCACCACAGATGTCCCTGACTGGATGTGTTTCAAGTGTTTCAGAGAGAAAGGGCAGTATATTGTGTTCTGCCGTCGTGTTATGAAGATTTGTACTTTAATAGAAGCGAGGGCGGGAACAATGCATTTCTTTATGTGTTCTCGAATAAATTAATATCAAATCCGTGCCTTTAAATTAAACACATGCACCATAATTAGTGAGCTCAATTAAAAATGGCGTGAAACACACACACACGTATAATTATTATTTGTAAGTGTGCCAGCAAAGGTGTCACAGAGTCAGACCTGTTTACTGACTGTGGCTGACAACAGGCTGCATTATGATTCTGCTGGCAGAGTGGAGCAATGGTGATGCAGAAGATAGGCTACGGGACAGAAATGGCAGATTTAATGGCAAGGCCTGACGACGTGACACAAAGCACTAAGCAGCATGTCAATATCACAACCGTAGCCTAACCAGGGTTTGCGTGTGCACGTGTAAGGCATTTAGTCTGCGATAAAAACTTTAAATCCTTCAGTCGTCTCCTGTTAATACAATGAAAAGGGAAGAGAGAGCATGACAAAGCGAACTGCGGAGTGGTGAGAGAGTGAGCGACGAGAGCAAAGAAATAAATAAATCATCATAAGTCTGATTTGTTATGTGTGAGACTTAGAAAAACGAAGCAGCTAAAGGCCAAGGGAGACGCCATAAAGGAGAGAAAGTGATGATTAGAGGAGATGAGGAGTCATCCTAAAACTCCCTTAAACTGAGCCGACTCAAGAGGGGATTCGACAAAGATCATTTTTCTACACTCTGAGTTTCCTCCATGTGAACGTGGAGCGCTGGCAGCATCCTGTCCATGAATCAACGGCAGTGGCATCTCTGAATGACATCAACAAACATGACCCAAAACTTCCTTATTTCATAATGGGGTCTCAGATCAGACGAATATAAACATCCTCATTACTGAGATGTCAACGACATCAAAGTCTCCTCCCAGACTCTTTTGTGGAATCTGCTGAGGATCCAGGTAGGACAGAGCAGCTGCACTGAGGATGACACAGACAGAGTAGGTTAAAGCAATCGTAGCCAAAAGTGGATGATAAACAGAATATGATCACGTCTGTGACAAAAAACGGAGTTCCAATCAGTTCACGAGCGACTGCCTATTCGCACTGCACACCACATTAAGTCACATTCAAAATACATGGATGTGATAACGTGAGTCAGATTTCTTAAAATCACAGCCAGATGAGTCAAAAGAATATTCCAGGTCAAAGTCTATTATGACTACAGGATCCACATTTTGTTGCCTCAAGGCAGCGAGAATTTACTACGCAGCACCGGAGTCTCTCAAGGCATGTCAGAGAAAAGGTTTGGAGGAAATAAAAATGCAGACTGAGATTGACATGAACATGATGACTAAGTAAGCTTATAAAACAGCGGGCCAACGACGCTGGCTTTAATGAAACGCTACAAAGAAAGTCACAAATCAAATGCGCGTGTTGCTGCGTGGGGGCAGGGCCGCGTGCGCCCGGTGCCGTCGTCTTCATCTGCTTAAATCAGCTGCAGCCGTGCGTGTCACAATGAGAGGGGTGAAATTATCTCACACACACACACACACACACACACACACATACACATTCATCATATATTTACTCGAGGATGGGGAGGAGTGTCTTTCAAAGAACCATGTGTCAGCACATGCAGCGCGCTGACATGGAAAGTTACAGAAATAGAATGAATCAAAGAGAGGCGGAGGAGGTGATCAAGGAAGAAGGAGAGCAGGGTGGAGGAGGGTGAAGAGGTAAGCTTCAGTGTTATTTCTCTCCATTTGCACTGCAGCTGTATCATAGTTTAATGTTGTGGGACAACAGTTGAACACCAAAGCCTTGTTATATTCCCATTACGCTCTCTTCTCATATCTCTAGGGTAAACCTTTTTTTTTCTCTCTCTTTATTTCATGCCTCTATATTTCTGAGGCCATCTTTTTGTCTTTTTGTGTTTATATGCACCTTTATCAGTCACTGGATCCCTCCATCTGTTTCATCTACCTCTTTTGAACTCCTCTATTATCTCAGCCTGTCATCTTAATTTTTCTTTCAGTCTGTGTGTACTTTATGGACGCGGTTTGCCAAAATGAAACTGACGTAATCCAAGCTTGAAATATTGTTCCTGTTGCTCTTTATCCTACCTCGTGTGTTTCCCTAGCGATGATCCTTTTCTCATTAGCTTTTTTTCCCCTCATTCTCTTTCCATCTGTGCACCCCTCTCTCCCCTTTGTCTCCACCTGCTCACCGCTCCTGCCTCTCTTTTCTACTTTTGTTTACTTGGAGGGGATTCAAAGCAGCCAGAGGGAGGAAAGGGGGTTGGAGCCGAGGCTGTGGAGGGTTGATTTGTCTCATTGGTGCTGATTGTAATCAATTAGGGTGTGCTGCTCATTAGAGCTAGACTTGGATCATTATGGAGATAGCATCTGCTGCCTGTACACACATTGACAAACTATAGCAACATTAGGCCACATCAATGCCAGACACTTAGGTTTGTCATAATATCTCGTGAGAGCTGGCATCATGTGCGGTAACATCACTTGAGGAGTTGAGTTCATATTTTGACTACAAGAACTGGGCCTTAAATTTATGGATCTTACAGAACGTTGCAAATTCTAGTTTATGATGTCTCCAGGTTTATTATGGTGGGGGTATGAGTGCACTCGCCTTACACAGTGAGTAAAACACAATAAATCTGATAAATACACTTTTTATTCCCTCGCTCTGTCCACCACACTGCCCACGCTCCAACACACACACAAAAACTGTTTTTTCCATCACTTTTGGGGACATTATATAGATTTATTTCCATTTCTTAGAGACTCATCATAACCATAACCACCACTTGCCTAACCCTAACCCTAACCCCAAACCTAACCCCAAGCCCTCTTCACCCTGAAATTCAACTTGTGTTTGTCTCCATAAGGAAGGCAAGTCCACACAGTGTGACTGTGTAACCACATTTTTGTCCTTACAATGTTGGGAGTGCGCGTCCACACAGGCACACACACACACACACACATACACACGCACGCACACACACACACACATACACACACACACACACACACACACACACACACACACACAATTTTCTCCCTAGTCCTCTGTGCCTGGCCACACATAGCGTGAAGCTGTAGATTACAGAAAAGGTGAACACAGGCCACCCGTGCTTAACAATGATATGCTGCCCATTCAAGGTCGCAGCTGACACACACACACATACACACACTTGTGCATTCACAATAGCTATAGACTTGCAGACACAAACACTGAGTTATACACACACACACAACTCGACGCATACACACTGATGTGAGGGTTAAAACCTCAGCTCATAAATCAGGGAGGTTGGAGTGCCGGCATTTAAAAGGCCCTGCTCACACACTATATATGCAGCCTTTATGAGAACCGCTGTTCCAGAGGTCAACAACGGGAGACACTGGGTTATGACAGGAAAATGAATACCGTACGTCTCTCTCCAGAGCTCTCTTCACATTTATGCCGCTACCGCTGTCTCTAGCTCTCTCTTCCTGCAGCACTGCTGCATAGTTGGAAAGCTCACCTTTATTTTGGTAAGTTGTAAAGATGGCTAAATCCAAACTGCTGATACAGGGAGAGGGAGAGAAACACACAAGCAAAAGAAAATCTATGCATGGTTCAAAAGAGTTCAATGAATAGCCTTGAATTTCTCAATAAATGACAACTTCCTGAAACAGAACGGTGTCTGCATTCAAGCACAGAGCCCAACTCTTAGTCACAATAGTGGGTGGCTCTAGGGAGGGACAGTGAGTGTGTCACTGCACGGGAAAGGTTGCATGTATTGCCATGAAATGTGGTACAGACATTTTTATGATTCACTTTTTTTACAGCACCACCAACACTTTACTCTGACAGCTTACCTCAAAAACTGGTGACCACACAGAGTGCATACAGTGAAAATAGCTCATTTAGCCTAAACTTGTATTTACTGGTATGTAGGTATATGGGTAGCAATCTGGGAATAACGCATGAACACTCCAGCAATAAGACACTTTTATGGTTTTTACAAGTGAATGTGTCATAATAATAAGGATAATTACTCTTTCTGGGACCATTACATTCCATCTCCATTGTGACTATAGGCCTAAGGCTGCTGTCTCTTACTTTAAAATACGATGTGGTATTGTAATATTCTGGCAAGGGAGAGTTCAGGTCAAATCAACGTCATGGAAGTGAAAGCCAAGGTTTATGTTTCATTGTGTCTTCAGAGTTTGCAAGAGAGAAAGACAACAGAATAGGCCAGAGAGACAGAATGGTTGAGTGTGTGTATATTTGTGTTTGGCTGTCAGCTGCTGTTAAACAGAGTGACAGCATGAGGGCGAAGGGGTTAGGCCATGTCTTCAGTAAATTACTCTCTTCCTAGTTCCAGGGGTCTCTTCTGTGTGTGTGTGTGCCTGAACTGACCGCACACAGTAATAGCCCTCAAGGTTAATTGACCGCAAGCGGAGTACTTGTTCCTCCAAATAGACATTCAGGGTTAGGGTCTCCCTCCCACTCTCTCCCCTGACCTGCGCAAGATATCATTATCAGCTCTCTCTGTCGTTCGTTCTCTCTCCCTATTCTGTCTTTCTCTAAACAGAGAGAGACACACCAGGAGACAGACGCCACCCCAGAGACAGCCCACGCTCTCTTAATAACCCAACACTGTGTCCATCTGCGACAGAGTTCCAAAGTCCGCTGTTTCTATTGACTGGGGAAAAGAGACTCAAAGACAAAGGACGCTTGAACGAGTGGTATCTTTTAAAGTAGTGTGGTGTGGGACTGGTTTCAGTTTAAGGAACAATCACAATGAAAATATCACTGAGCTGTGGGAATTGCTGTATCCATAATTACAAAAATGTAGTATGACAGTAAAATAAATATTCTGAATTTGGGTGTTTTGTATTCATGGTAAGATACAATAGGTTACAATCTTATTCCAGTTGTTCATTGAAAATCCTCAATTTCCATTAAGCGCTGCGATAATGTTAAATCTACAGCATAAGGCTGAGAGAGAAATGGTCATATTGAGTCTCTTTTAAATTTTAAGTAAATGCATGTTAAATAAAAGAAATATGAGTTTACACCTTCTGCAATTGCTCAATGTCTGCCACAGTAAAAGTGTGTGCGTGTGTGTGTGTGCACTAGGTGTGATACCCACGGGTATTTTATGAATATATAGACATGCAATTAATTCTACCATTAATAAATCTGAGTGGCATATATAGCCTGCCTACCTTTGTGCTTTACAACACCATAAAGAGTGCATGACTCAGTAGTCTGCAGTATTAACTGCCTGCTCGCTGTTTGCAGGTGTAAATGAAATCAAATGTTTTTTTTTTACATCCTGTGATACTTGGTTACCTTTTTCAGAATTTGTAACGACCTAGAGTTGTTTTGTTGTACCAGGTTTTCCACATCATCCCCCTCTGCCTGTTTCTTCTTGGTTTGTTTTCCTTTTCAGAAGTCTGCAGTCAAATGTTTCTCTCTAGTCCAGGGCCTGTGTCCTGTTTACAGGTCTTGGGGAACGCTACTGCATATGTGAAAAGAGTTGTATGAGGGGTTGAGTGGCTGCAGTAGGAGCTGCACAAAGTCCGATCAAGTGATGTCACTTAAGGCAACAGTTGAACAGAACCACTTGCCTCAAGCATTATACAGTATTAGCCACTACTAGCATAATGCAACCAGATCTTTGACTGGACTGAAGAGTTGGATTCTGGCTAATGTAGGCAGCAGGTTTTGACAAAGAAGATGAACACATGGGATGAAAAACATCTCTGGTTCTGCTGCATGGATGTTGATCTTTTTTTAACACTGTACATTGTGAGGCTAAGAGTGTTGCTTACTCATTAGAGTACTCTTTTAAAGATAATCTGGAGTCAGTATCTTCTATTACATTGACAGTAATTGTACAGTTCCACATCATGTAAAGGTAAATAAGAGGAAGAGATGATGCGTGTTAATATACCATATATACTATCACTGATGACTGAGACAGGATCCACTCCAAATATCAACCAATGCTACACTTTTATCTGTGTGTGCGTGTGTGTGTGTGTGCAAAAAACCGTCAACAGGGCTCTCACACAAAACAACCTAGGTTTCACATGTGTGCTTGTGTATTACAGCATATTTGTAGTGTATGAGCCAGCGTGCAACCCTTGATGTGTCTCCCACCGTCTTTCACTGTTAGCATCAGTGGCTAATCATGGCAAATGAGAGCTAGCAGGGAGGCTAGATTGGCATAAGATGGCATTAACTGGTGCATTAGCAAGTGTTGGGCAATTACTTTAATGACGTAAATTGGCCTGAGATTTCCCCCTGCACAGGAAGTGAATGAGAGATGTAACAATGATTATGATTAGGCAGCTAATTATAGTATCAGCTCAAAGTGGCACATACGCCTAGACAGATTCTGATTATTTAGACGATCGGCAAGGATACTTGGTGTGTTCGCTGATTGCAATATTTTCGTGTATGTGTGTGTTTGTGTGTGTGCGCGCATTGCCATCATTTGATTAAATGTGTTATTTTAGAAATGGAGTGACTTTTCTTTAACGCTTTTTGATCTAGAGCAGTGGCCCATCTGGCCCATCAGAATATGAATGAATTCAGAAAATGCATGCATAAATGTTACTTGCTAGTGGAGGTGGCTCAGTCCCTCCTTAGAGTGATTGTTGATTCACTTGTCAAACCCTGGCAATGAGACAAAAGGTCAGTAATTCATAGTTCATCCACTCTACAGAATCGAAGGACTACAGGAGGCAACACCAGAGCTGTGACACAATCACTAAGCGTGACACCAAAAGCATCAGTTGGGTTTATTTTTGTTAGCCAACTGTTGTATTGAGTCTCAAACTGAGTATTTTTGTTTGCTTCGTTGGATCCAGGAGAGAAGTAATTTGTTGAGGTAAGATCTCATTCATGGGTAGGTGAACTGTGGGTTTTGTACTGAACACCGCCTGCCTCATTGCCTGAGATGTGAGAGAATTTTCTAAATAAGTATCTAATTATCATTATGGATTTCCCATGTTTTTTAAGTTTGTTCATACTGAAATAAATAAATAGATAAACATCAAATTTGACATAAAATGAAAATATTAAACAGTAATAGGGCTACATGCATTTATTTTTTTTGAAAGTCAGTCCCCCACTGTGTCTGCATAGAAAAATTCTGGCCTTTGAACAAATGTAGTGAGGACCCCTGGTCTAGAATATCATGCCTGATTTATGAAGTAATACATACAGCATGAGCCATATGCATGTGAGAAATGCATATGAAGCACACTGTAGGTCTTCTAATATAATTCTAATTTAGAGGACACATTCTGCTCTATTTTTTTCAATAATAATGTGGCAATATGTTTAATAAGTGGTTAGTACTGTCACCCCACAGCAGATCAGCTTGAATATGCCAGTTTAGTTAAGTCTTTCCATGTAGAGTTGTCATGTTGTCTCTGTGTTACTGTGGGTGCTCCAGTTGTCTCCCACAGTCCATAAACATGCAGGTTAGGTGACTGGGAGACTCAAAATTACTCGTAAGTGTGAAGGATTGACTGCGTATGTGTTATTCATGCGATAGAATGGAGACCAGCCCAGCTTCATGCCCAGCCTCTGGCCCAGTGCATGCTTTGCATTGAAAATGGACGGATGGCTGGATGGATTGAAGAACAATGTCAATAGACTGTACAAGTCCACATGCATTATTTGCAATTGTATCCTAATAATTTTCCAATCATTTCCCTGCATTGCCATTTCATAGTTAAAGTCAGTAACTAGGCTTGAGAGGGTGAAGAAGAAGAATTGATATCAAATTTGCAATTTTGACAGAAAAATCTATGATCCAGTCAAATCTAGCAGAAGCTGTATTGGAATCAAAAAGGGGACAGACACATGGCCTCCAGAGTATGCAACAGCCACAAACTCTATCAGCATCTCCTAAAAAGAAAGGGCAAAAAATTCACCCAGGCTGGGGCAGGACCTTTCTGGATGGAGTTTGCATGTTCTCCCCTAGTTTGCACGGGTTTCCTGCGGGTGCTCTGGTTTCCCCTGCCATTAAAAACATGCAAGTTAAGGTTAATTCTCTCCTGTGAGTGCCTTTGATCAAAGCACTGGTTTAGTATCGCAGGCGCCACACTGGCTGCCCTCTGCTTTTAGTGCCTAGAAAGTGTATGTGTGACGATAAACTTGATTTGATGCACCATTTAGGGGGTGAAGTAGTTACTGCCCCTGCATGTCAGGCAGAATGGAGGGACACATAGTCAATTACAAGCTGGTACACTGCGTTTGCCTCGAAGAAAATGCTTGGCACGGAAGCATGCTTGGATTCAATCAAGAAAAGGACAAAATGTAAAACCATTCCCTTTTGTGCGGGCACAGAGCCCCAAGCGATCTTTGTCTTTACTTATTATTATTATTTTTTTTATAATAGCTCTAACCTTGTTGGGAAGTGAGGGACAAATGGTGTGTGATTGCCTTGTTGCTCTGCACGTTTCAATGTTTGGCTAGAAGTGCCCCGGGGACTCAGCATGCTGCTGCTTTAGGCCTGCTGGTCGGCCCAAAGTGACGTCGAAGAGTAAAGGCAGACAGGAACAAACAAAAGCAAACACACCCACAGACAGATTGAGAACCAGGAACACTCGCATGGTACAGCACAAACCAATAGATAAGCACACTGGCATATGCACAAATACCAAAGACTGCATCCTCCCCTTTCTCTATTGTCTCTCTTCTTCCATGTGTCCCTCTTCCCTCTTTCTCATGTTTCCAGAGAGATGAGAGAAAGTGAAAATGGAGAAGAAGAAAGAAATAGAAAGAGGAAATGCAGAGGAGGATGAGGGGAAAAGAAGGAGTGGCAAAAAAGGGAGGAAAAGAATGAAGGAAAGAGCTTTGGTGAGGATAGGTGTGTGTGTGTGTGTGTGTGTGTGTGTGTGTGTGTGTGTGTGTGTGTGTGTGTGTGTGTGTGTGTACGGGGAAGATGTGCTACCATGGGTTGGATCTGCTTCTGTGTTTGTATGTTGTGTTTTGGCATGTAAATGTATTTATTTTTTCCTGGTTGATTGTGTGTGTGTTCCTGTGTGTTTTTATGCATGCACACACATCTGTTCCCATCCATGCATGGATGTGTGTCTGATCACGTATTCCGCCTGCATGCTGTATGTTTTCTCTCTATTTAAATCTTTATATATTTACATGCACAAAGACCTCTCTATATGCTTGGAAAGCTTGACCCATGTTTGTTTATGAACACACACATGTGTGTGCATGTGATGTGTTGAGGTGTGCTGACTCACCCTTGGCTAGCTCTAAAGCAGATTAAGGGAGCAGGGTGTCTGACTTGTCGTTCCAGCCTGGGCTTCAGTGACAGAACAAGAGTGCAAAGAGCACCTCTATGTCCCCCTTCGACCAAGCCAGGGTTAGCCCACCACCCTTTGACCCTTCTGCTGTGGGATCAGGCTTAAAGTGTCACTGCAGGGTAATTGGCCTGTCTGTCTTCTGGTCGCCACACACCCAAAGCCGGACACAACACACACTTCTCTCCTCCACTTGGCCATGAGTTTGTGTGAGGAAAGGAAGCATTTACTGTATGTATTTTACTGAATTGGTGTCTTGTGCATTATCAGAACTAGAGCTGATGTATTGCAGGGACAGTGACAGAAAGAGAGACAATAAAGAAATGAGAAAGTCTAAGAGCAACATGGAGAAACATGCCATTTGGCCATTTTGATTTTTCCCATATTTTGTGGAGTAGGGCATGAACGATAAGCTGAAGGCACCTTACAAATCAGATATTCTCTGATCTACATTTAAAGTCAACAACTGACCTGGTGACCTCACGAGAAATAACTTGATCTTTTGTGACCCTCTCTTTATTCTCTCTCTTCTCCAAGTTAGACATAGACGGAGCATGGGATAATTGCTCATCTCTAAATGTGCCAGATTAGTTGACCCCATAAAACAATAGTGCCACAGAACACTCAGAAAAGAATTAGACTCTCCAAATGAGTTTTTATTTTGGGTTACATCCATTAGTAATGATGTGAGTTGTATGCCGTTGGTGACTGTGCCTGGGCCATGTCACGGGGTCATGATGAGGGCAGGCCTAACTAGATGTCAAATGGCAGAGAAAGGAGAAGACACAGGAGGCGTATTGACGTCACGGGTCAGTCTGAGGACAAATCAGTCAACAGTGCTGCATCGACACAGAAAGAAACAGAGGCAGAGAGGAGGTAATGGACACAGGAAGAAAGACAGTGACAGATTTTTGTTGGGTTGATATGGTTGGTATAGCCTGGGGACTGTGTCCATTTTAAAAACAAATGAATGAAAAATGACAATATCTTTCAATTATATAAATGTTTTACATATTCATTGCCCATGTTCAATGCACCATTTTATGACCAGATGAAGTCATAGTTACACATAGTAACTCTTGCTCTATAATCACAGGGAGAGCTCTCTAATAGGCTTTAGCCATTCACCACTAAATTGTACATTTAGAACGAATAAGCCTACTCAGCTCTGTGTGTGCTGCACTTTCAAACAGGATATTAAAGACCTGAACTAATAGAAGCAGAAATGTACCCTTTCATACAACAACGTTGATCGTTTAAATGTTTAAACATCGCTAAAATACGTAAATGCCTGTTGAGAAGCCATGTAGGTTTAACTTTAGATTGACTGCAAGTGAAAATTTGAAACATGTCTCCTTATCAGTCTGAATAGGATATCTGATTTCAATTGTACCCTCTAAAGAGGGATTTACATGTTGATTGTCTACTCTGATTTGAGACTGATACAGTGACTTTCATGCAACATGCAACAATAGTAAGACTGTCTTGACTGCACACTCCACCACAGCTGAATTTGAATGTTACCACTATGCAATCAATTACAGAGTTGATTTTGAAAATATTATTTACACATTAAAGATTTGAAACTATCACATTAAAATCGTCAAATGAACTGACATCAGTCATCAGTGGCGACCATGAGATGGCCCTTGTCCTTCTTCTAGATACTTGTGATGAATAGCCAAACATGTGTGGGACACTCAGAGAGACTCATTAGATGACAGGGCATATATATCAATGCCACTGATGGAGAAACATCCTGCACTACTGGACTGTTGGCCACCACCCTCCAAAATGATGTATGGTGCAATACAGTATGTAACATTACACCGACTCCTTGTCCTTCTCAGGGAATGGGTCCCTTATTCCCCAACCACTTAACAGAACCAGGTACCAGGCATTTTGCACACCGAGTTGAGCAGTGCCTTGGCACTGGACAACAGTCTTCCATTCCACTGTAGTGTGGTTTGCAAACCCCAGATATGGGCTGTGACACAGAGAGGCTCTTGCCACTCTGCCTCCACACACTCCCAGAGCTTGTTAAGTTTCGGGCAGAGAACACTGGCTTGAAGCTTGTAGGCACCCTCTAACAGGCAGTTTTGGTGGTGAGGGCCAGGAGGTGTAAAGTCAACACCAGTGGTCTCAGCAGTGGGCTTCATCACTTGGGGGGAGTCCTGCCTCACCAAAAAAAAAAGAAAAAAAAAAAAAAAAGTGGGTGAAATGTCCTTTGCAGAATTACACAATAGCAACATAGATGCCAAAGCAGCATGGCATCATTTCAATCCCCTGACAGTATCCAATGTGAAACCAAATACATTCTAACCATACTTATGGTATGGATACATACTACAAGTACATAATACAAGTATGTACATACTCCAAGGTTAAAATGCATTTCATCAGCACTAACTCAAACCTGTTCAAAAGGTTTAGCTGAGAAAAGACATTGATGACACTCTGTAAGGCAAACTCCCATCAGAGCATACACAAGCTACTGATGTGCAAAATGATATTTTACTCCATCATAGGTTCTAATAATTCTTTTTATTTTCTCATGTTAAGAACCCCCCGTGGAGTCACAGTTGATAAAATTAAGAAGAAATTTATTTATTTTTTAAATTTCCCAAACCGTTGCTCTCTTATTTTACACTGTGACTTAAGTCCAGAGGGATCATATCCCACTCAATGGCAATATTTCAGAAATTATTGTTATCTACTAATTGCTTTGTTGTGTATTTACCATAGCGGCAATGGATACTGCGGTCTCTGCAGCGGAATATCAATGACATGCAAAATACTCCTGTGGCTGTGTCCCTGTGTCTGTCACTGTGTTTGTGTGTGTGTATGTGTGCTGTCTGGCTACAAAGTGTGTCCTTGTCACACTTACAAACAGACTAACACACGACAATACACCTGCTGTTAGAAACTGCTTATGAGCTCATATAGCTATATATATATATTAAAGTGGTGGTGGTGGGGTAATTATATCCAATACAGAACAACTACACATGTGCTGACTTTTCATATTTAATCTTGTGTCAAGCTGGTGTTTGACAATGACCTTAAACAGAAAACTCAGGAGAGGTTCCAATCTCTGAAGTGATTCCTTTGTATCGCTGGTGTGGTCAAGCATTCCCCATGTCCATGGGGTTCACAGCACTAGCAGCGCCTGCTGGTTGGTCGGGGTGTCTGCGTCGTGAAGACAGCTTCCACATATTTCTGTCTTGAAACTATATGATTCTGACCCCATTAGGTCACTGATTTTGGATGGAGGAGGATGTAATTATGGTCTGTATGCACGGTCCAGTTATTGAGATTCTGAGCTCTGATGGGACAACCTGTTCACAGCTGACATAAACACATACCGCTCAAGCTCTTTATTCAAACTTTCAAAGGGTGAGTCTTAGCTCAAGGCACGTTGGACATTTAGATACATATTACATAGTAAAGAAGTGGAAAATCTAAGCATATTTTGCCATGATATATCAATAACACACACACACACAAACACACAAAAGCATTATTAACTTTAGAAGATCAGAGGAAATCATATTCCTATTTCCTCCAATGGGTCATTTGTTGAAATTGTTTTAGATTTCTTGGTTAACGCATCACAGACACCCTCACACGGTCTCAACACTAACTGCATCCTCAAGAAGGCACAGAAAAGACAGTGTTTTCTCAGGCGTCTCAAGAGTTTTGGCATGAGTACCAAAACTGGTGTGAACTTCTATCATACCATCGAGAGTGTCTTGACAGGCTGTATAACAGTGTGGTTTGGCAAGCTGACTGCTCAGGACTCCAGACTGCTTCAAAGGACTGCAAAGACAGCAGCAAAAATCATTGGCACGGAAATACCACAACTTCATAACAGTTACTGTGCTACAAAAGAAAGCCCAAAACATCATTAAGGACACCAGCAACCCTCATGTTCTCCCCTCACTCCTTCCGTCTAAAAAAGCATCAAATCTCACACCAGCCAGTTTCCTTCCACAGGCAGTCAGGTTGATGCACCTCATATTATTGTGTTATCATGACCTGTATGTTGTGTATATGATGTGTGGACGCACTGTGTACATAGTCTATGTAGATCTCTAGTGTGTGTCCTTTGTGTTGAGGCCAACAGGGACAGACCTGTCACCTTTCAGATACTTTAAAAGCTTGTTAATCAATCTGGTTATCAGTGAAAAGAACCAGAGTTTACTGTTTTAACTTGGCTGAACAATCCATATTGTCAATTATTGCATGCTGTGACAGTGATTTAATCCTCAGTTTTTTGTAGAAAGTGAAAAAGCATCTCTGACGGGAGAGTTTAAGGATAGCTAAGGATGACTGGGGTGACAAAATATGCCCATGAAACAATGGGAGGAATAAATATCCATTAAGACAATGTAGGGACATAGCTCAGTGCGATACCTGCAAAATAGGAGGCCAGGAGAAAAGAGAGGGAAGTTAAGGGGTTTAAAGGAATATGGTACAGGAGCTTGTGGATGGATAGAGAACTGCCAATTGAGATGATAGGATGTGTGAAGAAAAGCCCCTACCCACAAAGCAGCTGAAGTGGCTGTGTGTTTGGGGCCACAGGGCTGAAGGTGAGAGAGTGAGTGAGTGGGTGAGTGAGTGTGTGTGTGTGTGTGTGTGTGTGTGTGTGTGTGTGGAAGAGTGAGAGAGAGAGAGAGAGAGAGAGAGAGAGAGAGAGAGAGAGAGAGAGAGAGAGAAATGGTAGTTACAGGTTACTGGAAAACCCTCAATGGTTCAATTACACAGCCTTGGATAACCTGGGGGGACTGCTTGATAGGTCAATTAGCTCATAGTCAGGGTACCAATGCGGCCAATGGGACCTATATACAAACACTTTAACACACAGAAAGACTCACATGCACACTTATACACATACACTTTCAAACAGAAGTGCACAAATATGCGCAGCAGCAGCCACACAATGCTAAATGATTAAATAAAACTCCTGAGTTGAATATATATTGTTTTATACTGCTGATGCATAGAATATAGCCTGTGTGGTCAATTGGCCCAGTTCCTTTGAATATTAAAAAAGAAAAAAAAAAAGAAAGAAAACTTTTGCATGGTAACTTATCTTGTAAGTTTAGCATGCCACACAATTTAGCAATCTGGAGCTAATTTGACACGTGGTGGGTGCTTGTAGATGTCGTGGACATAGCATACAGTAGCATATCCACAAAAGTGTTAACCTGTAGAGCAACTACTGAAGACAAACAGTGTAAAGTTAGTTTAACATAAGCGTAACGCTTAATGCAAATAAGGTGTTGTACTACTTGATATCTGAGCTCTGCATTCGGTTGCCATCGATAAACTCAGACAAGAAACATCATTTTGGCCACTTCTCACTGTGTCTGTCTCTACCCAGAGCTTATGACCATATAGAATGTTTGAACATACATCCACATAATTATTTTCAGGCTAAGCTTCTTCACCACGATAGTCTCTTACAAAGCCCGCATCAAATGCAGACACCACAGCAACTGTGAGGCACCCCTCGGCGCTCATTCCCGCATGCTTCTTTTAAAAATCTGACAAAGTGGCACTCATCCAGAGGTTTGTGAAGATTTACACATGTACCCAACGTGTCTTTCTCTGGAAAAGCCAGCTCCGTTTCTTTAAGTGAACCCAGCAATATGTAGATGCCTGTTATCTCTCTGGTACCACCTACTCTAGCCTTTTTTCTTCTATTTTATGGGTGCAAAGAGATAGTACATAAACACAGAGAGAGGCAAAGACATAAAACACATACAAAAAGATGGTAAAATGGTCATAAAATGGTAAAATCAAAATGAGTTTCTCGACAGAAGACAAACTGAAAGAAGGAAATTAACACAACAATCAAGCTCCAACTTCTTCTCGACTATCAGTCGTGTCATTCCACTCTCCATCGTACAAATCCAGGTCTTATTCTGCCAAGGCCACCGTTTCTGCTTGGATGGTGGCCTTGACATGTGGTCAGCCTACATGAGGATGGTTGCAAGCTCCCTGAGGGGAAGCTGGGGTTACTCTTTCCCACTGAAGCCTATTCATAAGGGGATCAGCATCGGCTTACGCTCGGGACACACTGCTTCCCTCTGCTTTTGTGTGACAGCTACCTGGCGGAACTGCTACGGTTCGCACGTATGTAGCGTCCAAACACAGCACTACCACTGCCAGCCCTCTGACAATGGCCATCTATAATAGAATGTTTCATTTCATTTAATTAGAATTTAGATTTATTTTAGCAAAAAGCAAAAAGATAAGTTCGGAGTTTAAAGAAATACTCAGTTATGATCTGTAACATATTCTTCAAAGGTTTAATGTTGCTGGTATGATGTGAATATGTCTATCAACAGATCATTTACGCTGTCTTTAAAAAATCTGCTGCTGCAGCCGAGTATGACTCATGCAGCTCCAGCCTGTTAACATGGGCTCTGGAATGACAAGCAAGATGTTCTGTGATGCACACACACTGCTCACGTAGGCAGTGTGTCCCGGGCGTCAGTCTCGCCTGCCAATTTCCCATCAGAGACTCTTCCAGGAATGACTGACCTGGCAACATACCCCGCCAGGGTCATTAGGACATACAACCCCCTCCACAATACACTGATGATTCACATAGAGGCAAACACACATTGTAAATCAATTTAAACGCAAAGATCAGCTCATTCTCTGTGAAGGCGCCATCTCCTCCAGTGCTGTTTATGATCTGCCAATGCATAATTCTGTCAAACATATCAAAAGGAGCACTTTCTCAAAGATTCCCATTGAACAAGCAAGAGTTCATATCTGGAGCAAGTGAGCACAGCAAGGTTACCATATTGATAGTTTTATTTGCAACAAGGCAAGCCTTTGTAAAAATCCAACATAATTATGACAATGGAGTCAATTCAATATTGGTCTAAAAATGAAATGACTTTCAGAGTTTGCACAGGCAATTAGAGAATAAAGTTTCAGCCCAAACTAAATCAATCACAAACTCAGAGTGAATTAATCAAGTGTATGTTCATATATATGTTTATTAATGTTTCCAACACTAGCAATGCACGCATTACAAGAAAACACATACATTCAATTGCAGAATACAGATTCAGTTCGTGGGTCACCGTGTGTGTGTGTGTGTGTGTGTGTGTGTGTGTGTGTGTGTGTGTGTGAATGAGTCAGCCAGTGAATTTAATTGGCATCAATTTGTGCAGAATTGCAAGGAGCCATCCTTCTTTCAAAATGAGGAAAAATAAAATCCTCATTTGCACCAGAGAGGCATTCTCCTTCCATATTCCATTCTTCATATACATTTCTCCCCAGTTTAGAATGAAGACACATTATGCAGCCATGCATTTTGGCATCCTGTGCAGCGCTTTTATTGTGTTGAAAAGTGCTGTCACTGCAAGACGGGCTTTCCCCTTGTGATTCTCACTCCATGTCCTTGCTAATACTGGGGGAGTTACAAATGACTTCACAAATACGCACTCACACAAATTGTTTATAAAGGGTGTGTGTGTGTGTGTGTGTGTCCATGTCTGTAAATTCAACCTGCTGCAGAGTGTAGTTACGCAAAAAAAATAATACTTAATAATAATCTTTTGTAAATATCTTATCTTGTGTGCACAATGCATTACTTCTGTCTATGGCATAAGATGCCCCTCAATTCCAGCTCCCCCCCTCCAGCCCCTCCTTTTATAGACTGTCCTTTCTAGTTGTACAAAAATGACAGCACTGGTGGTTTTTCAAGCAACCTTGCGGTCATGCAAATACTGGCTGCTTTCTAAGAAGTAAAAGCACAAGTAGTTTGATCTTGATATACGTACAGCAGAAGCTGGCCCACAGTCATACTGGGTAATTTCTCTAACCTCATCACAACCATACCGTAGCCGTCTTGCTAAGTTATTGTAGAAATAACTTTTAAAAGGCACTGAATGTTAAACAAGACCAGAGATGGAAGAAACACTCTGATCTTGTACTCAGGGTTTGAACGAGTACTCAATTTTTACTCAAGTAAAAGTAACAATATTTGTGTAAAAATGCACTCAGTTAAAATACACTGAGTAACCATGGAGCGTGAAACAAGCATCATGAAGCTTGACATTACTTGTAGAATTAATAGCAGAATAAACATCACCCAGCCAGACAACACAGAGCTGTTTAAACAATATAAACTCCACAGTGGCTGCAGCTACAAACACATATTAGAGCCAAGGAACAGACCATGTAGTACACATACACACGAACACATACACACACAAAGCTTTGTCCACTCAGCCTCTCTGTCCCACTGTAACCAGTCCAATCAGCCTCTCCGTCCCACTGTAAGCAGTCCACTCAACCTCTCCGTCCCACTGTAACCAGTCCACTCAGCCTCTCCGTCCCACTGTAACCAGTCCACTCAGCCTCTCTGTCCCACTGTGTTCCTTAAAATTTACTTTAACTCACAATAGTGAGAGAGATTATAGTCAAAAACAGCAGAAAGTCCTCAGACACCACACTGAATGTAGAGCATTTTCACATTTAGCTTTTAGCATTTAGCAGTCATTTAGCTGGTTTGTGAGAACCAGCATGCACCTATTGGTCATCCAACATCTTGTGTGAGTTTGGGTCACTCAGTGAGCTTGCTGGGTGGTGCATTCAATCAGTGATAAATTAAAGTCAATGCAACCTTTTTTAAAGATGCTGAGGTACAGTACCCCGTTGTGACGTAAACCTCAGTTTTAATGCTTTGTTGTGTATTGCTGTGTTCTGAGTGACATACTAAGACACTAGTCATACTGAGTATGACGTCAGATTGAGTATGTATGTATGTATGTATGTATGTATGCATGTTCCAACTGCATAGTGACTGGATTTCATGTACATGACAAATGCTTGGATGTATACTTGATCAGCAAAAAATTGAGTGAGCTTGCTAGACGTACTCAACTGCACCATAAGATTGTGCAAGACTGTGAAATGTCGGAGATTTTGAGCCAAGTTAAATGCTGTTAATATGTCACTTTATTAGGTTTAATATAATTTCAAGCAGAAACATAACCATTTAGATTTACAATATGTAGGCAGTTTATCCACAACACCTGTCTAAGACCGGAAAGACAGTCATGTGACTGCATCATATGACTGTCCTGCTTGAGTCCTTAAGTATGAACAGTCTGCTGGTGCTGGCATATTTAACTGTTAATTTAATAGGCAGTATGTAGTACATACTGATTATGTGGGAGGCGTACATTAGTTTGTAATTTTGAACACAGTCACAGTTTATCATGACTTTTTTCATTTGACTTTTGTTTTTACTCTGTAACAGATGTGACTTGAAATGCAGTGAAGCACAATGCTAAATAACAAAATACTCAAAAAGTATACATACATAAAATTCATCTTTGTTACAATGAGGAGAATATATGGAATTGGTTATTTCCCCACCTAGCTACACTTAACTAAAATTACAAAAGTATTGGCATCAAAATGTACTTAAGAGTGCCAAAAGTACAAGCACTAATTCAGCAGGTTCGCCCACTTCAGAATATAATATATTATATAATTGGATTAGCATTAATGTGTACATTAATTAAGCATTGTTTACTTCATATACTTTATCTGCTGGGTTTCTTGTGAATTTCCAATAAAGTTTCATTTTAATTTATGATCTTACATCATGATTTATTTGTCGATTATATTTTGTATTATTAATCTGAATTTGTAAAGTAACTGAAGTCAATAAGTGCAGTGGAGCAAAAAGTATAAAATATTTGCCTCTATAATGGAGTGTAGGTATAAAGCAGCAGAAAATGGAAATGTAAAGTGCTAAGTGCAGGACTTGAGTAAATGTACTTAGTTTGCTTATAAACATGAAACATAAAGTACAGCTGTGGCCAATGGCCGTGCAATAAGTTTTGTGGGTATTTGGTGACAAGTACTGGAAAAATAAAATGTTTTTTGATGATGATAGTGTTAAATGAAAAGTGGAGGGATGATCAAGAGGGAACTCTGTGAAAACCATCCAACTGTTGTGGAGAAAATTTAGTGAAAACCACAAATGTCATCCTTGTGGCAGGACTGGAAGAAGATTGAGGAGATCACCACAGTCAGTTGGCTTCAGCCTCTGCAGACAATGATGGACAGACTGACCGTATGGAATACAGTCAATGAGGATCTCTGGAGAGAGTTTGGCAAAACATCTGAGGAAGGAAGCAGGGACGGATTATCTTCATCTGCATCCTAAACTCAGAGGACAGTCTTGTTCTAACCATAAACCAGAGGTTTGAGCCTTACATTCAATGCCACTTAAACTGATTTCAAACCAGCAGACCAGAACACGTCATGTTCAGTACTAATGCCAGTTTACTTCCCAATAACACTTCCTCTGATGAGCCCTATTAACAAATCCACCAGAAAAGACAGATCACTCTGCTGTTGAGAAGCTATTTGAAGAGGGAGAGTGGAAAAAAAAGGTATTTCTATGAGCTGACTTTTATAGATTGTCTCAACTGCATAATGAATGTCTGCTCTGTTCAGTTATATTTTAATGTGTGACTCAGATGGCTACTTGATATTTTACAAGCCTTTCATTAGGCAGCACTGTATTTTTCCATTATACAGTATGTGGTTCCACAAACTGAATATTAGAAAAGAATAAATAAATAAACTGCACATTTCTTTATTGCATATTTTCACTGATTGCATCCCTTTTTCCTATTTTCTAAACGTGCTGCCCCCCCCCCCCCCCCCCCCACCCGTCCTTGTCCTCTTGCCACTCCTTTCCCTTGACTTTTCATCCCTTCTCTCTCGCATTCATTTAATTCTCTTTCCTCCTCTTTCTATCCTTTTCTCCCTCAATTGCCTCCATATAGCTGACCCTTTAGCTGCTACTGGTGAGCCATGATCCTCCTCTGGTGTCTAATTAATAAAGTCCTGCTGAGTGACCAGCTTTAACCAGGTCCACCACTGCGCTGGCAGGTCAGTGCTGCAGAGGGGAAAAGAAAAAGACACGCAAGAAACCAACACACACACACACACACATTCACGCAGACACACACACATATTCACGTATCTTATACATTATTATCTACTGTCTCCTCTACAAAGCTGGTAAGTCATTAGCATCAGTAGATTATACCGCATTGTGGAGATTAACACATCAGAATGGTTCAAAACATCCGGCTGGAAGAAATGAATTATGAATTTCATCGATTAGAAAATAACTGAGAAGGCACTGGCAAATAGAAGAAAATATACAGTGCTATTCATTATTCAAATATAATTAATTCATCTGAAGAAGAAGAAGAAGAAGGACATCTTTGTTGCTGTAAATAACTGCAAGTTGAACATTTCCTCTTATGATTTGAACCCTGTTCGCCTCTGTTCTGAGTAAAATGCCTCCTGTGTTTGGTGACGCTGTCCTTTTCCATACAATGCGGCCCATTGTCCATTGGTCCATTCTGTAACTTTACAAAACTGACAATCACACCCACTTCACACAGCAATTAGCTGTGTGTGGAGGTGAGACAGAAACCAGAGTTTGAACACTTCTCGCCAATTCTTCTTTTCAGTCTTTCTACTTCGAATTCTGTCACTGTGCAAATTAATGCAGCGCTATGAATGTCCTCCAGGAGAGAGATCGTGCAAAAGTGTGCACCATTATCCTCATACTTGAACAAATATTGCATCGCCCTGCTCTCTATGATGGCTAGCTTTTCACCCCACCTTTGGCTGTGGCAGTTTGGAACAGATAAACACTTTCATCCTCCAACATGTTTGGACGTTGAGTCGTATTAACCAGTTCTATTTGAGCACACCTCAGCCCTTAGACTCCCTAGACAAGAGTATAACAAACAAAGGGTAAAACAACACTTAATGCATTGATACTTTCTCAGGCTGAAATATTCCGGTCCTACCTTTGGCCAGGTAAGAAATGTAAGTGTTTTGCTCTTGTCAGCAGATGATAAATACCTGCTGTGGCATCATTGATTGATGCAACACAGGAATAAACATTTTCTGCCTATTGTGATTCAATGATGATTTATTCCTTGCTGATTTATTTTATGATCCAGCGTCACCTTCACTTTTTTCCCAGTGGTAAAATCTTGTATTTTGGACACATAGAAGACCAGCACTTGAGAGAGTCATGCACAGGGTTATGGATAGTGTCATAGCACATGTAGTAGTGGTCCAACATTTTGGTCCAGGGCATCTAACGACCACTAAGCCTCCCAGCTACAACAGCCACGTGTGAGGAGGGTCATCACCCACTGTTCACCACACTCCCCCACTAAAATTACTCACTATCAGCAGCATGCCTTTTGACAGGCTGACACCAGACATGACCCCTCCTCTTGACATTTTGGCAACAGCTACAAAGGGAGATCGTAAAGGGAAGTCGGCCTCCTCATGCTGTAATGACCGTAGTTCAGAATCAGCTCTTACATTTAATTCTATTTATTCACGTATTCATTGTTGGGCTTTATTATCTGGGGTCTCCATCAAAGTATAAAGATAGAGCCATTAGTGCCACTTTAGTTCCGCTTGTTTTCACTGGTGAGTTTCTGCGCAGCGAAGCACAAATCTTATCAATCTTATCATTCATTTCCTTACTCCTGGAGGCTTACGTGGGCACTACTTGCCTAACCCTAATCTTAACCCAAGCCCTAAAATTTAATCATTCACATTACAGGGACTTGTGTTTTGTCCCCATAAGGAAGGTGAGTCCCCACAAAGTCCCTACAATGTGAGTAATACATGCACACACACAGAACTAACTATGCTTGGCATGTCAGGAGCATGTGACAATTTGTGGCTTCAGTGGTTCTCATTAGAAGTTGATAAGATTAGAAATGAAAACAGCTTCATTTTAATTGCACAACCATACAAGTGTACTTCGATTTGCATGCACCTGCTGTCTGCTCTTGCTGATGTCTACGTTGAACTAGGGGTGTGCGTTATTTTAAAATGGTTGCGTGATTTGAATTAACATGCTTGGAAAATACTGCATTACACACACACACACCATACACTCACAAATAAACACAGACATAAACATGATACGCAGAAACATATTATGGGAATGCAGATAAGCATCTACTGTGTCAAAGGCCAAAATGATTTTAAAATTAGTTTTTACTAGAATAAATTGAAAGTCGCCAGCAAGTGCCATGATGTCCACAGATGTTTGAGCATGTGTGTGTTAGCGACACGCTGTGCCCATGTACCTGTGTGTGCACTTTTTTTTTTTTTTTTTTTTTGCTTCTAGCAAACCCAATCAAAAGTCAACGTGTCAACTTCAACATAAATCAAAATGGATATATGCTGTCTTTCCATCTCCCTCTCTCTGACACACACGTGCACTCTGGTGGACATGATCTATGTTTCCAGTGAGTTACCATTTGTTACAGCACAGAAGTCACATTAAACATTTTGAAATCTGTGATGCAATAGCAGGAAAGCAAATAAATTGTTGAAGAGAGAGAGCAATTTCTGACTCTCTACGCAACTCCACTTAAGTAGTAATGTGATGAACGGCGGTGAAGAAATGACATTTAATGAAATATACATGTTTAAATAGACAGAAGGGGGAAACTGTCTGCCACTTCATTATTCATCTGTCCCATCCAAAGTTCAATTTCAACTCAAAGACTTCTTTTTTCAAACTTAACTTGGTTGCTCATGTAAAATGACCTTCATATAAAAGACTGTGTGCTATCCAGGGAGAGTACCCCATCACTCCCTATTGTTCCTCTGTTTCCATGCACCATTCCCCACTTCACCTGTGAGCCTTAACAGCAATGAGTGTAAACTTACCCTGCACAGCAGCAATTGAGAAGAGAAGAGAAAAGAAGAGAAGAGAAGAGAAGAGAAGAAAAGAGAAGAGAAGAGGGGAGAAGAGAAGAGAAAGATGTGTTAGGGGCCCATGAAAGAGAAGAACAGAGGGAAAGAAACTGGAGGAAATGAAACACAATAGGAAAAAGGGCAGCACACAGAGAGTAAGAAGGAGGCAAGGAAAATGAATAAGAACATAAACAAGTCTCCCACATCTCTTTCTTTTCCTTCAATCTCATATATAAATGTGATGGTTCCTCTCCCCATACAAAACCCCATAGGCAATTTAAAGAAACTAGGCCAAAATGAAATATGGCTGCAATATAAAAACAACACTTCAGACACACAGCAGCCTGATAAGACCCTTTTGTGTGTGCATGTGTGCAAGAGTGTGCGTGTTTGAGCAAGTGAGAAAGACAGAGTGAGTTTGGGGTAGGTATGTGAGCAGTGGGACACTAAATGGGTCGCAAGACAGTTGAGTGCTTTATTAAGATTGAATTCAAAGTAGGATTTCAAATGAAATTTTACACCATTGAAATGGTTGTATAATCTATCATACTGTTTCTTCCTCTTTCTCTCCCTGTCATGCACATGTCCGCCCACACACACACACACACACACACTTGCCATCCTGCAGTCACGCTGCACGCACACTAACCTTTGGGCCACCAGCATACTGTAGCATAAACAGGCTAAATCTGTCTGTGACATGCATGAGGACCACGTTGACTTACTCTGAAGAGTGAAGCCTGACCCAAATATGGATGTGGGCATGAGCCAAGAATGTGACCTATTATTTACTAATATGTAGTCATGCATGATTGCATGGAGACAAGAAAAGAAGAAGTCCTTTGGCTGGACAAATGGACATAGCAGCCTCAAGTGGCAGTGGGACATGACCATATTTCCTTTTATGGGTCTTAAAGACTTAATTACCCAGAATTAAACGCAGTGACATCAGCAAAGTGGACACTCATCTGACCTGAATATCCTGCTCTAAGTGGCTTGTGGGGATTTTAAAAATGCAGCAGGTTCTCCCATCGTCGACAAATCCAGCTTTCGGGACAGAGCACTCACTCTCTCCTGTCACAGTGAGGAGAAATTACGTCTTGATCGTGTGTTTTGACGACTGATTACATGACAGGAAACATTTGAGTGTCCACATACACTAAAGACAACTTCAAGAACGGAGCCAGTTAAAGTAAAAGCCTATCAGTTTTTATCTAAAACGAAGGGTTCATCTGCTTTTCTCCTGTGATTTAAAACTACAAACTTGGTGTGTTTAGGTCAGGCACACATGTGGAAGCCTTGTAGCCTTTCATTTAACTTTGTACAGCAGCAATATGCTGTGAAAATAGGACAAAATCTTTTAAATACAGTAGTGCAGCACTCTGAGGCAGGTGTCATACACACTTTGCTGAACTGGCCTTAACTGTCATTCTGTCCCAAGATGATTTCTGGAAACTGGATTTGATATTTGGTCATTAATGCTATATACACATATTAGCTTGTTTAATAAATTATGACAAATTCATAGTTTTCCAAATTTGTTCTGGGTTTCCCTCCTGTCTGTCATCAAGCAGGCAGAACTTTGACACAATTAACCATTATGTTTGTGCATGTGTTGTACAGTTCAGTACCCTGGCAGCCACTACACTGCATGTTCTACCTTCTTGTGGCTCCAGAAACTAAAGATAGTATAGACCACTCTGTCCCACTTGACCTTGTCAGTCTCCATTCCACGCTCTATTTACTCAGTGATCTAGTTAGAGTGTTGTGTTCTGAAACCTGTTAACCAGCTGTCTCACATGCATTACCCCTTTCCCTCTGCTGCTCAGTTCAGCAGCTTTTAAGTAACACCCCCCCAACCCAACCCCACCAGCTCTGTGTCTGTTCTCTATCTATCTCCGTTCCACCAATTAGGGAGGCTTATGTCAGTGAAGGACAAGTGCTCTATTACCTGTGAAGGTTAAAGGAAGCGAGACCGTTCACTGGTTAATCTGGTCTCTGTGTCTGTTAGTGTGCGCGTACGTGTGCATCCGCTTGCACAGTATCTGCAATTGTGTCCAGTCTGATATGCATCACATTGAAACGGACTATTTTGTGTTGGAAATCAGAGGGCGGATGTGGTGGTGCTGATGAAGGAAGTCTAGGAATACCAATCGTACAATGTAGGCATTCTTTAATGAGTAGACTTTCCTGTTTCCCACTATTATTGCTATAATTGCTAATCAAGAGGTCTATCTTGATTAAAACAGTTCACCCTGGAAATGTAATTGTTAAACATCCAAACCCGTTCGCTGTTTCTTTTTTTTAACGTTCATTTTTTTTCTTTTTTTTTTTTAATATATACTCTTGTGGTGCAAAAATGTTGGAGTCTCCCTTTTAGTTCTTGAGTTCTTGTTTTTGAAATTCATACTATATTTCTTCCGTATATAGAAGATGCTTGAGGACAAGTTTCCCTCAAGAAGCTCCAGCTTCACGTAATTGCATACACATACATGTGGATGCATGCGCACACACACACACACACACACACACACACAAACTCACATTCAAATAAAGTAGAGACAGACAGAAAGAGCATGACATGAACCAATATCCTTCTCTGTGACACCATGATTGGATATTTACTATCTCATTGCTCCAAGCTTACACACAAGAAATGAATCAAATGTTTTTTTTTCTTTCTTTTTTTTCTTTCCTTTTTTTTTTTTTTTTCTTTTTTTTTTACTGCTTATCCCTGCCTTCATAACAGCAGATTGGCATTAAAAGGGCATGGGTGAAATTAACTTGTCTGAGTGTCTGTGCATGTGTGCGCGTATGCATGCGAGCGTGTGCATGTAGGTGTGTGCGTGTGTGTGTGTGTGTGTGGGTTGCATTCCAGTCCCAAGCCTATTTTGATGATGTTGGAATGAGAGAGAGAAAACATTCTCAAAGGCTCCTATCAAATGCCTGTCATTTCTTCTTTCAACCGCCTAATCCCTGATGGTGTGTGGTTATGGCGCTGTCTTGCTTCTCACACAAGCCGTTTGCTGCCTCTCTCTCTGTCTTCCTGTCTCTCTTTCTACCTCTGTCTGCGCATATATCCATCCCTCCTGCTGAGATGCACTACGTTTCTAAAGAGCCAGACCTCGCATGGCTCCCTTTCTTTTGGGGTTGATGTCCTCCGTCACAGCTACAGATGGAGAGACGGTGTGAGACAGAGAGAGAGACTGGCAGGTGGAGAGACAGAGAAAGAAAGCAAATCATGGCATAAGTATGATGGTTAAATGCTTTCCTTTGGTTTGAAGCTATCACTTGTCGCAAAAATCTGTGAAAATCAATATAAAAACTGGTGTATGATCTCTTTTTTGATCATTTTTAAAAATGATTCGATTATACAAATCATATTTTTATGAAAAAAAAAAAAACACCAAGGAGAAGGAGAATTCATCACATGCAGATATTTTCTTGATTTTTTTTTTTTTTTTCAGTTACTTGGATAGTTTCAGGTACAAGTGCCTAGTTCTATGACTTTGGGGCAAAAATTGGACTAATCACCTGTTGAATGATTTTGAATACAGCACACCTTCATTGACATGTTCTAAGAAGTATTTTGTAACGTAAAGCCTATTTGTATGGGACGAATATTACTAGAGGACCTCATGAGAAATTTAACATTTACAAACATTTATTGAATATTAAATATTTAGACCTCTGCAATCATTCCAAAATACTACAGGTCCCCAGGTAATACTTGTCCCATGTGAACAGGGCTATAGATGACCTGTAAACTGCCACTGTTTCATGAAAAGCAGTGGTGTTGACATCCTTTACTTAAGGAAAATATGAATACCACACTGTGAAAATACACAACTACAAGTAAAAAGCCTGTTTACAGCTTTATGACCTAAAGAAACAATCTTTCAGTCAACCAGAAAAATCCAAATTCAAAATCACCAAATTTGGAGATTCACTTGACAGGAAGGGGATCAAAAAATGTAATCTGAAAAGTAACTAGTAAAATGTAACAGAGTAAAAAGTACAATATTGGACTAGAAGTATAGAGTTACATAAAATGGAAATACTCAAATACAGCACCTCAAATTTGTACTTCAGTACAATTCTTGAGTAAATGTACTTAGTTACTTTGCACCATTGATGAAAAGCTTTGAAAAAAGCTGCAGCATGAACGGTTAGTCCAGATTAACCACTGTACTAACTGCATTTCAGGGTTGCACTTTAGTACATGCGTAGCTGATATTTGTAACTTTAAAGTGTTTTGGAGAAGTTGACTTTGAGTCATTAGGTACACTAGACATCACTCCACATAAACACAGATAAACACAGGCACACAAGCACATACATGCTAAAAATCTTGCACTGCTCCACTTTTCTCTTGGTTAATGGAAATCCAGATTAAACATAGATCTTAGTTGCTGGATTTCAGCCATATAGGCAATTATTCATGGTCTGTGTCTATGGACAGAATGCACAGTGATAGTGAGCATAATGTTAATCAAGTTGATTTTGGCCTGTGTGCTTGAGTCTGTATGTGTTGTGCCAAGGCACTGCATCAGAGTCCCAGTGAGGCTTTGTACAATGTTAATCCAACTGCACATTAACATACTATAAATAACATGAATACATGCACAAGTACACAAACGCACACGCAGACTGTCTCACACATGTACGCATCCATAAACGAACACATATAGGCTACACACACACACACACGCACACACAGAGGCAGCATACACAAGCCTAAACACTCAGTCACAAGGCACTCAAAATTCCAAAGACGAGTTTACTTTTCTCTCCAGCTTTGGCCCCTGGATAAGTGGAAAAGGAAAGCAAAGATGACGAAAAAAGCCACAGACAGAACAAGTAGCCAGTAGTGTAAGAAATAAACAAGGGACAGGAACAGGAAGTGGTATAGTGAGGAGGAACTAGACTCTCTGTCATCATGGCAAACCAGCTTCCATTTCCATGCAATGGAAGGAAACATATGTCCAAAAGTTATGCTTGTATCAGGCATATTTCAGGTTAACCATTATTGATACATTTGCGCAGTCAATGATAACAAAAAACATGCAAATTCATTATGAGTTAGTTATTACCAAACACGAGCCTGGCTAATGTTAACTAATCTTTTATCAAGTGCACAGCACAATTAAGAACCGGAGGGGCAGATGGAGAGTGCACACCTCTGTCAAAGCAGGCAATAGTCCACTCTTCTATGATATGCATAGGAACAAGTGCAACAACAACAACAACAACAACAACAACAACAACAACAACACACAGGACATTGACAACGTAGACCAGGACTTGCATCCGGCTGTGTGTCCCGTGTGTGGTTACAAAAGCACTTTGCTGCAGGTGAGGGAGAAGATTGTGGTTTCAGTTAAATCTGAAGAAAGCAAACATGTCATGTCTCACTTCTCAAGTAACTTTGAATCTTTTCAATATTTAATCAACACCACAATCTTCCTCCAGAGTTGACCGAGTGCTCATGCTTGAGTCGCTATATTGCATTGTAAGAGTGGAAGCTTAGCGTAAGTTGAATCAGGGAAGCATTTTGCAGATTTTGTACGTGCTTAGCAGATATGTTAATTAATACAGTTTTTCTGATTTATATATATAAAAAAGAAACATAATTCAGATGCCATTATGTTTCCTCCAAAACATATTTGTTAGTACATGAGCTGAATTTCTAGGACACACTGTTGGAATGTGGGACACACACACACAAAAAAAGCTTGTGTCTTTGTGCTTAATCAACCCATCACTGTGTTTGATGTGAAATGCAGCTCTGTTTTCAACTCATAGCATAATGTCCTCGTTATTGTTCATTGTTGTTGAACTGATAACCAGACTATAATTGGAACGACTCCGTGTCCTGTGAGGTGACCTGGAGAGAGGCAGTGAACCCTCAGTGATTCATCACTGGCCCTGGTGGAAAGTAGCTATACATCTTTCATGTACTGCACTTAAACTTAATGTTGAGAAACGTGTATTTTTTTAAGACATTGCAGAGAGAAATATTGCACTTTGTACTATCTCGCAGCTATACTTACTAGCTACTTTGCAGAGTAAGATTTCACAGAAAAAAAAATGATCAGCCTTTAAAATACAATGGATTATTAAAGACTGACGCAGAGCTTCCCCTCATTTTTGACTTGTGACCCCTCCTGACTTGTTAGCAGTTCGACCAGAGAGAGACATTTCCCTTCCAAACGTCTCTAGGATGGGTTCATCTAAGTCACTGTCTGAAGCCTAAAGAGGTGAAATACATGCAATATTTCACAAAAGTACAAAACTTGATACAAATTTGTGCTGCAAAAATGTGTTTTTGTTTTTTGTTTAACTTAATGGACTGATGCCTCAGTATTATTAAGCTAATAAAGTCGTATACAATGTTATTTCAGTCTCAGGAGCCATTTCTCTGCTGAACTTGATCTTTTTTCAGTTTCCATTTTGCTGATAATACTGACACACTTTTACTTGCATAGGATGGCGTGTACAGAATATTAAGAGATGAAATATTTTCACTGTACTCGTTCGGTTATCCGTTAGTGTCCTGGCCATTTGACATGCTAGGACAAACCCTGCTGGACCTCCTGCAGCAGAAAAGTCTTGGACTGAATTCCTTTCCCAGCACATGAAAGTAAAGGATCCGTATGCATTTCTTTCACCACTGGGTGGTGATTGCGTCTGACAGGTGAGCTCTCTATAGGGCTTCCCAGTGAGTCTTGAATAAATGAATATACAGTGTAGATATTGTTAGTATTATTAGTTAATACTATTACATTAATATTATTATTATCTCTTTTTGTATTTATAGTTATGATTTTTGTACTTTTATTTTTGCATCGTTATTATTATTAGTATTATTACATTTATCATTATTATTATTATTACTGTACTGTACACTGTGGGTGGCGGACACGGCCAGCCCAGCAGACGCTGGAGACACTCTGTCCACGCCTTCTTTACCCCGTCAGTGCTGTGTCCTCATTCACTCCAGCCAGACACAAAGTGCTAACTGACAAGGTAAGATGTCACTAAGGTTGTTTTCATATATATGCACAAATTAATATTGGTAGATTCAATATCTATTGAAGTGTTTATGTTTATCTCTGAGTGAGCGCGTCTCTCACGCGTGCGTCTCCAATTACATCCAGCTGTGCGCGCTTTTCCTCTACAAGCTTGCTATTTGCTCAGTCTTTTGAAAGTAAAGCGGCTCCACGGGGGAGCTGCGCGCACGCTGTCACTCGCGTCTGCATGTTCACTATCGGCCTTATTGTTTCCAGATGTTTGAGGATTGTGATAGACGCTTCTGAAGTGACACTTGACGCGGGAATGACCCGCTCTCTCTCTCTCTCTCTCTCTCTCTCTCTCTCTCTCTCTCTCTCTCTCTCTCACACACACACACACACACACACACACACACACACACACACACACACACACATGCATGCACACACTGACGCACAGACAGACACACACGCATAGACATACAGCTTGTTATCTAATCTATGTACCTGCACAACTGCAGCTCTGGAGCACTCAGCTGTATTCTTTGACTGGACCTTTGATCCCCACTTGTCTTGGGCAAAGGCGTGGGTTGAATGCAGAAAACCAGTGCCAGTTGGATTATTGCCAGTTGCTCTACTGCATGGCCCATTTGGAAATGTTTAACATTTGTAAAAATGTTTAATATTTCGCACAAACATTTGTAGACATGTTTAACATTTTGCTGTTGATTGCTATGCCTTGTGTCTTTAATGGGGTGACAAAGCAATGCTGTATTTTCCACAACAGCCTGAATGCTATCCAGTCGAATTATGCAGAATCTAAACTTGGGTTGTGTCTTGCACAGTCAGAGTAATCAATCTAACTGACCCTGGCCTCTGATCATTGAACCCACTTCCATGACACCTAAACTTAGGACATGATCACATGATTTGCACTAAAATTTATTCTTGTCAGACAGCACCATACACTGACTTGGGTCAAATTAAATGAGCTCATACCAGTGGTTATGAAAGCACTCCAATTCTATACTCAAATGCATAAATGAAAAGTAAAAGTAAAAAATATAGGCCTATAAGTATTTGCGGCTTCATGTAGCTAAAAGGAACTGTAGGAGTCAGCACCCACAGCACTTGACAAAGCTTGCAAATGTAAAACTGGTGTACAAAAATAGAACTTCTCTGTGATAAAGCAGAGCTAAGGCCAGATGCGGTGTGCTGGGAATCGCTTATTGCATTAGTAGTTATTTAATGTAATATTTCAGTATTTTAGGCTGTATTTTATTATCTAGATTCTATATTCTATTGTCTTTTTCTCCCCCCCCAGGATTTTCCATGGAGACAGTCTCTCTGTGCACTCTTCTTTTGCTGCTGCTTAATTTCCTGTATGCATCACCTGCCACTCAAGATGACCTTATAATCAATACCAAGCATGGGAAAGTTCAAGGGAAGTTGCTTTCAGTGTTGGGCGGTGATGTAAGAGCGTTTCTTGGAATTCCCTATGGAAAACCACCTCTGGCGAAACTCAGATTCAGAGCTCCAGAGCCAGCAGAAGCATGGCAAGGGGTGAAAGATGCTACAAAATTCGCAAATTCCTGCCACCAGCTGGTGGATAAAACCTTTGAAGGTAGGATACATGTTTACACAAATGAACCCAATGCATACATGTACTGTATACTGTGTTACATGTTCTGTGAGTTATTCACGTGGGTGCTCAGTTGAATATCTGCCCAAAAGGTCAGGTAATTAAAACACTGGCTGAAATGTCACCAGGACCCAAAATAGTTATTTTAATTAAATGCTTTGGTGCAAACAAAATTTTATTTTGTGCACACACGTTATTACGATGTGCAAACGACATCCATATATTCTGCACACAAGTTATTATCTTGGTGGAAAAAGATAATTTAAGACAATTAATATGCAAAAAATACATGACTGAATGCATTTACGTTTTGTTTGGGGACTTTACGCACTTGGATGACCCAAGTGTTATGTAACACCATGTCTCACTCACTCACTCACTCACTCACTCACTCACTCACACACACACACAGTGTGTGAGTGACTGAATGGTTTATTACTGTATTGTAGGCACTAATAAAGTTTGGAGGTGAATGGTAAGAAACTGCTTATTATAAGCACACATACACATATTGAATTTGATACAGACGTAGTCCCCCACCCAAGAGAAGAATTGGGGATGGGTCATGGATACCTTCCTATTTATAGACACAGCCACCTGTCAGGGATTGCTTGGAAGCCAAATACGACCAGTGCCAGGCATATGTACAGAGGAATTGCCCAAAACATGCTCCAAATATAGATGTGACAACACATAGATATGGACAGAAGGCAGTGACGATCGACTGCTGTTTCTGCTTTGGACAAAGCTGGGCTCATTAAGATGAAAAAAACAGGGATTTCGTTAGAATTTAGTGTCCCTGTAACTGTTTGACTCCAAGTATTACTTGTCATTAAGTGTCCCAGTGAAGTTGAACTTAAACTATTGACTGATCTCACACTCAAAGATCACAAAGATCTGATGGAACAGAGTTATTACTATCATGACTGCAGTCCCAGTCAGTCTCTATAGACACTAATGAAAATCATCATCATTTCCAGATTTCAAAGGTGCAACGATGTGGAACGCAAACACTCCTCTGAGTGAAGACTGTCTGTACCTTAACGTCTGGTCCCCTCGTTTCAACAAAACCCAGCCTCAGAACTCAGCTCCTGTCCTGGTCTGGATCTATGGAGGCGGGTTCAGTGATGGAACGTCCTCTCTGGACATTTATGACGGTCGCTTCTTGAGTAAATCTGAAGGTGTTGTTGTGGTATCAATGAACTACAGGTAAGAAGCGAAGCAAACTGAAAATATAAAATGCTAATAATGAGTGGCTATAGTTACTGTATGTAACTGTAAACTCTATGACGATTAGCGATGAGGAGGTTTTCTCATTTCTCCACTTGATATTTGCCCACATTAGACATTGCACAAGACAAAGGTCATCAAAAACTAACAGCTGATAAGCAGAGCAAAGGAATTTGTAAACAGTATCACTATGTGCAAAAGCTTTCCCTTTACTCCTTTAGATTACTGCAGAATCTAAGCAAATGTGGGATTTACCTCTACTTAAATGCTGTCGACATCTTTCCTCTTTCTTGTGCTCATCTATGACAGAGTGGGACCTTTAGGTTTTCTGTCTCTTCCAAACAACAAGAACATCCGGGGCAATGCGGGCCTGTTGGACCAGCGCTTGGCCCTCCAATGGGTAGCCAATAATATCGCTGCTTTTGGAGGTGATCCTTCAAAGGTAAAATGTTTTTGTCTTGTATCCTGAAATTAAATAAATGATCTCTTTCAATTCCTAACAAACAAAAGAACAAGCTGTTTGCTTGAGATTTGCTTTTGTTTCCAGGTGACTCTGTTTGGAGAGAGCGCTGGATCAGCATCTGTGGGCTTCCACCTTCTGTCCCCGGGCAGCCAGGCTCTTTTTCAAAGGGCTGTGATGCAGAGTGGCTCTCCCAATGCACCCTGGGCCACACTGAGCCAGACTGAGGCCTGGAACAGGTAGGGTGAATGAATTCAATCACTAATTAATTGGATATATTTAGCCGCTCATCCTTTCACTCCCTCCATCACTTGTATCATCTGTTAGGACACACTTGTGTTTACTGGTGACTGCTTAAAGCTGCAACATTAAATGAAATGGATAAATGCTCAGTCACGATCACTTAGAGTTCACTCGCATGAAATTTCGCTTACACAAATAGGAACTCATAGGGTCCAAATGTTCAATGTCTTCCTTTCTAGAAAGAACATTGAACCATTGTACAATTTGTGTCCTTGTAAATGTGCATGATGATGGATGTTTACACATGATGAACATGATCAGAGATTCTTAATTGATCTTCCTCACTCTCTGCCTCAATATCTAGGGCCACAATGCTGGCAACATTAGTGGGGTGTCCCACGTCTGATCCAGCTTTTCTAGAAACGTGTCTGCAGCAGACTGATGCCAAGAAAATCACATCAAAACAATATGATGTTCGCATGCAGCCGACGATCTTACCCTATACGTTTGGCCCTACTGTTGATGGGGATTTCCTGCCAGATGAAGTCCAAGTAGGTGTGTGTGTGTGTGTGTGTGTGTGTGTGTGTTTCTGTGCACTTGGGAGGGTGGGTGAAAGTGTGAACGTGCCTATTGAACATGAAATTTTTAATGTATTTTCTTTCTTTTTTTTTTTTTTAGAATTTACTATTTTTCTTGTTTCTACACGTTCACGTTGAAATTCAGCTGATTCAGCAGATTTATAAAATGTAACGTGGCTACAAGTAGACATCTAACCAACTTTGACTTTAACCAATTGTATCCTGGTATCATCCATTGCAGCAATAGCTCCCGAATTGGGGAGCATGTCCCTCAGGGGGGCCAGAGTTATTAAACGGGTGGTCAAAACTATGTCAAAACTACCCAAACAAAGACAAGAAATTAAGGCAAAATGTATCTCGCCCTCAGCTGCACCAGCACAATGATGGGTAATGAAAACAGACCACAGTGTGTCGTGTGTCTCAAAATATTAGCTTCTGACAGTATGAAGCTGAAGTTTAGACTAAACTTAGAGACTTCACATCCCGAACACAAAGAGAAGCTTGTTGATGTCTTCTTCTTCTCCTTCTTAAAAAAAAAAAAAAAACTGCTCCACTGTTGTGCACAACAGAGTCACTATACTACAGCTGCATCTGTGCCCTTAAATGCTCAACTCGCCTTGTTTATACTCCAGCTGAGGAATGAATTCTTTCTTCTGCTATTGCTATGGTTTCACCTATGACAAAGATACAGAGGAGCAGCTTAAGGACAAGATACGACTGTTTTGTTCTGCAGATGGATGAAAAGACTGACTGTACCACAGACTGTTAACATCTGTCAGATTCATTGATGCCAATGAGTTGAAGAAGGACTTGCTTTACTGCAAACGTGTAACTAAAATAACTAAGAGAGCCACTGCAGATGAATTCAATCACTGAAAGAGTCAAGGCCCACATTAAAAATTTGCTAAGATGCAGGATGAGGTCAGAATCATTTTGGAGGAAGAGGGTGATGAACTTGGCAATAACAGGTTCCTTACGAAACTTACATGGCATTTTTTTTTTTCAGAAACTGCGTAAATAAAATCTGCATATGCAGGGCACCAACACGATGTGGCAGCAGCGAGAGTGAGAGAGGGGAATGTAGACTCATTTGAGAGCCTGAAGTCATTCATCAAGGTCAACAAGCTGTAGCACACAGTGATCCCATGTATGAAAACGCACATCTCTGCCCTGCAAAGCATTTCCAGGGGTATTTCCCAGTGCAGGATCCTGCAAAAATAAGACTGGATCTAAGCATTCAGTGAATCACCAGCTGCTGATTTCAGCACTGCAGAAGAGGAGCAGTTCATCAATGCCACCTCTGATTCAACAATGGGGATGCAGATTAAGTCCAAGACATTGGTTGCATTTTGGATTGGGGTGGAAAAGGACTACCCATTGCTAGGCAGGAGAGTCGCTCCTTCTTTTTGCCACATCCTACCTGTGTGAGATAGGTTTCTCTGCAGTTGCCTCAATCAAGATAAAAGACAGATCAAAGCTGGGCATTGACAATGAGCTAAGAGTGGCAGCCTCACAGCTGCATCCCCGATCTGCAGCCAAAGCAAGCCCACACCAGCCGCTGAAAACACTGTGGGACAAAAGGTGCAATTCTTGCAGAGAAAATATTCAGGTTTTTGTTATTTTTTCAGTGAGCTGGTAAACTTGGCATTTTTGTGCAGAGAGGCAATTTTGAGAAAACAAAGGCTGCTGTTAAACGGTAAAAATTTCGAAGATGCGTGTTGCAGTGTCTCTTGTAATGCTTCCACTCACTCACTAAAAGTGTCTTGTTCCTTATGCAGTTTTTTTTTTTTTTTTCAGTAAAATACCACACACTGAAGTTGCAGTTCTGTGTTGATTACAGACAATTTTCAAAGAAATTAGGAGTTTGCAAGCAAAAGACATGCCTGAGAGTGTGTTTATGTGGGTGTACTGCCATGTTATTTGGCTCAAAATGAAAATGATGCAATCTCATCTTGTACTTTTCAACATTAGAGTGTCAGTTTTATTTAATTTGAAACACATCTTGCATCACAAACATCAAATCATTTTTGTTTTTCCCTGCAGGTGCTGTTAAATACTGGGAACCTCCCTAAGAAAGAGGTGATTTTAGGCTTAAACAAAGACGAGGGGACCTACTTCTTAATGTATGGAGCGCCTGGATTTAGCATCACTGGTCAAAGTCTCATCACCCGGAAAGAGTTCCTGAGTGGAGTGGACCTTACAATGACAGGTCTGAATGATGTCACGAAAGAAGCCGCCATCTTCCAGTACACTGATTGGACAAATGAGAACAGCAGAATGGTAAATCGTGACTCACTGGGTGCTCTGGTTGGAGACCGACTGTTCGTTTGTCCCTTGCTGGAGTTCGCTCACAGGTAAATTCTGAGTTTACTTAATATGGCCTGACTCATAGCTATAAGTAATGACTACAAATGCTGATGGTTAAAATCCTAGAAATGAGCTGAGAGGGGAGGTTTTCTTAACTAGGTGGCAAAGCAAAAAAAAAAAAAAAAAAGCAACTTTAGGTAAGCGTGTTATGATGGTAAAAGTAAAGGATAAGTTTTCCTGCAGCCTGGTGTTCAGACCAAAGGGCTGCGTTGGTGGGATTGTGTTGTTCGCATACACCAGAAGGTGCAGATCCAGAGCATGTAGGATTGTGACCCCAGCAAAAGACTATTTCAGCTCCTGCGCTCTGGCAAATGCCTCCGTAGCCACAAGGCCAATGCAGAAACAGGAGCTGAGAAGAAAACGCTTCTTTCCTCAGGCCACCAGGATGGTAAACTGACTGACTGACTCTGACCTCTGTGTATCCTCAACATTGTCTGGCACATTTTCTTCAGGGAATCCTTTGCACTGCCCTGCACATTGCATGTTTACATTTGGCATTTGTATATTTAACTTTTTTTTTTTTTAACATATTCAGAACTTTTTCAGTCAGTCATAGTCGTTTTATCTTTATATATGATTTTGTAATCCTTGTTTTTCACAGTTGTCTTTTAACATGAGCTAATCACATTGCATTTCACTACACATATTACTTGCACATGTGACACATTTTTGAAACCCTCTAAGAAAGCCAAATACAATCCAGGAGGCCAGGTTTGAGTAATCTATGAGTTTGAAGGATGCGAAACATGCTGGCAATCATTTTGTCTTTCATAATGATGAGCACAAGAAAAGAGAAGTAGAAATATGATGTTCACATTTTTCCAATGCAGAGCCAACTGCATGGTTTTTGTCACCAATGGCTCAAGAAATAGGAGACCTGTCAATTATAATTAATTGTGGTTATCACACATGTTTGTCTTTTTTCTCTGATCCGCCTGATTCAGTGAAGCACTGCAATTTTTTCCCCCAGGTACTCAAAGCTTGGTGGTAAGACTTTCCTTTATTTATTTGACCACCGGTCATCCGTCAATCCTTGGCCAGAATGGATGGGCGTCATGCACGGCTATGAGATAGAATTTGTCTTTGGAATGCCTCTGGATGCATCCTTGGGATACACGAAGAATGAAGTGAATATGACCAAGAGCTTCATGAAACACTGGGCCAACTTTGCCCGGACAGGGTACGCACAATCAGATAGACAATCAGTCACTCAAGCTGTGTGAGCACCCTTGTGTTGCTGCTGAATTGTCTTGATTGGCTTTTCTTTTTGTCAGGGATCCAGGCATTGATGGACTGAAATGGCCCGTTTTCACCCCTGAACAGCAGGAGTATTTCACCCTGAACTACAACCGTCCAGAACGAAAGGGGATGATGAAAGCTAAAGAGTGTCACCTCTGGAACAAATTAATACCCAAAATAGAGAAAGTCTCAGGTTAGACACACACAAACACATGTATCTGTCTGCCTCAAACACACACACACATATATATACACACACACACACACACACACACACAGACCTCTATATAGTTTCCTGTAGTAGGAGGCATTGCGTCAGGCACTGCCAGGGAGGCATTTTGCCTTGTTTAGCCTGTGGAGGAGATTTGTATCCTGTCTTGCTTCCCCTCCACTTCAGCACAATTCTGGAGGTCTGAGTGGGAGGAGAGGAGGGTCAGTCATCACTTCACTGAACACTGATCACACATAATAAGTGAATACACATACACCTCTCCGCTGAGGTCTTTATTCACACACACACACACACACACACACACACACACACATACAGACACACACCCTGTGCATGCCTAGAATTTTTGGTATCATACGAAGCACTGTCTACTGTGCGCTGTCAATTTCTCACCTTCTTCACCCAGAATGACCCTTCCTCCACAATCCAAACAACATCACATCCACTAGAGTTGTTTCTAATGACACTTATTGTTCCAATAATGACATTTTTTTTAATGAAAGTTATTGAACGTGACAGCAGTTGACAAAAACAGAACTAAACAAATACATGTACATACAGTGTATGCACAGATCAGCCTACATTAAACAATCCTTTTGTCAGATATTACAAAATAAAAGTCTCTCTGTCTGCCTCTTTCTCCACAGATGATCTGCTGCTTTGTGCGAAGGGAAATGGGATAATGCTCCACTGTAATTACACGTTCCTCCTCATTTTATTGGCTATAATTTTAAACTACTGATATAGATAAGAGACCTGACTGGGCTGCACTGTTTCATACAGCCATATTCAACAGTTTACATGAAGAAACAGTGGACAGAAACAATAACCAAAACTTCATCCTTACTATTATTGTGAACATTTTATGTTCGTATTTGTATTTTCAAAGACATTTATTTTTACTACAATATGTGAGCAGTTTAGTTAGATGTTAGTGCTGGTATTGTACAATGCACAACAAAAGAGTGGCTTCTGTTATAACATGGGAATCTTCATTCAGTAAATGTTCAGCTGCCTTATTTTCATTTGTTCATGTCTTTCTTTAAAATGTGTGCAGTGTATAAATGGTGCTCACAGTAAATGCCGACTGAAATGTTGAAATATTGGAAAAATCTGAGATGAGTTTGTGAATATAATGCAGCTGACTCCAGACAGTCAGATTTTGGACTTTTAGTTCACACAAATTCATTTTCAACCTGCAAAAAGCGCATTATTTCCTTGCTGACAAGTAAGGCTGAGGGACGAATTATCTTAGTTTTGCATGTATAGAAGTCCACTACATCGCAAAGACAATGAGGGATGCCCTGGATTTGTACTGCATTGTCTATTGTTCTGATCAGTAAAAAACATGTAATGATCATTAAAGGTATGGATACAAGGTGAAAAAAGAGTGGGGTGTGAAGTTATTTCTCTGCATTATTAAGAGGACCTGCTCCATCTGGAGATCCAAAGAGCTAATTCTAATGAAGCTTACAAACTGGTTCTTAAAAAGTGGGAGAAAATCAGATTTAAGAAAAAATAAATAATTAAAAAAATCAATAATATATAAATCCAAGAGAAAATGTGAGATTATCTTAAATACTATTGAAGGTGCATAATCAGTAGCTTATATTGATTTTCTTTCCACTTTCTATTATCATTGTCTGAGATCTGTGCAGGGATCAGTGTCGTCTTGAAGACGTCAACACTTGTCATTTAGGCTATTCACATAAATCTGGGTGTATAAAGTGATTCATTACTTTTGGGGTGGATGTAAAATCGCCAGTCAGCCCTGTCATACACATCACATTAAACAACAGAAAGCCTTATGTAAACACAAGTTATTTGTAGTGTCTACGCCAAACAGTCTCATAGCTGCCATCAGTACTTGCTGAATGGTATTTATTCTTGTCATTGGAAGTGTTTCACAGTTTAGCATACTGTGTTATTGTTCCTCGTTCTGTCACTGAAGACAGTAATGTGATAATAAACAGTGTCGCCAAGCAAAGGTCAGAGTGTTGATACAAAAAGCTAATGAGATGTTGGAGAGAAAGGAGCGGCTTTGGTTGAATGACCTTGAATGCTATTTAAAATCCTCTGGTGCAAAAGTAATTACATTGTTTGAGCATCTGGTATGAAGTGTGTGCGTGTGTGTGTGTGTGTGTGTGTGTGAGTGAGGGGTATTTAAGTTTTTTTTAAAAAGTTGCAAAGACCTTTGATATGACGAGCATGTTGTTTTGCATCAACTGTACTGTAATATGTGACGATTTGTGTTTTGTTTTTGTTTTTCTCTGCCAAAATGAACCTGTTGTTAAATGCCACGTAATTTATTTCTGTCATAATCTGTTTGGATGTTTTTACACATGCACACTTATACAAAGTCACGCACAATAACTATTTAGCTCTTCTCTTTTTGACCTTTCAAAGTGACTGATGTAGGATGACTCCTGAACAATGCTTACAGGATGTGGTGTGTGTGCCTATGTCGGACACGGTTAAAGGAAAAGACAGGAAGTAAGATACATACTGAGAGCAGGAGAGTTGCGGAAAGGGTGCATTTGGCAAAGGTGGTCTGTTGAGACATGACCGCTGGCGTTAGCAGTGACATCACCGCACACTCATTCCTAAAAACATCACATTTTCTTCAGTGTGCCTCATCCATTATGGATGAAGATAAAGACAGCGTGGCAGAGCAAGAGTGAGAGTGTGTGTGTGTGTATGTGAGAGAGAGAGAGAGAAGAACAGAAGAAGCAAAGGGGGACTTTGAAGGTCCGGTACAGGACTTATTCAGGAATCTTCACTATGTTAAGTCAGGGTGATGCGTCTCTCTTGTTGTGACCATAGGGATCAGGGAAAGGTGAAAATGAACAAAAAAAGTAGGCGAGTATTTAACCTTATTCACCTCCACCTAAGTGCGCCTGTAACTGTGGGACAGCAGGGTTTTTGCCCTTGAATGCATCTGTTTTGTGTTTTAGTGGCCCGCCATGTGCTGCAGTGAGCAGACAGGTGCGTTTTGTGGAGTGGCAATCATGTGCCCACAGCACTTTTCGTCTTAGAGACCTCTCGAAAATTACGCACACACACAAAAACACTGTATTAATTTCATTATATCCTTACAGCAGTAGACACAAGGTACAGCTTTAGTCCCATCATGGGTCAGCAGTGGCTCAGGTGGTGGAGCAGGTCAGCCATTAATTGTTTAGTGCTTCAAACCTCCTGTCAATTTGTTCAAAGTGTTCCTGATTGCCAAGCCAGCACCACATATGAATGGATAAATGAAAGCGTTAAAGAGCGCCTTGCTTTTCTTAAGTAGAAAATAAACATAGCACTCCATTTACCATAATGCCAGAAATGCAAAATATCCAGTCTAAATATTATGGGCAACAAAGCATGGGTGTTAGTCCAACAGTACAGTGTAGATATTTTTGTTTTTATATTTTACAGTTGCTATGATACATAAAAATATCCAGTCATGTAGCAAAAATGTTGGCTGAGAGCAAATATAATAAAAGGCAACTACAAGGCAAACCCTAGAGAGAGCTGGATGAGGCTAAGTCGTTGATGTTGCTGATACCCTTCAGTCACGAGAATGAGAACATAGAGCTCAAGCACTTAACTGTGCAGAAAATCCATTTATGAGAACAAAACAGAGAGCCTGCAGCCATGTTAGCGGCTCTGTGAGGCTGTACTCAGGCACAGCGGTGCTTTGAGCTAAATGCTAGTGTCAATGACGATGCTAACATGCTCATGTTGAGCAGGTATGATGTTTTCCGTGTTCACCATCTTTAGTGTATTAGCATGTCTAAAATCGAGTGTATGATATAGTTCTAAATGAAGTTTTTGTGCTGATCAATTGCTGTTGAGATATTTCAGTGTGGACCAACTGACTGACTGACACAAGACAATGTAAACTGATGGTAGTTCGGCTTGTTATTCTGAAAGTATATGTTGTTTCCTCTTGCAACAGCCACTAACATTAGCTCCAAGGTTGGTATCGACAGAGGTTAAAACATTCAGTGTTTGTACACTCACTCCATGAGTCACGTCGTCCTTATGTCCATTGTGGTTTGTGAAGTGGGGGAGACTGGGGACAACTGTAACATCTCAAACTGCTCCTATCACACACGACTGAACCATGAAACTCGTCATGCACACAGTCTGTAATGATCTCTTCAAAAAGACAAAATGATGGATGAAAATCAACCTATACTTCAGATATATTTATTATTTTTGTAATAGTAACCTAGTATTGAAACTCAGATTTAAAACCTGGTTGGAACCATTTCATTTTCACACAGTTTAAACAGCAAGCAAGACAGAACAATTAAACTCTACATTTTCAGTTTTGAAACTGTGATGACAAAACATTCGATGACCGTTACCAAATACAACACAGATAAAAGTTACATAAAAACTTTATTCAATTACTTCAAGAGGTTTCTGAGTAATGACATCGTAACCAGTGTCTTATGCTGGCACTGTGTGAGTATGATTTTTTTATTATTATTTATAAATTCTGTATTAACTGTGCAGTTTTAGAGCAAGAACTCCAAAATGCAGTCAACTAAATGTTTTTTTGTTTTTTTTGTTTTTTTTTTCCAGCTCTGTTGTCCTTGTATCATTACACTTGAGAAAACTGTACTTTCATCACCAAATTATATACCCATGAAATTTTTGAACGACGAACAGCAGCTTGACAGGAGGTTAGCTGTTTTGACTGGATTCAGTGCCACAGTTTAGTTCTTAGACATGACACTTTGACAGATATCAGGGGTGAACCGTGATTAATGTGCATGACAGTGACAGCTTCATTAATTAAGAGGACAACACCTCCCACAGCGTGTCATATGAGATTACTATTACCAGTCCCCAGGCAAAGTCAAGACAGAACACACAGTCCAAAGAGTGGCAGTCTTGATGTGAGAGACTAACATTTGTTTTGCATGAGGCAGAAAGGTGAGGGGAGTTTTCAAGAAAATTGCACTCCTCAGAAAAGGTATGACATTTGAACGATGCATGGAATTTAAATTCTCAGTGGAATGACACTAGTATTTTATGTGTCTCAAAATATTCCTTGACCTTCTTCATGTGTGCTGTACCATATAATGTATTTAATCCTTGAATAAAATAGGCTTAATGTATGTCCTTTGAAGTCCAAATTTGAAAATTATGAGCTAACATTGCCTTACAATGGACATATGTCATGACCGTGGAATGCAAGGGAACTGTTGCTTATCTGAGTTCAGTCAGAAGTTCAAGCAGTGGAGGCCACATGTCCTTTTTCTGACAAACAACCTTCAGGTCTCTTCCTGACGCATGTTCAAGCCGACTGAGAGATGTCCTGCTTCCTGTCTGCATCTCAATCGGCTGTCCCTAGTTCACTGTCCAAAGGAGGCACCTACTTTGCATCCTCACCAGGTGCCTTATCCACTAGTTGCTGCCCTGGACGATGACTTTGAGAAATTTGATTTTTACATTAGGGGCACAAGCAATATAGTATGTATTTCCAGTAGAGGCACTGATCAGATTATCATGCTGTATAAGGCCTATCCTTACCTCTCTTGATCCCAATCTATGAAATGATTTTATCAATAATTTTCAAGAATTTAGAAGTTATTAGGGCCTTAAGTATTTTAATGGCCTGGTTGTAACCTGTTATACAGCAGAGCCCTCTAGGTATTTCCTAAAATATGCCTCAATATTGATGGTCACTTAGTGATTGCTATTCATGCTCCTTGGGTAGATACAAGGCTGGCAAAATCAGCATCATCTTTAAACTCACTTAATACTTTATGACCTTTCATTATGTTGTAACAGTCTTTAGGATTTGATTCTTTTTTTTTTTTTCTCTCCTTTGGCACTGTTTTAATGGTTGTTGTTCATCTATACTGAAACTGTACCTTTATTAACTGTAACTAATTGTGAGCTGACATTGCCTTACAACGGACATTTGTAATGACCATGGAATGCAGAGGTATTGTTGCTTATCTGGGTTCAGTCCGAAGTTCAAGCAGTGGAGGCCACATGTCCTTTTTCTGACAAACAACCTTCAGGTCTCTTCCTGACAAATGTTCAGGCTGACAAAGAAATGTCCTGCTTCCTGTCTGCCTTGGTGTCTCAATCAGTCAGCTGTTCCTAGCTCACGGTCCAAAGAACATACCTACTTGGCATCCGTACCAGGTGCCTTATTTACTGCAAATGGTTCCCCACCTCTGAAATGGCTTCACTCTGAGGTATAAACACTGTTGCAACAGATGTGAATGCAAAAATGAGCCAACTTTATGACAATAGATTGTTTCAGTAATTTTTTAATGAGGATTTGACTTTTTCTTCGTCATATATGAATATAAAATAAATATGTTTGGGGTTTTGGACTGATGGTAGGATAAAAGAAGCAACCTTTGACTTTGAGCAACCTGATTTTCACATTACAGGCACAAGCAATACAGAGTGACATGCATTTCCAGTAGAGGCACTGATCACATTATCATGCTGTATAAGGCCTATCTTTACCTCTCTCGATCCCAATCTATGAAATGATTTTCTTATTAATTTTCAAGAATTTAGCAGTTATTTAGGCCTCAAGTATTTTATTGGCCTGATTGTGACCTGTGATACAGCAGAGCCCTCTAGGTATTTCCTAAAATATGCCTCAATATTGATGGTCACTGATCAATTGCTGTTCATGCCCCTTAGGTGGATCCAAGGCTGGCAAAATCAGCATCATCTTCAAACTCATTTTAATACTTTATGACCTTTTATCACGTTATAACAGTCCTTTTAGGATTTAATTTTCCTTTTCTCCTTTGGCACTGATTTTATGGTTGTTCCATTCCACACAGGACAGGTCTGCTTTACTGTATTTCTTGTATGTTGAACTATACTGAAACTGTACCTTCAGAAACTGTCATTTGTATAACTTTGTTGAGGGATCTCTTTCTTCTTCTACTTATTCTGTTAGAGTTTTTCAATATTGTTTTCTTCTCCTCTTCTACATGTACTCAGTGTCAGGAGAGATAAAGAGTGGTGCTGTAATTTCAGATAAGATGGTTTCTGGCCCAACAAAATAAAATAATGAGAGCAGAGGGTGAGCTATACAGTATGTGAAGAGAGAAAGGGAAAGGGAAAGATTTGAGAAGGAGATGGCAAAGATTCAGGGTCAAGTACATGACAAGTGAAATATTTGGCATTTGCTTATTGATGTATTGATATAAAGGAGTTCCATATCCTGCCAAAGCATGTTGCCATGTGCATGATTGGTATGCCCGTGAAAAAACAGCCCTCAACTGGTTAATCCCATAATAAGAAGCATCTCAGACATCCCCCGGAGTTAACCAGAAAACGCTATTTAACACCATGGCAAAGTGAGAATGAGTCTGACCTCGGCTGTCAGTTGAGACGGAGACACCCATCATTCAAATGAGACAGGCGATTAGGGGAAGGACAAACCCAGACAGCTAAAGAGAAACAGAGAAAAGAAGAGGGAGGTACAGGAAGATATGGGCATCGGCTGCAGTGATGTGACAGAGCAGAAAGATGAAGGTGGGAGGTAGAAGAGAAACTGGGATTCCAGCAGCAAGAGGAAGAGGGTTCAGATGCAGATGGGTTGAGAAACAGACTGAGGTAGTGAAGGGACTATATGACGGGGACAGAGAGAGAAATGCAAGGTACAAAAGGAGGGATGAGGACTCCTCCAACAAAAATACACACAAAAGTGTGGGAAGAGAGAGGAAAATATGATAAAGAGACCCACAGAGAGGGTAATGAAAGAGCGGAGACTTTCAAAATGAGAAGGGATTTGGTGACACTGAACGATACAAGAAGAGGCAGTCGGCTTTCATCAGGCTACTGATGAGTGGAAGCGGAGAAATATAATAGCATCATTCCATGGAAATTGAAAAAGGTCCCAGAAATGTTTTTTTTTTTTTTTTTTTTAAATCATTTTTATGAACACGGTATGGTTTATCATGGCGCATGGGGATAATTTTTAGCCGTGCAAATTCAAAAATAAATACAACCTTGTTTAAAAGCAGACGTGAAGCATCTCATTTGCCTGATTTCAACTTTTCCCTCACCTCAGTTCCTCCTGTTACAACAATTACGTGAAGTCTTCTCACACTCATTTACCCTCAAGGATGGACATTCACAACCTAAAAAGACAGAACAATACTGCCGTGCCATGCTGGGTTGCATATTCACATGGTACAATAGTGCTATCAAGCTTGCTTTGTGAAGTATATTTCTGCAGGATGGAGCAACCAGGCCAAGGTGGATGTGTCACTTCTACAGCTCAAATCAACAACACAGCAATTGACCACATAAGGCTTCTTCCTGTCTCTCTCTTTTTGTATTTCCAGGGCTGTGGACAAGGGACTGGATTGTGCTGAGTGGACAGCTGATATAGCACTAAGAACATATTGTATGTATGTGTGCTTTGTGTGCCACTTCCTGTTTACGTGTGTGTGGTCTTGATGTTTGTTCTGTGTATGTGTATGTGTGTCAGTGAGGTCTGGCGTCCATGTCAGAGAGATTATGAAAGCCAACATGAGGAAAGTCAATACAGACATGTAGTCACACATGAGAGGCTAAAACCCCAGATGTGAGAGGTCAGATTGGTTCACATACATTAGTGGCATAGAACTTAGAAATATTGGTGGTTAAGTCTGTTATTAGTGGTCTCTTCAGCCTTTCTTGCAGCCAGGCTGAGTCACAACTGTCCTTGATGACTTGAACATTATGACAATGCTTCTTTTTGAGCCATTTAGAAATAGGCTGTAAAGCCATTATCACCATTATATTTTAACTTTTGGACTGAAGAAAGACAAGATTATTCACTGTGACCTTACAGCAGTCCTATTAATTGTATAATTTGTCATTTTTTGATTCAGCAGCAATGATAATAATGATAATGATAATAATACAATAGCACCAGATTCTACCCAGCCCCTGACAGTTACATATCAATAGTGGAAATAGAACAGGGGGTGCAATGGGAAAAATAAAAGTTAGAATTACACTGGCCCATATTACAAAAATGAGAAGTTTTATATAAAATGGGAGGAGGCTCTGATGAAAATACATTTGGTTTGATGAGTGTGATGAATACTGAACTTTGCTTTAAAGAGAGAGAGAGAGAGAGAGAGAGAGAGAGAGAGAGAGAGAGAGAGAAAGCTATTGCCAAAAAAAAGAGGCCCTAGCTCAATGTGCCATATTGCCTAATTTTTTAAATAAGGAGGTGGTGCATGCACTGGGAGATGGTCCAGATTAAAATAAAGTTCTTTTGAAGTGTCTATAAAAAGAGGAAAGCTTGAGAAGAATCTGAAGAGCTTGCACGCACTTTTCGGACAGGCCTAACTTCAGCCCCTCATTTTTCAGGCTACTGTCAAGTCGCACTAAGTAACACGCTTCACTCTCGGATCCTCAGGTAACTACAACACCCATCGAACATCAGTCGAGCTTTATTCTGAACTGCATAAGTAACTGGGTGAAAACCTATTAGAGGAGACCCTCATTGAATATCTAAGCAGCAAACTTAAAGGTCAGATATGAAGCAAAATACACTTTTTCATGGTTTTTCGACAAAAATGGTTCTCCGTGGTGTGGTGCTTCTTTGCTTGCTCCACCTTACAGAAGATGCCAGTCAGATGTGCCTCCCCATGTGACATCCTACAGGGCTTTACTACACCTCCATGTGTATTCACTCCCAGACTGCTTTAAGCTTGTGCCACCAACTGTACAAAACGGCTCTACGTGACCCGACTTCAAACATTGGAGATGTAAGCTTTGCCGTATTTAATATTGTTTTACAGTTTATTTTGCAGGTTAGCCTGTAGAGCTTGGCATTAGCATGTTGCTCGACTCTGTATGGGGTGTGTTTTGGACTAATGAAAAATTGAGGGACAGTCAAGAGAAACTGTGTGAAGGATAATTCTGGTGTGATCGCTGCAATGAAACAGACTCAATGGCCTACCAGCAGCCATGCAAGTCAAAACTTGTAATTTTACCTCAATGATCATCGTAAAACACTTTTTTCAAACCAAACACAGAAAAAATACAACTCACAAAATACAACTCTTTGTCAGTCTGTCCACGGCTCCAACAATTTCCACTGTTGCCTCTTTGCTATCAGAGCCTCTCTCTTGCTCCTCTCCCGATTCTTTAACATCTAACTCGTTCAGTGAAGGGTTTATTTCCAACAAACCTCATTTCAAGTCAACGAAATAATGAAAGCAGTTAATTTGATGCTTGTGACTGTTTTTTCATGTCGCTTTTTGTGGAAGTTCATAACTTCAGGCCTGTAATAGCTGACCAATCAGAGCAGACTGGACTTTCAGGTAGGTGGGCCTTAAAGAGACAGGAGCTAAGATGGAGCATTTCAGACAATAAATGCATACTTATTAACATCAAGATTTGGAAAAAAAAAAGGGAAATTACATTTAGACAAGGGTACACAGAGTGAATCCTAAAACCACCACGGGCAACCACTGGTTTTGAAATATCAGAGCAACAACAATGGTTAACTAGTTCCTACATTAAGTGACTACAATTAGGTGGCCAGAATCAGATATATGGTTGAGAGTGAAATGCTGTGAACATCCCTGCATTACGTCAATAAAAACACAAAACAGCATATAAATTCAGCATTTATTTTAAATATGTATTACCTGAATGATATCACTTCCACATCATGCTTCAGACTCTGAGAGAGGCTACTGGCAAGTGGGACAATGAGTAGGAGAGGGGTGATTATGAAAATGGATGTTAGAGATGGTATAAATACAGTACTCCTGCAGCGTGTTTCTGCGCCTCTTGGGCGTGCTTATGCCTGACAGATTTGTCATGCCGGTTCACATCACTTTTCCCTCCGTGTGGTACGCTAAATTCATGTGGCATGATTTACAAAAAGCATGACTTTGACCAACAAAGCTCTTCATTAAGCACAGCTAAGCCTCCTCCCAGATTTTCATATTTCCATATTTCATATTGTTTACTATTCATGGTTGATTTATATTATTTATATATTAAATTAGGATTTATATTGTTGAATAGTTTACATGTTTTTACATATTTCTTACATACTTTTTTCATTCTTACATTCTCTGCTTATTTCTTTTCTATTTTTATTGTTACTGGGCGTAACTGCAACTGACCCAAGCTCTCCTCTGGGATCAATAAAGTGTTCTATCTAACTATGCTATTCTTCAAAACCGAAGCTCAAGGATGATCTATAGCCATTCAAACTTGAAACTTTGAAGTTTTGCCATTTTTCTGCTTTACTGTTTATTTTGATATGATTCTGATTTGAGGTCATATCGCCGCCACTAAAAGAAACTTTATTCCTCTGATTGCAGCAAGGTGCTGAAATCTGACTGGCCACCCTAAGTGCCATCCCATTATCCTAAAGTATGATTGGCTATTTTCCCAGTGAACAGCGGGTTTGATTTTGAAGTATGAAGTATTTTTGAATGTGCGTTATTTTCTTTTGCATGTTGATTTGGAGTTGCAATTTCTTTTTGAGAATTAAAACTGTGCAGTATGGAAGATTTATATGTGTATGGACCCACTCTGTTGTGCTTTAACTGGTAGAACTATTTACTATCTTTTAAAAAATAAGATAAATAAATAAACAGGAATGGATGAGACTGTAAGATCCAGTAATGTTAGAAATTAAAGCAGATGTGAGAAATAGTTAATTAAAGCTATTCAGATGAATGTGTGTACATGCACAGAACAGGATATTATCCGTGCATGTCCAAATATGTATTCATGTTTTTTACACTCCAACAGGAGTCTGTGGACAGAGAGCTTCCACTGATTGTGGAACACACACTTGATGCCTGTGTGGAAACCCTGTGGGAGCAATGCACTGCAGGAAACAAATTCGGTAAACCGCGTGACATCAGATACTGAGATACTGGCATGATTAGAGGCTCCAATGTGGAGACTGGTAGTCTGCTGTCAAAGTGGCTGTGGAAGTCAAAGTTCTTCACTGTGAACTGTGTGGTAATGCGTAGGACACTGCTCTGTTGGTGAACTTTAATCACCAGTCAGGGATTTTAAATTGAGGAGAGCCAAGGGTAAAACAAATATTTATCTTTGATTGATCGCTATTGCGAGACCAGACATTAGCTTACCACAAAAAAGACAAACTGCTGGCTTGACCTAGTCTCATAGAGGAAGGGAAGAAGAAGCTGCAAGATGATCCAATGAGATCAGAGTAATGCAACATTTTATAGATATTAGAACAGTTCTCCTTGTGTAATCTCTATTTGTGGAAATTTGCCATCCCCTTACATTGAAGGAGAAAAGACATTTTCTCCTCTTTGCATCTTTGGCTTAATGAGAACAGATGAAGATGTGTGTCACTGAGAGGTACGGAGAGATGAATAGGTTGATCCAGAATAGGACTCGGAGACATCCAGGGATGAACTGTCCTTGTCTAATGTCACTGAATGACAAGTAAAGGTGAGGAAAGAATTAATCATCATATACACAATGAAGTGGTGAATATAATAAATGATCAAGTAGCAGCATGATTGATGATTGAGGTCAACTCTGCACACTTCAATCCTGCAATCAGCAAGAAGAGCTTGACTTCTTTACCCTGTCTTGTTCCATATGAGTAGAGAAAATGAATTTGGTGAAATCTACCTGCAAATATACTACCAATGTGGCTGTTCATTTGCCAGTGGTGGACGACTGTCGATGTAAGGAGCACTGCAGCCTCTAGCGGCTGCAAGCCAGGGTTTTAAGCCATGTTCAATGAATGCATGATCTGATTAATATTACCTCCCTTTCAGTAACTGATGGCTTTTTTTAATGGTATGCTGTCATATTTAATCTGTTAATCCCCAAATCACAGCATAGTAACAAGGATTTTGTGCTTCACCTGCCTCCCTCACCTTACATACTATCAATGTTAGGACCATGCTCCATGTATAGTACCTGTAAGTAATGGTGGATTGCATAAAGCATCTGTGCCTTTCCATGGCCCCTGATGATGCAGTATGTAAATGTATTAAATGTATTAGTCTCTTTTCCTCTGTAATGAATTCAATAAAACAGAGAAGGGACTGTGACTGCTTTTCTCCCTCCTTGAATATGTGTAAATTCTGCCTGCGTGAATTCTGGTGACTCAATAAATTCCTTTTCTTTTTATTCCAACATTTCAGACTTTTTTTTTTTCTCTTAACATGACATTTTCATTAACTCTGTGATATTTCATAAACTCCCAGTACCTAACCTAACTTAATCTAAGTAATCATGTGCTGAGTTCTTTGTGCTTCACTCATTTAGTCTTTTCACTTCCTCAGTAGGTAATTTTTTTAATTTAGGTCTTTCTCTCACATGAGCTGCAAAGGGCTTCACACAGACAAAAGCAAAGACATATTATTTTGACTCACTGGTGCCTGTGCACTGTGTTAAACACCAGAAACCTGTCATGGGTGCACCCCATCATATTCTATAGTAAATAATTGCTGGGTTTGGCTCAAGGCCCCCTCAACCCTGGAAGGATAAGGATAAGCTGGGAAACATTTCTCTAATCCATCCATTTTCGATTTACTTTTTCTGACTGCTTTTTGTCCACTTTTTATTATGACTTTTTTCATATGAGGACTTGGAGCCTATCCCAGCTTACATTTGGTGAGAAAGATTTTTAACCCGCAACAGGCTGTCAGTCTGTCTCAAGATCATCTCTCACTTGTAAACAAGAAATTATACTCCTACAAGTATTTTAGAGATTTCAGTAACTGCATGTTTTGCTGCAAATTCGCTCAATGGCTGAGCTGGAAAAGTTGTGTATTGATATAAGCAAAATGTGACAAAGTGCAACTGACTGGAGCATTAACACTGCCAGTTCCTTTAAAATCCCTTTACTCTGAATTTCCCTCTCGATTTTCTTGAAATTTGGTTAAAAATTCTACTGAATTTGGATGGAACCTTGGTTAAGAGACTACACATTTCATTGCATCAGCCCATTGTAATACAATATGAAGAATATGTGTTGAAACTTCATTTTGCATGTACAGTTTATTGTGCTGGAAGCCAGTGTCAATTGGAAATTCAACCCATTCATCTCCTGTTTGTGTCTGGAAAAAGGGGGATGATGCTGTCTTCTTAAAGAAAAAGTTTAAAGTCTGAAATGTCAACAAAAGTTTATGGTATAGCCTTAGTGCTGAATAATTAGCTCTCAGTGTAAAATTGGATCCCCATGATGCTGTTTGAAGCTGGAGCGAGCTGTTTTGCTGTGGTGGTCCTAACCTCCTTCTGCATTTACAGCGCAAAGAGGCGTTTGCTTGACTCACTGTTGACTCTCCTCGCTTCAAAGGAGTATTTTTTTAGATATGTTATAAAATTTGAAGTCAGTGCTCGGGATTTGGGAATGATTATGAATACTTCTTTTTCGCGGGGCAAGTGAGGAGTGTATCTTGAAATCTGAGCAAAGATAGAAATGCAACCATAGCATATTCTAAACCCAGCGCATGTCCACTTTTACCTTCAGAATACAGGAGCTTTCATTCATCTCACCTGGGAAATGAGAAAGGGATTGGAAACAAAGTAAACAACCAGTCTGCCCTCTCCCTCTGGTCTTTAAGGCCTTGTTCAGACTTCCAGCACAAATCTTTTTTTTTTTTTTTTCTTTTTGTTTTGGCAGATGGTGGATCTCCGTTTCTCGTGCTTATGTGTTGGAAAGCTGCAGTGTAGGCAGTGACTGATGCCTGCGTCACTACCACTGCACCCCCCGGTGATGTCTGCACACACAAATCTGATCTTATCGCTTGCAAATAACAGATCGGACAGACTGTCTTAAAGTTCTGATTTGAGAAACAAATCCTATTTACTTGCAGTTTGAACAAAGCCGAAGAGCAGTGTACAACCACATCTCAATGTTTTTTTTTCCGTCGGTTTGTTTATGTAGCTAAACAGAAAAGCTACAACTCCATTCATTGGCTCATCCTACCTGATTCACCCACTAGCGGCTCTAATTCAAGGTAAACCTGGCTGCCATTCTACAATCACTCTTTCCCTTTGAAAACAAATATGTGTCCTTTTTTTCATTGGTCTCTCCAAGAAACAATCATTACACAGAGCAGTGATGCAGTGCTGAAACCTTCTAAAGATGTTTTTCATTTGATCAATAAATAGAGGAATATATAGATACAAAAAAACAAGCATGTGCTGTCCTTTCTTCATCTCTCCATCCTCTACTCTCCTCGCCTCTCCTCTCCTCTCCTCTCCTCTCGGTGCATTGCTTTTTGCCAAGCGCCTTAGCGTTGAGCTGCTCTCTTTTCAATACCGCTGATTAAAAATGTCTGATGCATCAACACGCCTAAGCTGATTACAGATTTAGTTTCACTGAGCAAAGGTTTCCAAAGAGTGCCAGGGAAAAGTGGGAAAGAAGTGAAGAATAATAGAACACACAGAGTCAAAGCGGCTGAATAGCGTTGAGTGTCTAATTTTTGAAAGTGTGCGTGTGTGACCGAGGAGGCATGCTCTTCTGTACCCGCGCCGTGCGAATCGCGATGAGTGTCGCTGAAAATGGAGTATGTAATTTTAAGAAGCAAACCTCTCAGCGAGGAAGAGGTGAAAAGAGATCATGTGAGTGTGTGTTAGTGTGTGCGCAGTGGCTGCTTGCTGGGGAAACCTGCTCTTTCTGGGATGTAGAAACCACAATTATGACTCATGTTGGTCACTTTTTTTTTTTTGTTATTCCTGTGGCGTGCACATCTTTCAGCCTTCCACCAGCAATCTGCTATCAGTACTACAGGAAGTGAGCATATTTTGGCTCATCACACACCTCTGGCACATCTCTGGCACAGACACACCCACCCCACACAGTAACCAATCCTTTCATCACCTTCTTTTTAAAAGGGCGACGACACTGGAATCCAACATGGCACAGTCTACATTAATCCATGTTGTTCTCCTGCTGGATGCTGAAAATACTGACCAACTGACTTGATAAAAAACACGCACTGGACTTCACTGGACTCACATGACTAAAAATAATTTTTACCATAATTATGGTAAAATCCATGGGAAATATATTTTGGTTTTCCTTGTTTTTTTCCTTGTTTTTTGCAAGTGAACTTAATTGAGCTGAACTGATTGTGGACCTGGAGGGGATATTATTTTGTTTGGGGGATTTTTGGAGGGGAAAATACAGTTAAGTTTTTGTTGTTGTTGTTGTTTTTTTTCCTGCCTGCTCTTGAACTATTAATAATTTTAATTGCATTCCAAAATATCTGTTGTGGTTTTTTTACTGTTTGTCAGCTTACACAATATGTTTTGCTTTTTAGTATGCGTTCTGGAGGACTCACGATATGAGTGCTTTATTAGGCTCTATACTTGAGTCCTGTGTGCTTAACTAACTTAAAAACATTGACTCACAAACCTGACAAAAATATTGTCAGGCACAGACCTAACTGGCACCTCAACCAACCGGTCAAACTGTCACAACTTCCTCTTCCCCTTCCTCTTCTCTTACACACCTGGGTCATCTTATTGACACGTGCTTGATTCATACAGCCCAAATCTGTATCTTTGAGGATCTCAAAAGCGGCACATCAATAATATCAGCCAGATCATGAACTTGCCGCTTTCCTGGTTTTGTAACAACCGGCTTTTGTGGCTCTTCTTTAAAGGGTGTCATGCTTTGTTCACAGTCTGTCACACACCTCTGGCCCTCTGGCTAAAGAGGTTTATAACAGTAAGCATCAGTAAGCTCTGCCCTGAAGCTGTGAGCACCCCGGTGCCCACTCCAAACTGCAGAGGACAGATGTCTCAGATGGAAAGTGATTTGGGAAATAATCTGACCTCTTTTACCATAGATCTTTGCCTCCTAGTTGTCTGAATGGAACAATATTCTTTATCAAGCAAATGTGCCCTTAACCAGTAGTTGACATAAATGCTTTAGTTAAAACTTTGTATGGTGGCTTGTCAGATTATTTTACAAGGCAGAAAAGAGTCTGAATTCATTCTGATTGGTGTGTTAAGATAAGATAAGACAAGAATTAGAATCTTTTACTAATCCCACAGTGGGAAATTAGCAGTGTCACAGCAGCAAATGGGATGTGTAATGGTAAGAAGCTTCCTTAAAAAAAAAGATATGATATATGAAAGATATGATAAATCAGTAAACAATGTAATAATCAAATGGATTTAATATTAATACCCGCAGAAAAAATTGAGACTGCATGAGTGAATTTGTCAATTTCAGTGCGAGGTCTACTGGGAGCAGTATCGATTGTAAAGTCTGACAGCAGCAGGAAGAAAGGACGTGCAGTATCTCCTTCACACAGCGTGGGTGAAGCAGCATGTCACTGAAGGAGCTACCCGGTGCGGTCAGTGTCCTGCTTGGGGTGAAACATGTTGCCCATTGAGGATGATACCTTACTGGTGCAGGATGGTGTTCACTGGTGCATGAGGAGAATGTTTGCACATGTTCACCACCAGCTCTTTGGTTTTCCCTGCATTGATCTCGGGCATTTCTGCTGGCAGCAATCCAGAAAAATCCCTGGGTCAGTTCTCTGTGCTCCCTGCCATCCCCATCTGTGATGAGGCCAACGATTACAGAGTCATTTTTTTTGCAGGTGACAGTAAGCTGATTTGTGTGTGAAGTCTGCAGTATAGAGGGTGAAAAGGAAGGGAGCAAGAACTGTTCCCTGTGGGGCCCCTGTGCTGCAGGCAACCATGTCGGAGTCACAGTCCTATATCCTCACATACTGTGGTCTGGTGGTGAGGTAGTCCGTGATCCATGCTGTGAGGTGGTGGTCCACCTCTGTGTGCTCCTACTTGTCCCGCAGGCGCATGGGCTGTATGGTATTGAACCAAAGAACTTGATTCTCATGGTGCTTGAATCCTTTTAAGGGGTGAGAGAGGGATCTAGGGAGAAGGTGGGTGACAGCTTCATACATCCCCAAGGCCAGCTTGATAGACCAACTGTAATGCATCCATTAATGTGCTCACTGAAGGGCAGAGATGGACAAGGACGAGCCTCTCCAGGGTCTTCATCAGGTATGATGTCCATGCCACAGGCCTGTAGCTGTTGAGGTCCTTGTGGTGCAGAGTTTTTAGCACTGGTACCATGCAGTATGGTTTTGACAGCTGTGGCACTACCCAACTGGTCTTCACAGGACTTGAGAAGCATTGAGCCGATGCCATCCACACCCACACCCTTTCTCGCTTTAATCCTCTTGAGTTCCTTCCTCACCTGGTTTGTTGTGAGGGACAGATTGGGCAGGGGGAGCTGTGTGATGCAAATTAAGCATCGAACTTTTTTAAATTCCGGAGCGTCATCCCACCCCGAACAAACAATTTTGACATATGTCATGGGCTGTTTTTTCCTGATTTTGAGTTGGTACTGCGGACGACCCCTGGCAATAACAAAAATGACATTCATGCTTTTGTTATAATGCATGTCTGCATGCTGACAAAGTCAGCCTGCCATTAAGTCCAGTTTCTTGAGGCTATACATTGGCATGACATCACAGACTCTGTCATTTCTTCCTTGTTTCACTTTGTCTGTCCAAAAATGCTGCATTGTCTAAGTAATGAATAAGTTGTTTTTCTCCACAAATCATGAAAAGAATGTGAGAGAACGCAAATAGGATATTCTGCCTAAAGCAGGAGGGAAGATTATCAAAACCTAGAAAATAATGACTTCTTTAAAAAAACAAACAAACAAAAGAAGCTGAAACGTTGTCCATCATACAGAATAGATAAAGAATTGCTGAGTTTATGGCCTCTTTTTGCTTTTAGGCTGTGTTCATATGGGATTTGGACGTGGACTTCAGCATTGTATCCAAAGTTACTTCTAGAAATGGACTGAGCTCTTTTAAAGTTGACATCTTGCTCAATGTAGAACATTCCAACAAAAAGTCCGGATCATTTGGTTTTTGTATAAATCAATATAATCAATCATTTTTAACATTAATCGTCTGTATTTTAATAAAACTATTACAAGTTCCCTAGCAACATAAGAAAGGGTGGAGATTGTTGGGAGCTGTAGCTGCAGCTGTTGGTACAGGTGGATAAATGCCAGGAATACCTTTAGCTATCTGAACAGCTAGCTGCACCTGAAACTACCATTGAAACTGGTGAAATACATGCTAGTGTATAGTTCACCTATCGCATTGTTTAATATACAAAACAACAAAAATGGTGAACCTCCTGTAAAACAGCACTGGCTCGCTCAGATTCTACTCATATTGTCATTCAAAGAGGTACAAAAGCCAGCTACTACCCTGAGTAGTGAGACTGAACACACATAATCAGGATCATATGTGGTCAACAATGATGAAGGGATGCAATAATTCGGTCGGTCGTGTAACACTTTTGGACACTAATTTAGGAAAATATGTCACAATGTTCAGTGACCAGTACAGTAAATAATGTTCCAAACTATTAATTGCATTTGTATCTCAGTTGCGTTACACATGCAAAACCCATTCTGAATGCAGTCCACAATGAAACACACATTGTAGATGAAGTAAACACAGGGGAGGGAAACTCTTGCATTCACAAAAGCACAATGATGTCTTTGATCCTCTAATGACAGACAGCAGGTGGACCCTGTGGACAACTTAAGTTAAAAGGATGTGTGCATACACCTGTGCGTGTACTCATGGGTGTGTGTACAAGTTGGATGATTGACTGGATGGAGAGAGCAGAGTGGTAAAGAGGATGGAGTGAACGAAGCAAACAGTAATCTCAAAATGCCACAGGCACTTATCCATGAGCCACCTCAACAGAATTACACACACACACACACACACATATATATATATACCCATACTTTCACACACATGCACACACACACTTGGTTATAAGCACAACTGATGTACTGATACTCACACACAAAGAAACCTCAGCTGGACACATTAGGCTTTATCAGAAAAAGAACATAGAAAAACGGCCCATTTATTTTCAATTTGTTAGTGACATCAAGAGGTAAACTGCTGTCTGGTGAAATTATTTACCTTGCTTCCCGGGGCATTGCCTTCACTAGTAGTTTCACTTTCAACACTGATGAGTCTCATGTGGAACCAGGGCCATCTGCAATTATCAGTGGACGACACTGGGTGACAGGATGAAACAGAGATATAGAAATAAGGAGTGCAAAGACAGAAAATGTCTAAGAGGCAGAAGAACAGGGCACCTCAGCCAAAGAGCCAAACAGATAAAAATAAAAAACATGAAAAAAATCAAGAAGATTTGAACGAATGCAAGACCATTTTTGATGTGATGCATGAAGCACCACAATTACTTGGATATTTTTTTGTGGTATTTTCATGACTAGCACATTAGGCATGGCTGAGTAGCAGGGGGACTTGACAAACTGGCAAACAAAACGCTGTGCAATCTGTGCATTCCACATAGCACGGTGACACACACAGTCCATGCAGTTTCATGTCCCCGAGGTGAAAGGATAGAAAAGAATCAAGTTATGAAGGGGACAGCTGATGTTCATAGTGGTAATAGATGGGGTCTGCTGAAATCTGACGCCACTGTGTTCCCCGTGGACAAGGAAGCAGAGTGCAAAAGCCCATGAACCTGTTTCACGAAAGTCACTGCCAGCAACAAAGCTGTCCTTACAGACACCAGATTGAGGGTAATTTCCTTAAAGGGCTCAAATTGCCCAGAGAAGGACCTGAGCACCAGAAGCTTCTGTTGCATGATAAAGAGGAAAACAGGTGGCTTTTGTTACTTCCTGCCAAAATTGCCTCCCATTTCCTCACCGTATCCTGCATACTTTCATAGTGGAATGCAAAAGATATCTGTCAAACAGAAGCCGAAGGAAGGATGGCACCGAATTGATCACGAAACACTTTCTTCACACAATTTATAAAAAAAATGCTCCATTTTGCTTTATAAACTGAGGCGGTGCACTGAGCCCGTGCACTCTCGGTTCACAAGACAGTGTACACTCAAATTCATCAGCGGATGCCAAGCAGGGTTAATATGCTTTTAAACCAGCACCTGGCCTATTGTACTGTTAGCCAGCGACAGTACACCAACAAGACTGGTGAGCCAGCAAAGGCAATTGTGTTGTAAGACTGGACTGCACACCATGGTGCTATCATGCATTATATTGGAGGTTCCAAAATGATTGAATCCCACCTGATTATCTCTAGGAAACAAAGAACCATTAGACAGATAGATTAACTACAGCCTGATCAAGTGAGTCCGCATCTGGTGTACAACATCAGGTGTTTTCATGAAGCCAGTGCAACTTGCTACGAAGGACAAAACACAGTTAGAATAACCTGGTGACTCTAGAAAATATTGTTTAATCAACAAACCTGACAATCAAAATAAATAAAAAAAAAGGTGGATGGACAGATCCAAAGAAAGGCAAAACGAAAGAAAAGGACAGACAGAAAGGGTTTTTTTGGGAGAGAGAAACAAGAGGGAAAGAGAAGGGAGAAAGCAGGCAGCAAAAGAGAGAGGAAGGGTGTTAAAGAGGTAAAGAAAAATAGAGAATTAGATTCAGTAAGACAGAGGGGAAGGTAATGGTTCGAATTACAGAGAAGAAAAAAAAGCAACATACAGGAGAAAGAAGAAAGACAAAGAGAAAACACATCCAAAGAGAGAGAGAGAGAGGATGGGAGGAAGAGAAGGTGTCTTTGCCCTCATCCTGTCGCCTGCTGTTTTAAGTCGGGCTCTGGGTCATTAATCAGACTATCACAGCAACGTCTGAGGGAATTAGCCATCCGTACAGAACAGGAATTAAACACACACACACACACACACACGCACGCACGCACGCACGCACGCACGCGCGCACGCACACACGCACGCACGCACGCGCACACACACACACACACACACACACACACACACACACACACGCCCACAAACCTGCGTGATTCTCTTCCTCTAAACACACAATCTCACCCACATAATCTCTTGCGCAGACACCAACTACCACACCAGCTCTTCATGAGCTCATACATACTAAGTGCTACACACACACACACACACACACACATTTTTTTCATTTTACACATGCTTAGACACACTTAAACAGAAACGCAAACCCATATACAAGCACACAGAACTTATTTTCTAAACAACACGGTGTGAAATTAGAGCGCTCTGAGCTTCTGCTCTAGTTCCTTGACCACAGAACAACAGAGAACATTTGGAAAAGATGTGGGCCTTTCCCACAACAAAAGATAATGCATTAAATCCCACTGTGTGTGCAAAAGGAAGAAAACAACTTATCCTTCCTTCATACTTGAAACACTTATAATGTAACACAGTCCAGAGGGCTAATCAAATGCAGCCGTTCTTCACTGACTTTGTCATACTATTGTTGGTGTTTGAGCTGAAGCTGTTCTTCAGACTTCCCTTTTGTCTATTCTAATTGACTTACCTCTGCACAAAAGTGTACTAAGAATTTGTGCAGGCTTTATGCTCATTCACCAACACAGGATCAGCTACCTCCACCCTACTCTACAAGCCATACTCTTGCTTGGTGGCCGTGGTCAACAGGCATTGGCAGTGCTTTTCGTGCCTTGCTGAGGAGCAGAATGCTGCTGCATGTGAAAACGGATGCATGGAATCTCTCATGGAACAGTGAACCCCGGCCCTTTAGACTGCTGCTACTTCTAATACTAGCAAACACAAAATAAATGCGACACATAAAATAAGATTTGTGAGAATATCAACATCCCTGGCCATCTCAGTGAGAGTAATTCAAGTTAAGAGTCAATTAAAATTCATTCCGAGTGAGAAAATAATTTGTGTGCCGACTTTTGTGGCATTCTATCCAAAAGCTGTTGAGACATTTCACAGCATTTGACAGGATAAGTGAAAACTTTGACCTGGTGGTGTGGCACTGTAGGAAACACTGGGGGATCTTTATGATTCATCCTCAGGGCAGCATGGTTATCTGTGCCAAACTCCATGACAGCCTATGCATTAGTTGTTGAGATATCAGAGACGGTCTGATGCTATCTTAGTTGTTGAATGGGATGACCGATGCTGTAACATTCATTTGCATACATGTTCCAATGCCCATGTGGGCAGACATACATAGCTAATGAGCTAAAACTCATGAGGGAGTAATCAGAAATGGTGATCTGGATAAGGTAATTATGGCACTCAGGGAGGGATCATGGCTCCACAGCTTCACTTACATTTATTGGTATTCAAAGACTACACCAGACCATTCAAATCCCAGACGCCGTAATTCAACCAAACTGTTGTTGCAGGGGGACTCTTGCTAGATTTATATCCTCAATACAACAGAACCATATGGACCAAATGATGCTGCGCTGCTGTTCTGTCACTTACAGACTGGAGAGATGAGAGACATCCAATTCATTGTGGGTCACAGAGAGGGAAAGGTTGACACACACTGCACTCATAACCTGGTTGATGATACGTGATGTATTTACAGGAGGTTATTATGATGATTATTTTCCTTCTTGCATGCCATAATTGGGTTAATGGATGTATAGGCTGGGTATTGTCCTTATTTGGAAAATGCATTTCTATATTATTATGCACTCCGTTCTGTTTTGTATGACTAAATGATGATTGTCATAATGAATGTTTACTAATGGCTGATTGTCACTGACTGACAATATAATGTTATTGTGAAGTCTTCTGCTAATGAAGCACTTGCCCTTCACACTCATGATAGTTGAGATTCACTTGAATATTATTACATGGTAACTGCTTTGTGTTGTATAAAAAGAGAATCAGACCCTTGCTTGTGTGCAGCGGCCCTTCATTTTGCTAAATTATGATGTGGTATCATCCCGAGCAACTTCATTTCATTTATGTTTTTTGTGAATTCTACAAATAAAAATATGTTTAATTATGTAGTTGCACCACAGAAATTAGGAAAAAGGCATATGCACAGGAATAACCTTGACTTTAAAGAAACTGGGCAACAGGTTGGCCATGATAGACTTCATTGATGCTTATATTCACGTCACGCATCATTCCCAGGCACAGGATAATGCGTTACTTTGCCTTCTTGGCAACAAATATCTCTGTAAATCTTTATCTATATAGGTTCGTACTATCTTATAAGTGCAGCTCTCACACAAGACATGGACAGGGAGCCTGCAGTAGAGGATTTAGCTGTTCAAGGAAAGAGAAAGAGCCTGCTGCTCCAGCGCCTCCGTCGAGGAAGACGTGGGCAGGGTGCTGTTGATGACACATGGATGGGGCTGTTGACTAGCAACCACACATGGTGGGTTAGCCCTTCCCTGATGGAGTCAACTCGCTCTGTTAGACTGACAACATGGGAGGATATCCTTGTGTTACTCTGACTGGCCTGCAGTCAATCAGCTATCATCCCATTCTCCACAGTCTCCTGAAAAAACGATGCCGAGCAACGAACCACCACAGCAGCCTGTTCAGCCGTTGCAATGAGCACTGCCCATTAAATATCATTGACTTGCCTCCATCCACAAATACATCGACATGATGCTATTCAGCTTTACAGTGCGGGAGCAACAGTGAGAGAGCGAAAGGGAGAGACATGGGGACTTCTGCAAAAGCTACTCATGTGAATGCTGCACATATGAGTGCTCTAAGATAATTTGAGGCACTTAAGATTTCCGTCATACTTAGAATTTCAGGTGCAGATGAAATTGATGAATGCTCCAGACCTGTTATACTAGTCAAGTACAGATTTCTGTCCTGTCTTTCGCCACATGGCAAAAACCACTAATTTGACCTGAAATCATAATGCCTTTATCTGAATTAACTTGGAGTTTAAAGAAGATGCTGAAGTGAACTAAAATAAAATATGTAACTAAAACAAACATCATCATCATGGTTTGTCAAATTAGTAAGACTTGTTTTTAGATTTCTTGATTTTTATTGGCATATTTTGGCTCAGCAACTTCTAAAGTTCAGTAGTTGTTGGGAGAATTCTCTGAGTCTTTATGCAGGTCGCTGTCCAGTATCATCCTCTGTTATCAAATACTAGCAGCTAAGATATTCTCTCAATAATATCTCTGTTACTGTCACCATCTCCAGACTGCCCCTCTTATTAGTCATAGGTGTCTGACTACTTGCCATCCTCTTTACGTCTGAGTGTCACAATACAGTGCTGCTGTAAAGACACAACGCTGGTAGATGTACTATTGCTAATTGTTTCACGGCCACTACTGACAATGCAAAAACTTCTGATTCCTGAATGACTTGAAGCTCTTAGGACTACAAGTTCCATTGTGTGACAGTCTTCTTGTAACATGTCCACAAACAGAGAGGAACACACAGATTTAAGGCAACTTTAGGAGCGTTGATTACGCAATGATCACATCTTGCTTTATCATGAACAGGCAGCACTCAAGAGTTTGGTGAATCTGACTTGGAGCACACGCAAACCTCACAGCCCATTGTCCTTGAGTTGACACCACCTTTCCGCAGTCAGACAACACCACCTCAATGGAGAGAGATGACAGAACATGGAATGACCATCATTCCCTTGGAGTACAACAAGTCTAACGTAGGAGGTGAGGAGAGCCATGGCCACGCTCTGACTTGTTGTCCCATCAGACCTTCAAATGAGGAGACTGTTGAAGAGATACAGCATCATTTTATGGGATCAAATTATGAGCTAATGGCCTCCTGTATTTTCCTGCTCAAGTGAGTGTGCCACTCACAACCGCAATGATGGAAGCCAGGAGAAGACTTTACATTTTAAAAAATTTACATCTTCAAAGCTCCATCTTTCTACGTTTGTTGAGGAGGGTCAAATAGTTGACTGTGTTAAAATGGGTTAATCATACAAAATTGTTGTTGAAGTGCAGTCGCTCTGAAAACACAAGGGAAAACAATGCCAGTACATCTGATCCTTGTCAGCTATTTACAGTCAGAAAAATAACAATGAGAAGTTAGACAAGGGGACTGTGCATGGAGGGATGGAAAAAAAATAGATGGATTTAGCACAGAGGCCAAGTGGGAAGAAGAAAACAAGATGTAATGTAGAGAAGCTGCAAGTGACGAGGGTGAGGACCGTTTCTGTGCATGAATGCATTCACGTGCACGCACACATGCACACATTGGATCATTAGCAGGCCCGTGATCCCAAGTTCATCATGACTTATGCAAAAAGAGGAAAAAAAAAAATGTCGATGTGCACACAGACAAAGCTGTCACTTGCATGGTTAATGACATGGCCACAGTCAGGCTGACCTTTGTAGTAACCCTTCCTTTAAATCAGTGATGTTTTCTGCCTCACACACATAACTGCTCTATGTGATTTGGATGCCAGCCTAATTAATGCACATACTTGCATGCAAACATGTTTTTTTCCTGGCAAACATGAACATGCTACAATCTGCACAAATGCCACACAATCAAAGATGTCAGGATCACTCTGCCACAATAAGTTTTGAAGCCCATTTTGAGGATTGAAGCATTTCAGTCAGTTACTTCTATCAAGCACCTCCTTGTTACACTTCAGACATAGGCGGTTGCCTCTACGATGACTCGGACACATACGCAGACATGAAGAAACTACTTATCACAAGTGAGTGGTTGCCAGGGTAATGTGGGTCACCGGCCCCTCAGCTATGGCCTCGCTTCTGAGAGGCGGAAGGGGAGGGAGAGAGAGAGAGAGAGAGAGAGAGAGAGAGAGAGAGAAGGAGAGAGAAATGAGAACAACAAAAGAGCAGATGGGATGAGGAGGTAAAGAAGCAGTGGAGGTGGTGGAGAGCTTTGGCACAGGCTACTTTACCTGAGGATATGATAGTTTTTGTTTTTTTGTTTTTTTTTCAGTATCACATTGGCTCTGTGGCCATTCAGACCCCATTTCACGATGACTGTGAAGTTATGTTACTCTACCTATTTAATGTGTCCTGTTGCTACACCTGGGCTGACTCACAATGCGTCACAGTGGAGTCTGAGCTGCATTTAACTAACTGAGTAAACTTATCATGCAAGATATCCTTTCCCAAATATCCGAGGTGTTTTTTGACTTTGGCTTTTAAAGGATCCTTAAATTAAGCTAGAGTATGTGAGTTGATTGGACTGAGCAAAGTTTTTCTTCTCTCCATAAAGAAGAATGATGCTGTTTGTGAACTATTCTGAGAACAAAGAACATAGGTAGGTTTGTGTGGATGCTGTCACAGGAAAGAATGGATAGATTTTACTACAAAGCCAGATTTGGTTCCTGTTTCTCCCCTAGTGGATATTATCACATTTATTGCAGATGTGCAAATCAGAAACATACAGCGTACGTGGAGAAATGTTCACGCATGTCAACTTCTAATTGAGGATTTCAAAAATAAAAAATGAAAAGCAGAAAAGCGTCTGTTGCACATTTTATCCTTTTCTGTGTCCCTCAGTTGTCTTTTGGCATTTAATAGCTCACATCTGGTTGAATCCCATGCGTCATGGTTGAATGAGCCAATATCCACTTATTAGACTTTTTTTAAATTATTATTATTTGAGGCAATAATTTTGTCAGACTACTGGCACAAAGTCAACAACATTAGCTGCATTAGCATCTCTTTGTGGACACAGTGTCTGATTGCAATTATAAAACATGTTCACTGGTTTTCCAGCCCTTTCTTAAATCAAAGTAGCAAGGAATTTCTACCCTCTTAGCACACTATTGCTTTGCAGACATCAAATAAATATTCAGGTGTACTAAACTGTTGGTCATTTCTATCATCAGTGCTATTAAATACACTGCTGCACTTAAATACACTTGCAGCCTTGGTGTTAATTAGTCATAGGATAAGTGAATCAACCTATTATGGCTCAAACAGTTGAACAGCTGAGTGAATATTTTTAGTTTTAGATGCAAAGTAAAAATGGATTGTGTTATAAAATAGGAGTACCTTAAGTATGAAGGCTTGGGTTAAACTTGCCTGAGAAGGAACAGTGGCTGAATGGATAAATTCAAAAAAACTTTGTGGTCTTTCACTCTAAAGCTGCAATCTTGCATCACTGTCTTGGACTTTTTTGTGGAGATGTATACAATTCCAACACAACAACAAATGTTTCACTTAATAAATTATTAAAATGAACTCTTCGGGAAGCTTCCCCGTGTCTCATTACAAGAGCACTTTCAGGAACACTTTCACTGCACAATTTCCACTTGTTTATCTGTTACTACTTTATATTTTCTGAGTGATGGTAAAATACAAAATACTCAAAATAAAACATCAACAATAGGTGAGCGTAATTACACAACATACTCTATACGCATGCCGAGCTGTTTAGGTATGTATGCTGCTTGTGCATTCATTTCACATTTTTAGACGCCTATCTTCAATTCTTCAACTGCTGCATTATTAATTGCAGCCCCGTCTCTACTGATAATGGCTTGATCAAGGTGTGCATCTCACTTTCCTCTTTGAAAAGGATTAAATCCACAATAAAACTCTGCCGTCATTCTCAATATCCTGCTCAACAAGCAGGCAGGCTGATGGGTGAAATGATTAGAGGAGCCAAATAGAGTAGCAGGGAAAGTTATCCTGGCTCTTTTTAATGGGCAGATACTTTGATAGAAAGACACAGGAAGTGCAACTCATTTATCTGTCAAAATGAAAGCCTAATTGAGTGAGATAATGAGATATTTAGGCTAATACAGGATGAGGTGTCTGGTTGAACAAAAGCAATGGGAGAAGTGGGAGGACATTATTTTTGTGTAATGAAACAACTCATCTTGTTGGCTTTTTGCCCAACAAGCCGAGGTGTTGAGCTCAAAAACAGTAATAATTACTGCCACCCTAACATAGTTATTCAGGTAGCTCTGTGAAATTGCGCAGACTGTCACGAAATGACATTAGAGTCAAATAAATGGGCCAACAAGTACTCAGATTTTAGAAAATTTAGACTGAATGGGTATAAGTGAATCAGAACAGTAACTGTAGTCCACAAGAGGAGCAGTACCTGTTGTGATGGCCATCCCTCTGTCTTGGAGGCTGAACCGGCAACCTCAGCAGGCAATTGGCTGACATGGGAGGGTCGTCATTGATTGATCCACTGGACCCTTAGGATGTAAAAAGTGGCCCACGCATTCCCTCTCTCCCCCCTCCTACAGCTGGCATACACTTGGCGTCTTTGTCTTTTAGTTTGTTTTGACTTTAGATTTAATAAATTATTCATGTTTTATGTAAAATCTCTTGCATAGACTTCCTACTTGTCACATTTCCTGAGACAGTTTGTGACAAATAGGGTCTGGTCTGGAATGCAAACCCATTTGGTAAAGATTAAATCCTGCCTTAGAGTGACAAATGAGGAATTGTTGATTAGTATGTTGGTGACCAGTTCGGTTTGTGACCCTTGTGGTTTGCGAATGCTAAAATGAGTTGAGGTGCTTTTGAGCTGTGTAGATTAAAGCTGCTTTGGTACCTCGTATTGTGGACAAGATTTTGGAGCAGTGTTATGCATGAATTCTTTTTTTCTTTTTCTTTTTCTTTTTTTGTTCTGTTGTTTAGACTTGTTGCACATTTGGAATTTATTTTAGGTGAATGTTTGAAGAGAGCAGCATTTGTTCCCGATTTAGTTTGCAACCCCATTTGATAATTTAAGGCAACTATTGGGGCACGATATTGGTTGATATGTCTTTGTCTAAGTTGGTAAGGCCAAAGTGTTGCTCACAATAGAAGACAGACCACTATTTCTTTCACTAAATGTGGCAGGAAATGTGGATTAAGACAATGTCTTGGAGCATTTCCCTGGTTCCCAGAGGATCGTCAGTTTCTGGTTGTATTTTTGGTTCTGGTGGAATTAGTGCAGAAGTACCCACCACAAGTATCTGTCTGAGGACTTGGGTTGAGACCAGTTGGTAAGTGGAACAAGTTAGGACTGAGGAGCTTGGGCTCTGGGGAATTTCAGAATTGCATATTTTGCAGTATCACAGGAATACTGTTTGGGTTTGTAATCTTAAACATTGTAAAACCAAAAATTAGTTCCCTTTCTCTGGCTTAAATGTTATTATGTTGTGACCTCTGAAACTGCAAAACTGCTGTTTTGTTTCTATGGGTTTGGTCCCTATGTGTCACTTTTTCTCATTTCTGCAGTTTATTCTTTCTGTTTTTTTGCTTTTGCTATTATTATTACTATCATCATTATTTATTTATTTTTTTTTTTTTGGGGGGGGGGGGGTTGAATTTAGATATTTCCTGCATGTGCTTTTTCTTTCATGTCCAGTTAACCACTGTGGTGCGCCATCTATTTGTTTCAGCATATCGTGCAGTGTTGGGTGGCTGTAGTGCACATTAGTGCCCCTCTTGGCTGGAACAAATAAGTAGCCTCTGCAGTGATCAGGCACCAGTTTATTCCTTGTGTGAATGAATAGCAGTGAGGGAGTAGTAAACAGCACTCAAGTTGGTAGCTTGACCTGTCAGTTTTGGTAATACCTATATGCTCTGCAACTCATGCTTGGTTTGGTTCTGTTGGTGTGAGCTTTGTTGTAGCTCGGTTTCCTGTCTGTGTGGCACGTTTTGGGATTATTTGGCTGGCTAGTGGGCTTTTGACTTGGAGAACCCTTGAGTATGCTACTTTGGTTTGGTGTTTATGTTAATCCAGTTCTGTGTGCACTCGGTAGCTGGAATTTAGTGCAGGCAGAGCATCTTGAACTACGCTTTGTTTAGCTGCAAGCCACCGTGTTAGACACTCGTGATGAGTTCATCACATCATGTTCATCATGAGTTCATTTTGAGCTCAACCTTTTGATGTGTACATTGGGTCAGTGGTCTGGACCTCATTTCCTGCAGATCGTATTCCTCACTGTTCTGCTGCTCTTTTCTGCTGTTCTTTTTTTTTGCTTTTTGCTTTTATTTGATAATGCAGGAAAAGGGGGAGAGAGTGGGGATGACTTGCAGCAAAGGGATGGGTGCGTTCTGCTTTAGCCTCTTTTGGACACTAACCATACGTGTTCAGGAACTTTCATGTTTCATCCCATACACAGTTTGGTCATGTGATTACATTCACCAGCCTTTTTGCTAGTCATACCTCATCCTTAAATTGATCTGGATCCAAAATTGGTGGGTGGGGGATTGAATCCGGTAAGGGGCATGCTGGACATATGGGAGCATGCCTGTGTGATTGTCATTGCAGTATCATGGGGACACTTGGTAAGGACAAGAAGTTTAACATGAGGAATGTTAATTTTCTCACCTCATACGAGCTTTGTAGTAGACTTTGTTTTGGTTTATTACATTTTGTGTTTCAGATGTCAAGGCCCACTGTCTTGGAAGCTGTCCCAGCAACCTAACTCTCCCTTTGTACAGTTGGCATACACCTGCATCATAGTCTTTTGGTTTGTTTTGGCTTTAACTTAATACATTGCTCTTGTTTCATGTGAAATCTCTTTTGTGGACTCACTACTTGTCACATCCCCATTTGCCATGACCTGGCTCAAGTGGCCATAACAAAAGGGAGACACACAGAGTATCATAGTTAACAAAGGAAATTTTATTTAATGAAATTAGGTCAAGTTAAAAAGTTAAATATTCACAGTATGAGATGTGGGAATCACTTAAATCATTGGTGTGTGTGTGATGCACATGAGTAAAGGAAGAGGGTGCAGGTATTGTGAGATGCAAAACAAGCATGAGGATTAATTAAAGCAAAGGAAGACGGGGTGTGCCAGTGGAGAGGAGCAGAGAGACCCTGATTGCACTGCAGCCAATATGTAGCCCAGAACACGCTGGCTCAGAGTGTCTGTCAATCACTGTAAAGCTGAATCTTCTCCTGTCTCCCTCTTGTTTGTCTCTTCTCCAGTCCATCCTCATCTGCCATAAAACCTTGTTTCTTTGTGTGTGCATAAACGTTCATTGGATGACGTTGCCATGACGCATATGTAAGGGCCCAGCATGAATCACTATTTTTAATCTTTCAATGATTTTTTGTTTTTCCTCCACAGCTTTTCGTGTGGACCTTGAAGGCAGCGTGTTGGGTATTGTTCTGTATAGCCCTTTAGTCCAACAGATGAAATACAAACTACTGAGGCCCCCTGGGGTCAGCTGAGGGGGAAAAAAAGTGTCGTGTAAATCTGTTCTCTCAGTTCACAAATCTGTGCACAAGGTTTATAAATATAAACCTTGCTCTCGGATTCATAATCCGCGAACACAGATTTGTAAACTGTGTGCACAGACTTTATGTATTTGGAAGCATGTCACATCCACTAAAGGCCTGCTTTCCTTCCTCCGGTCCCACTGTATTGATGGCGTTGCAGACTCTGCTCATGTGTCTGTATTGATGTTTAACACAATTGCATCCATGCAGTATTTGGATTTTCCTATTATCACAACAGACACTGAATTGGCAAAACTGTCAAATAAGTGTATATGATAGAACGCATTGTCATGTCTCCTTTGATACGTCACATAGAATTTTTGTTCAGGAAATATTAGCTCGTAATCACAGATATGAAACTGAGTTTGATTATTTTTCTATATACCCGAATCTTGAAACCTTTTTGGTGCAGTAATGTGGAAACATGATAATACTGGAGGTGCAAAGTTAGCAAAAAATAACGCATGCCCTCCACCTAATTAGCAGTCACCCATGCGCTGATAAAAATAACAATACTGCTGTGCGGGGTCACACCGAGGATTCCCATCACTGCTTACGTCAAGAGAGCGAGGCTTATGCGATGGAGAGAGGTGCTCTAACAGAGAAATCTAACAGTAGGAATTCCCTAATAAGCCAGTACGTCCTTGAACCCTCTGATGTCCCGCCGTACATCTACAGCCCCCCGAGGGAAGCATATGGTTCTTTTGAAGAACATGAGAGATGCTGATTATCATGTGACACAGCTGTCTCTCTTTTGTCCTTGTACATGTGTGTCTGTATCTGTGTGTGTGTTGTGTTGCAGTGTATGTAAGACGTGCAGGTTTATCTTTAACTTGTGTAGTTCTAGTAAATACTGTATGCACGTGTGTACGTGTGTTTGCGCCCACATGTCTTACCTTGGCAAATCCGTCCTGCTGATTGCACTTGGTAGTTTAACATATGGACAATACAACAGATAAACACGCACACACACAGATTACACACTCATACTGTCTGCTATCGATTGACTCAGATATTTACTTGCAATTTCTCAAAAGTAATCACAGGGGAGCAATCATTTTGCTTACAAGTGTTTGTTTTCTCACTGCAGCTGAAAAAGGCTGCATTTGTAAATCCAACTTTACAGGTAGACGGGGACCGCTCGAACGCATCATTAGTTTTGGTGTCTATGGGGCTATACTGTCTCATTTGGAGAGAAGCTTAAGTTCACACAACGAGCCCTCTGGGTCTATACTCATAAAACATCTCGTGGCGAAATGCTGCTCCTAAATGACCAAGTCAGAAGAGACTAAACATAATGTGTGGAAAGTCCTAACTTTAACTGACTCCTTTGTCAGACAGTAATTCAAGAAACTAAAACAAAAAAGTGAGAACTTAGAGGTAGTCCAAATTACTAAATAACAAATACTCAGTTTGCACAACTTTCCAGTACTTGGCCAAAGAAAAACTGCAGTTTTCGTACTTTGTTTTTACATAGATATCTTTTATGTAGTATCTTTTTGGCAACATAATTCAGTTTGTGGCTCCCACTCCTGTATATTGATGTATATTATATTTCATGACCACTGACACAGACCAGTACAGTCCCAGTATAGTATAATATTAACAATGCACGTAAGTGATGGGTGGATGTGTGTGTGTGTGTGTGTGTGTGTGTGTGTGTGTGTGTGTGTGCCTGTATGTGTATGTGTGTGCAATAAATTCATGAAATTATACAGTAAATTAATGTTAGGAGGGTTTTCATCATATGACTGAACACTCACACACGTACACAAAGACACACATCAGCCACACCCTTAGATGCATAAACAGTGTGGAGTCACATTCCAGTCCAACACTTACAATAAATTCTCTTTCAGCGGAGCTACAAATGGAAATTTTAGAAGCGATCAGCGTTTTGCTGCCTGGCTGAAATAAATGAGGAAGACCATAAATAGTCATGCAGTTCCATCTGAAAGGGTAATTGTTAAGTAATGGTATGCGTTGTGAGCACCACTTTGCTTCTTCCCAGAAAAAGAGGGCTGAAGATGGCAGGCGGGAGGGGGGATATAATGTGTTACAGAGTACAGATGGAGCAGCCGTTTTGATGGTGACTATAGGAAAAGAGAGGGCAGCCAGACAGATTCAGTAGATTCATGGTTGCATTAATACACACTTATGAAAGAGACCGGGAGAAAGAGAGCAAGTATCCAACTATTGACTATTTCTGTCCCAACACAGTGTTAAGGGGCCAGATGGGAGGAGAGAGTGAACAAGGGAGAGGAAAAGAAGGAAAGCAGAATAATAGACAATGCCAATTGTGAGGCAGAGAAGTGGGGGTGGGCTTCGACACAGACATACATTTTTGTCTGGAGCAAGAGTCATATGTAATTAGAGCCCAGGATTAAAAAGTATAATCATGCAGTCACAAAAGCTCTGAGGGGAAAGAGATTTCCAGTTATTTTTGTAGAGTAGGTGTCAAACAAATTATTATTCTTATTCAGCATCTGTTAGCTCCTTTCTAATTGGCTGCAGATTGCATTTAAGGCCCGGTCACTCTGGCAGAAGGTGGCACAGCAAAATTGATGCATGTCTCTTTGCAATAGGCTGTGCTTGTAACAGCTGGTGAACAGTGTACATGTTAGCAAGCCAGGAACATATTAGCTCTAGAAAGTGTGTTTTTTTGTTTTCTCTCTACTCTGCGTTTACTCAATCCTGGCATTTTGTTCTCAGGATTCTCAGAGGGCTCTCAGAGCTAGTTGAGATGGCTAATTGTCAGGCTTGTTAGCTTGGTTGCTAACACAGTTTATTCAAGAGGTGCATTTGTCCCATCTGCTGCTGTCTCATGATTGGTTAAAATGTCTCATGTCTCTTTTGTCGAAGGGATTATACTGAAGCACAGAAGGGTTAAATTAAACTGAATGGTGCGACAAAGCTAATGAGCTATGATAGCTCCCTCAATTTTACACTCTCCAGCTCTCTGTTCCATCAAAGGTCAGCACTATCAAGACTTGGTCAGTTGGACAAATTTTCATACTTGAGTTCAACAGAGGAAAGATTTGAGTTGATTTCCTTTGCTCCACAAGCAAATCTGCTAGTTGTGATGATTCAGTTCAAATGAACTGATTTAGCTCAGAAATTAATATTACAGCGCCGGCGGGAGTTTCGGAGTGGGAAATATTGCACCGACCAAGTTGTTGTTGACTTGTCTTTCATTGTCTATTGCAGGTTCATTCTGGTCCCCTCAGACAGCAATTATTTTCAAATAGGTGACGCTGAACTCTAAAGGCAGCTCATGTCAAGAAGCAGTTCAGGAGGTCACAATCTTTCTTTGATTACCATGAATCCTCCATGCTGAAACAAATCATGTGAGCATAGAAACTGTATCATACTTTCGGGATTCAGTGTCTTGTAATCTGAGTCTGACATTAGTGAAACAGAGAAAGATGCACATGAGCATTTCACGTCATGTCACCTCAAACGTGGGATTTCTATCTATCTAGAGTCAGATGATTTTCAGCACTTCCCCTCTAACCTCCCCTCTTATATTATTTGCTCCCTTTTCCATTGTCTCCCTTTCTCTTTTTTAACCTCATTCTACCTCTCCCACTCTCTTCGTTCCATTTCCTTGCTCCATTTTCTCTGGCACATGTCATGTCCTTGCGTGTGACTCATTCAGAGGCAAGCACTTCCTCCTGTCAGCAGTTCTCTGGGTAAATAAAGAAACAGACGTAGATACCAAAACGTATATTCCTGAGTAAGCACTGACACCCATATGACGAGCTCTGACTCCACCAAGTCCCATGAGCCTCCATGCATAGTGCTTACATACACACTGTACTTTGCATCCACCCACAAACTATTAGTGGCATGCTGAAAAAAGCTTTAACATCAATTTAAAGCTCAATGCACTGCACAGTTAATGAACAATGACAAATGTGCTGCCATTGAAAGGCCTGATATAAACGTTTTGTATTGTTATATGAATTCAATTTTTTATGCCTAATTCAGAATTGTTAGGCATCAAGCTATCTTGTTAATAATCTGTAAGTGCTGTCAGTTTAATATGTGTTTGTATCTGGTGCTTCTGCAGTAAGTGCCTTGTGCCAATAAATCTTCTCTTAATTAAAATTCGACTGACAACCCACTGTGCAGCAGGCCAGGGGCGGAGCCAGACGTAAACATTCAGGACTTAGCCCAAACCTAGGGCAGTCTGGGGCAATGCACCCTGGGGAGATTTTATGCACATCCACAGCAGCTATATGCACTATTTTTCAGGCCATTTGAGATAATAGAATACCTAAAAATCTGTACATCATTTGGGAAAACATGATAGTTGTCCTGTAGAGCCTACATCTGATTTTATGTCTAGTTGTTTTCCAACTGCCTTCATCATTCTGAAACCATAACACAACAGTTGTTGAGGATGACCAATTTTCACTCCTGCCACCTAAAATGAGGGAAAATTCATCAGATGTTGCTATTTTTAAGTTGCATTACAGAGGCGTCTTGAAACCTATGTTTGTTATGCTATGCTGGAGAAGAGTTCACAGAATGAATGCTGACAAATCTGTTCCATTTGACTCCATGCCATAATAATCTGGGCTGCTCTCATTGCAAATCAAGAACCAGAACAATGCCAAGTAAATGTGGTCTTCAATACTCTGTAGTGAATATCAGTACAACAGAAAAACATTAACTCAAATTATATTGGATTTTTTTCAGAATAACATAGTAGGATAAACAACAGGAGCATTTGTTATTGTCTCGGCGTACTTTGTTTGATCTACTCCTGCTAACTCCTTTGGTTCTCCGCTTTTCTTCTTCTCTCACTCTTTCAGCTCCACTCTTAAGAAGATGCAGAAACGATTATATGTATATCTTATTCTCTTACATCTGCTCCTGGCACATCTGCTCTTCTTTCACTCCTCTGTTCCTCACTCCTTTCTTTTCAACACGTTTTCATCTCTTGCCCCTCTTCCCCTTCACACAGTTTCACATCTCATTTCCTATTCTTTCCTCACTCTCTCTTTCATTCCTGTGTTCGCGGTTCACTGGCTGATGCTGATGCTGATGCTCCTGAACCACTTTATGTGGATGGTGGCTGAGGTTGACTCCTCATAAAGAACATTGTTACGTCTGTAGTCAATAACCAAGTAAGATAGTTAGCGATTGCTCGCTGAGGCGTCACGACTAAATGAAACACGACACACGCAAGGCAACAAGACGGTGACAATGTTAGCAATAGATGCCAGTATTTCTCCAGTAATAGAACTTTGGTTCCATCGACTTGCTGACACAAAGTCTAATTCATTGTCAAAACCTGAAAGTTTCAGGGCTTTTGAGAAAACATTCCAGGAGCCCAGAAGCCTTTCTCCCATTCCGCCATTGCTGTAAGTCAGTCTCTCCAAAGCCTGCACCTGAAAAGTGATACCACTGTATTTAAAAGCAACTTAAGTAGTTTTCTATTTGAAACCTGACACGGAAAAACTTTACAACTTGAACTTGAGCCCAGCTTTCATTCACAACCTGGGGTAAATGCTCATTAAGATGTAGTACTCCTACCAAATGTTGCTCAGCCCTAATCCCTTCTCCCCATCAGTGTCAGTCTTTCACTACTAATTATAGCCACCCAAGCTGGCTGATGCACTCTGCACAAAAATCCTATCTGAATGGAATTTATTTCCAGTCGTGCATGTAGTGCGACAGAATCCTCACTCTGACGAATATGGACGCAGCAGCGACAATACATATCTGCACATGGCATGATAACTGATCAGCATGACAAACAGACAGTACATTAAGTCGGAAGACAGGTTGAAATCCGTCTAAGAGAAAAGTCAACATGATAATCGCACATGCGTTTGACATGTCATGCCGTGGTGTTATAGCTGAACACCAAGCACAAACATAAAGAGACAGCTCTTTGCTTTGATGCTTCAGAGTAAACTTGCAATTGATTTACTTTTCTCAGCATCCTGTTTGTTGAAAGGCAGATCTGCCTGACATGCATTCCGAGTCGTCCTGTACCATTTCACGCCATAGTCAACAATCACGTCGATAACAACAAAGCCATGTTTCCAGTCGAGAACATGCTACCTTGTCTGACTAATAAAGTGCCCTGTAAAAACACTGGGAATAAACACATATATTGCATTCTGTCACCTTAAACAATTGCCCTCTGTGCACACATGCCAAGACAGAATATGCAGAATACCATGTCCTGAATTGCACGATGCAGATATGTCTTTTGCCAGCAGGATGTAAACTCCTACAAAGTTTCAGAGGTTTGGTTGGATTTGTCAGGTCTCCATCTGGAGTTAGATAGGCATTTGTTCTCAGGGATATTTGCAGGGCTCATACATCCTGTCATGTTGTATACACACAGACACCTAAATATATACATAAATAATATATATTCACACAGAAATACATGCACACACTCACCTGTATGCAAACATTTTGGAATAGCAGTTATCGGTGTTGTTTGTGGAGTAAAGCCGATCCAGCTTGCAATACAGTCACAAACTGTACACCGAATCTTGTAAAATCCTGAAATGTCCCTCAAAGCAGCCGGAGATAAATTGCCAAAAAGGGATTACAGGCCATCAGTGACATAAGCTTAGTGCCCATAGCAACGACTCTCACGTTTTTGCTGCCCACAGACTCTTAATGCATCATAAATTATTAAATAAATCAATAGATCTCTATGGAAAGGTTGAAAATCAGTACGCTCAAAAATTCACTAACAGCCGCAAAACACAACAGGAGAAAGATAAAGACAAGGTGAACACTGTGATACAACAGGTCACATCTCATTTAGCAACTGAAATGGTCTGTCATTGTTGCCGGCATGGGTCACAAAATAACTGACAAGAAAGTTTTAGTTACATCAACACACCTAAAAATGAACAAAACCTGTCACAGGTGAAATGTTGTGAGGACATTTCAACCAGTTAAATCTATGATGTGATCTTCCAGACACACACACACACACGCGTAACACATCCATAAAAATGTGCCAGACCTGTCAACCCTCCCATTTTTTCTAGGATTCTCGAGTATTTTACCCTTCTCTCCTTCTGTCCTTCAGTTCAAATATTTTCATGTAAATCTCCAATATTTTTAGCCTTTCTAAAAAAAAAGATGAGGAGAGGAATAACCGCCATGTTTGCTAAATTCCCCTCCGGTACAGCAGGTGGCAGTATGTAGAACATTAGCTGTAACAGTATTGAGGAGGAGTCATAGCGGCACCAAGCATTAAAACAAGAAGTGCTAAATTTCTATGTTTGTTATATATTCATGTGTGCAATACAGGGACGTTCACTCACTGTTCAACTAGTTAACCCAATCCTTCTTGCTATGATATTTTAAAGCAAATGGTTGCCAAATGGATATTCTAGGATTTACTGGGTGTACCCTTGTACAGGGTATGTGCACAGTGTTAAGGGTGATGGAACAGCCCAGGGCGGGATGCCAGAAAATTCCCTGTATTTTCAAACCCTCGTGTTAGCATGACACACATGTACACCACTTGCATTTCATTGTTGGCACACCATTTGCAAGGTTATCTGGCAAACGTGACCTTACATGTCTTATAATCTCAAACACATGTTCTGTGATACATGAATGTAGCGTACTTGTACATCTAGGTTTCCATCATCCCGACAGTGTGACGTCAACATCAACAAAAGGATTAAGGGATGCTGTAGTAAGCCGTAAATACATGTCCTACATTTCCTCTGCCATAAAAAAAAAAACAAAAAAACAGTTGTGACATATTTATAGCAGCTGACGTCTTTCACAAACACCTCTTTTACTCTTTTTGTTTGCAGATGTGTCTTTTTGCTCAAGGGAAACATGCTATGCTGAAACAGCATTGATATAATGATAAATACTTGCATTCCTTTGTTTGTATGAGCATATCTGTATGTGTGTGCCCTCACATTGATTTAAGAACGTATCCTGTGATTGAACCAGAAGAATTAGTTTTCCAGGCTGTAAAGAGAGTATATTGTGACCTCCTTTACTTTAATGACATATTTCACAGATAAACCAACAAGCTTTTGAAAAAAAAAAAAAATTCCTTCCTCCTGTTTGTGTAATCACATGAAAAGACGATTAGATCAGTGATGTGTAACTGTGACTATAAGCCCTTATCTTTGTTTACTTCACCCTGTGAGATTGATCCATATCAATCCCTCCCACACCCAACAATCCCAGCATCCTGCGCCAAATATCGACAAATGGATTGTGAGTCTCTCGGCTATTAAAGTTGAATGTTGTTGCGGATGTGCGGTTCCGAACACAAGGCTAAATCTGGGATTCTGAAGCTGGATTTACCACTAAAATCTGATTTCAACCCTGTTTGACCTCGAATTTGGTGGTGTTTTGCCATGTTGAGCTGATGATGTGAAAACCACTTCTGTGTCACGATGGGTGTTGAAATCAGATTTGACTGGTTGCTCATGTCTAAATCCAGCCTGGAGCTGTTATGGGCTTCCTACTCTGGTCACCCCAGTGTCCAATTATACTCCTACCAGTGCTAATAGAGCTGAGGGCAGGCAAAGAGTGGGTTAGTGCGATGGAAGCACAACATGATCTGTTGGAAATGTTTGTATGTGTCGCTGATGGACAGTGATGTAGTTTGCTATTTATTGTGTGCAGCGTGTGGAGAGGCGGTCTGGGCCTGCGTACTTGCGTACATGCATATGCTTGTATGTTGCCAGGTTATTAGGTACACCTAACTAATACTAATGCAGTCAAGTACAAATGTCTTGCAATAATTTTTTCTTGAAAATCATAAACTCCTATCACTCTGTGGGCGCTAAGAGGTTATAATTTTCAAATGTTAAGTACTCTGCCAGCTTATGTACATAAATGCTGTGTTTAAGTCTGTGCTCATGCCATTCATGGTTGGAAAGCTAAAGTGATTCTTGTGATTAGATTGAACCAAAACATTTGAAGCTACTCACCAATGTCGTCTCATAGTAATAAAAGCAGTTACATTTGCAAAGGTCCAAACAATCCAATCCAGTAAAAATATGTGTCCCAAAGACAATAATAACCAACAAAAAGCTTATATTATTTAAAATTAGCCGACAGGTGTCCTACTCGTCCACATTGTCTCCAGTATAACTCCAGTATGCACGTGTGGGCAATATGTTGGTTTCAGAATGGGCACTGTGACCTTTCAATTGACACCTCAGTTGACCACTTCGGATCTTCCATGTCCTCTCCACAACATGCAATAGCCAATGAGAGTCCCTGTTGAAAAGACGTGCCTGCTCCTCTTCTTTTGTGTAAGATCCAGCCAATTGCAACCAATTGTGCAAATGACTGGCATTTTTTTTATAGCCAATGAAATTCTGAAAACAAGGAAAAGCGGCTTCAGTGGGCAGTTTACAGCCATATCAAGTGAACTTGAGTAAAGCTTCATGCTGTGGTCCCACTGTTTTTTCCAGCTAATAAGGAACACATATAGTCATCTGCAGGAATCTATCTGCAAAAATAAATGAATAAATAAATGCATGTAATAATGCCAGTAGCATTTGCAATGATGGGGATGGGGATAAAACATAGTGTTGGTTCAAGAACAGCTTTTAATTTACTTAAGGTATTCCTTGGAAAAGCATTTTAGGCTAATACTAAAGGAATGGTGTTTAATTTATAGTGTTACAATGGTCAGGTTTGAAACTGCTTCAGAGAGGTGTTGATTCAACTAAATGGTTATTTAAGTGGTGCTGTTGAATTGTTTTATGCTGAGAGGTGTTTTATAATATTGTATCTGCCCTCATTGATATATGTAAATGAGGTAGACATACATAACATATTAGTGGTGATGACCCACCCACACAGAGCAGAACATCTTATCAATGAGGGGGAGGACAGAGAGGAGTAGTTGAGACCACAGAGTAGTGATAGGTGGTACAACTCCTTCTTCTATGGTGCATGGAGAAGTAAAATAGTTTGATGATGTCGCAACTTCTCCAATACTTGGAGTAGAAAGAGAAACTTTAAAGTCATCAACCAGGAGAGATCAAGGTGGCTGTTGTCACCCTGAAGACCATGAGGATAATAAGATGCTTTTGAAAAATGTGAAAATGCTAATGAGTGGAGATTTTGACACATAGCCTGCATTAGATTTAGCTATTTGTACCTAATAAACTGCCAGCTGAGTGTATGTATGTGGCCACTTTTATGTGCATGGTTGCAGAAATGGCATCTGCTTTCTCACACAGGCCTAAACAGAGAATCAATGTACCACCGGGCCTGAAAGCTTGTGATGCCCTCCTTGATTGCCAGAGGGGAGACAGTCTGTGCTGCACAGTCGCTTTGGCGCTGTGAAGCTTCGTTGATGCAACACGGACACTAGAGCAGTGCAGCTTTCTATTGATGTGATTAGAACGTAATAGTATTTGATATAGCTGACAATTTTTCTGCTGTTATCGTACTGCTATTGTAATTAGTTTAGACTGTGCACCTGGTAAGGATAGTTTAGCAGCAATAATTAATCAGGTTGAAAAAGGTTCAGAGTGTGAACAAGAAAGAATGAATTGTATGGGAACATGCGCTATGTTAAGGTCATTTTCTTCAGTTTCCTCACAAACGCACAACCTCCCAGCCATTCAGATTAATTCTGTCACACCCTTGTTGTGTAGACACACACTCACACTCTCCCTTCCCATGCTTGTGCACACATTCACAAATTTAATCTCCTGCAGAATGATTTCACACCCTGATTGTTTGCTTTCGTTCTCTCTTTCTTCTGCTTGCATCACTTCCTCACTAAATTTCTGTCACTCCGTCACTCGCTCACCGAAACATCAACTGTGTTCTTCAATTTCCAGCCAGACAAAGACCGATTCTTCTACGAGAACCTTCTCCATCTCTCTTGTTCACACGTGCAAAGGCATCCCTTCTCTCATGCCATCCCCTGCTTGTTGTCACTGTGCTCATGCATATTCATGTAAAGCCCAGCGGCTGATTATCACTGTTTATTGCATTGCCAAAACTTTCTTCTCCCTCTGTCTTACTCAGAGAGTAATGCAAACATAGCTGAAACACACACCAACACACATCACACACACGAGTCATGAAACCATTCTTTGAAAATGACCGGATATGGACCTTTGTACCATCATAGTGTGGAAGATGAGCTGTGGAGAAGTAAGATTTCCATATTTGCTTCATGGTATGACACCAGGATCCCTGCAAAATGAGAAGGTATAATACCCTCCAACCCTAAACGTGAAGTAGTTTCAATTTTCACAATACCCTGTATAATAGTACTTTTACTGTTTTGATTAACGATCAGCATTGATGTCAAAATAAGACAAGGCAGTTACACATATACAACAAAATTATGTGTCAAGGAAGTACTACATCAATTATGATCCCAAAATATTTGTGTTTGTCCAATTAGCAACAATGGAAACACACATTTTGGGTCCCTCGTGTAATGTTCAAAATGTGAGGGGTTTTCTGTCTGCTTTTGGTTTTACAGGAAAAACCCTGAAGTAGTACAGTAATATATTAGTCCTTATTTTAATGCTCAGAAGTGGAAAACAGTTCCCCAACAACTGTAAAAAAATAAAATAAAATCCTTGCTGTAGGCAGAGCCTAACAGCATGAGTCAGGCTGTTGATTCCTTTGTACAACAACCTTTTTTTTTTTTTTTTTTTTTCATGTCTAACAATAGTACCATTTCACAGTGACCTCAGTTGTTCACTGATCCTCTGCCTCCCTCTTGTCTCTCTTTCTTGTTTTTGACTGCTCGCCGGAGGATAATCATGTAAATGACTCTTACCTTTCATCCTGGGTCACTTCTCCTGGGAGGAGACCACAGGAACCACCTTTACAATAGAATTCAGCACTACGCCAGCTCAGGTACAAGTGAGGCTGCCCCACTGATGTCTTACACTGGTGCATTTATTCATGTCTCGAGCTACCATGCAGTGCCAGTGCTTGGCTGCTACATATATTATGAGCATTCATGCAGAGACAGTGTGTTACACATTGTCTCACGTTTTAGTGAGCAATTTTCTGTCTTGGTTTTTTTGTATATCAACACTTTTCTCTGCCAAAAACTGCTTTGTCACTTATTTCATGACCTACACTGAATGTAACTTGATTGCAAGTGCAACAGACCATTGTGTGGTTAAATGAGTTGTGACCTGTCTCACAATCGCTTTCTTTATCTCTCACTCCTTCTCTCACAGGCTCATTCCATCCTGGGCTGCTTGCTTTGAGCCCCAATGCTCAGGTTGGTCTACCATAAAGACTTAATTTTCAAAAGGTTTGCCACAGTGATGCATCAGCGATCACATAATCATGCACATGCACAGACATGCATGTGCGCCCGTGCGCACACACACGCACACACGCACGCACGCACGCACGCACGCACGCACGCACGCACACGCACAAACACACACACACACACACACACAGTCAAACCGTCCTGGCAGAGATAATGAGATCGAATTGAATCACAAATGGGAACAGATGGAGGGATTTAAGTAGAGGAAAAACTGGGCAGATAAATTGATTGATAGGTATTCGACCTGCACAAGTGGACTTGCTCTTCTTTGGCCTCCTATCTCTCCGCACCACACATCTCTCATCTCCTCATTCACTCTGTCTCCCCCCATTTTTTTCACTGTCTTGTTTGTACTCGTTCTTCTCCAGCACTTTTCTAGCAGACTGACACACAACAGCAAGCGCAAGTTAATATTCCATCTGCAGGGACGAGAGTTACTAATAATCAACGATAGTCAGCTCATGAAGAGACTGACTCCAAGTGAACTAAGCTAATTCCATAATCTAAATTAAGATACAGCTAACTTGTTTATCTTACTTTCTAAAAAGATGATAGCGAAACAGGAGTTTTCGAGCCCACTGTCAGAGTCTTCTGTGAAATGTGCTTCTGTAATCACAGCTAAAGAAAGGTGCACAGTGAGAAAAAAAGCCTCTCGTTGCAATTTTATTTTTGACTGTGGAACAGAGGAGGCTGATCTGAGAGAGAAGCAAACAATGCAGTCTTTCAAAAGAAGCCCAAAACACTTAACTTGGAACGTGACAAAACACCAATTTCCTATGCAAAAAAGCGCAGTCTCGCCTTAATCTTTCAATACACAGGGCAGCACCTCCAGTTGTTTAATTGAAACAAAAAAAAAAAAAAACTTGTGATGTACTATCCCTTTAAATATGAAAGTCTCAATTATACAAAGAAACATTACACCAGTAATTACATGGACTGTTAATTACACAAACCAGTCTATTCGAACTACAACCACTTTGGTGTCATTCACGGTGACAGAGAAATTGGCGTCCTTCTCCTCAGAGAACCTGTCCCGGTGCCTGCATGCATCAGTATGCATTGTGTGGGTGGCTGTCAACAGTGAACACTCAGACCAGCCCAGCTTTGGGAGTGGGCGTGTATAACTGACTGTTAGCCTAAGCTCCTTATGTCTGCTTAGTAAACTCTAGTGTTTCTGCTTTCCCGACAATTTTGCAGAAACAATAGGCAACACACGTACCGCCAGTAAACACCGCAGGTCTTGCTGTCATCAAATATGTATTCTATGTCAAGAATACAAACTTAGCAGCATTGCCAATGGTGCATAATAGTGGCTGTGCCATATGTGACTGCTTTTTGGCATGGCATGACTCTCAAACAGCAGCTGCCTCTCATCAGTCATAGTTCTTTGCACTCATGTTATGATGTGGGACCATTATGTGACCCAGAGGTGGCAAGTACTTATTTCCAAAATTTCTGTGCTGTTTACAATTATACCTTGATAACTGAAGATATATACATAAATGAACACCACACTGTGATATCAAAGTATCCGATTAAAGACTTCTCAGACGCCTCAGTCATTCACCATCCACGTGCACATTGTGTTAGATCTTTACCTTGATTTTTTTTTTTTTCAGCCATGAATCAAAACACCTACCACCTTCCTCTAATGATGTTCATAATGTTTCATGAAGGTTTCTGTTTTCTAACATGCAGTGTTAATTAAAATCAACATCAAAACCAATGACAAAGGCTAGCTGAAGAGCGGTAAACACTTATTAAATATTTAGCATATAATGAGTGTGTAATACATACTGTTTTATGGTGTTAATACTAAACCTGGATAGTTATGTTCATTAGTGTGTTCTGTGCAATTGTGTCCAGGGAGATTATGCTAGCTCTTTCTGCTAATATAAGATGACACCCACACTCCCAGCCTCTCATATTAATGTATGAGTCATATTGTTCTTGCTATTTCGGTCCCAGCAGTGTGGTTTTGTATGTGTGTGTGTGTGTGTGTGTGTGTGTGTGTGTGTGTGTGTGTGTGTGCATGCGGCAAAGGTTGCACTTTAGAATTTCTGGCTCAGATTAATTCCTGTGTCTTCTTAGAAAGCATCTCAACTCTCTCTGGGGGAAAAAAATAAACTAAAGAAAAAACATGAAGTATTGGCATGAGTACATTCTATGAACAGGATCGGATTTTGGGGGGGGGGGGGGGGGGGGGGATCAATGGGCCTGGCTGTGTCTCTGTGTATGATGCCTTCAGATGCCAGCATGAACCACTGACATGAAACACTTTCATGTCAGCTGCTTGATAGCATTGGATTTACAGCAGGTTAACAATCATACCCCGAAGATAAGCAAGAAGTCTCAGAAGTTGGAGATTCCCGCAGCACATGAAAGTATTGCAATCAACATGTGTCAGCTGTGCTCAAACAGCAGCTGACATCTAAATGGGATACAGCATGCAAAAGCATTGTTATAAAAGATAGATTCATGTAGAGGAGGAAACAGTTAATCCACCATTCTTAACACGCAAAGCAGAACGAGGCAAAATGATAAATATTTCAAGTGCCGTGTTCACTTTTGCTTATGCTTTAATGAAAATGACTTGGTTTCTCCAACTACTGTAGAAATATTAGCCTTTAGTTTTCTGCGTGTATCTGACATGAAAATAAAATCTGCAGTTTGCTGCTCACCCCACTCACGCACAGAAACTCAAACTTGAAGTAAAAACACTGCACATGCTTGGACACACTCCAGTGCACCCAACATTTCAATCAATACCTTTTTTTTTTATAATGATATGATGTGCAGGTGCTGTACATGCAAACAAAAACCAAGCTCTCTGAGGGGCAGAGCTGAAAAAAATAAAAGGTCTGAAGCTGCATGCAGTGTCATGGCAAAACAGTTCAACAGCTTTTTAGTGGCTTCCTGGCATATAGGGGGGCCTACATGGCACTGCAATGCATTTTCTCCGCTGGCATGGCACCCTAGATGGCATTTCGTCATCTTTTCTCCATAAGAAGGGCATCCTTCAAGGCCCTGCACCATGTTTTCTTCACTGGAAGGGGAGGGGCTTTACAGGTTTAAAAAGAAAAAAAAGAAGAATTTGGAGTTGGCTGACAGCCGGTAAAAATAATGCATAAAGAGAAAGACAAGAACAGTGATAATAGTGAGAGAGAGACAAAAAATCATGCATGTTTGAGATGAGAACAGACAGAGATACAATATGGAGAGAGGCTGAGGTACAGAGACAACAGCAGGCAGCATAGAAAAGGCCAAGGAAAGAAAAAGCGAAGTTCAGTTGATGTAACAATGAGACAGAATAAAAAGCAAAGGGCATCAAGAGAGAGCAGTGGAGTCCCTTCACTCATTCGTATGAAAATGCTGAAGGACACAGAAGAACAGTGGTGTATTCTGTCAATGTGCTTGCCCAAATAGAACAACTGGAAGTGTGACTGTATGAATGTGTGTATATATGCATGAGAGGAGATCAGTAAGGGATGAAAAATGATGGTTTGGGCAAGTCGTGGATTAGTTGGAAAGGAGGAATGTACTGTAAAGTGTTTAAGGGGGAAAAAAGATTGACTCAATTGGGGCAATTATGCTGAAACAAAAGTGCTGATGTTCTCTGCTTTGCTTCCTAAAATACACGTCCTTAATTTTCATTGTCATCTATTGGAAATGTGTGTGTTGTTATGTGTGAGTGTGCAGCAAAGAGAGAGGATTGTAAATATGTTAAAGAATATATGACGTCGTGAAGAGCCTGAAGCTGCTCTGCGGATCAGAGCTGGAGACGTGACGAGTTTGTGCTCTCATTTCTCTCTTTCTTTCTTTCTGTCACTTTTAGCACTCTCTCTTGTCAGTCAGTTGCTTAGTTACTAAAATCAGCAAGTTGACTGGTAAAGAAGATACTAATTTACAGTAATTTCTGCTGCTACTGAGCGGAGTCACCCTGTCTATATGCTAGTGTATCTCTGTTGTGCTTATTCTTTCTCTTACAAGTCAGCAAGGCCCCTTTGCTCAGCCATCCATTCATTCATGCAACCAGCTGGCCAGACTTACATCCACATCATGGCCAGCCTGCCGGTGAGTATGTCAGTCTGTCATCTTGTCTGTCAGTCAGTTTGACCATATTTCTGTCCATCTTTCTGTCTATTTGGCTCACACAGAACTGCAACATAGCAGAAAGAACACTATAATCCACACAATCTACTGGCAAAGTGCTGGGGCTCAAATTGCCATTTACTTTCGTAGTCCCCAGAGATTGGGTTTTTAGCCTTGTGTTCAAGAGTGCAAGAGCTGGAAGAGTGCTTGGAATGGAAAAGCAATTACTGGCTCTCATGACTGTAGTAAGTATAATACTGACAGGGAACCAAATGCTGCAATGGATTCCTCAGGCCAAATTCACAAAGGTTCTCTGCATATTGATTTAAGGCACTGATCGGTGTAACTTCACTACAGACTGTGTGTGCTGATGTTTGTTTGAGCCAGTCTTAGCCAAGTTTCACCCTCCCCAGTCAGTATTACCAATGCAGAGAATCAGGGTGCAACTCCTTCATCAAAATCTGGGGCGGACAACTTATATCACCATATATCAGTCAAAGTTCCCTGCAGGCTACTATGCCGAAGTACACTGTGGATCTCTCGATTTCTAAACTTGGTCTTCATAATGAGGCATTCTGGCACTTCTAGCTTGGAACACCCCAGACAGCAGTTCAGAGGCCAGACTGTATCAAGGTAATGGGACAGCTGATTTCTTATGGCTTCAGGTGTCACATCAAAATGAAACTGCATCTAGAAACAAATGCACAAGAAGTTCAGAACTGTGCATTCTGTCATTCCACCTGCCGTGTCCACAGTATTATGCAGTGTATGATAAAGAATATGAATTCTGTCTGAAGGGTACAGTACATTAATGGAACTTCAAATCCTTATTCCCAATGGCAACAACGATTCAAAGACATACATCCGAGAAGAAAATAGTATGTTTGAAACAAGGTGTGACAGGTATCCTCATTCCAAGCAAGGGTCAAGTCAGAGTTCCACTGCTTGAACATTTTGACTTGTCATGACAGGAAAGGCATGCATTAACCCAAACATGCACTTTTTAGAGGTTCTGTTATTTACTAATTTTGAAAGTATAAAACTTTGTTAAAACCCAATGGCAAAGATGAATGGTTGATTTGTGAAAAACTAAAAAAAACACAAAATCCACCATCCACATTAATTTTGAAGAAATTCTCTGAAGTTTTGCAGGCGAAACTCTCATCATAATTAATGTATATTGAGAAGAACATAAGAATTCCATGATAGAGATAGAGAGAGAGAGAGAGAGAGAGAGAGAGAGAGAGAGAGAGAGAGAGAGAGAGAGAGAGAGAGAGGGGGGATTTGGCACCAGATAGTGTGAATTTGAGACTCTGGGCACTGCCCAGACACTCACTGTGTGTGGGAGATGTGAGCTTAGGGTTGGTCCTGAGGGTGGGCCCTAGGTGGGCTGGGGTCTGTACTCTCATTTCTCATTGGATGAGAGAATGCACTTCCTGCCAGGACTCAGTGTTGCTGAGGGCAATGACGTCATTCAGTGAGGGAAGCGGCTTATGCTATATGCAGCAGTTTATATGCATGTGTGAGTATGTGTGTGTCTGTGTGCACTCTGTGTGTAGTATGAAGATTAAAGGATAAGTTGGCCTAAAACTTAATCGTTTCAGTGCAGCTTGTTTCTGGTGGCCTCATAGTGACACTTTAGTTTGATTAAATCAGTCAAATGCATGACTGTACTGTGTGTGTGTGTGTGTGTGTGAGAGTGTGTGTGTGTGTGTGTGTGTGTGTGTATCCATCTCAACATGACTACAAAGATTAGCTAATAGTGAAGGTTTAAGATGAAAAAAAAATGCATATATTTTTACTGATTTAACTATCATTTAGCCAAATTTAATGAAAAAAGGTGTCCACTACTATATTTGTTAGAACTCAGTGCATCACCGATATGACTTGCCCAATATGAATAGTGGATGAGGAGGGCATCCACAACTTGTGTTGATCAAAGGTGCACACATACTTCTCTGCAGCAACTTTTAAAAGTTTACTTTGTTTACTCTTCCTTATGCATGCAGCACTGTGAATTGATTCAACCACATCACAGACCTTTGGTTGCAAAATGTTTTGAACTGCTGCAAAACATCTATTACTCAGATGGGTCTTAAAGCCAAGCAATATCTTACAGGTACAAAACTCATTCCAGCCACGTCAATAGTTTCCATAATGCATGGCTTTCCAACGACTATTGACTGCATCGCCAACTCTTACTGTAACTAGGGACCTATTTAAAAATCTTTAACTTGTTCCTCTGCTTAATTTTTATGAATCAACTCTTATTTGTAGATTACTACACATGCATTGGGATGGGCTGTATAATTCATTGATGCCCTTGAGGAAGCCCTGGCCAATAAACGTAGAGTAGACCAAGACATCTTCAGAGAAACTGGCTTGATATTTCTGACTTAAAACAAGAATTTTTAATAATGGGCCTTTTCTATGTATGGCAAAGTTCTGAAAATGCATGTTCAATGTATCTTTCAAATGTTCATTAGAATAAGAAGAAGATCACTAAAAGGGTGCGAACAAGCCTTATGTTTTCTGCCAAATCCTATTTACATTCCGGCAGAGTAGCACTGTGGCAAGTTGTTGTGATTGCTGTGTAATGTTTTCATCGGCTTTGTAATGTAGAGGGCAATGCACACCCAAATGTGCACATGCAAATGCTCCACATGCACGGGCACAGACAAACACGCATTCTTTTCCAAGAACCCATTCATGCAGTATGCATTGCTGCCTGTAGATTTGTTGGCACAAATGTGCTGTATAAGTGCATACAAAAAAAAAAAAACACATACACAAACACGCATTTCCACACAGACGCACGTTATATTACAGCACAAACGCTGACATACTCTGCCCTTGTATGTCTCTTGAAGCGCTTAATCTCTTCAGTGCATAAAAGCGGAAAGTCTTTGTAATTCGATATGCTACAACAGAGTGACAGCGTAGACATCACAACGAAGATCCCAGCAACAGCTGATGTCATTGATTCTTCACGTCTGACCTTTTGCATTTTATTTCTTTCCGAGGCAAATGATTGTTTTGTGTCCTTCTTTAACCTTACAGGCCCAGTCTGTGATTCAAATGTAGAGTAATCTGTGAGCATTCAAAATGTGGCCAGCTATCACTCCCAGGCTTTCATTCATTCAGTGTAGACTAGTCAGGCAATTCAACTTCAATGTCAACATACATGAATGTAATTTCTACTGTCAAAAATACTATTTGGTCTTTTAATCATCAAAAGGCTAAATGTGTTTGACTTAGTTCTATTTTCCACAAGCTTTCTTTTCTCATTCCACATCTTAAAAAACTGATATATTTTCATGCACAAATATTCCAGTTTTTCCTCTTTTTTGCAAACAAGACTCCTACGACGCTGTTTACATGGCAAATGAAAATGAATTTTCCTCTCCCATTCCCATTTTCATGCAGTCATACATCCTCCTATTAACGAACACAGCCTCTCTCTTTCATTCATTCAACCACCTTCTTGGAAAGGTTGGCATTGTGATATTTGCGCATGTCCAAAAACCTACTGATATCCAAGTCTTTCACAATGTTTCAAAGTAGGTGTGTTTCTCCTTGCAAACAGAAATGTGGGCTTTTCTTTTGTGCATGCTCAATAGAGAATGCACCTAAAACTGTTTACAGCTGTTTTATATGTCCCAATCAATTTTTGAATATAGTCATATTCAGAAAAATAGTGGAAAATTAGTGTGCATGTAAATGTTGTCAATGGCGACTGACACCTTTTCAATCAGTGCTTCCACACCATATGTGGTTCATGATTGCCAGCTCAGGGTAGAGCGAATCCCACCATTCTGATACAGAGTAGCCTCCTGGCTCACCTCACCAGCCTCATCCATGGTGAGGTGGGAGTGCATCCACATGGATATGCTGCTGATCCTCCTCAGACCATCCTACCAGTCCCACAGAATGACAAAGAGACATCTGTCAGTTGACACTTTCTTGTGCTTCCCCTGGCTCCACATTTCCACAAGGTGGAAGCAAGGCCACCGATGCTTCATTGGCACCAAATGGATGATGCGCATGGTAGCCTTTTCAACTTCAGCACCCATTTGCCAGATGGTGGGACAGATTGGCAGCAGCAAAGGCCAAAGATGGTTACGAGAGCTTTTGCAGCCTCTGCCCTGCACCTGGCCTTGAATCTTCCAATAGAATACACTCAGTTGCCAGGTTATTAGTTAAACTGAGCTAAAACATTTTAATACAATGGTGCTGCTATAAATTCTCCCTTAATGAAGGTTGTGATATTTTTAAAAAAGGTGTGGATTCAACTTAATGATCATTTTAATGCATGTAGTTGGTGCTGTTGTCGTTTGTCGTGCATTATACTGAGAGGAATTTCTGTTGTTTCGTCTTTACAAATTCTAAATACAGTAAACAGGCCATTGAGTGTATCGCTGGGTATATAGGGTTTGCTGATTTATAATGGATGTGTGGATGGACAAAGCACATCTACTCCTAGCCATTGTCCTCAATGGCTCAGTTGAACTGTGGTGTTCCTCAAGGCTCAGTTCTTGCCCCCTTCTGGTTTCTGTACACATGCTATTGGTAATTAAAAATCATTATGTGTTTAACCATTTTTATGCAGAAAGCACTCAATTATACATGCCTTAAACCCATAAATGATAGCATTCTAGCTAATCTCATAACCTGCCTCTGTCATATCAAATCCTGAATCCCAGATTTCCTTAAAATTTGTGATGAAAAATCTGAAGTCATTCTCTTTGGTCTCCTAAATTCAAATAGCTCTTTTGGTGCTAATGTTGGTGGTCTCTCAAATAACATGAATAATAATATAATAATCATATGCTAGGAATCTAAATGTAATATTTAATGCTAAGCTCTGTTTTGGTGATGCAGTCAGAAGTGTTCAGTCTTCTTCCAGCTCAAATTAATCTCCAAAATTAGGTTATTAGGTTTTATCAGTTGCTGATCTGCAAAACTTTAATACATGCTATTATTCTTTCTCTGCTTGATTTCCACAATGCACTTTACTCAGGTATCAGCCAGGACTCTACTGTCTCCAATAGGTACAAAATGTTACTGCTCATCTCATTACTGGAACAAAAAGCACCACATGACCCCTGTGCTTTCCTCCCTACAATGACTCCCTATCAGACTTAGAATTGATTTAAAGATTTTATTGCTTACTCATGAGGCCTTAAATGGCCGTGCTCCTACATACATTTCTGATCTGTTGACCTGATATGTGCCCTCTCGACCATTAAGATCCACAGATGGAGCCCTGCTGTTTACTCCTAGGTCACGGTTTGTGACTAAGGGGGATTGGGCTTTTGCTATTAGAGCCCCCACACTATGGAACTCTCTGCCTGCTGCACACAGACACACTAAGTCTCGGGCTTCTTTTAATTCTCTTCTTAAAACTTTTCCTATAGTGAAATTGGAAATGTTTGATATATTTTCTATTTATGATATTTTATTTATACTGTTTTTATTTCGAAGCATTTTATCTTTTTTAGTTTGTTTTATTGTCTTTACTTTGTCTGAGTTCATGTTCTTGGCTCTTTTCTCATTTTATCTGCCTTGTGTCGTTTTATTTTTTCTTTTGTGAAGCAAGTTGTAATGTCGTTAAGAAAAGTGCTTTGGTATCCATTTGTATTCCACCCTTTGGTCTCCTCTGGTCATCAAAGGAGATACTTGTGACCCCTAACAGACAGATGTGACAGCCCTACAAATTAAAGACCTACTTTACCAAGAAGCTAGTTTTCTTATTTATTCAAGAGTTAGCTTCAGTGTAGTTTACTGAATATAAAAGATAAATGAAGGATGGTTGACAGTGTTTTCCAGTATTTATTTTCTGTTAGTTTACTCCATAACATGAGTCGTCTTATCAGTTGCTTGTAAGTCCTTCATTAATGTGACAGTTGAGTGAAACATGATGAAGGGTGATAGAAAAGGTTATCCTTAACAGTACAATGAAGGCTAACGTCAGAGTCCATTTCATTTATTCAGTCATTCAGTCTGGAACATTTCAATGCATGAAGGAAATTACAGTCTCAATGCCACCTCATTAGACCTCTAAGACAGAAAAAACATCTCAAATTGACTGTAAGTTTGTTTATTACTGTTCTACTGCATCTTGTTTGTCCGTTGTGAATGGTGCTGGTAGCCCTTACACCCATGTTTATGGCTCCCTCTTTCAGCATATCCTCTTTATCTCGGTCAAACATTCAAAAACTGGCCAAAGCCCAGAGCTACTCTCCCCACATAGAGGTCACAGAGTTGACCCAGTTCTTCCTCTATCTGGGTTCATTCCCTCTGTCAAAAACTGGTATGCGGGGGAAAACATGTCGGGGAGGGGATGAAAGGGAGAAAAACAATGCCATTGCCTTCCCTCTGCCCCTTGCATCTTCCTCTGTTATCGGGGGTAAATGTGTCCCCCAGAAAGTAAGAATGACAGGATTTTGTGGCTACATAAAGATACTGCAGTCATAAAGAATAATTATATATCAGTTATACTTACTGTATAATACTTATTTCCATGGTGGACATAATAGCTTATATCTGACAATGATAAACTTGTAAACACATGAGTAAAACATAATTTATATGAATATTTTCCATTGAATAGCTACAAATGTACAACAACAACAACACAGTGCACATTTTACCAAATATTGGTATTACTGTGGAAAGTAGATGTCCTGGCCACAATACTAATGCAGTGCCATCAATTTATTGTCAATGGTAAGTTCTGTAAAGATGGACGCTTTATTTGTTGTGTCGTGCAGGTCTGTATATCTAACATTCCTCCCCGTGGTCTTACAATTACATTTATTGCATTACACCTGCAGCCTGGAAGGTAAAATGGCAGAACCTGGACAGTAAATGCAGCATAGACATTAGCCGCAAGCTGCACCTGATATTGCTTGCTTCCTGTACCATGTTTTCAATGAATAAGTACCAAGGTTTTACCTTGTTAAAAGCCCCAACAGATGATTCAAATCAATACTACATTCATCAAAGTAATATATTGCAAATGACTTGTACAAAAGCAATTATTTATTCAGATTTTTTACATATCATGCCTATGGTGGAGAAAACATTGGGCTAAATTTAACGTATGACTCACTTCATCACCTTGTAACTTTAATAATGGCAGTTAGAGTTTATGCCTGCAGCACAATGACCAAGCAGATTATTCTGGCAAAGCTATGTAGGGTGATGCATGCGACTCTGTTTATGCTCCTAAGTCTGACAAACAAAGTGAAAGTGAACTAACAATATCAGCTTTTTGACCACAAAGCTCCTGAGAGAATTTTTATACTTTAACAAACCAGGCAGCACTCATGCTAAATGAGATGGAACTCCAGGCACGATCATGGTGCATGTTTCAATTACATTTGAAATGAACTGAAGAACTGTTGTCTGTTGTCTGTTGTCACTTTCAAACTAGTACCTCACACACTTATTTGGTTTATGATTATCTAGCTGTCACAGCTTACATCTCTATCAGTGTAACCTCTCTATCTCGGTCAAACTGACAAAAAAAAAAAAAAAAAACTGTCCAAAACCCAGAGCTAATCTTGTCACGGAGATGTCAGACAGATGACCTAGTTCTTCTTGTTTCTGGGTTCAATCCCTCTGTCAAAAACTGGGATGCAGGGGAAAAATGTGTCAGAGAGGCGCTCACAGGGAGAAAAACAACGAGCCATTTCACTGCCTTACATTGTCCTCTGACTCCAACAATCTGATCATTGTGAGTAAATGTGTCACCAAAAGAAAGTACAAAAGAGAATTACCATCTTGTTCTTTGATTTCATGACACCCCACAATGGCTGCTGTAGCTCTGATTCATCTGGATTTAGGCCAGTTTAATCCATATTCATACAGGGACCACCAGAGTACTTGCAATCCACAGCTTAAAGGCTGCCTCGCTGTCAGCCTGCAATATCCCTTCTCCTGTGAGCATCACATGATATTACATTCATACCATCTTGATGCACAGCTGCCTTTAGATTTAGATTTAAGTTTCAGGAATTAAGCTGACACTTATCATTGTCTTTTCACAACACATTGCCGGATCATCGAACCTGTCTCTCTTTGGTTATGGGACAGACTCTGCAGGCAGCTAGGCCGCAACCGGCTGAATGATTTTGGCTTTAACGTACATATAGTTTTGAATCTTTGAGACTGCAGCCTTTCAGTGTTTCCTGCTTCGTCTTGCCTTGCCTTCTATCTGCTATGCAGAACTCTAGGGAAAGACGTTCAAGGCTAATGAAAATGAATGAAAGAAGAAAGACAAGAGAGAGATAAAGTCGAAATAGTAGCTCTTATGAATTCCAATGCTGGCTCCCGTGAGGCTCAAACAAGTTTTCGCCCTCTCCCCACATTTTTTCCCGATTGTCTCATTTCCCTCTGCTTTCTTTTCATAGAGAAAAGCCGACTTGGAATCCAACATTGATGAGGTGTTTGGCATTTACGCTTACAAGGCTAAATTCTAAACCATCAGTCTATTCTTCCCTTGCCGTGTGTGTGCATATGTGTTTTGTTTTTTTTTTCCTGATTTCACCTCATCCTCACTAGACCTCTCTCCATCATTCTCATTCTCCTTTTGCCATTATAATTTAGCCCAAAAAACGCATTGAGGCAGCAACTAATGTTCTCTCTCCCTCTATCACACACACACACACACACACACACACACACACATACACACATATTCTCTCTTTAGCTCTCCAGGGAGAGCAGTGTGTGAGAATTAGGTCTCTCGGCAGACGTGTTGTATTTTTGCTCCGACAGTTTGGGGCTACAGCAAGCAGAGAGAGATAGTGGATGGGATGGTAGACTTGTAGACTAAGCGTGTGTGTGTGTGTGTGTGTGCGTGTGCAAAACAGAGAGAGAGAGAGTGTGTGTGCCACGCCAAACAGGCTTTTGGCGAGGACACCATCTGGCCACGGGCTCAAAAACTCATCCAGCATGACTGCTGGAAGATAAACAAAACATGCGTGCATGGAAGGTGCATACCCAGACACACACACGCACGCACGATAACAAATGCAATAATCAGTGGTAATTGTCTCTTGAGGTCAATGATCTGATTGGGGTCATAAAATGTTTGTGCAAGATGTTCCGGTGTGAAAGACTGCTGTAGAGTCTTGTATTGTATTATTTGTATTATTTAATTGAAGTGTCTGCAACACAAAATTCACAACACGCCGGGGTAGATGGTGGAATAGTTCCTTGATAATTTGAGGAAAAGTGGGAAGGCACAATGTAAGGTACACTGGTAATGTTTAGACTTCTAGAACAAATGGCCAATATCCACAGAAATTATATCCATGTTGGACGATTTCACGACTCATGACATTTGTGCAAACGTCCAGTGATAATGCAGGGAAGAATGGGCCTTTTTCATATCAAGGAGGAAATCAGAGTGTGGAGGTCACGGTGGTGAATTGGCATGCAGCCACTGAAACTTCCACAAGAGACCAGCGTCATGTCTCAGATCTGTGATTAACATCCAGGTGTTTATAAACCATAGCCACCTTCTTCTCCTGACTGTAACCAGTGTTTTATGTGCTTAATCCTAACCATACCACAACCATGGTTTATTCACCATAGCCTCAAGCTTCTTTCTCGATAAACGTTGGAATTAGTCATAAAAGAAAATCAATAAATAATGAGATCCATTAATTCAGCTGAACCTTTCCTAATATTTGTTACACATTTTAATACAAGCACATTCACACCCAAACCCGGGTTCTCATGCATTAACAATAGTCAAAGAACTGATTTGGGGTTGTTAACATACAGCAAAACATTCAAAGATGCACACCTTTCTGTACTTTTGTAAATGTTCCTGTGGAGGCGGCCGCTAGAACGGTCTTGGAAATTAGTAGTGTTGTCAGTTCCTGATGTTTCTCTCAAGTGGTTTGAAATCCCACAAAATTTACTTAATGTGCAGTTTTGGTTTTTTTTTTGTTTTTGTTTTTTTGGTTTGTTTTGTTTTTTCATGTGTCTGCAATTCTTAATGCACACAGATAAGAAAATGTGCTTCTTTCTTTCCTTTTTTTTTTTTTTTTTTTTTTTTAGATAAGCCCATTTGAGACATATGCTGTCTTGTGTGTTGGCTTCTGCAACGTTTTTTAATACATTCACACTTGGGGCAGTGTTTCCTAGACTTGTGCTCTGATACGAATATCAAACAAACAAAAAAAGGTGTTAACACACAGAACCTCAGTGATCTGCTTTTGAATTCCCTTATCTAAGTCCTAATTGTTAGTCCTCATTTGAACTTTGAGTGCGATCTGTGCAAAAGAGCTTTTTAAACAGGTTGTAGTTGTGTGTGTGTGTGTGTGTGTGTGTGTGTGTGTGTGTGTGTGTGTGTGTGTACAGAGGCAAAGGCTTGCACATTCACTGTATCTAGGGACACAGAAGATGCAGAGGCAGAGGCAGAGACAGATGGAATGCAGGGACAGGGGCAGGCAGGACAGAGTGTACCCCATTAAATCACTGTATTTAATTCTCTAATTATGCAAGCAGCTAATGAAAAACATTGCATTACCATAGGTACTCTGCTCCTGGTCTCTTGTTGTACACTGTAACGGTGTGAAAGACGTCAGTAACAGCGACAACTATTATGACATGAAGCTGTATGATGGTGACTGAGGCCTATGAGGCCTTACAATGCAATGTTCTCATGAGACAATGACTCCTACGCTGACTTTGTCCGTCTCAATGTCAGATAGTGTGTGAGTGTGTGAGTGTGTGTGTGTGTGTGTGAGAGAGAGAGAGAGAGAGAGAGAGAGAGAAAGAGAGAGAAAGAGAGAGAGCATGTGTTTGTGTTTTATATTTGGATGCTCTTTTGTCCTGAACTTCATTCGCACTGTTGGGCCAATCACTCAGTCGTGACCACATTAAAGTGCTACTCAGCAGCCAACACACACACTCACAAACAGAGAGAGAGAGAGAGAGAGTTCATAAACTTCGCCAAAGTTCACCAAAGCAACACCAAGAATTACATTTGACTTATTCTGTGGCTCTGTGTATTTGCAGTGACAAATCCTGTGAGGGTCTGCCTCTACAATAGAAACTTATAGCACTTGTGTTGATATTAAAAAGGAACACATGGGGTTTAGCTTAATTTCCACTAAGGTTTTCTTTTCAGGCTTCATTGGGGGGAAAATGAGAGCATTGTTCAAATTGAATACAAACATAAATTGATCTCCTCTAAGAATCTTTTCTGTTCTGTTTTCCTAGTCAGAGTTTTCCCCAGCCACTGCTCCTTGCAGCCCAGGCCAGACTAGACACTCACTCTGCAAACACATTGAAATTTCAAGGCCAGGCCCTGAACTACCAAGAAAACTTTTAAAGAGAAACACAGCTGCTTCCTTATTTTCAGCACAATGCCCTTTATTGCCTTATACAATACTTATACTTATACTTGACAGCTTCGAGCGGCTTTCAATCAGCAACACTTATACAAACCTCTTAATTAAACTGGCATGCACAAGCCACTGAAGTATAGCATAAAAAATTCTAATTAGATAGTTTCCTTTTTTTTCCAGTGTTGTTGCTTTGATTAAAACCATAAGCATCATTAAATTATGTCTTTTTTTTTCTGTTTTGTTCCTCCAGCATTGATGAACAACAACTTCAGATTTTGTTTTGATATTTGTAGTTTTCCCGTCCAGTGGGTTCTGCAAACATACTCTGGGCTTTCCATACAATCTCTTGATCTCAAACGTCAACAAAGCATGCAGCGTTTCTCAAAGTACGGACCGAACTACAGCGTTATTAATTAAAAAAAACATGACAGTCACTTCGTGTTCCTTGCTCGGGGGCGAGTGGACAGATCTACTACAACAGATGAGATACACAGCTAGATGTCAAACTAATAAAGAATTTCCTGCTGTGATTGAATATGCTTATTAGAGTACAAAACATTTTCATTCAACCAGGCAAAGGTACAATATCTCTGAGCTTTTGAACAGACAGTAAGCAATGATCCATTCATATCAGACATTTCTCTTCTCAAAGTCTTCCCCCGTATGACTCAGTCTGTCCTTGTTTGTCTGTGTTGCATAGGAGATGACGAAGACCAAGGCACGTCCTTATGGTCGCATAAAGGAGGCAGGCAGTCGCACTGACAGGCACAAAGGCAGGTAGGTACGACGGCACAGAGACAGACAGACAGACAGACATGAAAGCAGGCAGCCAGTCTGGCAAACAGGAAGGCCATCAGGTGGAGAGACTGGCAGGCAGGTTGGTCCAGTTGGCAGGCAGCCAGGCGGGGATGTAAGTGGACAGCAGGAAAGACAGACCAGCATTCAGACATATTGACTCCCGAGCAGTCAGGCAGACTGACAGGAGGAGAGACACAAAGATGGACGGACCGATAGATAGGGAATTATTTGACTGTGCCTCCCACCGTCCCTTGTGGTCCACAAAGGACTTTGGCAGGTGGCATGAGGTATGTCACTGAAACCCCTGATGACAAGCAGAGACGGGGTAATGGAAAGTTTCGAAAGGTGACAGCTAAGAAAGTTCCTAACCAAGACCAAACTTTTTCTCCCCCCTCTTTAACTTTTTCATCGGGTAGAAGGTCATAGTTTACAGGTCGTGGTTGTTCCTCATTAACAAGTAATAACTGGGCCTTTGGAATTGAAATAATATTCCTGTTTATTAGCCACTTTCTGTTGTAGTTTAAGTGTTGCTGCTACCAGCAATTCTGCACATTATGCACATCATCCACGACAGTTTATCCCCTCGATCTCTTGCACAGCTTTTGAACAGTCACCAGACTGGTAGACGAACCATGCACTGTAAGCCTGAGCAGCATCCCTCTCTCGTCGTATGTACTGTCTCTTTTCATTTCACGATGTGTTTGAGCAGCACTGGCAGACATTTTCTTCCCCACTGGTTGCAGTGCGACTTGCTGCCTGCGATGACAGAGTCGTCACTGATGTCCCTTCATCACGCAGCGATGACTTTAAAAGGTCAGCGATGACTGAGTTGCCTTTAATGCCCATTACGATGTCCAGATGTATCAGTCAAACATTTTTATGTGTAATTTTTTTTTTAATTTGGCCTTTTATTTTCCCTTTGTTTAAACATTATAATGATTCGAACATATTTCAGTCTTCACGCTTATTGTTCTGTATGTTGAACGGTGGGAAAAGGGATTCATCTGTTCCTTGTGGCCTCTCCTCAGATTTAACTGATTTTTATCCTCTGAATCCTTTTTTTTTATATATATATATCATGTTCTCACTGAAGGTCTCATTTGGCCAGTGTGATCTTGCACCACATGACTTTGTTTTTCAGTGCCGTCATGGCAGCGACAAAAGCATATCACAAATAGTTAGGGTTTAGAAACTCCTTGGTTATGGTTATAGAAAGATTCTGGTTGTGGTTAAGAGAAGCTACTTTCTTATTATTGGTACTGCAGTAGCGGGAATGCAAACAACAGACTCTGGTATCAATGTCGCACATTTTTCAGGTTCAACCACCTCCTCCTCCCTCATGGCAGTTCAACAACACTTCACATTCATTATTCACCCTGCCACAAGAGGTAGCTTGCCTTTGTCATTGCCGTGTCATTGTACGTCAGCCAATGCTGTTGTATTTCTGGTGAGGAAAGTCGATATAATGTTAAATAATGTTGGTGCTGCAAAGCCCTCTGAAACAGTAACTTTATCAACTATGCAAATAAACTCCTCATGACTTGATGTTTTTATGTTACACCAACACCTTTCGAGTCACTCACTCCCAAGAGTTTCATGTTTGAGCAAGAGCTCTTGCTTTGACATGATACTTGTCAAACTCAAGCCAATCAATGTCCAATTTTTCGCTGTGTCACTCAAAGGGGAACTTCTAACTGGTGATCTCATTAGCCCCGATCTGTAATCTTAAGGTCGCTACTGCGTCATTGTGACAAACTCTGACCAATCCACGTCCTGCGAGTTGAAAGAAGGGTTTGCGGTGGCCTTATGTCAGTCCGTCTGACATCAGCTGACAGGCTGAAGGAGTGAATGATGGCTTTTCATGAAGAAGAATGGCAGTTTTACAGACCACCAGCTGCTCCCAAACACTCGTCTCTAACCTCCCATCCACTCGTTGTGTACGGGTGTGTGTGTGTATGGTTCGCTTGTATGCACAGGCCCAGAACTGGGTTGTGTGTACTTGCTTTACTCGTATAAGGCAAAGACCAATTCAAATAAACTGACAAAACAAATGATTCGCGTTGCGACATGTTAACACATATTTGTAATGATGACGTCCCAAGATATTTGTTTCTAAATATATTTAGTCATTGATTTAAATTTGTGGTTTGTGTTAACCCTGGTGTGTGAAGAGCTATTTTGATGTAGGGCTTTATCTGGAACACTGCGATGCCACCGACTTTTAACTACACAGCAACTGGTAAATAAATGTACAATTTCAGAATAAAGGTATCCTGGCTTCCACAAAATGACATTTATGATGACAACAGTGCTGATTCATTCATCTCTAATATGCTCAGATGATGAGGATCTCTCAAGAGCTCAATCATTCAGCCTTTTCTAATCCACCATGACATATACATATGATATAGTGACATATAAATCTCAGCAGGGGTTACAAATGGGATAAAGGTTTATGTCTCTAATCCTACAGCAGGATCATTTTAGAAATAGCCCTAAAGGTCAGTGGATGCTGTACGTGGGGTTAGGGGATCTCCAGGGGCCTTGAGCTTTCATGGTTACCCCTACAGAATGATTTATGTCACAGAGAGAGAACACACTGCAAAAGGCCACAGTTCTCCTCACCTGCCAAATCTCATCTAAAGCTATGTAAAATGACACAAATAACAGTCTATCTTAAATTAATCAACTTTAGTTGCTCTTTCCTGCCAAAACACAGCAGGCTGTGTACACAAATCATGTATCTGCTCCATGAAATAACGGTGCTACAGTCATAAACAGCACCTCTCCTACAACTGCAGCCTGATATCATTGCTTCACCGTAAAATGCAATAATAACAACAAAATTTCAGGTTCTCTGTTTTAACCAGAGACACTGTAGGGGGATGTCAACTTTCCACTGCAATCAGCCCCCTCCGCGCAGAGCTCCAAGAGCTGGGAATCGTGATGGTGTCTAAGTCGTGCGCTGGCTTGCCGCTCACAACACGGGCTTGTGTTGCCCGCTGGAGGCGAGGCGGGGGAAGGCACGCAAACGGAGAGAAACGACGAAGCGCTCCGTATTTCCCTGCCTCTCCCCCGCTTGCTGTAGATAGCAGCGGCCACCCTCTCTGTCTCCACAGCAGAGAGGAGAGGCACTGGCAGAGCGACGGCTGCCAACTCCACGTTTTGCTCGCGGAGCTGCAGCTGAGAAAATGACCCTCGGTAGAACAACTTAGCACTGCTGTGATCATTATTAGATATATCTCAATAATTTCAAAAGAAAAAAAAAAAAAAAACGAGGATCGTGCAGAGAGGGAGTCGTCTTGCGTCCTGACTGTCATCCACAGGTCTGCCAGTCTCACCCACCCCGCAAGGCGCGCTCCCTCACTGCTTTTTTTTTTTTTTTTTCCTTACGCGTGTCCCCGCCGCGAAAGCCAGAGCTCTCCTCACTCTCTCCTCTCTTCAGTTCGTTTCCTCTCCTCCTCTCGACAGCATCCAGAACTATAGCGCAACCGTCCCCATCACTCTTTTCCTCCCCTCCTCCTCTTTCTCCCACCGCCAGATCTCTCTCCACTGCGTCTCTCACCCCTTCGCTCCCCCCACCCCTCCACCTCCCCGGCTCAGTCCTTCACTCCTCTGACGCACGACAGGGAAACGGACCCGGGGAAAGAAAGAAAGACTAGGAGAAGGGAAAAAAAGAAGAAAAAAAAAAAAGCAGCAGCTGACCCAGCTGTCGATATGATACACAGACTCGTGCTATTGCTGCGCCGGACAGAGACAAGGTCCTGAAACCGAGAGGAGAACACTCTCACCCGGCTACACTGCTGTTGAGCGCTCGCCCGGGGGGCGGCGACGGCGGCGGAGAAGGAGGAGGAGGAGGAGGAGAGGGGAGGAAGAGGAAGCGGACGGGCACAAGTCGAGGGCTTGCATTTTAAGCAAACTGCTTAGGGGGGAAAAAAAGGAGACGAGAAAGAAGGGGAGAGAGTCAGAGTCACCGGAGAGCAAGAGTGGGGGAGATTGCATTCCCATCACGTCTTTATTTCTCCTCTCTCCTCTCTTTTGCCTCAGCCTCTGAGTGAGAGAGGGTGCGAGAAGAAGAAGAGAGAGAGAGAAGAGAGCGAGAGAGAGAGGGAGAGAGGGAAAGAAAGAGAGAACGAGCGAGAGAGATCTAACAAGAATTACACTAGTGGTCATTTTTCCCGATGCTTTCCAATTGCAGTGCGAAACTAAGGTGAGTGCTTTCAGCTATGTTTGGCTGTGCTGGGGTGTATCATGAGGGGGATCTTATGCAGATATGTATGTGCATGCTTGTGTGTTCATACGCCTATTGGTGTCTGCATAGCCACGGACTTCAAAAAGCAGGTCTACAAGCGCTCTCCATACATCGAGGATAACGGATCGTAGCGATCCAGTGGGCTGATCAATAGCCGTTTGTTCTTTATTCGCCGTTTTCCTGCCAATATCATGACGAAAGGCTGCTGCATTATGCTTGGCATGTATTTCAGCAAGTGCTCTGCTGTCACTGCTCCGTTGACAGCAAGGTTATTTTGGGGGAAATATCAATAAACGAGAGAGGAATTTGTTGACCGGTTTTGGTTAGACTGGCGCTTGTACGATGTCATCGTTTCTTGTTAACTTAGTTTGATATAAATCCCAGGTTGCCATTTCTTGATAGGTCGTATTGAAATTGTCACTCGCGACGAGCAGTACTTTTAATTCATGTACGTACGAGGCTGTGGAGAATCTCCCCAGCTTGGTTTTGAATCCGTGGCTCATTCACATGCGCATCTCTTCCTCTTTCCCTCCTCAATGCCCTCTCTCTCTCTCTCTCTCTCTCTCTCTCTCTCTCTCTCTCTCTCTCTCTCTCTCTTTCCATCTCTCTGCTCCCCCCCTGTTCCTCTAACGGCTCGATCACCCCCATTTCTTGTTCTCTTCCTCACAGCCCGGCATCGGACGGTGAGCGGGACGCACCGGGCGACAACAGAACACACCGCGGGAGGATATGTGAAGTTGGAATCCCACTAAACTAAGTACGTATAGCACCCGATCTGATACACCCCAAGGGACTGTATCATGGCACTTCTTATTTTTAATTGCTTTAAATGTCATTAGGTTTTTTCTGACATCGCATCCGCGCTTTTTGATCGCTATCATGGAAGCGGAATCAATAAATCCTGAAGGATTACGCACGGAGAGGGAAATGAGAACCGTGAATTTTGCATTAAGGAGATCCTATTCAAGAAGTCCTTCTTTCTCCCCTGCTTTATTGTCACGTTTTTGTTTTTGTTTTTTTGGGAGATTACAATCTATTTTCCCTCTTTTCCTCATTTCCTCGTCTCCTGTGGCTGGGCTTCTGGTTTCAGCACCATGGACAGCGGCTCTGCTCCGGCAGACGGTCCCAGCGCATCTCCTCTGGATTTTCAGCACCCTCGCTTGAGCGGACAGAGCTGTGCGTGCGTGTGCGTGTGTAAGAGAAGTCACAGCCTACAGAAAAGATATTCAGAGGCTGTGTGCATGTGAGTGTGTGTGTGTGGGTGTGTGCGTGACTTTTTTCCACTTACAGTAACACCATGGAAATACTGAACGGAATATTCGATCAGCCCTGTATTTTTAATCAAAGCGAAATTTCACAGACTTTTATTATTATTATTATTATTATTATTATTATTATTATTATTATTTCCATTCGTCCTGTTTTTATATATGATATTATTTACTTGGCTTACTTACGCTGGATCTGCTAAAACACAGCCTCATAACTGAGTTTCTCGGAGCAGCTGCTTCGTCCACTGCGCTTTTCACCTGTACCATTGCTCCACTAAAATTCCAACGACACCACCGATTGGGAAAGCCAGAGGAAGTTGAAGTGACTGTATTTCTGTCAAATGACAGTTTCAATTACGATGAATAAGCTGACGGTTTTCCGTATTCGTTTGGTTTATACGTCGGACATTTAACCCTTCAAAACACTGAGGGCAAAAAGCTGGGGCTCTGCTGTTTTCTGCACGTCGGAATCATTGGACTTATTGGACTATTTTCCATTTTTTCTTCCTATTTTTGACATGTTTTTGACATCTTTACACTGGTAAATTCAGCTTGATTTTCCGTAACCTCTGTGGCACTGCTCAGATTTTAATCAGCTTTCCGTGCGCTATAGACGAAAATAAAGGATGAATTTTAACGAGATGGGTATTCGGCACGTCCCTCAACAGTCCTCATCTCGTCCTACTAATGGCCACCAAGGCTGACACCTATTTCCCCGTCCTTTCTCTGCGTTAGACCTTCGATGCACCTTCTCTAATTTCGACCGCGCTTTTGTGGACTCTCATTTACCGAAAGAGGGACTGAGGTCCCTGTTATGTAATAAACACAGCCGGGGGGACGGTGTCTCCTCACCACTATCCTCACCCACCTGCTGTTGCCTTCGTTTATTCATGGCGATAAGCATCTCTGAAGTGATTTATTGCGACCTTACCGGCATATCTGCAGTATAATAAATTGCAATTCCCCCTATATACTGACGTTAACTGTCTGAGTGTGGAGACTTGTTTGTGTTGCTGGGTATCATATGACCACATCCAAGAGTGCTGGCTTTATATTTAGTGTGAGATACCCAGAAATTTTGCAACATCTACACTGTCATTCTATTATCCATTGGTATTCATTTCAAAACTCCCATTCTACTGAAACTAACGCACCCTTCCTCTCTCTCCCCTGCGTCTGTCTCTCACCTCAAACTTCACTTTGTGAGGGTGTGTGTGTGTGTGTGTGTGTGTGTGTGTGTGTGTGTGTGTGTGTACTTGTGTGTGCATTCCCATTCTCCATTCCCTCCCATTCTCCCTCCCTGTGTTCTGTGTTGCAGTGCTGTGAAGTGGCTCTGTCCCTGGAGCCGAGACTTCATCCCCTCGGTGTCAGCGAGGATGCTGTGGGTTACCTTGCTGAGCACCATAGCCTTAGGATGGACCACCCCGATCCCACTACTAGAGGACTCGGAGGAGATCGACGAGCCCTGCTTCGAGCCCTGCTACTGCGAGGTCAAAGAGGGCATCTTCCACGTCCACTGTGACAGTAAAGGATTTACAAATGTCAGCCAGATCTCCCAGATATGGAGTCGGCCCTTCAAGCTCAATCTACAGAGGAACTCCATGCGGAAGCTTTACTTCAACAGCTTCCTCCATCTCAACAATGCCATATCCATTAATCTGGGTAACAATGCCTTGCAAGATATCCACGCTGGAGCATTCAATGGCTTAGGAATACTCAAAAGGCTGTTCCTACATGAAAACAAACTAGAAGTTTTCCGGAATGACACTTTTTTGGGGTTGGAGAGTTTAGAGTATCTCCAGGCGGACTACAATGTTATCAAACGGATTGAAAGTGGTGCATTCAGGCACCTTCACAAATTGAGAGTGCTCATACTAAATGACAATCTGATTCCCGTGCTCCCAAATTATCTTTTCCGGTCTGTGTCACTCACACATCTGGACCTGAGGGGAAACAGACTAAAGACTCTGCCGTATAAGGGCACGCTGGAATACGTTGGGAGGAGCTTAATGGAAATCCAGCTGGAGGAGAACCCCTGGAACTGTGTGTGTGAGATTGTCCAGTTAAAAACGTGGTTGGAGAGGATCCCTTATACAGCTCTGGTCGGTGAGATCACATGTGAGTACCCATTCCACTTGCATGGGAAAGACTTACGGGAAATCAAGCGCAGTGAGCTCTGTCCGCTGCTCTCAGATGCAGAGATTGAGGCCAAGCTGGGAATTCCCCGGGTCCCTTTCAGCAATGAGAACACATGGCCTACAAAACCTTCCTCCATGCTCTCTTCCTTTCACAACACCGCCTCTTCTGTGGAAAACAAGGCAGGAGCTGTCAAGCCTACCAAACGACCTCGGCCAACAAAGAACCCCCCAACCCCTCGTAGCATCTACCCAGGCATGAACCAGCCCCCCATTGCTGGCTACCAAACAAGACCTCCCATACCAATAATTTGTCCAGCTGGATGTACTTGCAACCTTCACATCAATGACCTGGGGCTAACAGTGAACTGTAAAGAGAAAGGCTTTCACAACATCTCTGAGCTCCTGCCTCGGCCCCTCAATGCCAAGAAATTGTATCTCAGTGGGAACCTAATACAGAAAATCTACCGTTCTGATTTCTGGAACTTCTCAAGTCTGGATTTATTGCATTTAGGGAATAATCGGATATCCTACGTCCAGGAGGGCGCTTTTATTAACCTTCCAAACTTGAAAAGTTTATATCTTAATGGGAATGACATTGAGCGACTCACCCCTGGGATGTTTAGGGGGCTTCAGATGTTGAGTTATCTTTACTTTGAGTATAATGTTATACGTGAGATACAACCTAACTCCTTCTCCCTAATGCCAAATCTCCAGCTGGTTTTCCTCAATGACAATCTGCTACGCTCCCTCCCCACTGACGCCTTTGCTGGCACCAACCTTGCACGCCTCAACCTCCGCAACAATTATTTCCTTTCCCTTCCTGTGCATGGCGTTCTGGAGCATCTGACCTCCATTGTCCAGATTGATCTCCATCAGAACCCCTGGGACTGCTCCTGCGATATCATCCCCCTCAAACAGTGGCTGGAAAAACTCTCCTCCGTCATTGTGGTTGGAGATGTCATCTGCAAGACACCCGAATTTGCTTTTGGGAAGGACCTGCGTTCCCTGGAGGTTGAGGTCATCTGTCCTGAGCTCAAGTACTCTTCAGGCCCTTCACCGGCTCTGCCTGGAGGGGATGACCTCACCACTGGGAGCTCTGAAATGGGGGAGGCAGGTGGGAGAGGGGCTGTCCCACTGTCTGTCCTCATTCTCAGCCTACTCATCCTCTTCATCTCTGCTGTGTTTGTGGCTGCCGGGCTTTTTGCCTTTGTTCTTCGTCGCAGGAAGAAGCTGCCCTTCAGGAAACGATCTGAGGTCGATCTGACGGGGATCCAAATGCAATGCAGGATTTTCGAGGACCCACCGAGGCAGAGTAGTGCCGCTAATGCTGGCACACCAGAGAAACCGACTCCCAGTATGCACACACACACTCACACTAGTCACACACATGCCCATGGTCACGTTTATGATTACATCCCCCACCCTGTGACTCAGATGTGTAATAACCCCATCTATAAGCCTAGAGAGGGGGAGATTGCAGAGGAGGACAGAGCGCAGTTTTCAGACAAGAAAGACAATGGCAGCAGTAGCAACAGTAACTACAGAACCTTGTTAGAGAAAGAGAGAGAGTGGACCCTGGCTGTCTCCAACTCTCAACTCAACACCATCGTCACAGTCAACCACACAACGGCTGACATGGCAGGATTTCATGAGAATGGAGGGCTCTGCCCTACAGTGATTGACAGTCAGAGGCCCACGCCTACAGTGGGCTTTGTAGACTGTTTGTATGGGACAGTGCCCAAACTAAAGGACATGCATGTGGCGCATGCGCACCCACCAGGCATGCAGTACCCCGATTTGCAGCAGGATGCACGGCTGAAGGAGACATTGCTTTTCACGGCGGGGAAAGGCTGCTACCCCGACCCGTCCCAAAGCGATTACCTCGAGTTAAGGGCCAAACTTCAAACCAAGCCGGATTACCTCGAAGTCTTGGAAAAATCTTATCGGTTTTAACATCTCTAGCCCATGGAGAAAAAACAAAACAAAACACAAAATCAACACATTCACTTTGCCACCCTCAGAACAAAACCACCCAAAACCAATATCAAAAAAAAATAAACTTGAAAAAGCAGCATGATATAAAATAAAATATTATATTACAATTACAACAAAGTTTCCCCCCAAATCACTTTGGAGGAGAGGCCATTCTCAGATATTTCAATGAAGTGCCTTTTTTTCAGAGTAGCCAGCAATGTCAACAGCCGTTATTTTTATAATATATAAATATCTCTATATGCCCAAGACAGAGCAAAAGAGGAATGAGAGGCGCACCGGGGAATAAAACATACAAAACATCCTGAATACATCTGTCACTAAAACCCCTTTTTATGGAGTTACCATGATGTGCAAGACGCACGGGAGCTGGACGTCTCCCTGACTTGGGGGTTTTCTTTCTGTCTCTTTTACCCTTGACTAGGATGTACAAACACCCGGAGGCCGTGCACATAAAGTTTGTAGGAAATGATTGAAAGAGAGAAAAAATACATATATCAAAATGAACTGCAGTTTGCTGCATGCACTCGCTTCAGTGCAGGAAGCGAGGAGATTTACTCAGAACTATCACGTCACATTATGAACAGAGATACTGCAACGCATTTACAGTTCAGTGTTCTATTTAATTTTTATATCTTATTAATATGGTTATTACTATCACTGAGGACTTCTGTCTATATCAGGGTGCTTCTCGTAAAAAGGATGCGCCGACGTACGGATGGTAAAACATTTGTGAATATTATTATAAGACAACGCTCAAGGTTTTCTGGATATTTCCACGCACTTTGTTGAACCCCCACCCCCCACCCCACCCTCCCCCACCCCTTCCATTGCTTCTGGATTCCCCATTGTCACCCACTAACGGCTTTGTAGGAAGCACTTTTAATGTTTTCTCTCTCACAAAGATTTGAAGAAAAATGTGCATATATTTATTCTGTAATTTCAGTGAAGAATTTAATTGTAAAGGTAATGTTAAATCAATGTATAGTGATTATGCGTCTGGTATAGCCTTCTTAATAAAAACAAACTCTTCAATCAAATGATGAAAGGGTTGATGCCACGGGAACCTGTGTGTGGAGCACTATTGACAGGCCGTGTATGTGGTGTCTTGTTAAAATGGCATGTTGAAGCTGTGGCCAGCCATCATTAATGCTGCTGGAGATGGAGGAATAGCTACTGAACCAATAGAGTGCTAGACAGGAATGTAGTGGAGGGCAATAACATTTTAACTCAGTTCAGCTCCTTATTATTTTCAAATTAGTTCCAAATTCATTTAAGTAAAATATATATTTTTGCCTTTTCTCTCTATAGATACTTTGTCCTACGATCTTCACCTGCTGGACATGATAGTGCACAGTTTTCATTTGCCACTACATTACTGGTCCTAGTTGGATGTAATGTGAAGGTTAAAATACACAGAAAATGCAATGCCAGAACTGGTGAATGCTGCTGCTTTTGAAGTGGATGATGTGACATGATATACCAAATCACTGAGCCACACTGCAATTTCAATTATCTAAACGGGTATTGCTGATGTAGGCTAATAAACAGTAATTGAGAAGGAGTGAAAACATGATTGGAAGTCACTCTTTGAATTTGTGCATCTAATTTCTGACTCCCCCCAAAGTAGCAGTGTGGATTCAGTCCACTGGAGGGCGATAAAAAGGCGTTCAGATCCATTGGGCATTTAGCAAATTGGATGCAGTTGCACAAAATGCTTATCTAAGAGGTCGCACTCAGTATGTATTACTGTCAAAATACCTATATATAAAACCTACAAGTGGCATAAGACAATTTTATTCTTTTCAGCACAGTTTCATCTGTTCCATGTTTTTTTCTTCTCTTTTTTTCTTGCATTATTTCAACCAATTGTCTTGAAAATTGCAGAATAAAGCAGGTCACTCTAGATGTATCAACAAATTATTTTCAAAAAAGAAAATCTTGAAAGAGCTGATCAATGCTTTTACATGATGGTTTTTAATTTTTTTTTTAATGATGATTACTAGCACTAGCTATTTTTTTTTTTTTTTTTTGCTTTGGAAACGGTGGTGGTAAATTAATCCTCAAGAGCAAACATTAGTTAGTACTTTTTTAGCTGTGACATTTTTGAAATTTTGTATTTCCCTGTCCTAGCCTGATTCATTTTTGGGACCAAATAGAACAAGCAGACAAAAATCAAGGTTGATGCAGCCGTGGAGTCAATATGGTCAAGTACAGATCACCATCGCGCTATTTCTTTTCCTCTTTCCTAAAGTGAAATTTTAATTTGGGGAAAAATATAATGCAATCTTGATGTCTTTAAATTTGTGAATATCTATGGAAAGGAGGGTGCATCTCTTGTTTTGTTTTGAAATGGGCATGATATGCAATTTGCTTTGATTTCAATAGGTTTACTAGGAGTGGTGATCCTCAGTTGCAATTGGGTGTTATAGTTTCTCATACGTGTCAATTTACACTAAGTGGAAAATATGTAGCAAACCACATACTTCCTTGTTGAATGGGAAGGCCCTTAGCTAGTCTAGTCTAGTCATCTCCAGTGCTGATCATCAATGATCCAGTCTATAAGCGTACGTAATATGGAGCATTTTACCTTGTGTTGTATTCATTGTTTCATTTCTTTGACAATTACTGTTGCTCAAATGAGTGGAGGTCACCTTCATATAAAGCCTTTGTAAGCATGGTCGTATTACTTCAAGGCTTTTTTTTTTCTACTCGCAGAAAGTTTCACAATGCTGTATTATTCCCATGTTCCGCTGCTCCACCTCATTTGTCTGCTCCTTTTTTTACTTTATAACTTATACTCTTTCTCTCTCTCTTACACACAGACACAGACAAAGACACACACACACACACACACACCTACACACACACCTACACACACACACACACACACACACACACACACACACACACACACACACATCCTTGCTTTCCCTGACCAAGAGGTTAGACTATATGGTCAGCATTTTTGTGTGCACTCAGTTTGATTAAAAACATAATGCATTACTCTGTTAACCCTAACCCTCACCATCACCCCCAACCCCAAATGAATAAATAAAGTTTTGGGATCATTGATGATTTTGCTATCGTCCCATATCTTGGTAACCTTTTATCCTCCACCCCTGTCACCCACCCACCACAATATTTCACAAATGAGTGCTGGGCTTTGTCCCATTATACCATGCTGAGTGGTTTTATCCCAATAAATCCTCTTGTTATCCTGCACTATTATCTCCAAGTGATTTCATACTTTGGTGGAATGTCAGATAGGGGCACCCAGTGGGATTGAAGGTTGGCTAAATGTTTCTTTTTGTGCGTGTAAAATGTAAACATGCATTGCTTGTGTGAATCTTTCTCCATCATGTCGGTGATATTTGAATTCCGCAGGGGAGTTAACCTTTCCTGCAACATCTCTCTTGAGGTTTGTACGCTGGCAAGACTTCAGCATGGTAAATGCAGTGTGTGCCTTTCTTTTGGTCGTTGGCTTTCTCCGTGTCTCTGTCCTTACAACTTCTTCTGTCTACGTATCTCTTTCTTTCTCTGCCCGAGTGCTGAGTTTGCATTGTCATCTATTTTGTTTACCCATTCTTGAACTTGGACTTGGCTGGTGTTGCAGCTTCCCTGTGTGCTTATCTGGGGCCAGTTAAGTTTCTGAAGTCTTGGTTTCAATCATTTTAACCAAAGTTTTTTGGTAGATGTTGCCTGTCTTTGGACTAAGGAAGGTTTTGTTTATCTCCATTTTAAATGCCTCAGACTGTCCTTCTGTTCTGTTCTGTCCTACTTGCATTAATCGAATGAAATCTGCAGACTTTAAATAGCTGAGTCGTGTCTCTTCTGCACCTTGGATTTAAGCTTTACTTACTCCATTATGATATGTTTTGTGCTGGTTTGAAGGTAGTTGATTGTTTGCCAGCACAGTTGCACTGATCAAGTAAGGCAAAATTACAATAACACACATACATCTCAATGCTATAAAGGCTGGAAGGCTTGTCTCATGAGTTGCTTTTGCTCTCTTTGTAGTTAACTTAAATTGTAAGAATGCTTGGCATACTTTCCTTTAGGCATTTATCTACAAGACTTATTAGAACATAATGATGAATATAATGCATGCTTATTAACACACACACACACACACACACACATAATGACTGATTTAAACCTTAACCATGACGCAGTTGTTTCAAATGAGCTCATTTAAGAGATATGAGATACTGTAAGCCTATTAGAAAAGCTTCTGTAGGCTCTCACACCAGCTCTGAATTCACCCTAGCCATTTGCTGTCAGTAAATATAAGTGGGTATTTTTCCTGTTGAGTGGAGGCAGTCATCTGGATGTGAGTGTGTGGATTTACAGGTACACGTTTTAGGGGGTCCCCAGGGATGTGGTTTCATGTGTGCTGTGGTGTTATATTTTCCTCCTCTCCTCTCCTCTCCTCTGGCATTTTGGCTCAGGATATTTTTGGGCCTCTGGCTGGTTTCTGCCTGCACTGCACAGCTGAAGAAGGCTGCTGTCAGTTGTGGGTGCACCTATACGCGTCTGTGTGTGCGCGTTCATGTGTATGTGTGTGTTTGTGCAATGAGTGAGAGGGAAGGAATGCAAGATTCACAGACAGATACATGCGTAAGGCTCATCTGTCATTGTGTGTGGCTACACGTTCGCAGTGTGTTTCCGCTCTCTTGTTTTCCTCTGCTCTATTAGCATGTGTTTGTTGAGGGGTATTTGCGAGCCGTAATTAGCCCAGACATGATTTTGAATGGCAGCACAGAATGAATAGTGAGAGTAATAAAAAAAAAATGGCAGGGAGGGATCAGTTTGAGAGCAGTATTGATGGGAGCGAGAGCACAGACAAGCGGCTTAGGGAAGGGTGAAAGAACATGAAGTTGTCAGTAGAGGATTGTGAAGGATGTGCCACTTAGAGAAAGTAGGGATTCTTTTTGCTCTTTTGTCACTGAAAGAAGCTGTAATTGTCCAATTAACCAAACAGAGTCCTAAGCAGAGAGAGCATGTTATGAAGGGACTGAGAGAGGGTTGCGACCACTTACATTTTGCATCATGTGTGTGTGTGTGTGTGTGTGTGTGTGTGTGTGTGTGTGTGTGTGTGTGGTGTGTGATATGCTTTCTCCATTTGGGAAGCAGGGAATTATCTCCAGTTTGCTGAAAAAGCCAATCTGTCTCCAACCAACATGCTGAAGTTGCAGTATGCTGCAGGTGCGGCATACAGAAAGGCACGTTCCACTTTTTGTGCATGCGTGTTTGTTTGTGTGCAGTAGGAAATGTGGGAAAGGCTTTCTTGTCTGTGGGGGTGCATGTGTCTAGGAGCTTACTTGACTTTTGTGCGATTATGCTGATGGCTCAACTTACTTTTGGTTTTCTTTGTGATTGTGTGTTTGTTAATGCAAAAGACAGAGTCTGGCTATAGCTGCACTTATTTTAAAGCAGAGTGCTGTTTTTTCTGTATACACATGCACTACATTTACTATTGATGCAATACTGTATACAGGACCACGGGTGTCGACTAGGATAATCCTCAGAGGACTACCATTTGACAGCCTAGCTGTTACATTTAACATTTCTAACAGGAACAAATGGTACATTACACAACAACAGAGAAATTAAAGAAAGAAAATCCCCAAACAAGAAAAGAGAGCCACTCCATTTGGTACAGTTTCCTAAGGCCTGAGATCATGAAAAGCCTTTCACACATCACACGACTGTGCTGCAGTGCAGGAGCTTGACTGACCCAGTATGTTGAAAGAGAGAGAGGGGGAGGGAGGGAGAGGAGGAAGAGAGAGAAAAAAGTCAGTGCAGAGGCAGAGCTAGAGTGTGTGTGTGCAAGAGAGAGAAAGAGGGGGTGATCCTCAACCCTCAGCTACTTCTGCTGCTGTCTGTGCTGTAAAACTCTGCATACGTATTGTTTGCCTAGTGAGTTTTGGGTCCCTGGAGATCGTGGCCCTCTCTCCTGTCTGGAAAAAAAAAAAAAACGCTGCAAGTTTGGAAAAAGTTGCAGTCATTTGTGCTGCTCAGCAGTGTGCTACAGTCTTAGCTTCAGTGTATAAGAAAGATTAGCAATCTGTGTCGTTATCACTCATTTCAGGGAGGGGGAGGGGAGAAGGAGAGGCACGATTTCATAAAATAAAATATGGAGCATTGTGTCCCTGGCTGCTGTTCTGAATAGCCCATCCCGTCTTTGTTCCGCAGTGTGGGGCCTACTTTGTGCTTTAGGATGGCCTGTAGTGAATTTCCTAAAGACTCTTTCTTCTTCTTCTTCGTCTTGATTTCTGCATTCAACAGCACTGAGCTTGGTCACGTGGCCATTACAAACGAGGTGGCATTTGCACAAAGTCAATCATCAGCATCCTCCTAGTTTCTTGTGATTTCATAGATTTTTCCTCTATTGCACTTTTGTTTTTTTCTCCTTTTCTTTTTTAAGCCTCCCTCTCTTTACACTCCTCTTTCCAATATTCTGCGCTCCACATCCATGTATCTCTTATTTAGTACACGGACAAACAGCCAACTGTTGACCTGCTGGCCTTGCTGCCAGTCTGTATGTTGTGCTCTGCTGGGTAATATTCCACTGACACTAGTTTAGTTCAGTCATGTATCCTGTGCTTCCCTTAGCTGACACGGTGCAAATGCTTCTGCAGATAGTCTCAGGGATGTGTGTGTGTGTGTCCATCTGTCTGTGTGTGTTAACCAGGTGCATTGGTTTTTACAGAGCTTCATCACTTCTACAAGTGACCCGTGAGAATGGGCCAAACTGGTTGAAATAAGAGTCTGATGACAGGGGAACAGAATAAACCAACTTTCTGTGTTTCTTTTTTTTTTTTACATTCGAGGCATTCAGAGTCTCTGCTGTTAACAGGCTGCTATGTTTTGTGTTGCCAGCAAAGAAAATCACAAAAAAAATCTGAAGATCAGCAGATTGACTAGTTAGACTGATTGCTTCACAAGCCTCTAGAGACAGGCTTAAACATTGAAACTCCTTTTGCACATTTTGATTTCCTCCTTTTATTTCGAAACTGCTTTACAAAGACGCTTTCTTTAGGCTTCTGAAATTAGCCTGAATTCTTTGAGGTTTTATTTAAAGTAAAATTAAGTTGTAGATAATGGAGACTGGTGTCTCTTTTGTGCCTGTGTGTAGTGGTTTGACATTCAGCCACTTTACTCAGATCGTGAATGGTTTAGTTGGCCAAGGCCACCTGCTGGTGGCTGGTGTAGCTGATGTGCCTGGTTGTTTAAGTGTATAATGCCTCTTACATACTATAAAAGCAGCCTTCAGGGGGTTCCATGATGTTGCAGATTCAGGAATGCTTGGTATTCAGAGATTTAGTGAAAGCCAGATCTAGCTGCTGATGCAGAAATAAAAGAATCAAAGCGTGTGTTAAATTTACGCCAATAAAAACAGCCCTGAATAGTGTAATGCAGAGTGCTGTGCCAGCACACTCTACACATTTGAGTGACAGAGGAATTGTGAGGAGGAAAAGAAATCAGCGGGAAGCAGAAGTGATGACTGAAGAAGACACGATAAAGAGAGAAAGAGAGGGGAAGTGAGGATGAAGGGAGAGTGCTGGGTCTCTCTCATTCTGCTCGTTGTCAGTGCAGACTAGTCGATCTTTGTGGCGCACTCGTTGGGCCGTTTGTGCGTCTGTGGAAGGAACAACCCTCACTAATGCTTCAAAAACACAGCACAGACTACAGCAAAGTACATTTGCATGTGAAATAAATGATTCATGTTTTTAGTGGGGTCAACGTGATGCAAAGCTGAATTTATGAGGTCAAGTGAAGTGTAATGTCATATTGTACCTTCAGCTATAGAAATACTGTTTTTATACATGGCTAAGCAAACGAATTAAATACATGACTGTTTGCTCGCACACACACACGCACACAGACACATTTTTCCAGAGGAAAAACATGTTTTCCAGACTGAGTAAAGCTGACTTTTTTTTGTGGAATTGTAGTTGTATTGCTAACAGTGCGTTTCAGCTCTGTGTGTGTGTTGCTGGCCCTGGCTGTTTCCTGACTTCCAGGCTATGGTGGTAGCACGAAGGGAGGGCAAGTGGAGCAGGAGGAAGCAACGGAGAAGAAAAAAGCAGGGAGGATTGATTTAGGACATGTGGCAAAAAAAAAAAAAAAACTGAGAGGACAGTGGCACACTTAACAGGGCTGCGGTCGAGAGGATAAATGATGATGAAGATGATCAATCACAAAGTAATAACCCTGTCTACTGCTTGGAATTTCATTCTGTGTTTTTCAAGTTCCTTATTTATGTAATTTAGTTGAATATTTGTTTTGTTTTCGGGGCATTTTTAGTCGAACAGGTGGAAAGCTGTTTTAGAATTGAAGAACATTTTCATGTCATGACTGCAGCAGTGATTATGCAACAGATCCATCTTTAATGCTAAAAGGTCTTAATTTCTTTGTGGTATGTCATTACAGATAAATTCAGCATGAGATTTGCAAAATTTGCATTTTGTTTAGTTGTTCATAATTGAGATATGTGACTTTTCATTGTTGTATTTACAAATGAGTGTTAGTTTTAGGCTGAGTACCGAGTTTTAAATTGGGTTGGGTTGGTGTGTCAGACAACACTTTGGCCAACATATCTCACTGTACCTTTGAGAAATGCATTTTGTGTGCATGTGTGTCTATATGTGTGTGTGTGTATGTGTGTGTCTGAAGGCATTCATTGCCTTTCAGCCCACCAAGACAGACCACTGGTATGTCCTCGGCCACTGACCTGATGTTAGCCAAACATTTCTGCTCTGTTAGTGAGCTTAATGATGCGTAATGTGTCTCTATGTGTGTATGGCCGTGGCTTTGTGTCTGTGTGTTTGTAGAGTGTGTGTAATGATGTGGATCTGTTGTTGCGCTTGTGAAAGTGTTCTGTAACTACTACTACTACAGCAGAGATGGGGAGAGATTTGTGGAGATTTTTGCCTAATGAGCAGGGATCACTTGCATTGTTAGCGTTAGCTCAACAATACAGGAGTTAGCTCAATTAAGGCCTGACTGCTTTTAGAGGATCAGCACTCACCCACACAAAGACACATGCCTATACAATCCTATAGGTAATGAGTATTTTAATGGTCACAAATCCACAGCTACCAGAGGATTTTTATAGCTAAAACAGTTTAGCCAAGCATTTATGAGACGAGGAATTACTTTAAAATGTATTTGTAATAGCTGTTTGACTGTGTTGTATATACAGTATAGATACAGACATCTTTGAAGTAGTTTGATCTACATCACCACTGCCTTCCCTCTTTCTACCATCTATATCAAGCACCCTGCCCTGGATTTGAATATTCATAAATATCCTTCATTCCCTTCTACTATTCTCTACAGCCCGCCCCCCCAAAAAATGATAAGACCATGACGTAAGCTAGCACCACGCAAAGCACAGAACATGAAGCAGAGAGGAAACCAAAATTGCAGATGTGCTAATTTTTGCAAAGGAAAAGGTTATTATCACGTTTCATGTAGAATTTACAGAGCTCTGCCTGCAAGTGTGAACGTAGGAGGAGCATGTGTTTCTCCTTGTCACGGCTAAGACATTGTATAATTTCTGTGGTGGTGGAAAAAACAGTCTCACCAACAGGGTAAAATTGACGTTAAGCGCTTGTTTTTTGTTATTGAAAAAGGTTTCACTGATGTCTGTTGGTCTACTAGCTGTTGCTGTGTGTGCTTGTGTTTGTTTCTCTGAACAATGTCTAGAGAGTATGTGGGTTGTGGAGAGAATCCATAATGCAGCCCTATAATTCAGGCAGAATGCTGATTCACGGTCAAAGGCAGGACAAAAGCAGTATGTTTGCTCGACAGTAGCACACTGCATGGGTGTATGGTGCTGGTTGTGCAAATCAGCATGTGTGTCGTACATGTCTGCTTTGCTCGCAGGTGCACAGTGTATTTTTGAAGGTATTTTCTGTCAGAGGATATTCCTGTGTTTCCCTGCAGGTTTATCTGAGTAATAGTGTGTAGACAAGCGTGCATGCAATGTAGTCATCCATGCATGTGTGTGTGTGTTTGTGTGTATTTGTGTGTGTGTGTGCGTGCACGTATAGCCGTTGTCAGGCAGTGAGGGCAGCGCCAGGCAGATCTCAGCTGCGTATGAGCGAAGCTGAGAACCCTTAAGGAAACACAACTAGACAGAGAAGAACAGAGATACCTGCAGTGTGTGTGTGTGTGTGTGTGTGTGTGTGTGTGTGTGTGTGTGTGAGAGAGAGAGAGAGAGAGAGAGAGAGAGAGAGAGAGAGAGAGAGAAACTGCAAGGTAGAGACAGACAGACAGAGAGTTGGATAGTGAGATAGAAAGACTGAAAGGGAAAAAAAAAGCCCCCATCCACTTCCCCATAAGCTGCTGTCACTCTTCTCTCTGCTATCTCCTCTTCCACCCTGGTCTTTTTTTCCCTCTCTCTCTCTCCTTCTCTCCATCTTGCCTGGAGAGGAGAGGGCAGGGTGTGATAAGAAACCGGGGGGAGAAGAGGGGAGAAAGATGACATGGAGAGGTGAAGAGAAGAGAGGATGGGGAGATAAACAGTGTAGACACTGCAGACGTGAAGTGAAATTATGGACACCTAAAGAGATAACTAGAAAATGACGTGGGGAGAAGGGGAGACGGTGAGGTAAAGGGTAGGAACTATTTTTAAATGCCTGATGTATGAGCATGCTTAACTGCTGCGACTGAGTAATTTTCTGGGCTCCATGAATAATTTGGTTTTCGAGAATGACTGAGCGGTGAAGAGAAGTGCAGAGCAGGTGATGGACAGGCGGGTGAGGAGGATGAAATGTAAAATGTAAAGCTGTAATACTGTACCTTCTATCAGCGCGGACTCGGGCAGTAATTTAGACTGGCACTTAAGGCAGAAGCCAGGGTGAATTATCATATTTTTTTTGCTGGTCATTACACCAAATTATTTTGTACTTAAAAAAAAAAAGATGTCACAGAGGATTTGCACAGAAAGATTGCTGCTTCATGTAATTGGAGCATTTAGCATTTTTGCTAGCATCAGTTCTCTTTTCTGGGTGTGAAAAGAAATGGGGAGAGACAAGCCACCGGGGAAATGGGAGGAGAAGGATTGGTAATAGTGAGAATGACATGAGCAGAAAAGTACTTGGAGAATGAGAGAGATGCACATGTAGCAGGTGGAGCTCCAGGCCTCCAGAGGTAAAACTAACCCCTGCGTTCACTCAGCCCGGCCACCGTTTAGCTGAGTCTTAGAAGCAGCAGCAGAGGTGGTGTCCCTCTTTCTAACCAGTCTCTCTCCTCTTTTTCCCCTTTCGACTCACATTCGCATCCCTACCTGCATTTCTTGGAGCAGCAGCAGCAGTTGATGGATCATTCAGGTCGGCAGGGTTGACAGGCAGGTTGATGTAAGAGACAGAGACGGAAAGACATGGCATGCATGTGTGTGGGGGTAGAAAGAAAGAAAGAGGGACAGCTACTCTCCTTCGCCTTCTCTTGCTTTTTCCCCCCCCCTCTCTCTCTTTCCTCCGTGCTCCCATCCCTTGCACTTCAAAAACCATCTTCCAATACTTTGACCCCATCTATTTTTCTCATCCCTTTCCCTCTTTCCGTATCATGTCATGGTTTTAAAGGACGGTTTGGCAGTAGACTAGAAGCTCGAGAAGCAGGTCGGTCACCAGGAGATCGCTGACACAAATGTCTGGCCGGGTGGGACAAACATGGGTGGGGAATGTGAATGAGAAACACAGCATCCTCTCACTGATAGGTAACACATTTGTACAGACTGCATTAAATACAAAGCTACATCTAGGACATGGTTAGCCTAGCTTAGCACAAAGACTGGAGACAGAGTAAAAGTGCATGTGTGGCTCTATGGAAAGGTCAAAAATAAAAAATAAAAATCCTCTCCTAAAGCCCATAACTGAACATGTGACGGGCTAGCTGCTTCCCTTGCTTCCAGCCCTCATGCTCACCTAAGCTAACTGTCTGTGGCCTCATAATAAAGAAAAAGGTATGAGAGTGGTGCCAATCATCTCATCTACATTAGGCTAACTATTAGCAACAAAGCAAATAGGTATATTTTGCAGAATGTCAAACTATTTCCTGTAAATGATTGAGGGTGTACATGAAAGAAAACTGTAAAGATACTGTATTTATAGATATTTTTCTATGCTGCATAATCCCTATTCAAAAACATTGTCCCATTTTCTCATATAGTTTGAGTAGCTGGACACTATAGTGTCACCATTATACGTATATTGCCATTTACAACATGCAGTGCCCTTTTTCAACTGTAACCATCTGATACCTCTCTCATTAATTTAAATGCCAGATAGCTATCAGAATATAGGGCCTAACTTTCAATGAATGTTTTCCACCTTTAATTTAACTCTGAAGCTAAAACTTTACACAATTAACTCTTTGACACATCCAGCATAACCTGATCTATTAGATGTAAGTGTAGTGGTCTCAGCAGTGCACAATCTTACAGGCGATCTGAAGAGCTTTTGATAGTGCAAATTATGTTGCAGTGATCTTTGGCGTGTCAAAGCAGAAGTAGAAAATTATTGATTACCTCCAGGGATGCTTAATATAAACCTGAATTTTGTACCTGAGAGATAAAATAAATCCTTAACTTCACAGAACACCTTAACAGCTGTATCCAAGCTTTCATGATCAGTTTTGCCGCAGCATATCTGAGCCCATGTTATCACACAAGAGCAAAATCATCCGGAGTGTTTACACATTGATCATCTTTGTGGAGTGAGGGGCGGGGGGGGGGGGCAAACAAACTCCCTCCATATTTTCTGCATTTTGGACTGTTAACTGGATGAATAAACACTCAAGCGTGCATGAGTAAACAAAGCCCGGGTCTTTAAGAGGTTGGAAAGGACTGACATTGAGGCTGTGGCCAAAAGCTGTAGGCTATCTATCGCAGTCACAGGGAAGCAGTACAAACCATGTGTGTCACAGGATGGGACAGAGGCTCTTCAGAAAAACACACATTTATTTTGTATCTTTATTTTCTGTATCTAAAGGTCTTTCAATCAAATTCAGTTCATTGTCATTATTACGCAATATTTCCAAAGCTTGAGAGAGGACGCTGCATACATATTCCATATATGGAAACCTATACAGTGTGTTTAACATGGTGTCTTTTCTGTCTGCCTGCATGCCTGATGACTGGCATTACGTGTGTGTGAGTTGATTCCCAGTCCTGTTGTGTGGAGGTAATAAGTTCAAACTGTAAAGGGACTGCCTGAGTCTCTCAGTCATGAAAGACTCATATCCTCGCTGATTGGATATGGCTGTTGCTCAGGTTTCAGCAAAGAACTGATTCGGGATCTGCTTGTAGCTTCTGGTTTTACTTGTCAGTATGACAGCACACAAGTCAGCAAGCTTAATTCATCCCTGTGTTCTCAGAGGAAGTATGAAATTGAAGAAGCTCGGTTTTCATTTCTAATCTTTTACCTTTCCCATCATCGCCATTGAAAAAACATCAAATTTAGAGACAGCACCTTTCATATTCCGGTATTATTATCTTGCAAGTTTCAAGTTTATATTCAGTTCAAACACTGCTCCAATAGTCATTGCATTTTTTTTTTTTTTTTATTTGCTCTTGATTCTCAAGTTTCATCTCTGGCCTCATGTTTTGTCAAATAAATTGAAATTTAAGAGATCCTGCCCTGTCTTTTTCAGTAATCCAAAGGTGGCAGTGACAGCATTATTTGGATGATTTGATGGAGTAAATGTCATTTTTTTTTTTTTTTTTTTTTTTTTTGATAGCTGCCTCAACTAAAGAAACAACAAAGTCTCTGCGTGGAAGACAAAAATGATCTCTAATAGCTACATGTGTGAGTGTCCGTGTGTGTGTGTGACCTCTTCACTACGAGGCCTATTTTGTATATGACCTACCCAAAAATAGAGTATATCTTCACAACTACAAGGGCTGTATGAATAATCTTGGTCTCAAAAGAAAGCTAAAACCTGTGAGATTACTACAGAAGTGTCAGAATCAAGATATGTGTTACTGTGTCAAAGTAAATTCATCTTGAACACAGTAGAATTTTTTAATTTTCAGCTCCGCCTAAAAACAAAACATTATTTTGAGTGAAAAACACCTTTAAATCATGTGATAAAGGATAAAGTCTTCTACGAATTAGTAAAGTAATATCTGATGAGTAACTGTGCAAAAGCACACGCCAAAATAATGAACCTGAGCAGTTTTACGGATGTTTTCCCACAGGCGCTCGTCTGAGCGGAGTACCGTTATCTCTCTGAAGGCTCTCTAACAATCTTCTCTGTGTAGCCGTTTTCTGCTCTCTGTTGTTTTTAACCCTCATGAAGGACGAAATACAAACAAAACAGTAAAATAACACCTCGGACTGCTCAGCAGGGCCCTCTGTGAGCCCCTGTGAGCCTCTGTGAGCGCGCTGCCTGTTTACGTGCAAACAACACGGAGAAACGAAACTAACTGCGCACTTTCAGCAGTCTGTAGCCCCCCCAGCATTTGGTCATTCGAGGGGCAGGACCCAAGTTCACCATAGAAACACCAATGACGATACAGAAGGAAGTAAGCCCAAAGATAGTGTATTTCATGTGAGCACTCCCCCCACTCTAGAAACCCCCTCCTCTTTACGTAAACAACCAGGACCCTCGCGCTCCATCTCAAACTAACACAGAGTGATAGGAGCAGATAGTAGCAGCGTTTTTTCGAGCTGGAATATAACTTTTGACCACAAAACAGCAAAGATTATACATACTGTATGTTTTTGAGAATTATTTTTCTGCTACTTTTTGGCTGCTAACTCGCCGAGTTGTCGTCGCACAGTGAGGAGGCAGACATCGCTGTGATCGTCAGACTCTCTGCTTTCATATGGTATCAGGCTTTTGTGGCTTGTATGGAGTGGTGAATACAGCAGACGCTCTAAATTGGACATACACAGTTTTCGTGTTTTCCAAATATGCCCATATAATTTATTGCAGTATAAATTAGGTTTCGTTTTGGTGGCAATGCTTGGTAGAGGCTTTTAGCTGAATTTCTCCCCCTATTCTGGTATGGTAGAAGTTAGGATTGGTGCTTCCTAGTGTGACCATTGATCATCTGAGCGGCACGCATGTCAGGCTCGCCCCCTGTACAGGGGCCGCTCGTACTGAACAGGGAAAGCGTGTGTAGAGTAGACACATGTTGTGGGTCTCAGATGAGATTGGTCTGGTGGGACCTGATTGAACCACTCCCCTGAATTGAACTAGACATAAGTAAAGCCTGACGTGGCAAAGGGCTGCTGCTGAGCTCACACTGCTTTATTTATCACTCCGAAGTGAGTGCCTTTGTGTGTATGTATGTGTTCACATGTTTTGGCCTCTAAAAAGGGTGTCTGCGTTTGAGTGTGCACTTTGGTGTGTGTGTGTGTGTGTGTGTGTGTGTGTGTGTGTGTGTGTGTGTGTGTGTAAGAGAGAGAGAACATGCACACATGTGTTTGGGACTCTGGACTGGGTCCAAATTCTGTGTTTTCTCCTTCTCTTTTTATACATTATATTTATACCACAAGGACAGCGATGAAGTCAGGGACAGAATTTCGATGAAGTGTGTGTTTATTTGCCTCTGTGTGTGTGTGTGTGTGTGTGTGTGTGTGTGTGTGTGTAAGTATTTATAACACAAGGACAGTGATGCAGAGAGGAGCTGCATACTGATTAAGTGAATTCGAAGAGAGGGCCTCTGTGTTGGCAGGCAGAGCCACACAGCAACAACAAGTCATTCACCTAATTTAGGACACGCACACACAAGCACATGCGCGTGCACGCATGCAGGCGCGCACGCATGCACACACACACACACACGCAGATATATTTCACTTGAAAATCTTTCTGATAACTCTGGATGCAGAAGCAGTGCCACAACAACATTTTTGTCTTCAGCTACAGTGCTGTACACTGTTTAACTTTCACTGGGGACTAATAGGTTTTTCTAATTATCGTTACAGTCATACAGAAATAGCGATATGCCATAACTCTTCATGGCCTCTGAATCAGCAGAGAGGTCATTAGAGATGGAGGGAGGAAGATGGAGAAAAGAGCAAAATGAAGAGAGGATAATGGATAGAGGGAGCACAGAGACAGAGAGTGAGAAGGAGGATGGAAAAGATCAATACAGTCTGTACTTTGAGAGCTAAGAATCGGCACATCATGGAACAGGGCGAGGGAGGAAAGTAGGTGTAGAAAAACAGAAAAGTGCACACAGCAAGTTTTCACGTTTTCTTGCCTTGCGTTCAGGAGGGAAAGAGGGAAAGAGACACGTTTGGAGCAGGTGAGAGCAGAGGAGGGAGAGGTGGCACAGGTGAGGAGTGTCTCTTAAGTCATTTTCAGTGATAGGGGAAAGTATGCAACCATGGCGTTTTTCAATGAAAGATAATGGAAGATAAACAGAGAGGAGCTGAGAAGGAAACAGAAAGAGAGAGCAGCGAGAGTGACAGACCGAAGGGGGATTTGCAGTCTTTCTCTAAGATAAGCACACTGTTTTCTTTCTATCCTGCTAACCCTCACCCTCACAGTGGCACCACGTGCAAGAGTGCACACACACGCACACACACGCACACACTCACACACTAACACTCATGCACACATAACCAGCACTATTCTGTTGCAGCGAGCTCTTGGCACCTGACAAAAGTTCACCCGCTCAGAGTTGCCATGGCAACGAAGAGATTCGTTGTTGCTACCCGTACAGCCCGACTCCCAGCCTGATGAGCGAGCGAGTGAGAGAGAGAGCGGAGAGGAAAAAGGAGAGATAAAGCAGCTAATTGAACTTTAAACGAGGATGTTAATTTGATTAGAAAACTGAGAAAATTGGAATCTCATGCTACAGAAAATCCATATTTATTTGTTAAGTGGTTTTTAATTAACGGTTGACCAACATGTTATTTTACAGCATCAAGTATACACTGCAGTTGTTGATTTTTATTTATTTATTTGTTTGTTTGTTTTGGGATTTTTTTGGGGGAAACATTATTTATTGGACTATATTGTGGTTCACAGCAATCAGAGATCACACCACTGCAATTCAGTCACTGCCTTTAAGTCTTTAAACTTGAAATAATAGCACAGTTCATTTCCATCAATCTAATTCTGACAAAAAAGGGATGCAAAATGTTTAATTTGTCTCGGCAGTTTTGTTTGCATTGATGCATTTAGAATTGTTGTACTATATAATATCAATAAACTGGGTCTTTGTTTTATGAGATAATGTTACAACATATAACACATATCCTCTATATCAGCCAGAAATAGGATTCATTTCTAGGTTTAATGATCTGCACAATAATAGAAACAGAATTTTATTTGCTGACATAGCGCACATCAATTAATGTAAGATGATTCTTTTGACGTCAACATAACTTAAACTTAATAATAACATATACTGTTTTTGATGATGACCGTGACACATCCCTGTGTACCAAGAATGAAGTTGAAGTTGATGAATAACTTAAAACATTAATGTCATAGTCCCGATTTCCATGTGCAGATTGTAATCAGTGAGAAGGATTACAGACGCAACACCCAAAAATTGTGTCTCTGCAACTTGTCCAAAAAGGTTCACCTTGTTTTTCTTTTATCTTTACTTCTTTGAGTTTGCTTGACAGGCAGAGAGACGTGAAGGAGTACAGCTGCTGTGGACGTTCTGTAGGGCTGCAGCCGCAAAATATAACAACGCAACAGACCTGTCAAATCCTGGAAAAGATCACACATGTGTAACATTACATGCAGAAATATTCAAATAGAGGACAGCTACATGCAAGAAGACAAAAGGCTGGGTTACACGTAAAGGCCTGCAAAGTCATAACAGCTGCACAACAGCACCTCTGGAGGGAAAGAAGATGTTTGTAAGTGCAGGAAGTGAACCCAGGTTCACCTGGCAACTGCCAATCTGCCGCCCTGTACATCATTAAGTAATCATGTAATAATTATGCCTACTGCACCATCAATCATTGTTAATGATATTTTCCATATCTCTGCGAACCAAGGTCATGTAACCTTTACTAGAAATGTCAGTGCCTGCCATAACAGACCAAGAATATTGTTGCGCAGTTGATTCGTGCTTCTTGTGAAAATCTGTCTGACTGAGTGTTTCAGCGGGGATACAGGGGAAAATCATGTGAATATAATAATAATGAAATAATTATGTATGGATGACAGTGAGTTTTGTTTGTGCAGTGTTTATGCTTTAATGGAAGGCCTATTTTGCTATCATCAGCACATTCAATTTAAGATAATTAGCTGTCAGATTATATTAGCTTTTAAATCTGCTATGCAATCAGAAAGAGCAGCAGGGGTAAAGTAGGGGATCGTCCAAGAACTAAGAATCTTTTATGTGCACATGCACACAGAAAGGGTAAGAAGCACACGCACACACGCACACACACACACACACACACACACACACACACAGAGCACGCTTTCCTCTTTTGCTCAGCAAATAGATATGAAATTATAAAATATTGATACCCCACAGACTGTGAGTAGCTCAGCACCAGTAGTAAATTTGAGACCTCAACACATGAAAGGGGAGCGAGAAGTTTTCCCTTCAATGCTACTTTTCTGCTTCCTGCGTCACATTATACAACTGTACCGAACTCCAGGCCTTCTGGAGTTCACAAGGTCACTGTCGGGTTTCACAACATGGCTGATATAAGACGGCAGACAGATAGTAGCAACTGGTGAGCTTTGGATGGAACGTTAAACGAACACGCTAATACACACACCCTAACAAATAAATTGTGGTTAATGAATAAACTGGATGCAGCACACAGTGCATTTAAAGCAGCTATCAGGGCTTAACATTGACAGTTGTTAGCATACTCATTATTTTATGAGAGAGTGCGCATGCATGTGCCCATGTGAGTGTGTGAGAGTCTATTCCTGTTCAAACATGGAGAGGAACAGCAGGGATGGAAAACATTTCCCTCAGAAATGACGCAGCAGAAGCCTGTGTGTGTGTGTGTGTGTGTGTCGTGCAAATGCATTTTGCTCTTCATTCACTATGCTGTCTGTCCCCCATAGGGGTCTAACATCTGTGCCATGCTTATGGGGAAAACTGCATAATGGGAACACTTAGATAGGCCACCTGCATATTATGGCTTGTGTAGCCATTGGTGATCACACCCGCTCACACACACAGAACAACTGCAACACCACAGAATAATTGCTTCATGACTTTGTCTCCTAGGAGGTTGAGTGACTACATCAACATGGACAGTTCATTGTTATGTTGCCATTTCCATGATGGGCTTGATTTCTGCGAGGCAGAAAGCAAAGATAATCTTTCCAGCACTGAACTTTATCTCGTGGCAACAGTTTAACGCTGCCAGGGAGGGGTGATCCCTATGCCATTACAGGCCCTATTACAAAATAGTGTGGGTAAATGCTGATGCAGTGGGAGACCCAATACCCTTTAATGCAAATCAAATGCCAATAAAAGCACAAATTAGCACCCCTGTTCACCTCACTTATTCGAAAAATCCAGCTGTATGGATATATCGATTTCGACCACACACTCTTCTAGCAGCCTTATGCAACGCTAACAGGCTTTCATTTTCACATACAAAAGCCCAGGACACCAGGTTAATTCATGATGGTGCCTTCTGAGTGTTGCATAGCATGTTTTCATGGACCGTAATGACGATTATGCTACCAATGCAACATAGACGCTTGTTGAGGAGTCTCTTCATCACTGGGGTCAGGTCACAGAAGATGAGAATGTGCTGTATCACAAGGGAGCTTATTGAAAACAGAAAGTTGTGATTAATGTTCCACTGACATTTTGTCTAGGTCGTTAGAGAGACCACCGTGACCTCAGCTGTTTTGATACCTGCAATCAACAGAGCATCTGAGTAATGATGCTATTCACACGCTGTATGTAAGAAAAACTGTATGTACGGGAAACAATCATAGCTAAGAATGCTAATGAAAACGGTCTGGTGTGTAGAACAGCTTCGCATGCACCACACTCTCCAGATGGACTTGTTTGAAGTGGAACCCCCTCGAGATGAGGTGGATCAGCAAAACGGGCTGGTGTGGTGATGGAGCACATAAGGAGCGGCACCGAGATAACAGCTGAGCACTGCAGACCCCATCAGGTAACAGCAGGGTTAAAATTTGTGTGCACAGATCAGCATTGCAGCCTAGACCAAATAAATTGTGTGCATGAAATGAAACTTGCACTCCATCTGTTACATCATAAATAAAGGGTCATCAAAGGGTTAACAGCCAAAACTGCAGCATATCTCAACATCGTCCATGACTGGACAGTTTTCACTGTAAAGCAGCATACCTGTACACGGAACAGAAAAAGCTAGCCAGCAATGAGTGTAGATACAATGTCTAAAAATGTACAAGAAAGAAAGTGCAGAACGGACAAGGTCAAACTGATTGAATGCAATAGTGGAAATGTTATATTATGGATATGAAATCAGGAATTTTAGGGGACCTCTGCACTAAAACACAGCTGCTAGCAAGATGCTACCACTGTGGGTGTTAAAAGCAGCAAAGCAAACCTTTAACTTCACTTTCTGCTGAGACAGTTTGACAGCCTTCATTTGAGGAAAAGAATTAAGTGATTCCTGCAGCTTTATTTAGCAGTTCAGGGGTAAAAATTACAGATTTCTGCAAACAAATTACTACAGAATTTACATATACATGACAGACACATAGAGCGGTTTTGAATTCCAACAACAGCATGGTGATTATTTTGTCATAATATGTAGAGAGCTTAAATGTAAATGTACAGAGTGGGAATGACATGACCAATTTTGTGACAAGAAAAATGTAAATAAGTCACATGTCGCATGCAAATGTCCGATATCTCAGACGAGAAAATGAGTGTGAATTAGAACTCTTCCTGAGTGAACATTCACTGTACCTTCATATGTCAATTATTAATACACCTGACATTTATCACCGGCGAGAATAATTTATTGTGCGTGCATATCAGTCAAAGAGCTGAGCCGAGATATAAATCTGTATTAACGCATTTATTGCAGACCCTGAGTGTTTTATTGTGCTTATAGAGAAGAGTTACAAAATGAGAAAGTAGATGATGAAACACTGCAAAAGTCTTAAAATGAAGAAAAAAGATCCCAAGCAGCAAATGTGCTCCAACTGCAAATGCTACCTCTAAAGAAATAGTTGTGAAGATAATGGTAAGGCATCCCAAAGTAGCTGCAGTAACTTCCTGGAATATGCATATCTGGGATCAGGGAGACAATCAAGGTAGTGGCTCTCACGGGTACTGGGGTTCCTTGTCATACCCACATGCACACAAGCAGAAAACACTCACGCATGAACACACATACATAAACTTGGCTGTTTGGCAGCTCTCACTGTTGAGTGCCTAGTTTTAAAGTGACTGGATCGATACAGGGGAGTGAATTGCCAATTTCAGTTTGTTCTATTGAAATCGGCTGGCGCTACATTCCAGAGGGAGAGCACCTGAAATTGGCAGTGGCAGAGTGGAATTGGATTTGTAAGGAGAGAAAAGAGTGAGGAGAATGATCGGAGAAGGACTTGGCTGCCTAAATCTCCATGCACGTGCACACACACACATACACATGTCATCGCTGCACACGTGGTATCTCAGCCAAGTTATGGAGACGGTTATGAAAGAGCTTCTACAACCCAACTCCCCCACTCTTTCCCCCTTTTCACCTACATGGAGCCACTCGCACGCACTCACCCAGAGCTCATCTTGGCTTCTTCGATCGTATAGTCCATGGCAATCAAGCTCTGTGTTGGAAGAGCAGATGATTGTGTCTCTAGATAGGGGATAGCTCATTCAGTGGATCCTCTCCATTCTGTTTATTGGGATGACATGGACTTGAGCCATCACCAAACTACTGAGCGTATTGGCATGGAAGAATGTCTGGCCATAGAAACTATACACAATTCAAACCATAGCTTTGCAGGCTCTCCTGAGTCCCGCTGGGTCTCCAGTGGGAAACCAGTATTTGGATTCAAACCAAATCTTGTACTCAAGTGAGATTTGCCAAGCCTGATGGGATTTTTTTTTAATATATATCTGTGTTCTTTGTCCTGAGTTCCTTAGCAGACTTTTAGTTTTACATGCAGCCTTTCTTTGTTAAGAACACACATACTTAAGAATTTCTATCTGCTTTCATGCCTCCATCATAGACGAAATGAAGGAATACACATTTTCCTCTACTCCCCACGCCACCCAGACACCAACCCATGCTGGATTACTTGTTTGTTCAAAGAAATACTCCATATAAAATTATGACAGCCTTATTTCCAAAGCGGTACTGATCGTTTCTTCTTGGATATCTACAAACAAATGCCTGTGTCCTGTGTTGTTGGTAGTTGCTGGACTGAAAACTGAATCTTGTTGTATTTGTGATGGTGGTGCAAACAATAATACCGTTTGGAAATGCTAGAAAAACTTTAAAAAAGTGAGATGCAATATTCCCTAAAATATGAGGATAACAGTGCAGACTGGACAGTCACTGTTCAGGTAGGCATGTTTGTCAGACTGTTGGTTTTCAATAGCAACTTACTGTAGTAAGTAATAGTAATTCTTGTATATGGGGGGGTGGGGGGGGATAACAAATGATCTTGTTGCTGCCTGGTGGTGCTGAGTAGATCCTGATGGCTGAGCATTTCACACAGGAAATAGATGCTGAAGCACTAAAGTTCCAAGTCATCAGCATATCATCAAACATGTGATTTAACCATGCCTGATGGCCACATGTAACAGCACGGATTAAAATGATGGATATTTTACAATACAATATTTTACAATCAGAGTTCAAAGTTGTTTGTTTCTACCGCAACCACTCAACTAAATACTGGCAAGTGTGTGTACGCGTGGGTCACTGTCTGAGAGAAGTGGTGATGTGGTCACAGTTGGGTAAAGATTACTCGTGCTGAGTCACAGCTTACATAAAACAACACAAATACACAGTTATCTCTGGATGAATTATACACATACAAGCACGCGCCTACACACACACACACACACACTCAAACGTGATAGGGTTATTTACAAGCTGATATGGGGATTTTAGGCTGCAGTTGTTTCTCAGACTGTGGATGGTTATCTGACATTTATGGCTATGGGTTCTGCATGTTGAGACTGTAAAAGACACACACACCCACACTTAAACATATGCGCTCAAGGCAGAAAAGGTGTGGTGATCCCCTGTGACCACAACACATCCTGTGTATTATAAGGTGCTATCTCACCTGAACTCAGAAGCATTTTCTCCTGAACACTGAACTGAGCTGAGGTAAGATTGTAGCTGCAGGCTGTCTAGCTGGTCAACTTAAAAACTAATTTTATTTTATATTACAGCTGTCATACTCTACAGTAGCTAAACATTCTTAACAATACAGACTATAGAATTAGTTGATGATAAAGCACGCAATTACAATTTGATGTTGGATGATTATTACTGTGATGCAAGTGGGATCAATTTTTAATGACTACAACATCAATGTATGATAATGAATAAATACAATTGATTACATTCAAAAATCCTCCTTGTTATAGACACAGACCTGCATGAAACAGATTACTGTTCAACTCATTGCTCCTCTCCACATGACTGTGGACAGACTGTGATCAAGTTTGTTAATGATAATGTTGGTTATGTGTAGCTCTTTGCCAGTAGAGTAAATAATCCGTTGTAAATTGCAGAGCAGCCCTGATGAGCAGATGTCTGTGGAAGGCTTTGAATACTGATGTGCAGACAGATCGTTTTGTTCAGACGTACACAACACCGATCCAGATATTTTTAATGCCAGTGTTGAATATAATTACAGGTGACAAACCTCTACTTGGGCTGACATTATCTTTTAAGGATATGTCTCAAAGTACCCAGTGGTCTAAAGCTATTAAGTAAAAGTTCAAATGAAATATCAGATATTATCTTAAATTGCCTGTACTCATGGGGACCTCAACAGTGCAGCCATAAAATGCCCCTGTTTGTTTTTAAGTGTGTGTGCATCTGCACGTATCAGAGCATGTCTGTGTTGGGAGAGGTAAAATGAAATGCCGTTATGGGTGAAAGCTATTTTTAGGCACTTAGCTTAATGGGAGGTGGAAGAGGCTACAGGGTTTGTACTGTATGAATGTTTGTGTGTCTTTTTTGTGTGTTTGTCTGTCTGTCTCTGTGTTGCATTGTATGTTTTTAGGAGGTTTTCAGTGCTTCTGTATGATGTGAGGGGGGCATGCACACATTTGGCTCTCTGTCTCTCTCTGTGCCCTCGCCTGTTCTTCACAGCACATTAAACAGGATGGCTATAAGCCTCTCATTCAACCAAATAGACACATACCCACACACACACACACACACACACACACACACACACACACACAGACATTCACCTTGTTTTTGTCTCCAAGAGTACATTGGAGTGAAGCCTAATTGCTTGAGTGATGTCATGGCTTCCTTTGCAAAGACTAAACCCAGCCTGTCTGACAGTTTTGTCAACTCCTTGTTTCTCTTTTTCAAAGTTTTGTTCTCTTTCTCTTCATGCTAGATTTTTTTTTTTCACGCCGTTTCCCAACTTCAGAAAGCTTTCGCAGAATCCAAGGTTAATGCAAGGAAAATATGTGCTTGTCAGATCTGTATTTACTATATTTTAGTTGTTTTGTGTGTGTTTCTTAGTGTGTGTGTGTGTGTGTGTGTGTGTCCTGCCAATGGGCCTCATTAAGCAGGGAAGTTTTTTGAGACCTTCGAGACCTTGCCTTTAGTAAACTTGGTGTCATTATTGGGTGTTAATGATGTTGGCCTTTGTAATCACTCTCTGTGTACGTGTGTGTGTGTTAGATGGGGAAAAAGCGGTTCTCAGGGTTGGAGGTGACCCTGATCGTCCTGTTTACATTGATGTCTGCAGTGGCCATCGCATTCATAGTTCTGTATTTCACAGGTAGGTGAAACACTTAAACATACACATGTATGCATGCATAAACTTAACCACGCCTAAAAGAACATGAGCCTGAAACCTTCACCATGTACGTATTTGTAAAACTGTTAGGCTAGCTAGCCTCTGCAAAAAGGGGAGAAATGTGCCCTCTTGCAATTCCAGAGATATCTTATGTAGGCTAGCTAGCCACCAATATATCCTGGAAACACTTATGTTTAGAGTAAGAATTGTAATAATTATTGCCTGTTTCCGTCAGTTCAAAGTCAATTGATCACATTTTCCAGAAAACTTGGACTGATCATACCTTCTAGCATGGCTACCTAAACTTGTTTTTACTGGAACCCAGTCCGTGGTTTGAGATTATAGCAATCAATCATTAAAAAGACTGCAACAACACATATTGCTACACATTGTGATTAATCATCAACAGACAACTCATAGAATGGGTGACATGTTAGTGTTTAACTGTTACGTGTGCCACTGTGTTAAGAAATAGTAAAAGGTCAGTCAAGATAAAAAGGACAGTTTACTACAGTTGCTGAGATTTCCAAGTTGTCACACAACTTAAACACTGTGAACCGTGCCAGTCATTACAGCTGCCGACCGCAGTGATTGTACTTCAGAGAGCACACAATAAAGTTTTTGTCTTTTTGGTGTTGGCTGCAGCCCACAGTAGCCTGTGGAACTCTTTCAAAAAAAAAAAAAAAAAAAAATGCTAGCGACACCAGCTAATGTTTTGTAGCCTTCATACTGATGGATGTTACAATATTGTTGTAAGATCAGAGATAACAAAACAGGGGCACAACTTTGCATCACTTTGAATGTGTCGAAATATCCGAAGATAACTGCTCTAACAAGTCATCCAAATCAAACTACAGAATCTATTGTGTGTACCTGCCCTTTAAACTACACATAGATATTTTTTAGACGCCGCAGTCCATGGAATGACATCATTTGTCAGTGCCTTGAAATGAAATGAATAGCAGCCTCTTACATTAAGTTTGACATTAGGTTAGCGGACGTTCGCTATCGTGGTTGTGGCTTTGCTCCTGCCCTAACGACCACGGCCACTAGAGGGCTTTCCTGAAAGACTAATTCTATCAGGTTTCTCAGTTCGTCAGGGCTGCATACTAATTTATCATGAATCTTTAAGATTACTGGGATTTGGCTTTGAGGTTTTTTCATGTCATCTCTTACAAGGAGACTCCAGCCCAACTCCAGAAGTATCCAATCCTCAGTGTTCCGTCATTCCTCAGAATGAAAGAATAGACTGTTCCCCTGATGCTGGAGCCTCAAAGGTATGAGTCATATCACTTCCAAGGCCTTGAACAAAACGGGCATTAAGGAGTAAAAGATTCTATAACTACTGCTTTCTTTTTTTTTTCTTTCTTATAACTCATCCAGCTCCATTATTAGTCTTAGTAATGTCACAGTTGAAAAAGTTTTGCCACCCTTGTTGCAATGATTATCAAAACGATGGCGATGATAACAGCATCAACCCTCTTATTTGAACAGCAACGATGTGAGGAGCGTGGATGTTGCTGGGACCCAGTGCATACGACAAATGTTCCCTGGTGTTTCTTCACAACTAACCGCGGGTACACAGTGGAATCAGTGAAAGAGAGAACTTATGGTAAATCCCTTTTCCCCCCTCTCTCCAACTCTCTCTGCGCTCAGTGACTGATCAAAATATTTGGCTTTCTATTTAACTCATTTTCTAATTCTAACTGCACCACGTTCCTTCCATCTGTCTATCTGTTTTCCTCAGATGGTTTTTTTTTCCACTTATTTTGCCTGAGGCATGGTTTTCTGTGAAATATGACATGGATGGCATATCAGAAAACATGATTGACTTTGCAGCATGCAGGTTTTTCCATTTTCTGCTTGATTTCACTGCCTTATGTGAACTCAGTTATTCACAAAGAAGAAACATTGGACATTTGAAGTCTGAACTACAACATTTTCAGTTACATTGTTCAAATAACATAAAAAATGTATTTGTGGGCTTCTTTTGTGTGACAAAGGTGATTAAATTGAAAAATGGCAAATTCACTTACACTGAGAAAAACAATAATTTATCTTGTTATTCAGCAGCAACTTTAACCTACACATACAAATGTAAGCACTCCCTCTTTTATAAGTTTAACAGTCTTCAAATATTTTTACATGCATTCGGCCATGGCATCGCTCAAGGCTGCTATGCAAATTACCCACATGTACCTCAGAGGCAACTGAGGACTCTGTGTGCTCTGTAAGCATATTGCACCCTTTGATCACACTGGTAAATGAACAACCTGGGAATACATCTGTGTGTGAACAGATTCCTATCCTACTTCACCTGATGCATTTCATGTGGAGTACTCAAACTGAGGACTCTTGCAGTTTGTTTGTATTGTTGCAGTTCATTTATTCATCACTGAAGGATAGAGATATTCTTCGTGTTATGATTTAATGACTTGAAACACTTTTTTGTACAGTTTAAGTGGAGCAACTGGACTGTGTAGAAGAAAGAGCAGACAGAACATAATCACCATCTTTGCTGAATTGTTTTGTGTTTTGACTAAAACCATAGCCACAGTACAGTTTTCGTAGTGTAATAGTACTATTTTTGTGGCATTCCATCCTTACTTTGGGGTTAACTAGTTAAACTTCATATGTTCCTTGAAAAAAATAGTTTTTCAGTATTATAACTTCACCTTTCTATTGTCATGTGTTTAATTCTGCAGAAATCACAGCTCGTCTGAGGAGAGTGGATTCTCCTTCTTTATTTGGGGAGGATATACAGGAGCTGTCATTTCTCGCGGAAATGCAGTCAGAGAATCGACTGCACTTTAAGGTGCACAACCTTGTCTCTCTGTTCAACACATTTTCTTGCTTGCACACAAAATTCAGTGAGAGTGAAATAAATCTAGTCCAGTCAAATTCATCTCAAAAGCAGTATTTAATTAAAGCATGTTTAACACCAATGCTGTACGCAACAAAAGGGGATAAAAATAGCGATACACACAACACACGACTGTGAGATATGAGGCCTCACTCAGTCAGTCTGCATGGTTGTTTCCTCTCCTCAGATCTCTGATGTCCCCGCCAAGAGGTTTGAGGTCCCCCAAGAACATGTCAAAAACCTCCAAAGTAACCCCAGCCCCAACCATGACCGGATACTCTCAAGAATGGAGATTAAGCAGGAGCCCTTTGGCCTTGTTGTGCGCAGGCAGGGCAGCAACAGAACCCTGTGAGTACTCACTATGTGTATGTTCATTGTGTAGTTGTTTGTGTTGGACTGGAAGGGGACTGTTTATAAGAACTACAGTAACACGTTGTACTGCCATGTCGACAGTAAACGAAGTACAGTGCACAGCAGATGCACACCATGCGTATTCAACAAAGTAGCATTATGTGCATTCAGGATGAAAGACGCCTTTATACCTACAAGCCTATACCTATACATATAGGTATCAGTATACTTGTAAGCCTCATCTCACTTCTTTCTTACAGTCTTCTCACAGTCACCCTATAGAATTGACAGTTGTCAATAGATTAACATTGATTCTTTGTAGCTAATTTGATGCAATTATGTCAGAAATCCACTCTGGTGATCTGTGTGCTACATAATCTCATTACCATCTATTCATTCTATATGATGACATAAAACACCTACCATTTTATGTTCGTTTCCCGCAGCAACATGTAATTATGTTCTTGTCAATCCAGGCCACTTGGCGAGCCCTTGGTGACATCTCAGTGATCAATTACCTCTCAGAGCTGCATACACACAGCTCACACACTTCCGTCTAAACACCAAAAGGCATTAAACCATTATTATCAGCGATGCTATATAGAATATGGTACCTTGTGACAAATATTGTTCGCATGGATGCAAAACTCCTAACTTTTATCTCGCGCTGATTATAAGAAGGTAAATCAAGCTGTTATTTCATCTTGTCGGGACTACTGGAGCCTGCCTCAGTCAAAAATTAACCTCATGTCTCCAGCTTGTTCGAAATGCTGCAGCTAGACGTTTAACTGGCACTGGCACTAGAGACAGCATTACATCTGCAATGGCAACCAGTAATTAATGATTAATATTAAGAATGTATTAATTACGCTTAAAGTACAGAAAGGTCTAGCCACTGGCTATACTGCAGACCTTTTAACCCTTAATGAGCCGGAACGTAGCCTTAGATCCTCAGGATAGCCCCTTCAATCCAGGCTCAAGACTGTGTGACTGTGCTGTTTCCATTAGGACGCATGTACTTTAGAAGACTCTGCCTGGGGCTAGCAAAATCAGCTTCATCTTTTAAATCCTTTCAAAAAACAAACATTTATAAACAGGCGTTTATGTGAATCGGGGGCAGGGATCAGGGGCAACAAAAGACTAAGTTGTGGAATACTCCAACAATACTTGCTTGGACTCCCGAGCCCTTGTAGTAAATGATATTTCTTCATGGCCTCGGGAACACTTCATAAATCAAATCTCTATTTATGTACGTTTTACATTGAGTCCCAGCTTTTTGGAATCAGGGTTGTATGTAAAGCACTTTGTATGCAAGTGTTATATATATATAAAAAAAAAATAATCATTATTATTTATGTACATTCCACAGCTTTACACAAGTGGCCTTTTGCACATCACTGTGGTCTGTTGTTGTGAATCAGAGCTGACTGCCATTTGTTGCGCATGACAAACTTTCCTGCAAGGCAAATGTTTATCTTTAATCTAGATGACTCATATGTTCCTTTCATGGGAAGGCCAAGTCAAAGCTTCTCTTTGAAAATGTCTGAGATGTCCAGACATGACCAAACATTTAGCAGCGACAATACTTACTTTCTTTCAACACATTCTAATTCTATGAGTTCAGGGGTCGCCTTTACTGTAGAGACAAATATCTACACCATCTTGAGATTTCACACTGAAACACTTTAGCATTGTGAAATATTCTGAGATAACACAACAACCTCTGCCACCAACTGACCACACTTACTGGTACACAGAGTAGCATTGTTGTCTTTCTCAACACTCACCTGACCTTCAACCAGAACCAGTGAGATTGCTTTGAAGATTAGCAGCGAATTACCAATCAAAGTGCTGGAACTTATGATCTCTTAAATGTCTTTATGAGGACACTTAATGTAACGTGTGTATGGTGTATTTATGTAATAGGTCAGACTTTGGGTTTGCAAAGGTTATTGTTAAAAGCAATATTGCATTCACTGATGAATGTTTTTATAATCATTTAATATGAGCAGTATATGAGCACTAAAAAGTGCATACAGTGATAACAAGCTTTATCTACTGACTTTGCCTACCATAAAAATTGCACCAGGTCATCATCAAATGTTCATGGAGGTATCATTTCCCCAGATATCCAAAGTTTAATTGATAGATAAGGAGAGCCAGTGATTGCGTGCACATGGAGAATAATCACTCTGCTCTTTGGCCTGTGGGTGTTCTCTTTTCATAACAAAAGCTATTCAGTATCAATGCATATATACTGCATTTACTTGCACATGTTGTCTCTATACTGTAGCTTTGTTTTTGCAGGTGTGTACAGCTATAGCAGGCTTAGTATTTCAACTACCAGCATATGTCTTCTTTTGAAATGCTACCCAAAAGGCTTATTAGAGCTTGATGGGATGGTCTGTCTTCTCCCTTTTTTTTTTTTTCTTTCCAAAACTCAACTCCTCCACTCGTCCTTGTCTCGCTCCCACTCCCTCCTCTCGCTGCATCTCACTCACACTTTCTTTGTTACTTCTTCTCCCACATTTTCTCTCTCACCTGCACTCTCTTTTTTTCCCACATCAGTCTGTCTTCTCACATTCCAGTGGTGACCCATTGTTTTGTTTTTTTTGGTCTATTTTTTTTTTTTTTTTCTCCACATTCAGGTTTGACACCACAATTGGTCCACTGGTGTTTGAAAACCAGTTCCTACAGCTGTCTGCTAAGCTTCCATCCCATAATATTTATGGCCTGGGAGAGCATGTGCATAAACACTATCGCCATGACACAAACTGGAAAACCTGGCCCATCTTCGCCAGAGATGGCTTCCCTAACGGGGTGAGGTGCACAAACAAACACACACACACACACACACACACACACACACACACACACACACACACAAACAGATGCAGCATGGGACTGGAAAAAGTCATGAAGGACAAGACACACATACATACACATGCACACCTGTAACTCCTGAAATGAGGGCGTGTGCGTTTACGTATGTCTGCGTACATGTCCTGCAACTGCATGAGCATGATTGTGCACATGACTCTTAATAGTCAGGCTTCAGCTGTCCTAACATGAATGACCCCTACCCTAACCCTAACCCTAACCCTAACCCTACATCTAAAACAGAAAATGAGCAACAATACACTAACATTATTCACCTATAAATATCAATAAGCCTATTATTATACTAGTTTCATTGATTGATTGCCTGGAAAAATAGACATGACTAAAAACAAATGGGAGTTGAATCCTGTTTTTTTTTTTTTTGCGCATCAAGTCCTTTCATAATTTCAGAAGCATTTAATGGACAGATCATACAGTTCCATGATGATTTACAGTAGGCATTTATGGTTAGTTAATAGGGAGCCTGTGAACCCTTTGCTGGATTTGGTTGAACTTTAAATGCCATGCCGTTTATCAGAGGAGAAATCAGCCTGTAGACCAGAAAAACACATTAGTTTCTGAGGAAAATGAAAGTTTAGGTGTGAAACGCTCTAAAACGCCAGTGGTACACCTTCACAACAAAGCATGTTGAAATGCTGAGAAGAATTTTAGTTTACGGAAAACTTATCATAGACATAGAGCCCCCCCCCCCCCCCCCCCCCCCCTTTTTTTTGACAAAATCAGCAGACTTACGTTGAAGAGGGAATTATGTCCATATGCAGCATATTATCCACAACGTGAGTAATACATGTTCTCACACACACACACACACACACACATTTACACACAGCACACACACACACACACACACACAGTGGTATAAGATCTTAAACCAGCAACACATCATGGCAGTGACATTTGACTGTGCGCGTGGTTTAAGACATACTTGAGTCTATTCAAACACAGTATATTTGCTTCCATTCCATATGTCAGTCTCTATATGTAATGTATTTTGTTTTTTGTTTTTTTGTTTTTTTTTTTGGTTACTGTGGTACCAAACATATCGTATCGTAAGCCTCAAAGGCTTACACTTGACATGTCTACCTAGGGTGTGTGTGTGTGTGTGTGTGTGTGTGCGTGCACATGTGTTTAAGTGGCATGTTTACATGTGTTCCCAACATGTGTATTCTCTTCCCAAAGGGCTTATAATTGAATACCTTGTAAGCTGATTAAATGTTGAAGTCACCCCCTCAGCTCCAATAAGTCTCCCACATCCCTCCTGCTTCCTCACACCTCTTCCCTTTATGTCCTTTCATCCCTCTGTCTCTCTGTGTCTTCTCTCCCTGCAGGGCGACCATAACCTCTATGGACACTACCCCTTTTTCCTCTGTCTGGAAGACGGGAGTGGAAAGTCATTCGGAGTCTTTCTCATGAACAGCAATGCTATGGGTAAAGATAAAGAAAACATACACACGTGCAAAGACAAATGCTGGCACGTAGAAACGCATGAATACATGTACAGTACACATATGTGTACATATGCATTCAGAACAAAAAAAAAAAAAAAATATCAAGATGGTTCAAGGGCACATGAACCATCAAGTTTGCCTCATTCTCCTAACACAAATGCATATAATGCACTGTTGCCTCAATCAAAAAATGATACTGACAAATCAAAGAGAATACTGCATGCTCTTTTTATTCCATAAAGGAGATGACTGAAAGGAGTGGGAGTGCACGCTGACATGTTCCTCTTGCTCATCATGTCTATAGTCTCCTTATGTAAAAGCTTTTTTCCACCTCTCATGCATAAGCTTTACTGATACACGGATGTTTGTTTAAGTGTGAATCAAAACTCCTCACAATGATGAAAAAGGAGGAGGGAATAAAAATAGAGGTATTGCTGGTTCATAGTTGTTTCAGGGGGCATTTTAGGGTTATGACCTGTAGTACAGAATGGTGTTTTAAGTTTGCAGTGTTTTCATCGCTGGTGTCTCTTTTTCAGAGGTGGTTTTGCAGCCCGCTCCTGCTGTGACCTTCAGGACAATTGGAGGAGTCCTTGACTTCTACATTCTCTTTGGAGACACACCAGAACAAGTGGTGCATGAGTTCCAACTGGTGAGGCACAAATGCTGTATATAACAGCATACGGGGAAGGTTTTCTGGGCAAGTCTGTGGTGCAAAAGTGGTTCGTGAATTGCCTGCAGAGTAATTGCATTAACAGTATGTCCGATTGTGTTGTCCAGCTCGTTGGCATGCCCGTCATCCCTCCCTACTGGTCCCTGGGTTTCCAGCTTTCTCGGTGGGACTATGGCAGCCTGGATGTGGTCAAGGAAACGGTGGAGAGGAACCGTGCTGTGGACCTCCCCTATGTAAGATTCAGGATTACTGCAGTCTGTGAATTTTTATTCATATTCTTGTGACAAAAATGTGAAATGACTGTTTTCGCAGATTTCACAAATACATCACCATCCATGATATATCGTGGATCTCAGGTGCATAAATGTCCTCACATGTTTGGCACCTCCACACTCAATATATCAGGCTCTATGTTGTAAAGCTCAAGTACCAAAATCATGGTCACATTTTGTGTGCACGGGGTTATTATCACAATAAAAAATGACAATAAACTCATATCAGACGAGGTGTAAGGTGGGGCTGCACGTTCTCTGCTCCATTCATACGGCTCTGACGCTGTGACAAACAGGACTAGCAGCCACAAAATCCAGCCCAAGTATCAGAGGCTTGAGATCACTATCAATCGACTACAGTCTGGGAAATGAAAGCATGCAGCGTAGTTTTCTTGGTATTGGCCTGCTTTTTGTATCTCAGCCTTTGGTTTCTTTAAACAAGAAATACAAACTGGGGATAAAACAAAAGCAGGTGTTTGAATTTGACATCAGATGTCAAATTTTAAGGAGGTTGCAGGATTCTCCTCTTATGACAAAATATTTATTTCAAATATCAGTTGTCTGAAACAATGTCGTGACGATGCATAATATGTGCTGCTACTACTGTATAGCTTTTTTGGGGGGAGGTGGAAGAAATCCATACTCCACCTTGTGCACCCCTTGTTAAATCTGAACCACTCATGTACTGCTGTTTGGCTCCAGAGCAAAAGCCTTAACCACTATACTCTCTGTGTAGTGGATGCGTGTGTGTGCGCAAGACGTGGTGTGAGGGTTGAAGCAGGAGCTGGACGGACAGTCAGAGTGATAGTGATGGCCTTTAGCTTGGACGGGGTAATCCAGCTTTCTGTCAAATAATAGAGAGTCTGCTGGGCTCTATAGGTTCAATCCCAGGACAACTATTTTTCAAGCATCACTGAATGTTAACGCTGATCAAAGATCAATCGACCGAGTTCCTTGCATTATCTCATTCATCCTGACGTGAATGTTAAAACTACTCCAGCACCTCTTCCCTTCTGAGACACTTGATAAATACCAGTTCTGGTTGACATTTTCTGGGGAATGAGCCTCGCTGCTTATCTTGGTCTGGGCCCGCGACTAGTAACCATAAGAAATCCCTTTCACACAGAGCACTGATGTTTGACGTACTTTCTGTTCCTTAATTATGAAGGTAAACTCCGAATCCTAATCTTTACATGTCCCCCATAAAACACTTCAGATGAATTACAGCTCAGCAATGGCTGCACCAATCAAGGATGTGGTTTGAATTTGTCTTATTTAAAGATCAAACAAATAAATTTCTAACCCATCTCAATATTTCACTCTGATAATCTCCAATCTCTCTTTCCTATTCAAAGAATTAGGATGCAGCTGCTTCCTCTCCTGCTGTACTCAGGGACATATTTGATAACCATTAGATAGACCACAGAGGGCATTATCACATTCTCCCTAATATGTCTGGAGCTGATTACCATTAGAGCAAGGATCTGGCAGAGCCTTCCAAACCATCTGCTCTATCGATATGAAGTAGATTTTGGCAGACAACAGACAGACAGCGAACGAGCAGAAAGTCACACCCTGACAAAAAAAAAAAAAGAAAAAACAAAGAATGTGTTAACATTCCCATTGTCCTTCCAAGATTTAGCAGCACATTAGGCAAGTTGTTTGTTCTCGCATCAGGGGTCTCCAAAAGTCCAGCAAAGGCGGGTCAACAAGTTAGTTGTTTTTTTGGTGTGTGTGTGTGTGTGTGTGTGTGTGTGTGTGTGTGTGTGTGTGTTTGCTCACAGTGCAAATGATGAAGTTACTGAATATTGAGTAGCTGTGCACAGAGGAAGTATGAGTTCAGTCATTTTCAATGTATTGCATTCATTGTTAGATGCAAACACTGTATGATTGTCAAGCCAAGCCAGCGTCTTAGCCTTTCTAATTGAGCTTAGAACATCGAATAACATCTAGATCTAGTCTAGATCTAATCTATTTGAAGTGAACTCATCAAGTTATTCATATAACATACGATGTCATCCAAAAGATTACCTCAAAGCGAAACAAGGAAACAAAAAAAAAGATTTGATTTGAAGGATTTTTTTTTTTTTTTTTTTTTTTTTTTGGTTTTTTTGCATTGCAGGTATTGCATGTAAATAAAGTGCTCATACAGTAAGCATTTTTCCTCTTCCCATACAGGATGTTCAGTATACTGACATTGACTACATGCACATGAAGAGAGATTTCACTTATGACAAAGTCAATTTCAAGGACCTGCCTAACTTTGCCACCTACCTTCATGAGGGGGGACAGAAATACATCCTCATCCTGGTAAGATTGTACTTTATTGTGAATGAAGCGATGTGGGCATTTGACACATTAACAGAAAGTCTAACCATTAAACATCCCTGTGAGACCAAAAACAACAATTTACCTTGCATTTTTGGATCCTCTTTTATTCTGTGGTAGTATTCTTTTTCTTGAAGCAGCTACACCAACCAAACTGTGAAAATTTCAAATGCAGCAATTTCAAAACTTGTATTATATAAACAATCATGCTATGTATGTAGTTTGTAGTACATGGACCAACACTTCTTTCACAATCTAATGAGTATATTCCTTTCTCCACAGGATCCTGCAATAGCTACAGTTCAGGGGAATACATCATATGAACCCTATGACCATGGGACTGCGAAGGACGCCTGGGTAACTTTAGCAGATGGGAAAACTGCTCTGTTAGGAGAGGTGAGTGGCTTTTGGCCCCATAATTAGGTATCATTCAAGCAAGCATTTCCCTCCTCTCGACAGTAATGCCTCTTTGACACCAAGCCTCCGTCCAGTGTATGTCTGCATCCTGTGTAAATGGCTTATCACAGTGATAGTCAGGTCATCACGTTTTGAAGATGTCTGACGTCTGTAATAAGAAGTGCTAGTCATTATATATTGTTATGTGTTGATATGGTGGAAAGCAAAGGTATAACAACAGAAGTAAAAGCTATACACAAGTTTAAGAGGTTCACTTGCTGTTCCTCTTAGTGCTACCATTGGCAAGAGATATGACTTAAACAACCAAGAGATGGCATGGTCATTGACAGGCGCACCAGAAACTGCCAGGCTGTTGGCAATTTTATACTCTACAGCATTTGGATTTTACTTAGAATAACGTGCTCAACAAAACACGTGCCGTCAGTAACCCAGGCAGTACTCCCTACAACATTTGTGGCAGCTGGTTAATCTAAGATATGATGAAGGTTAGGGTGATTAAGGCCAGAGGAAAATTTATTATTACTGTCCTTGTATAAAAATGGTAGTGGAAGTACTATGCAGATGCTCTAGAGGAAGTGCTTTATGTCACATGTTTGGTCCTAAGCACATGTATTGTACAATGTTCAAAGTCCAGGTTGTGTCAAGTAGTTACTCCAGATGAATCGAGGAAGTTTGGAGCATGCAGGAACGGGGCTTGCGGACAGGCAAGCCAGGCAGTTGCTTGGAGCCGCCGGCCACTAGGGGGGTCCCAGAAATTGTGCAAAAACTAAATTTTTGTGGCGTGCACAGGTGGAGTGGGGGCCCCAGGGATTTCTTGCTTGGAGCCCCAAGAGACCCTAGCAACACCACTGGGAATATGGATAAGCCATCAAAGAATCAGCATGAACTGATGAACTGAGCAACATTGTAATGTTCAGATAGCTCTTGAATGTATTTAGGACCCTGACAATTCTATGACCCCCTGCAATCCACCTGAAGGTGTTTGAGCCTCTGCATTACACAATATCTCATGCAACATAAGCAGAAATATATGCATCTGGTGTGAGTATGCATGTGTATGTGTGAATTGCTTTCCACAGTCTCCATCAAACCATAATATTCCCTAATGGAAGTTCAAGCCTTCAGTGCGTCATTTTTTGATCCTTTTACCCACAGAGCATGTGTTTAAAAAGCTCTCCCCTGCAGAGAGGGCTGAAGGTGGGGGGTAAAAGTCTGTTGCTCCCATGCTTTTATAGTGTTGCTTTTGATTACGCACACGATTAGGCCCAGTCCCTCGGCTAATCGCTTTTTCATGCTGTTTATAACAGGTCAAACATATGCATTGATTCCACATTAGTGTTTAATCTTAAAATGTTCTGCATCACCGCATCACAGATTAGGTGTGCATGTGTGTGTGTTTATGTGGAAGAGACAGAGAAAGAGAAAAAGAGAGAGAGAGAAACAGACTATGTGTATCCATTTCTCTAAATGAGAGGCTATTCTTGGTTGTTTGTGCTTCATGTCTTTGCACGCATGTGTGTGATTATAATTGATTCCAGTTTATTTCCATATGAATGTGTGCGTCCTGGTTATGAAAACAGTGGGGTCCGTGCAAAACGACCTTTGCAGTAGCTGTTGAAGTGATAAAGGAGATACAGCGACAGGCTGGTATTTATTTTGCTTTTAAAACAGCTAATTGCTCACAAAGATAAGGATAAAAGCTTTTCCTGGTGGCCCATATGTTTCAGTGCGCGGGTAAAATCATAGCATGACCTCAGTCAAACAGATGAACATTGCTGTTCAGAGCGCATAGGCAAAAAAAAAGAGAAAAGGATGGGAGTAAACAAAGCAGCGGGGAGAGAAAGGAGTCTATGTGGGTTTAAAGGATGACAGACAGAAACATGGGCAGAGAAAAAGGCAGGTGCAGGCAGACAGACAGTCACAAATAATAGATTAGAGAGTAATGTACAGGGAGACAGACTGGTTGTCTTTCTGAGCAGTAGAGTGACAGGGATGTACACAGAAAGTCAGCCACAGTGAGAGACAAGAGACAAAAAGACAGATTATCAGGTAAACACAAAAAAAGGACAGACAAGAAGGAAGGTAGAAAGACACTTTGGAGCAGAGGCAAGCGAGTGACAAAGAGAGACGGGTGGAAGAAAAGATAGACGGGTAATGACAGATAGCTGACAAACCGGAGAGCATAAAAACAGACAAATAGACATAAAGATAGAGTGAGATGTACGGCTACAAATGCCAGCAGATTTGCTGAGAGTGTGTACTGGGGCGGCGGTATTAGCAAGCAGCTGGAGACGTCAGAAAGACAAAATCTAGAGTTAAAGGTTGGAAGAAATGACTAAAAGGAAAGATGGCGACTGCGGCGGACTATCAATAAGCTCTGACCTTGGAGTTCTGACCACCTGCCAAAAACATCTGCCTATAAATCCATATACGTGTGTGTGTGTGTGTGTGTGTGTGTGAGGGCACGTGAGCGGACATAAGAATGATTCATGTCTTTGCTGCAAACTGGGTTGTAAAGTTATTGGCAGTGGAAGTAAAAAAGTAAAAGATAGCGAGCGCAGAGTAACATTGAGATTTAATATCTACTGTGCTCTACAGAAGGATTCACACACAGAAATGCACACACACACACACACACACACACACACACACACACACACACACACACACAAAATCCCCTCTTTTCTCTGTGGATTAATCATTTTTCTCAATACATGTCATTAAGGACGACTTCTAACACAGTCACGTCTAGAGATTTCTATTGCATTATCGATTTCTCCTCTCCTCTGTTCCCTTCCTCAACTTGTCTGCCTCTCTATCCTTCTCTCCTTTGCCATCTCTCTCTCTCTCCCTCATCACCCCCCCCACACACACACTTCTTTTCTCTTGTTCTCTTTTGTCATTTCCACATCTCTAAGCTGTTCCTCTGACATTTCTATAGGCCTCGCTTTTTTGGCCTATGTGGAGCTCACTACGTCTACACCATCTCAGCTGATCATGCCCCATCATGTTGTTTGCACGTGTTATTGTGCAGGAGTTAAAGACATGTCCCCGATGCTTTGAAACTGAAATAAAACAAGGATTAACACAATAGAAGTCCTGTCAAAAAAGTATAACATGGCATGATGCGGATTCTGCCAGCAGGGTAGCTCATGGCGAATGAATGCTCTCCGAGTTTTATCCCAAAAAGTGCTTGTAAACACATATCAACTCACGTTCTCTCACTCTCAGGTGTGGCCAGGAGAGACTGTATTCCCAGACTACACCAAGGAAGCATGCATCGAGTGGTGGGCTGATGAGTACGAGCTCTTCTACAAGGAGATTAACCACGATGCCCTCTGGATTGTAAGTCAATTTTCAACACACATGATGAACTTGTTCATTCACTCATCAGCTGATGCTTCCTGAAAATTCTGAAAGTGTCATTATTCTGCAGCCAATTACAAGTGCACAGGGCCAGTGAGCTTAAATTTTTTGTAATTTTGCGTGGCAATTAAGTCACTGTGGTTCGAACACTGAAGCCAAGGAAGACCACCAAACACAGGCTGAAGAAAAAGATGAGATTACACATATATCATACTGTTCATGATTCCTCGGCTCTAAATTTGTATTCGGCTCACTCGTTACTCGAGCTGTTTGCTGCAGAACACACAGGTCCACATTTCACTTCAAACACCTTCAATGCAGTTCACTTTATGGATATCTATCAGGGAAAAAAAACGTTAGATGTGAATAAATCTATCATCACTTCAGTGGGATGATCCTGGATTAATAACACTGGCATGTTGTAATAATTGGAATTTTCACTTTAAATGATTAGTTTAAACATATGACAGTGCTTTATCTAACAATGTTCTCTGCCGTACTTGCAGGACATGAATGAGGTGTCTAATTTCAAGCAAGGCTCAGTAAATGGATGTACTAATAACTCACTCAACAACCCTCCCTACGTTCCAAGTAAGACATATTTTTTTCTCAGTCAAACTCATCGTGAATACTTTCTGTTCTTGTGCAGTTTTAATATCCACAATATCTGTGTCCCTTAAGAAACATGGTGGAGTCTCAAAAACACTGCCACGGCAGCGTTGTTGGTTGGCCCTTGCCTACAAAACAGAAATCCACAGTTTATGAGAACAGAGTACTCTGAGGTTGCCGTACTACAAAGAAATACAGGATGTCATGGGCTTGCAGCTTGTAGCCCAAATGCTGTGCACAAGTTGATAAATTTGCCACAATAGCTCATAAAGTAAGTTCAGGTCCAGAGGAAAAACTCATCTAGAATAGTGGGTCCCCGGTGAGGAATTTTGAAAATGACTCTCCTGCCATGTCTTTTATTCCAACTGTGTCCCAGACAGGATGATCATAACTGGAAAAGGCATGCTCCCCTGATGGCACCTTTTTATTGCAACCTCTCCTTAGTCATCCTCCTCCTCCATTGCTCTCTCTGTCATTTCCTCATTGTTCCCACTTCCTATTGCAGTATATATCAATGTCTTTTGTTCTTTCTGTCCCCCTCTTCCTTTCGCCCCCCCCTTGCTGCATCCTATATTTTGTATGAATTCCATGTTACCCACCCAGTCTCTTTACCTCCTTCATCTTTTCTCTCCCGCCAGACATTCTGGACAAGTTGATGTACAGTAAGACGCTGTGTATGGATGCACGGCAGTCCTGGGGGAACCACTATGATGTCCACAGTCTGTATGGCTACTCTATGGTGTTGGCGACTGAAAAGTGAGTGCATTCATCATCAGTAATATAAGCTATGCATTTGAGGAGGAGCAATATTGTCAAAATAGTGCAAAATAGAAAATTCTTTAAAGTCAAGTGTTATGGAATCAGATAGGAAATGGCGCTGGACTGTGTAAAAGTCCAACAGAGAAATCTGTCAGTTCAGTGCAGTGACTGACTCATGTCCTCCCCTAAATCATAGCCTGTGACTCTTGCAGACCATTTGTTTGCTGGATCCCATGTGATAAGTGAAGAAATGTTTTAATGAGCCCAGCTCCCAGGGTGATTGAATGAATTCCTCATCTGGGTCTGGCACTGAAACATTTTAAGGGTCCAAACATAAACATACAGAGAGGCATTGAGGTGAGCATGGGATATAATCATAGAGATATGGAAACTAATGAAGTATAAAGCAAAATAAAATTTATTTAACCTGCTCTCTGCTATGTTTATTGATAATTAGGTGAGATATTCTCACTAGCGGACTGCACACATACATGCCTCAGTACAAACATTTGACCTGTTATACCCATAAACCCTGTCAGTCTTGTTATAATGCCATGTGCATTGGCCATGCAGATGGCACACTGGTGTTTGTATATCCCATATTCAAGTTATGCTAATGGTTGTAAAAGCCCTTTAAGTTGACATAAAATATGCTACATAAAGTTTGCCTTCCCTCTGTGACTGTGTTGGGATACTGCACGAGTGATACAAACAATGATAATGTGATGGGTGCGGTGGGTCTAAAATCCATGCAGCTAATCTCTGTTTCCATCACGAAATTGCAAACAAGCACAGAGCAATTTGAAAAGAGGGTAGCAGAGGAGGCTCACCAGAGCACATCAGATTCATCCTTCGAAGACTATCAAACTAGCATAGTCAAGATGAGTAAATTCATGGAAGCCTGGCACATGAGCAGGTGCTGCACAAAAACACACACCACTTAAATGTGGCAGAGATATAACAGCCGCTGTCACATTTATCTTTGTGTAGGAATTTCTATAGTCTCAAAGCCCTCAGCGAGTCATTTCACACAAGGCTAAAGTTGGCATCAGTTGCAGAATTTTAATATGCACTAATGGTGATGGTATGGGAAACTGCATCAATTAGAAAGCGGCACACACCTGCACTAATGGATTTTTGGCTGATGGAAAGTAGCACTCCATAAAACTAAAGACATGCAATGCACACCCCTCGATGTAGAGATATATTATATGTCAGAAAGTGGCAAAGATTGTGCCTGAACTGTCAAAGTATTGGTAGGATTCAGCTTTCAATAATGGGTTATATATCTCACCTCTGCATTGCTCAGCACGTTGTCTGCAGAGGCAAAGAGATTCATTCACAATGTTAGTATGGCACGGCAGTCCCACTTTCTTTCAATGTTTTTATAGTAAAGTGACATTTTAAAGGTTGCAATGACATTTGGCTGCAAGACATCCTACTGATCAACTTGGATGTATACCTGCAGAAAGGCTTTTCATGTTCATATTTGGCTGTCAGATATATAGACAGCCATTTCACTTCGGCACGACGGAAAATGTGTGCAGTCTCGATAATCAGACTTTACATTGTTGGGGCTTTCTGTTCCTCCTATTCTAGCAATAAAGTGACAGTTTAAAAGTTCCCCAGGTAGATCTGTCACTGAGGCCCATCTAGTAATTGCAGAAAACCTACTGACTACAGAACAAATGCAGCTTGTTTCCCTTATACCATTGCCTGGTACAGTACAAGGAAACTACAAAACAAGGAAGGGTCATTACATCATACTTCCAACTTTCTAATGCTCTGCTTGGTGCCAGACTTTGGTACCAGCTCTATTGAAGCATATGGGAGATGCATGGAGAAGCACACTGAAACCCAACGATTATGAAGCAATCTCTGCCATGATAGAATCAACACGGGGCCAACTGTATGAAACTCTGCGTAGATTTACTTTTATTTTATTTTATTTTATTATTTATCTCGGTGTAGAAATGTGTGGACACACAGAACAGGAAGCATGCATACGCAGTCTTTTCATAAGATGTACAACACCTCACGTATGTCTGTCCCCTGGCTTTTTTTTCTCATATATCTCAATCATTCTGAAATTGTGTGCACGTGCATCAGCCTTCTGACAATCCCCACAATTTACTATAAACGGCTACAAACACACCTCCAATTGCCTGGTTTGCATATAAAGGGCCAGCATTTAGTTTGTTTTGAGAAGAAATGGCAGAAGCATTTAAAAAGCAGTTGAAGAAGAAGAAGCCAATTTTACCGACTGTGAACTTGAAATAATGGATGATCAAACCGACAGATGAAAACGGCCAGTATTTGGAGGCCTCAATAGTAGGACTCCAACGGTTACACACCGAAATACCAGCGCCTCCATCGTCCACATCGATAACCAATGAAACTGAGAGTAGTTTCCTTGATACAATATTACCTATCACAACATCACAGAATACACATGTGTACTGTACACACAAGTGCACAAAGACACACAAAGTCTATGCACAAAGGAAAACACAATACATACAAAAATGCACACATGGACACATACATACAGTACGAACTGGAGACCAGGAAATGCGGCCGCTCTGATAAGTCAACTTGCTGACTCACTCCTTTGCTATTAGAGGCACCCCCCATTCTGTCCACTAATTAAAATGTATTATTGGCAGGAGACGCATTCTGTAAACATCATCAGGGCTTTGTATTGTCATGAAAATCAATGCTGCTTCGATTTCCCTCATCAAACAAAATAATAATGTACATGGGGAAGAGAAAGTACGACCAGTTCTTTGTCCCCTTCTTCCCTGTGAGTTTGTATGCATTTGCGCATGTGTGTGTGATATCTGTTTCTCTCTCTCTGTCCCTGTGTCCTTTTTATCTTAATGACCTCTTTCTCCCCCACCTCCCCATTCTGCTTCTCTCCTTGCTGCCTCCTCTCCATCCCACAGAGCCCTGCAGCGGGTGTTTGGTAAAAAACGTAGCCTGATGTTGACCCGCTCCTCCTTCCCAGGTGTGGGAAAATATTCGGGTCACTGGCTGGGAGACAATGCTGCCAACTGGAATGACATAAAATGGGCCATCCCTGGCATGCTGGAGTTCGGACTCTTTGGAGTTCCCTATGTGAGTAGCAAAGCTTCACAGAAGGGCAAATACTGTTCACTCTATGCTTAATGTAAATGAGTTTGACAGGAAAAATGCTCTACCTGGTTGCCATGACTGGGCTTAACATGACTGCGAGGAGTAATTGTCTCAGTTTTTTTCACTTGGATGCAGATTCACACATCAGAAAATTCAGTGTTAACATTTTAATTTGGACCTCATTTCATGGCTCTTTACCTATGCAGACAAGTGTTATTTGCAGTTTTCATACTGTCATCTGCACACTTGCAGAAGAAAAAGTTCCGTGTTGTGTTCCTATGCGTTTGGGAAAAAGAAAAAATCCAGGCACCCAAGAGCTCCATGCAGTCTGCTTAATTTTTTCATTTGAGGCTCAGAATCCACTCAGATAGCATTAATGAAGAAACAAAAATGCTGTTAGTTATGTGGAATGCTTGTATCATACAAAAAAAAAAAAAAAAACATCAGAAAGTTAGCAGTCACAGCACTTATTATGTGCTTCCGTTTAGTTAACATGAAGTTCTGGCATTCAGAAGTTTCTCTCTTGCCTTTTTAAAAGAGGATTCAGCTGCTAATTGAGATCTATGTTCAGGCGTAGGCATAGAGACAGAGGGGCAGGCAAGAAAAAGTGTGTCTGGAATGAGATCCATTAAAATGTCTGGAAGAACACTGGTTCTCTTTGCAGGAACACCACTCAAAAAACATAAGCTTGAAAAGACACTACAGCTAGTCAGTACCCAAGTGCACTCTGTACTTGCATGCATGTGCAGTGCACTGAGTCCAAACGGGCTAAGAAAACAACAGGGAATCGAATGCGCACACGCGCACACACACACACACACACACACACACACACACACACACACACACACACACACACACACACACACACACACACGCCCCTCCAGCTGTGCACGTCAGGTGGTCGTATAGATGCCAACTACATCCTGGTGGGACTGTGTGAAGCAGATTTTAGGTTCTTCAGTATACAAACACACACACACACACACACACACACACACACACACACACACACGTATGCTCACCAAACAAAGAGAGACAGAAAGAGGGACAGCAGGAGAAATGGGATTTGGATCTATTCCCCCCATTGAGACTGTTTTAAAATGTGGCCAGTGGTAAACCATAGAGAGCAATCAGTCTCCATGGACTGGCCTTTGACTGAAGTCTCTTTCTTGGACTCCATTGTGTAATTAATGTAAATAAAGAGCACTGCCCACATCTACTGTTTGCCAGTAAATCTTGACTGAATTGAGCCGACATCAAGACAAGACATTTTAAAAGACAAATATGAGGCCAGCGATCACATCAGTGCCACTTTTCTTTTACCACTGAAGGAGATTTGTGGACCTCAGATTCATCTGTTTTCTTTCTGGGGGTGCCTGGACTGACATTTGTAATACACTGTACATCGAGCTACATTACTATTTTCAGTTGGAATCTACAGCATCCTCTCTGAGTTTGTCACTGTGGGATTCCAATACACTGAATTTAACATTTAAGATAAGAGAAATATACTGTAGGTTCTTGCTAAATGTCAAGCTGTCGTGCCCTCGTGCCTTTCAGATCGGAGCCGACATCTGTGGATTCTTTGATAACTCCACTGAAGAGTTATGTCGTCGCTGGATGCAGGTGGGAGCTTTCTACCCCTTCAGCCGGAACCACAACGCTCAGGGCTACATGGTACTGTAAAGGCACTTTGTTCCACAATTCTTATATTAGACTGTCACTTTTAGATTTATGTATCACACAGCCATTGTTTGGTCTAAAGTGCTGCAGGGTATACCCTTCATTTCATAACATTGCATAGGTGTTATGAACTGCAAGTGGTTAAAAATAGAAACGTCTTTCAGTATCCATGGAGATTGTCATCATACCAGCACCAGCACATCTGTGTTATCAAACAGGAGCAGTGGGACCTCTGATTTTAGGTTTAGCACTGGGGATGTAAGCTGTTGCAAATCATTATAGCTGCAGTGGGAACTGGAACATCTGAGCCTGAAGTAAAACGCAGCACAGGAGCTTAGTGCCAGACTGATGCTCATCAAACAGGTTGAGATTTTACATTTTAGTAAAAGATAACGTTAATGTTAAATCATGTTAAATTACTATAATATTGTGTGCCATATGGTGGATACATGGCTAACTTTAAATATCAAGGCAATTTCAGCCTCAGTGGCCCCACAGGCATCAGACCCATAACTAACCTTTGAATGGGGAGTGTTATGCCCCTCCGCTCATACACTACACCACCTCTTCCACACCAGCTGTGATGTCTGGGTGTATGTGCAGCATGTGATGTGTTTCCCAGTGTTTACTTTGGGTGACAAATTGTGTGATGATGAGTCAAAGTGTACCCGTTCTACACCTGTCAGATTGGCTCCAAATGCTTCAGTGGCCTCGTCTCAATCAGAGCCTGAAGATATGTACCAAGATGACTGGACCAGTCGTTGACGAGTTATGGCCATTTCCCTGATGAGTCCCACCTCTTGTGAAATTTTTGGTTAATGGTGGCCGTGTTTTTCAACCGATCTAGCTCATTTTTAACACAAATGTGAATCGCAGTTCTACGATGCCATAGAACCCATTTTGGTGCTGATACAGTCAAAATCCAAAAAGTTCCAGGCATTTTTGTAGAGCACACTGAGCTGAGCCTGTGTTGAATTTAAAGTCAGTTGGACTTAAAGTGTGAAGGGCGTGGCCTTTCCAGAATTTAAATTTTGGGCCTTTATTACAGCACCACCATCCGGCCGATTGGGCTCATATTTCTTGGGAAACACTTGCACATGATGTCCAGTTATTGGCCTGAGTTGCGTGTTTCTAGCTCATTGCAGTTCATGGTAATTTGAGCTGCTGTGGCAGAAAAACAACAATAATATTAAACCAGCATAAACACAGTGGGGTTTTGCCCCTTCAAGGCCTGAACCCAAATAACGATAATTTGCACTATAATGAAGATAGAGTGATATTCATGTTTATCTGTAACAAGCACACTATATAATTAAATGTCACATGTCAGATCAGAGCAAATGTCACAGCAATACAAAGGAAAAGCACCCGCTGGGCCTACAACAGTGTTTATATTGATGTTACATACTGAGCTATTATTGTAGATGAACACAAATAACGGGAGAAAAGTCAGTCTCGAGTGTTGAATAGCGTGAAAATTGATGCTCTCCCAACATCCTCCGTGTGACATTTCCATGCTCATCACTGCTGCAAAAATAGCACAGCATTGAGGTATGGAATGGAGGGGGTTGAGGAAGAAATGCTGTGTGTTGGAAGGAGGAAGTTGGGGGGGGGGGGGTATTTGCTGGAGGACAGGGACATGATGATGATGAATTTGAAGTACGATTTCCACTAAACGAGACAGCTAATGTGTGACCTTTGCTTTGCCCTAATCATAGCTCTCATCACATGGCCATGCAGGCCAGTCCAAACACACACACCACACACACACAGACACACACACACACACAGACACACACGCACACACTTCTCATCACACTCTCAGAGGTGCTGAGGGCATAAATGATTAGCCAGATGAGAGGAGCATGGCCTGTTAGCAGCTAATCACCCTCTCACTCTCCACTATCATAGAAATTAAATCATACTTTGGTTTCTTTCTCACACACTTTTTTCCCCCTTTATTTCTTTCTCTCACGTTCTTTTTTGCTCTTTCTCTTTGCAAACTCTAGTCTTAGATTAGTCCTATGTAAAGTCAATTTCCATTTTAATCATTATAAAAAAAGGTTAATGTGCAGTTATAAAACATGAATAAATTAGCAATGTTTAAAAAAATAGCCTCTGTCTTTCTTCCCTCCTCTCTGTCCTCTTCACACCTTTCTTTCCTCTCGCCTCAAGTCTCTCTGTTGCCCTCATTCTCCCTCAAACTTATTCCATCCCTCATTCAAACAAGTTCTCTCTGTCGTCCTCTCATCTTTTCCTCTTTTCTTTCCCTGTGGATAAAAGACAAATCTTGATTTTCTCTCCATCCTTTTTCTCTCTTGTTCATCAACCCCACCCATTTAATCCATCTTTCTGTCTCCAGCCCCAGGATCCAGCTTTTTATGGCAACGACTCATTGCTGGTGAAGAGCTCTAAACACTACCTGAACATACGTTACACACTTCTGCCTTACCTTTACACACTCTTCTACAAAGCCAACACCGCTGGGGAGACTGTTGTGCGTCCTGTCATGCACGAGTAAGTCATTCAAAATTATTTTAAGTAATACCAGTTCAGTCAGAGAGACTTGCATCAAGGAATCAACCCTTCATAGCAACCACTTATGCAGTTACATTTGAGGGAAGGGCTGTTTCCTTGAGGCTCTGTGAGCCCACCCCCCAAAACAGAATGATTGTTTCCCACTGAATAAGTTTTAGGTGAGAGTGCATTAAACCCCCATTACTACAGAGCCACTGTGATCCGCCATCCTGAATCTATGCAAAATGGTTGTTGCAATTTCCACTGAATGCTAGCAAAGCCCTTCTCATCTGTGAAATAGCTCCAACAGTTTGCCTCAGATGAACATTTAGCACAATGCTAATAATTATATTGATACACAGGAAATATCCTACAACTAAAATGTATGTAGAGAAACGCATTTTGCTCTCCTCTGTGCAAAATGAGCATTGAGCAGAACTACTCATACCAAAGTATGAGTAAGGTATTCTCTGGTGATCAGCTGAATAGCATGCATGAGGTAATGGAAACCCCAAAACAAACTACAAACTCAGAGGGAGAAATATTCCCAATATTCAAATGATCCTTTTGGACATTAGCAACAAGGTAAGCACTTGCCTGACAACGCTACAAGAAATTAGCTCAACATCAGGATAGCAAACAGGTATTTACTGACTGAGCAAAGATGGACATGGTGGTTTTACACAATGCATGTAGCCCAAAATTTTGTTAGCCATAGCATAATGAAAAATATATGATCTCTTCTATACTCTTCGCTCCTCAGGTTCTACTCTGATAGCAACACCTGGACAGTGGACCGTCAGTTCCTCTGGGGAAAACACCTGCTCATCACACCTGTACTCGACCCGGTCAGTTAACACAGAAATAAACAAACAACGCATACATATATGAACACGCTTTGGTCCTTCAAATGCATGTGGTCATTCAAAATGTACTTGCATGTACCACATTGTTATATCTGGACACAGAAAGTATCATACAGTACATACTGTATCGGAATGTACATGAAGTACACAGAGAAATGTGTCTTGCAGATGATGTAGATGAGATGATCAGTTCCTCAAACACACACACACACACACACACACACACACACACACACACGCACACACACTGACCTCCACTGGGAAAACATGACATGGGATTTTCTTTGTTGCCCTCCCCTCTTCTCATCCCTCTTTCTTCTCTCTTTCATATCCTCCCTCTTTTCTCTCAGCTCTAATGAGAGCACTGACCTCATTACTAGCAGATTAGAAGTGTAGATAGAAGTGTGTATGTGTGTGTTTGTGCATGTTTGTCTCAGTGTGTGTGTATGTATGTGTGTGTGTATGTATGTGTGTGTGTGTGTGTGTGTGTGTGTGTGTGAGTGTGCCCCTGTGTGTACACGTAAATGTGTGCGCCTGTAAGTGCATGTGTATGTGTGTATATACAGCGATTGCGGTCATGTCAAAGTGGCCTGATTAATAAGCAATTTAGCATGGCCTCTTGTGAATTACAGAATAGTGGAAAGCGAATTGGATTCATAGTGGGGCTGGGGATAAAGTAACTTCAATGAGTGTGAAAAGTTTCCAATAGAAGTAGCGGAGGGTTTATGCTTCTAGTGCCTCAGGGTTCGAGCTGCCCTAAGGGTAGGGAAAATGAAGGGCCATAAGGTGACTATGCAGGTTGTTATTTTTGTGAATCCGAAAGACAAACACAATAAACACAAATAGCTGTCAAAAGTGCACCTCATTTGGGCCCTTTCAAGGCCAGAGGCACAGCTCAACTGTAGTGCAATCGGAAACAGGATAGGATAAAAAGAAATCCATTATCAGAGGGTGTGTTTGGAGTCAATTATGATCAGCCTTTAAAAGCAATGTGCTTTGCATCAAAGTGCCCTGATAATTGAAGAGAGGAAAATGTCCGCAATAGAAATTATGAAGAAGAAGAAATACGGCCTTGCATGTGATGGGCCACAAGTGCCATGAATGAATTGACAGCACATTCAATAAACTTGTTTAGGAGTTTGATCAGATGTGCACTCACCGTGTTGCCTCATATGGGAATTCTTCGAGTGCCAGTGAAAGCAAGGGACAGCTTGGTCATAGTTGGCCATCTAATAGCCAACCCCCGACATGTACAGAGGAAGCATTCAGCCCAACAACTCTCACCTTATGCACCGTGGCACATTCTGACAGCTCAATGTTTAAAACCAGTCATTCACAAAACAGCCACATGTACAGTATATCAGTGGAACGAAAAACACAAGTTGTTTTTGTTTTTTTTTCTCTGCTTGTGGGAGTTCAAATGTAAAATCAATCTGGCCAACATATCACCCGCAAACAGCATTTGTAAGCTTTTGAGCAACATTTGTTCATATGCCCAGAATTTGGGTCAAACCAAACCCGAGCAAAACACCAAAGATGCACCATGCTGATTGATCAATGCTGACAAGACCCCATACTGAACCTCCCCTCCCACTTCTGCAGACTGAGGTTCATGATGGGCAGAGAAATACCAAAAAAGTACAAGTTAGCAAGAAAAGAAATCTGACAAGTTCCCACTGACAACTAGTGTCAAGATGGTTTTGAGCAATGTGAATCATTTACATCGAGTACTGCACACCTCAGGGCGATAATGTAACCTCCATCTATGTGTGGAAGGCTTTGTGAAAGGATTATTTTTTCAAGTTGTGGCTTCATGTCTAACTGAGACTAACTGCAATTTGTGATTTTCACCTCTTCTCCTCTCACATATTATGTTAGAGCTTTTTCCTCCTGGGATGTCTGTAAATAACTCCACACTACGACACATAGTCTGTTACATTTTGATGCGAAAGCCTTAATCTGCCATACAAAAGTAACATAGCAGCGCGCTGCAGCACACTGACACAAGCTTTAGAAGCATTTCGGACCTCTGCTCTGCCACTTGAAAAGGATTCTTTCCAAATGACAGATCCGATGTGGCTGAATATTCATCTTTTGTGGTGACAGGGTGCTGCTGAGCTGTGGTGCTGCGGTTTAAGCCAGGGTAAGGGCAGGCATTAAGAACACAGATCTGTTACAGAAGCATCAGGCTGTGAAGGGCCACATGAAGAGATAGTGTCAGCCACTTGTGTAAGGTCACAGGCTGATCTTTAACAACCCCTCACATCCTACCTTCACTTTCCTTTTTCATTATTCTCATCTCTCTCTCTCTGCCTCTTTCTATTTATTGCTGTCCGCCTGCTTCTCCCTTTCTCTAATGATGCTCTTGCTCTAACATTCAGATCAGTCGATGCGTTAACCTTGATCTCTGTGATAAACTGGGGAGATCTCCTGCACTCTCTCTCTGTCATCCCCTCTGGTCTTCATCCATGCTTCCACTATCCCTCCTCTTGCCCATTACTCCCTTTTCTTTTTAGCTCATCCTTTCATCAAACGTTGGCTCCCTTATCTCATCTGCATTCTCTTAATCAGCTGCTGTCAACTCAAACTTGTGATCCCATTTCATTTCATCCCATCCACCGCCCCCCCACACCACCCCCAGCCCCTCCATCTCTCTCTGTCTCTGTGTCTCTCTCTGCCTCTCTCATCTGCCTCAGCTACCATCTGATCATTCTGCCAGTATGAATCCTTTGCCCACCTGATCAAATCTTACCTTATGGCTAACTGAGCTTCAGTACTCCAAATGAGGATATAGGCCTCACGCCTTGTCCCTCTCAGTCACCGTTAGCAGCCATGCTAAGTCCTGCAGTCCCTTCCCATTTGTCAGCGGGGTGAGTGATAGGCACCGCGAGCAAATCAGACACCAGAAAACGAGGAATAGGGGGAGCATCAATTTCCCCAGGCTGTCATCCCGCAGGCTGTGCAGCAGTTGTGACAGGTGATCTGCCTCAGATTGCAAATGTGGCCCCCAAAGAGGACATTATGTTATCTAATTTAGTTAGCAGGCCATCGTAGCAGTATGTGTCTGTCATATTTTACTCTTTCTTTGTTTCAAATGCACTTTTTGGGTGTTTTGCTTTCCTCTATTTAATAATCTTTTGTCCTCTCTTGCTTGTTCATTTGGTCTTGGCTTCCTGTCACCCCTCTTCAGTGTTCCTAATAAAGGGCCCCAGAGGGCCACAAAATAGGACATGCTGCTGAAGGGACAGAGAGAGAGAAAGGAAGTGCAATGTTGTTGCCATCGGTGCCTTTGACAAAGGGCCCTGCCCTACACAGCTGACATAGTGTGTTTCACAATTGGGTCTGTTCTGAGAAGGACCTGTGGTTCGCTCTTTCACTCCCTGTGTTTATCTTTCTCTCTCCCTCTGTTCTGCCCTGTCAGAAAGAGCAAGGAAGTGACAACGCTATCAAAGGCTTGACGCTTTTCTATTGATTGTTCCTGTCTGTCCACCACCTTAAGCCATCAAAGGGTGTCACCTATCTGTCGTCGCTTGATGCTGTCTTTTCCATCATCTGTTGCACCACAGCACTCTAGTCTGAAAATGTCATAAGGGCTTTGTGGAAACTTTATATCAGATGATAGGCAGTTTTAAAATAACTCTCCTTGATGAAAATGTTTTATCTGCTTCTTATTTATTATTAAGTCACAGTGATTTATAGCAGCAAGACATATCCATGCTTCCTTTGTGGTGTATTGTAGTTTCTCTCCTCATGTTTAGCCTTGTAAGATTAAAGTGTCAGGATTGGTGCAGTGCGCTAAAGCAGGTGTTACTGGCTCCAAACACAAATCAAACACAGGCATGCTTTCACACAAGACAAAAAAGTTGACATCTTTTGATACCTTCTGCACAAATCAGAGACATAAAATGTGTTAAATGCAAACACTAAAACATTTAGAACAATGTTTTAATATGTACATGTATGAAGAAACTATTTGTGTCTGTGTTTTCTGCAGGGTGTGGACACAGTGTCTGCATATATCCCAGATGCTGTGTGGTATGACTATGAGACGGTAAGACTATTCTGCTCTCTTTAAATAGTTTCCTCTTCAGATCTGTCACAACAGACATTATAAATAGTGCAATAATTGTAATTATGATAATCACATCTGTTGTTGTTGTTGTTATACCTTTACAATAATTCACATACTTACAGCAGACATTGCAGACACTTCAGCTTGTCCACTTCAATTGTTGCTTCATTATATTCTTTTAGAGATTAAAAAGGAACAATACAAAGCGATGGTTCCTCCAGGTGAAGCGAATGTAACATGAATAGCATTCTTGTCAATGTTATGATAGCCATAAATTTCTTCCTAATAGGCAATGTGAGAAAACTCAATTTATGTTTGAATTAGACAGCACAGTGTAGGTGTTTCTTATGTTTTTTCCCCCATCCAATTTACATACATGAAGAAGAAGGAATATTAAAAACACCTTCCAAAATAGTTCAATCCGATTCCAAACCGCGAGGCATGAAAATTACCATAGAGTTGAATCAACATCTCTCTGATAGTCTTAAGAAACTGAACATCACAAGTTTCATGAGTATGATAAACAGTAAAAATGGGATGACAGATAGGCTAAACAGGATTAATTGCAGGGTTATTGTATTAGAATGCAATGGATTGTGCAGGTAGACCTAATTAATTGGTAACATAAACATGTGGTGCAAATGGGGGCCATATCAGTTTTATGTTACATTAGTGGAAATACACAAAAAACATGTATCACATCAAAGTCTTTGCCTCGAGTTCTTTGTTTGAGACGTCAGTGATAACAGAGCAAGAGGGAGGACAAAGATAGAGTGAAAGAGGGGACAGGGAAGAGAGGAGAGAGACTATCTCCCTGACAGAGAGATAAAAGAGGTGTTGAGCTCCTCTGGGACCTTATTTGGGCGTCACTGTGGCGATGTAAAGCGCCCACTGATCAGATGAACGATTAGATTGGCTGTCTTGCCGCCGGCCCCTTGTTCTGGTTGGTCCCCTGTGATTATCTGGGTAGGAGGATGGAAGGGTGGGGTGGGGTGGGGGTGTTGATGTAGTGAAAATGACCATGAAAAACAAGTTACAGAAAGAAATAATGGAAACACATGGAGGGAAAACAAACGGAATGAGAGTGGAACAAAGAGAAAGTGGGGAAAAGAAGGACAGAACATGACATGGAGAGAGTCAGGAAATACAGAGATGAGAGAGAAGATGGGGGGGGGGGGAGGACTGGCCAATGAGGAAAGGAGAGGACAAGGGTAGAGAAGACCTCCTTAAGGCAGACAATGAGGGGGTGATAAGATCTGAAATTGCTTGTAGACGCTCCACTAACTCCAGCCCACACACTCGCCCATACTCTACTGTACTGCATAAAATGGTACTCACACACACATAGTTGTGTTTCCATCACTTTTGGGGACATTACATTGACTTACAGGACATGGACTTTCTTGAGACTTAATCCATAATCCTAACACTAACCCTAAGTCTTTGCCCTAAAATGTAATGATTTAAATTATGGGGTCTTGCATTTTGTCCAATAAGGCCCCACAATGCAACTGTGGGGGCCTGAATGTGAGTAATACACACATGCAAAATCTCTGTCATACGCATACCTCCATGAGAACAGAGGAAAATGGGATAAAAAAAGAATTAGAGCACCACAAGAGAGAATAAGAGGACGTGGAGAAGGAAGTAGGTAGAAGGAGAATGAGAGGAGATGGAGAGAGGAGACTTTTAAACTGTTTTAGGCTGGTCTGAGGATTCGGTCCTCAGGGGATCAGAAATTAACTGTGCTCTATCGGGGCCCTCGGAGAAATGAATGGAGGGGCAGAGAAAGACACAGAGACAGAGACAGAGAGAGAGAGAGAGAGAGAGAGAAATTGTCTTCTCATCTTGAATAAGTGCTTCTTAGAATTTCACATTTTATCACTACTATGCCAAAAAAAAATGAAAAATACATGTGGCATTGTGCTCAAGTCACTGCGTTTTCCAAACTTCCATGTGATCAAGCTCATCGCCCAGAATTGGCTAAAGTTTATACAAGGTCATGCAGTGTTTTCCTATTAAACTGATGGTTTATATTTGAAGGGTCAGTCACAACAATATATTTACTCACTTAATGTACCTCCAGTGCCATAGCTGTGTCGATGGGACTGACTTATTTACTTAGATTTACAAATCTCCAAGACTCTCCTTAATTAAGTCACTGTGATCATAGGGACTACTTTTTTCAGGAGAAATACCTCCAATGAAAAGTGTCCACAGTGAGGTCCATGGAGTATCGAGAGTAAACAAATGACTGAAAACCGTCTGCGTGGCTCGATGCCACGGCGGGTGGGCGGGGAAAAAAGCTGTCTTGTAAACCGATCTTTTTGATTACTTTTTGAATTAAACATAAGCACCGGAATCTTCACTCAACAACTGATGCAATCAGGTTCAAGAATCTGTTACTTCTAGGAGTGTAATTTATAGCTGAGGGGGCCAAAAGTCATCATCTGTATCTTTAGGTTTACCAGGCTGCTGTAACTCAAGTCAGTATATTATGCTTAGAAAAAGTCAAGCTGCATTGCTGAGACAACAATTTCATGCAAGCCCAACGCCAGTATTTTCCAGCCTAAGCTCACGCAAAAGTACGGACACTGTTGTAACCTTGCAATAGACAGCGTGGGGATTGTGTTGTACCAAGAGCATCACATGAGGGAATGTAATTCAGTTAATAGATTCTGTTGTCGTACCATTCAGATGGAACGACTCCCAGTCCGCAAACACCTGTATAATATGAAGCTACCAGGTGACAAGCTTGGTTTACACATCAGAGGTGGGGCGGTCCTCCCCACGCAGAAACCTAACGTCACTACCACATACAGGTACACACACACAAACACACACATTCAGTACCACACCACCTCAAATTATGTTGAAAGATTTCCACAAGCTATTAGTAATTACATGTTATGTACATTCATATTCTATGTAATCTATTTCAACCTAAATTTTATACTTTTTTGCTGTGATTTGATGCTTATCCTTATTCTACTCTATTTTTACCAAGATTTTAATACTTTATTGTGTGGTTTTATGCATTGTCTTTATGCATTGCATTTTATTTTCATCTTTATTATTATCATCACATGGGTTTTATTCTCCATTTTCTTTAACATTAATTTTTTTTTAATCTGTTTTTATGTCCATTCTGTCTTTTCTATGTAAAGCACTCACTTGGTGCATGTGAGTTCTATCTCATAAAGCACTTTCAGTTTATTTTTACTATTATTTTTATTATTATTATCACCATCATGCACACATTCACAGAAGCATGTACATAGAACAACAAGTGTTTGTTGCACATAATCAGAAATATATCAAAATGTGTATCCTATTCTATTTGCTGCATGTGCACAGATGTATTTGGTCATGGTTTGATTCATTTAGTTGTACCTGCATGTGTGTATGGTGTTTGTACTATACCGTGTGTTTTTGTGTGTGTCTCCAGTCGTCTTAACCCCATGGGTCTGATTATTGCTCTTGATGAAAGCCAAAGGGCAGCTGGGGAGCTATTTTGGGATGATGGAGAGTCCAGAGGTATAGTGTGCAAATGTGCTGGTGTGTGTGATACAGGATTATCTGTATGATGTTATTCTCACTCATTACGTTGTTTTATGAGCATCAAATTGAAGCTCCTATCTCTTTACAAGTACAAAGCATCACGCCAGTCAGTGGATGGGTCTCCACCCACCTGTTTTTGTAATTGGCTGAGGTGGAAAAGTTGGTGTATCCTTAGATCAAAATATGATAACGTTCAATACAGATAGATTTATCTAAAAAAATCATGACTTATATGAAGCATGTGACTGGAACGTCCACTGAAGACATGGGGAAAAAAAAAAAAAAAAAAGGTAGACGAAAACATAAATGCCATGTTTCTATCCTGTTTTCTACACTGCTCTGCTCACTGTTTGAGTTCTTTAACTGACGCTCATGTACTCGATGGATTTTGCCTATTTTCTCAAAATTCGATTAGAATTTGTTCTGGATTTGGACGGAAGCCAAGCTCGCGTGAATGTTCACACAGTGTCAGAGCTCAGTTCTACTTTACTGTGTAATTGTGCTTCAGTTGTGTCAAACTGCTGTGACAACATCCGCTCATTTTTCTATCCACAGACACAGTTAAAAATGGCACCTACATCCACTACAGTTTCACCGCTGTCCGTGTAAGTTTCCCTCACACACAACTACCATCTTTTAAATCCACATATTCCCTCTGATATGAATTCAAGTTGAAAATTAAAAAAAAAAGCCAGAGATTTTAGACTTTCCCATTCCAGAAAAGTAAGCATGATTGATCCATGTTACGTGGCTGAAGCATTGTTGGATCAAGTACTTCACAGAGCACTGAGGACTGCCTTGCATGTTTAATGTATGATTGTGAATAATTCTTCCTGTATATTAGCATTACACTGAGACATGGGATTTACAGCCAGGGAATCTATTGGAAAATCTGTTTGACTGATGGATGTTTTGAGAGTTTATAAACTGGCTGTTTATGAGAACAGGAAGTAATACGAGCTGTGACTTCAAAAAGACCAGAAATGTTACGTGCTGCAGAAAGTAAATTTAGCAATAATTTTTAAGTTTGACAGCACGCAGTAACTTCAGCAGGTTCAAATTAGGCATGCATTATAATTATGTGTCCTTTGCCTTGTAGGGAAAACTGACAATGCAAGTGACCCATGCTGGCTACAAGGACCCAAACAACGTGACGTTTGACAGCATTACTATCCTCGGTGTCCCTTCTGGACCCTTCTCTGTCTCTTTCAAAGGAGCAAATGCAGATAACACAACTGTGCCTGAAGAAAACATGCAGTACGATATCGACAAGCAGGTAAACACCCATGTTGCGTTACCGAAAACACTGATAACGACAGCAATGTAAAATGTCCTCTTACACTATGTGGATGTGTGAAGGCATTTGACTGCACTAATCATTACTTAATTATAAGCCAGTGTCAAAAGAAGTTGGGACTGTGTCAAACGTGAATAGAAACAAAATGTGATGATGTGCAAAACATTGAAATCCCATGTTTAATTGAAAGTATCACAAAGACGACACGTCAAATGTGGAAACTGAGAAATTTCAGATTTTTTTCGAAAATCATGTCCTCATTTAGAATTTGACACCAGCAACATGTTTCAAAATGTTGGGACAGTGGCAACAAAAGACTGGAAAAGTTGTGAAATGCTAAATGAAACCAGCTGGTGGAACATGTCACAAGTTATTGAGGTTAACTGGCAACAGATTAGCAACATGATTGGGTATAAACAGAGGAAACAGACATGATTCTGTCGTGGACATCAATGCATGGGCTCAGGAACACTTCAGAAAACTATCGCCTGTGTATCCACAAATGCAAGCTGAAAATTTAAGATGAACTGAGGCAATGTGGAAAACTTTCCTGTTATAATGTGATAATATGTTCAGTGCTGTGTTTACAGCTTATTCTGCTGCCTCCAAGTGGCCGAAGAATCATTTAGTCCTGCTTTAAAAAATGCCACAGTTGATTTATTTTTTGTAGTTGTAGTTCAATACGTTTATGGTGTTTAATGCGCATCATTAATCACATTTGAGAATGCCAGATTTCATAATTCAACTACAAAGTCATAATATATGAAAAGCATTTTTTCACGTATTTCCACTTTGTCAGGCGTACAGATGCAGGACAGATGTAGGGTGGATGAGTTCTACAGTGGCTACTCTTATAGGCATCTGCCATTTCTTTCAATACGCAGAGGGGTGAAACCATTACTGTGCATTTCAAGGTTAGCCTCTAAGTGTAAGAAATGATAACAATTTATGCTACGTGAGGGTCATAAAAGCTTTGTGTGTGTGTATGTGTGTGTGTTTGACTGCGTAAGGAAGACAGCGAAAGAGTGAGATGACTAAGAGCAATGATCCCACAGTAAGCCAGCAGGGTTATGAGTTTATAAAGTGTCAAGAGGTTCAGTTAAGTAATACTTTTAGGTTCTGCTTTGTCCACGCATGTATATTTGCATGCGCATGTGTGTTTGTGTGTGTGTGTGTGTGTGCTATGCTTGTGTAGATTGTCAAGGACTCTCTGGTCACACAGGCAAGCATGCATTTATCAAATGACTCTCAGCAGTAATCATTTCCTGGGGGTGAAGGGTAAATGTGCTGTTAAACCTAAACTCCTGCTTGTCACGTCCATCAGTCTTTGTATGCCTAGTCGGACTGGGCCTTGAATATAGCTCACAGCCGCCAAACATCATTAGTTCCATATACACTTAAATAGCACAGTACACTCACATTGGCTCTCTGTTTTTATTTTGCTTTTTGACTTCATTACATTAGGCTTTTATAAAAACCATTTCCTGCAAACTTTATAGCCCTACTGCCTGCTATATTTCAGTGTATGTGTAAAATGCCTCCCTTACAGTCGCCGTGCCTATCATGGCCATCATTGATGCCCAATAGATACAATAGATGCACAATACATTTCACACAATAGAATTGTGAAGCATGGTTCCAACATTAAGTGACACAATCAAAAAGGACTGATGAAGATCGGGGAAGTCTACTCACCAGCTGAGGATATATCAGATGGTGACTGCAGTGACTAAGGTGAAAGGGCCTCCCCAAGATTTGTTGTGAGCGTGACTCATAATTCCCGACAGAGGCTGTTGAAACAGCGAGGGAAATTAACAGCTGTGTCTTAATTGATCGCACACGTAACGTCAAGCTCACATTCTGTCTCAAGGAAGCATGTCTGGGCTTACTTCACTCAGAGACAACTTGGGCAGGATGTTCTCACACTAGCATCCTTGGATTTAATATTCCCTGCTTTCTCCCACCTTTCCTCCTCCCTTTCATTTCACCGTATACACACACAGGTTCTAACCATTCAAGGCCTTTCCCTGACTCTGGGGGAGACCTATATAGTGGAGTGGCAAAAAGTCACGATGGAGACTCTGTACAAGCGCATTGACTGCTATCCAGAGGAGGGTGCAACTGAGGCTGACTGCACGGCCAAAGGCTGCCACTGGCAGGTGACACAGATGAGCTTTATTTAATATTTGTTATTATATTAAACTTTTGTTTTTAAACTGCTGTAACATTCTGATATGCTTTTCTTTCTGTCCCCATTTAGCCAGTGTATCCAAGCAATGTTCCATGGTGCTTCTATCCAAGAGACTATGGATACATTGTTAAGGATGAGAATAAAAATGACTCAGGTATGTCAGTAAAAATCTCTCAGAATAAGAAGAACGGGAACTTTCATCTTCCAGGGTCACCAAACATCGCCAATCTCAGTGTTGAGATTCGTTACCTCAGCAGTGACATGCTGCAGTTCAAGGTGTGTGTTTGTTTGTTCATGGTCGTATTGATGCCTTTCTATGACGTTTCTTCTATTTTAAGTGTCCCTCTATGACTGTTTTTTTCTTTATTTCAATGCATCCATCCTGCTTGCCTGCTCAACATAAAAACACAAACTGACATACTTAACCACGCCTCCCTGTCCAGATCTGGGACCCAGCCACTGATCGTTATGAGGTTCCAGTGCCGCTGTCAGTTCCTGATACTCGTGAGACTAATGAGACCAAAAGGCTTTACAGTGTCACAGTTACAAAGGAGCCATTTGGAATCCAGGTCAAAAGGAAAAGCACAGGAACCACAATGTGAGTGTTTCATATCTTTAGGAATGTGACATGATTTTGTAGTTAAGCCTTCTGTGTTTTTTAGAAGTGTCAGTCGAAATTTTGCTAATTAAAATTTATGAAGAATGTTGAAGGCATGCCTGCAGTTCCTACTGGTTTTTATGCTTATTTGTGTCAAACATATTGTGAATAACTCCCTTTGACAATAATTCCCTCTCCCTCTCTCCCTCCATCTCACACTGATTTAATCCTCTGTCACTTTTCTCAGTTGGGACTCCTCTATGCCAGGTTTTACATTCTCAGACATGTTCATCCAAATAAGTACTCGATTGTCAACCGAGTATGTCTACGGCTTTGGAGAGACAGAGCATCCCACCTATAAACATAACTTTGACTATCACACCTGGGGTATGTTCGCCAAGGACCAGCCGCCTGGTGTAAGTATCACGCTACAGCACATGCTGTAAGTTCGCACAGAAGCTCACACACAGCACTGTGCTTGTCAGGTTCCACTGTTATTTCACACAGCTGCTGATGCGTAGCTTACTAGCATATCATCTGTTTGAAGGAATTTTTGAATTGGTACTAATTTCCATGCATGTAACAGAGCACCCTGTACTGCATGTCTAACATCACACCCTCTAGAGACTACAGAGGTGACTTGTAAACAACCTTCCTGCACAGTATGTAAACTTGTCTCTCTCACATTTGTGTCACTTTGATGTGATGCTGCTGATAAGAACGGCGGTTATAGAGTGTCATCATGTTTTCCCTACCGGTGTCAAGGCCAGACAGGATGAGGTTTCCACCTGCATCAGCATTATCAAGCCTAATTGCTGAGCTGTCAAGAAAACTCCACAGGGTTCAGGCTAATGTTATGGGGCCCTTCAGAGAGCAAGGGAATTAGAGTTAGATAAAAAAAAAAAAAAAAAAAGAAAAAGAATGAGAAGGGAAAGAGGATGAAAATTTGCACACACAATATACATACATACATACATATATGTGTGTGTGTGTGTGTGTGTGTGTGTGTATATATATATATATATATATATATATATATATATATATATATTGCAGATAGGGTGACATGGGCTCTGTATTTACACAGTCTTTGATAAACTAATATTAAACCAGTTAAAACCACACTTTAAGTAGGAGTTTGCCACATAAACACATTTTTTGATTCGCTTCATTAAAATTTGGGTATATTCATAGTCAAATTAACACATAGCACTGATTTTACTCATATAATTTAAAGATTAACTACATTTGAAATGATACATAAACCTTTATTGCACTATTAATTGATCTTATCGTATTCTATAATGTTATTGAAGAAGTTATTTTCCTTTACCCAGATGAAGTCTAGTAATTTAATCTTGAGGCCCCAAACAATCTTTTTGAAATCTACGCCACACTATGGGAACAATATGGAGAGTGTGATTGAGAATGTGCAACTGAGAGTGTTAGATATAGGCATAACCCTAACCCTAACCCTAATCCATGAAAGAAAGATATAGTTTGAGGTTTAATGCTTGCTAATTGAGGGAAACTCAGATGCTGTCATCGACTGTGGAGGAGATATCTCCAGCCATTATCCAGGCTGTGTGCCATAAGAATATAAAAGAGAGACACAGAGGGAAAACTGTCCCCGGATGTCATTCTTTGTTAGTGGACGAGCTAATGACCTTTCTCCGTCTTCAGTCAGGCCATCACAACATGTGGCAGGGCCACAAGGACACACACACACACACACACACACACACACACATCGTAAGAATGCACATATCCCTGCAAATCTGACACAGAGCCAGTCCTTAGAGCCGTTATATTACTGTTTAACAACTTCTTATGTACCAGAAGTGCAGAAGACTGATGGAGTGTGACGTGCCCATGAGTTTTCGTTGCAGGACGGTGACATCTGAAAGTGGCAGATCTCCCATCCCCTGCCACCTTTCTATCTGTTCCTCTTAGCACAGACTGTCTTGTTCCATCCTCATCTAAACACTGAAGATAAGAGTGGGACCCTCACAGTGGTTACAGAAGGACTCATAAAGTCCACTCTGAAACTCAAGTCATTCCCACGACAACAACATATTGTTACATATGCATAACTACTGAAGCACACTACTACAGCACGTGCAGCAGATAATCTGCAAACAGTAGATATTAAGGAAAACAATGATAAATGACTGCCTTCAGCCACACAAGCTGATTTAAGACGGGGTTAAGTAGGTGCTGTCAACTATTTCCAAGAAAAGCACAAAAAGCTCTGTTTTCTTGATAATTTGCCAAGCTGACTGTTTAACCACCAAGCTGCAACTTTGTCGTTAATTTTAATGTTCTGTATGTTACGTTCCAGACTTCCTGATTTTGTTATAGCACCCAGTAGCAACTCAAATCCCAAAAAAACATCCCAATTGATGTCTTTCAACTCAGGCCAGAGAGGAATGGCTGCTATCACTACCACAGAAAGTATATGTTTAAATTTATGCTTTCGTCAGAGCCCATTAAGTGCATGGAGAATAGCTGAGGGAATATTTCCACCCTGTGTTTGGGGAATCTGTTGAATGTTGACAGCACTGGAAGCAAGCCCATTGTAGCAGAATTTTTGTCACACCCATAAATACAATGAGAAATGCCTTGTCAGGCATAAAGAAAAATGCTCAAGGAAAATCAAAGTGGCGCACAAGCAAACATTAGTACAAACCACAGAGCAAGCCGATTTTTTAACCAACGTTCACCCATCTCACACTTTTCTCTTTTATTCTCATTCTCTGCTACAGTACAAGAAGAATTGCTATGGAGTGCATCCCTTCTATATGGCCGTTGAGGACACCGCCGATGCTCATGGTGTGCTGCTCCTAAACAGCAATGCCATGGGTGAGAAACACACACACACACACACACACACACACACACACACACGCACACACACACACACACGCACGCATGCATGCATAAAGGCACACACATGCTTGCACATACTGTAAGCCATTCGCAGATGCAACCTACAGTGTGTCATGTAGTGGTCTGGTCTAATTCAGGTGTCTTCATGAAGAAGTGACAGAAGTATTACTTTTCTTTTTATTTATTTATTTTTTTTCTAAGCACTTTTAGATTTGATATTTTCAGAAAGTAGCAATTTTGTAAGAGGCATAATGTATACTGATGTAGAATAAAATGCTTTACATGTCTCCTCCCTTCCTGCACTGCTTGCTTACTCTTTAAGTACTAAAACATGCATGTGCCACACACAGTAAGTGAACACAGACACATACACACGTACATATACACCACTGAACATAAAATGTTAAAAAGACATACATTTCTCATTTGCTTTGTGTCCAGATGTGACTTTCCAGCCTCTTCCATCTTTAACCTACCGAACTGTGGGAGGCATCCTGGATTTCTACATGTTCCTGGGACCTACACCTGAAATGGTGGTGCAAACGTACACTTCAGTAAGTCTTCTTGGACTTCTGGTCTGTTTGTGTGTGTAACTGTGTGCATTTGTGAGTACTTATGCACCTGTGTGTGTGTGTGTGTGTGTGTGTGTGTGTTGTGTGTGTTGTGTGTGTTGTGTGTCTGGCCCTGGGCCGCTGTTGATGGACTGCAGCAGCTGGGAGTTCCTCGCTTCATTGCGCTCTCTCATTTAGCCTATCTAAACACACAAACACACGCACACACAAACAATCAAACAAACACTTTATGGACGCTGTCCTTATTTCCTGCAAAACAACTTTTTTCTGCGCTGAACTGTTTTGACTTCCTTGTTTGTTTTTCTTCTTAACAGGTGATTGGACGACCTGTTCTACCTGCTTATTGGTCCCTTGGGTTCCAGCTCTGTCGCTATGGTTACAACAATCACACGGAGATAGAAGGTCTATACAATGATATGAAGGAAGCGGGTATACCCTATGTAAGTTCCCGGACTTTCTTTTTTTTTTTTAAGATGTCTTGATTCATGATGAGAACAGCAACATGAGTAATACATAAGTAATATGTTAGAAAACATTTGTTTAAGACACAGGTATTAAAAGAAATCAGGCATCACAACTTCATAAATGTGATTAAATTAACAGAGTATTACAGAACGCAATGCCCGTACGACCTACACATCTTATTTAATGACATTACGGCATGTTGGCCTTTGCAAAAAACTGATTTCACTCAATCAAATCTCAACACAAGCAATCATTTTACTGCCCACATCTGAAGAAATGCGATCTGATAGCTTCTTCTTGTCCGCTGTAGGTTATGATATGATTCACTGTATGCAGACAACAACTACACGAAAGTAAATTAGATAAAAGAAGTTATTGGGATGAAGGAGGACGGAGACATTGACTTTGTGGATTGCATCGGGCATGTCCACTTCAACTTAATGCAATATGACCTCTAATTTCATTTGAGATCCATTGCATTATAGCTTTCACAGCCTCTAGACATTTCCAGCTTGTATCAGAACCAGTAAATCTCTCTGACAGTCACATCAGAGGTTCACATTTGAATAACAGGTTCACCAAACAGTGTTAGGACCCAAGCATGCTCCAGACGAAAAAGCGAAATTAATCTGCGAGAGCTTCCTGTTTGACCACGGCAAGATGCTCAATGTGGAAGCAGGCCAGAATCCCATCTTCTTCACTATGCAGAGCAGAACATAAAAATTTCCATCGATAATCAAGCGATCCCCAGATAATGCTCTCACAAAGCCCTAACCTGCAAGGAGCTGATGTCAGCCAAAAAGAATCCTGCATCATTAACTGGAATGAAAGAAAATGCATCTACTTACAAAGACTACACATCAGCTACCTCTAAAGACTAACCAGCCTTAAACTGCCAGAAACATGCCAGGCAACCAAAGCAGAGGAAGTTGTGTTCTCATTGTAAGAAATAACAGCCAGCGAAACCCTCACTTCTCCCATATCTCAGGTGTTGCACACCATAGGTCAAGACAAACTTTGGAGATTTTCATAACTATTAGTTGGAATCCCAACATTTGTTGCAAAATGTGCAGTTCTTTTCTGATTCCATAAATTATTATTTCTTTTCTTCTTTTTTTTTTTTTAATTTTTCACAGCAGTCATTCATTAATTCAGATTTTAATTAAATTCACATAGTGTACCCGCTCTACACTAGCTATAAAGTTCTGGCAGCTGTATATGCAGCAAACAGTTGCCCAAAGACTAAAGACTCTTACTGTGAATTCCTCATGCTGGTAACACAAAACAGGAGACCTGAATTGAATGCAGGAGGATATTGCTGTTTAAACTGCTGCTATATGTTGTTTTTATTCCTGTCTGGCTGTGACATTTGTAATTAAACAAAGTCAGTGTAACTTCAGTTAATCTGAACTTGACTGGTGTCCTCTGCAGGATGTGCAGTACGCAGACATCGACTACATGGAACGCCAGCTTGACTTTGTCCTGGACCCGGAGTTTAAAGGACTGCCTGAAATGGTTGATAAGATGAGGGCAGAGGGCATGAGGTTCATCTTTATTCTGGTAATGCCTTTATGTCTTAAACTCACATGATTGGGCACTCAAAGATCAGCAATCATAGAGAAGTTGTAAATATTATGTAGAGACATTAAATATGTCTAAAGCTTATATATGTGAAAGCTGAATGTTAAATTAATTAATCACTATCCACTTTCTGCTACTAAATACTAAGAATGCTGTGCATTATAATTGCAGGATCCAGCCATCTCAGGCAATGAGACAGATTATTACCCTGCCTTTGAGAGAGGAAAGGCAGCGGATATCTTCATCAAATGGCCCAAAAACATCAGTGATGAAATTGTGTGGGGGAAGGTAAGAGGGAATGAATGGCAAAACAAAAAGTGGGAAAATACACGAGCATTTATTCATACAGAATGAGGATGTCAGGTTCGGTCCATTTTGCTTTTGCTAGCCCGGCACCCATTAATCGGTAACTAACTGGTTGATTTTGTGCTGAGGAGCACGCTGGACTGCATCTCCTAGTCAGCACTGATTTAGTGACAGGTCACTGTTATGCAGCTTTTGTTTGTGAGAGCTGACCCACAGTCTGTGGTACAGTGTAGTACTACTGCTGCTACTAAACTGAAGAGCACCATCACACAATTTACATTTGACCTTGGTGCCTTTCTGGAGGAAATGTTCCCACACTGAGCTTCATGTCGCATACTAGCACATGTGTAACTGGTTAACCGATTAATGGTGATTGGTTGAGATCCCTAACACAGAGGGATTGAAACCAACAGACAGAACAATGGATTTTGCATCTTGTGTTGCTATGATTATTAATCTTTCTCTTTCTTTTTTTTTTCCAGGTCTGGCCAGATTACCCCAATGTCACAGTAAATGACTCCATGGACTGGGATTACCAAGTAGAGGTACAATATTTTCTGAATTCACCACACTGACACACCACTTCCTAGCTTCCAGCACACCATCTAACAGACCAGATCTGAAATTGCTCCTTGTACCATAATTAAGGAAATATAGAAACAATTAAAATGCATGAGAGTTTTCAGCATTTCATTTCCTGATCATTTGGCCGTCTTATTTCCAGAACTACAGGGCGTATGCAGCATTCCCCGACTTCTTCCGCAATGAAACAGCAACGTGGTGGAAACAACAAATCCAGGACTTCTATGTGAACACCACAAAGTTTGATGGCATCTGGATTGTGAGTAACCTGAAACAAATACAATTTATAGAGTGATGTTATTACCTCATTCTGCCTGACTTTCTTTTCTCTTTCACCTGTAGGACATGAATGAGCCTGCTAGTTTTGTCCACGGAACAGTTGGAGGGAAATGTTTAGGTGAACAAATTCTAGAGAACCCTCCTTATATGCCAAGTAAGAAACACAATCCTATATTTTGTTCTCCTCGTGTTGTAATTGGATTATTAAATTATGATGCTAACATCAGGAGTATGCCTTCAAAGGATTCTATGTGTGTTTGTGCCCTTCCAAAAGAACTGGATTCCAGAGAACTTGGCTTAAACCATAAGACTCTGTGCATGAGCAGCGAGCAGATACTCAGTGATGGAAAGAAAGTCAGACACTACGATGTGCACAACCTCTATGGCTGGTCCCACACCAAGCCAACCTACGAGTAAGTGAATATGTCCATATACAGTATTTGTGTGTTTTACATGTCCGCTTGTGTGCATGCATGTCTTTTTGCATGTCAACTTCTAGATTATTGTTGTGCAAAGATGACAAGTGAACAGGTTTTAATTTATTTTAGTGCTATTTTAAACACAGCAAACAGGACACACTGTCTGCCAGATGTGAATGATTCCAAAGAAATCTGTTTGTGATTTGTGATTGCTTACTGGACCAGACTACATTTGGAAGTAAACAAATTATCATGATAATCTAAATCCTACATAAGACAGGAAAATTACTTGGGTGAAGAGAAAAGAGAGAACAGAGAAGAGAGAAGAGGAAGAGCAGGAACTATCACTGCAAACACATTTAGGAAGAAAATGCAGCCGCAGGAGATGCATAACTGATATCTTCCAGCTATCCACAGAAATACAATCTCATCAAATCTTTATGATAATAATCACCAATTTGAAACTATAGTGGTCCTTGTGGTGACATTTTCACAGGGAGGCCAGATTGCTGCGTTAGCTACAGAGAAGCCCAGGGATGCTCGGCACCAGTGGGCATTGAGCCCAAGTGCTTTAGCTCAGGACTTGTTTTTATTTTAGCACTTAGCTGAATTTAACAATCCCAGTTAATTTTCTAATTCTCTTCTAAAATGAATGTGCTTTAAGGGGGAGTAGACACTTTTGCATTCTACTTGTTGGTAATTTATGTATGTCTTTGTCTTATATTTCCATGTCAAACAAATCTCTAACTCTCCCTTCTCTGTGCAGCGCCCTGCTGGAAGTGACCGGTAAAAGAGGCATAGTGGTGACGAGGTCCACTTACCCCTCCAGTGGACAATGGGCTGGACACTGGCTCGGAGACAACTCTGCCCAATGGGACCAACTATCCAAATCCATTATAGGTACATATAGACATACTGTATGCTGTAAATACTCTTTGGGATAAAACTTGGTTCTCTTATGTAGTCGGACAATAATGGGTCTTGCACACATGTTTGCCAACAGTGCAACATATAAAAGAAAAAGGAATATTTTATTTGGCATAACAGGCTATTTTCTTTTGCTCTACAGGCATGATGGAGTTCAGTCTGTTTGGCATCTCTTACGTAAGTTTCATCATCTGATCTCGGTTTTGACAAGACGTAATCTTATTGATGTGACCTTGTCGTCTCTAAGTAGATTACAGCGGCCTGAGTGATGTTATTTTGTTTGCTAGACCCTTTGATCAAAGGGCATCTTGAGATATAATGTGAAGCATGTTGTTACAAGTCTCACCCCAACCAAGAGACCCAGTGCTAGTCCATCATGACCTATGGAAACTTACTGTTAATCTTTGTCTTTGTGTCTCTTCTCTCCCTCTCATGCTGCCCTTCTGTGGTCTCTCACCTCCTCAGTGCATCTAACAATAACTAGAATTGGACACATTATCAATGCCTGTATGGTAAATCATTTGCATGTCCCCAGCCGAGCCAAAGGGTCAGATACAGAACATCCCTCACTTGTGCAGTGTCTTGCTCAAGGGCACCTCAGAAACATGATACTTGCAACAAAAGCAGTGTGACCCTGGTCCTGTAGTGCCCATCTCTCTGTCCATCTCCTGTCCCCTCACACACACACACACACAGACATTTACGCTGACACTGCTGTCACTGTTTGTCTGTCTCTTTTTCAGACCGGGGCAGACATATGTGGGTTCTTTAATGATGCTGAGTATGAGATGTGTCTTCGCTGGATGCAGCTGGGTGCCTTCTATCCATATTCACGCAACCACAACGGCAAGGGTAATCGGGTGAGTGGAGAAAAGCATTCACATAGACATGCACTGGGCTGCAAACCCAATCAAATTCAGCCTCTTGCTCATTTTTGCTCTTATTTGTGGTTCTTTGTTTCATGCTGATGGCCAACTAGGAGCCATAAGTCAACCACTGTTACATCTGCATTCAAACTAACTTGACTTGAACTCAAAGAAATCATCAAAATGATGTCAAATCTGTGTAACCACCAATGTTGGATAGGGTTTAATGCAATGCTGCAAGTTGAGATGATATTTTTAGGGAATTTATTCACATCTACAAACATCTGCAGTTGCACCGAAAAGTTCCTCAAACTACAGAAACAACATATTGAAATGGCTGCATGCTCAGATGTTTAGAGCCACACCACCGCATAACCTCAGGTCAAAATTAAAATAGCCATACTCCCCCTGTAACTACTCGGACATATTCAAAGAAGTAGTGATGTGAGAATAATCAACTGAAAAACAGAGGATGAGATTACATGGTTATGGATGACTGTATATTGCTGCCATTACCAAGATAGTGGAATCGTTCTACCAATTATCTAATGAACTGGAAAGGATATCACCAGATAACGGTACATGAATGAAGAGTGTTTTCCCAATAATCATTCAAAATTCTGTATTTACAATTTAACTAAATTTTTATGGAAAAAGTGATACATTATATTCTCAGTTGAAGCTCTGCAGAAGGACACTATGAGAGCTGATTTCACTGTTCATAAATGATACCAAGCTAGCAGGTTCTTGTGCTCTGAAAACAGGGAGTCAAGTTGTGTGAATTTATATATATATATATGTTTAACAGCACTTCTTTTGTTTGCAAGAAAATGCTCCTTTCTCTCCCCGTCTCTCTCTTAATCTGCGGCTGACATACACAAACACACAAAAAGATAGACCTGTTTGGTGGTGTAGTGTCAGTGGCATTCATTCTAGCGGTGACCTTTAAGAGCGTTGGAACACATCTGAGAAATCCAATAACACCCGTCCGGAGATCGATCCCACCGGGCGAACTTTCCCTGCACTGGAGTCTGCAATACTAGACAGGACACAGATGTGTGTGTGCTTGTGGGCGTTGTGTGTGTCAGTGTCTGTGCTTTTTAACGGCATGGAATGGGGATATAATTGAATTCTCAAGGTGATCTGGGCACCACTGCACACCACCTAACCTCCACTCCACACACACACACACACACACACACACACACACACACACACACACCCCATGATTCCAATCATTTAATAATGGCTTGCAAATGGGTGTTTAAACATGGAGAAAATTGACAGAAAAAACACACACGGCAGGAGAGGGGGTGGCACAGAATGACAGTCTGAGAGAAAAAGGTATGAGGGATAGAGAGAGAATTAGTGGGAGAACAGTAAATGCATCTACCCAGATAGGAGGAAAAAGAACAGAGGGATCGGGAAGTGAAATACTGACAAGCAAATACAGATAAAGGAACAAGGAGGGCAAGAGAGGTTCATAGGCTATGAGACAGAGAAAGAGGAAGAAATGATGAAGGATCAAATTGGCGGAGAATAAAACAAGATGGCAATTTAGCAAGTTAAATGGTGGTGACACGGGGTAGCGATAAGGATGTGATAACTGGGATGAGGCTGAATAAACAATTTGCCAATTTTGAAACACCTGCGATCAAGTCAGAAAAGGGATGTGAGAGAGGAGGGGTGCTCGCTGAAGGGGGGGGCAGAAACCAGGTCTTGGAGATGGGAAAAAAGGGAATCAAGGTCAGCTATTTATGTAGTCTACTGTAAAAACTGTGTTATTTTTCCAGTCAGCCATATAAAATCCCCAATCATCAGACAGTTAGTGACTGTAACCTCCAGTCTGCTTAACAAGGCGTTTGACAACAAAGTATTAACAGCACACACCAGGCCGGAGGGTACACAAGGTCAGAGACAGTGGAGAGAGAAAGAGAGAGGAGAGTTTTTGCAGAGTCATTCCCAGAGCTCTGTCACGCCTAGTGTCTCTTTGCCCTCAAACAACTTTCAGTTGACCTTGAGATATTTTCACTGCACCAGCAATACACTGCAGTGTCCGCACACATATCAGAACAATGCAAAATTAATTAAACAAGATATATTCTCCGCCAATAGTTGTTTCAGCAGCGTCGTCATATTCGAGTCATGTATATTGTTATTCACCCCAAAGGGACGTATTCTTTGTCTAAATATATTTCCTTTTATGAAGTGAGCTCTGCAATGCAAAACAGAAACTCAAAAGGTTTATGAGATGGGGCGAGGGAGTAGATTCCAGACAGATAAATGAAGAGAAAGACCAAGTAGAGGAGAGGAAAGATGAGAAGGGCTGACACAGCCAGATAACCTCATTTTTCCTTCAGGCGTGCGAGTATGCACGCGCATGCACGCACATACATATCTGTCGACAATCAGTGTGTGTCACAAGGCCTCTTGCTACCTATAAATGTGGCCATAAATTAGGTGAATTCATAAGATGGATTCTTTGTCTGCTTCTCAGTCTTCAGCACTCCCTGCTCTCATCTCTTCATCAATCCCTCTTCAGGATTTCTGCAGATGAAAAGTCTACCTTGAGGGCCCAACAGACAGTGGTATAACTGTCAAGTCAGGCAAGATTTGTGAGACTAAATGTTAAAAAGTATGAAGCAAGTTTTCTGGGACATTATCCTGTTGGTGACTGTCCAGCTTTTCACAAAATTGAGTAGACTGCCTTGATTGAATGCCAGGTGAGGAACACAGTGCTAAACTGAGTGTAAGCTCTTTGTTGGACTTCGTCAGCTGCCTGAACACATTCTCATGTTTTGCTTGTGCACTCGCTGCCAACGAAGGTTCTAAAACTTTGGGGACAGTCTTTTCAGTTCAGTGGTATCTCAGGCATGCCTGAGATAATTGGGATTGCACAGCATTATCTTGATTTAGTGAGACATAATGGGAAAGAATAGCCACATAGCTAGCCTTAGTTGGACTGAAGCCAGGTCTGTGCTAGATACCAAATATGAAACCTGCTAATCACAAACAGAAATCTGTACACTTGTTTGATAGTTGAAATTTTACCATAGCCAGTAGCTGTCAGGATGCTAGCTTGACGACACTTGTCTATCGGTGGTCACCTGCTTCTGATCAAAAACAATCTGGTCTCTGCAGAGATAATGTGTTTTTTCTTGCCATGTCAGAATAGCATTGCAACCTCTGTACTGCATATTTATGAGTTTTCACAAGGTCAGAATGTCTCCATAATGCATTGTCTTTCACCAAATAATTTGGGATTTTAAGAAGCTCCCAGTGAGCAAGTTTCTTTTTTCCACCAAGCACTGATTACTAGCTGGCCAGGCTAATTCAATGCTACATTCTGTCTCTCGTCCTACTTCCCACCAGGCACAGCGTATGTACTTAAAAGAAATGGCACACATAATTGGAATTGAGATCAGAAAAGGATAATAGATGTCTTCATAAATTACATTTAAAAAAACCTGGAGCTTTATGCAACAAAACCACCTAAAACTTGCACCCAAAACCTGAACCTTTAAATGGACTCTTGTGGTTCAGGTTGGGTCATCTTATGCTCTCTAGTTCAGATCCATTTGATCAGTCTCTCTCTTTCTATCTCTTTCTTATGCACACCTACTTGCAACTTACCATGGTAATTACTTCCCGGTGAACACATCGGATTGTAATGCATGAGGGTGCAAAAGGACAGTTACCAAAAAGGGAGGCAGGTAGAACTCCTGGGTTTCCAGATAATTACAATCTTGTAAATTTCCTCAGAAAATTAAATGATAATCTGGTAAACTCCTTAGGTCATAAGCTAATGGAAATATTCTGTATTCAATCATGTGCTGTTAGGCCTGTACTTAGTAACCACTGGGCTACAGTTAATAACTATTATCAAATCTGACCCAGCTAAATTGCAGCTGAAGAAAATGTCTGTCATTTTATTGGTCTCTGTGGTGAATTTTATGATACTATCTAGTGATTTTCCTTTCTTAAATTGAAAGATAGGAGACATACAGTACACACAGATTCACACTTCACTGTGTAACAAACTAAAGGAAGGGCCCAAGCACATGCACACACGCACACACAATCATTTGCAAATGCAGCACGCACCAAGACACACACATGGGATCATAGGGAAGAGCATATGGTGATGACACGCTTCAGATGAAAATCTTCATGATCCTCAGTATGTGAGGGTATAGGTTTGAGTGTGTGTGTGTGTGTCTGTGTGTCTGTGTACCTGACCAGGCTGATTATTGCCCTCAATACAGTTCCAGAAAATGAGCTAATACATGTAGATTGGCCCATATTTACAGAATGACAGTACACTGTGTCCTCTTTTTCTGTCCTTGTCTTTTAAGGGGACACTTGTTGCCAATTACAATGAAGTAAATGTCAGTACAGTGTGGGACAGAATAGTTTGGGCACCATTTATCAGCATGAATGCACACAGGCCATTGGAATTTAGCTTACTATAAACTAGCTAGTGTTGTAGTCAGTCAGTCACTCTTCATGAAGCTATTCATTTACAGTAGTGTGTATGGGGCATTTAAAGAGTTTTAAACCCAAGAGCAAAACTGTGGATGGATAAAGCAGGTTACAGCTTGTTTAAATAGCAGAGACAGCATTTTTAGCCAGCTAGCAGGAGCTAACAGTCACTTAATTAGCTTGCGAGGTAAAGCTGATCAAATCTGGCAGCGACAAATGTCATTCCAGACAGAAAAATCGATGGTCGCTATCATTGTTACGTGCGAGAACAGAAATCTCGTAGCAAGAGTAACCAGGGGGTGGAGCTCAGCAAATGGTCAATCATGGGCAAAAATGTAAGCAACAAGTTCCCAATGGCAAAAACCAAAAACTCTCTTTCAACACACATCTATTAGAATTTTTCATTCCTCTTATTTTTTTCCATTAACTTGTCATTAATTATTACTTTTACATTCTTTTTCCATCAGAGACAAGATCCTGTTTCTTGGAATTCCACCTTCTCTGAAGCATCCCGGAAAGTCCTGAACATTCGTTACACCCTCCTGCCCTACCTGTACACACTGATGTATGAGGCTCACGCCAAAGGAAGCACAGTTGTCAGACCCCTCTTGCACGAGTAAGCACAGACCACACAAGCCACACGGGTCTTATCTTTTCTGCCAATGTCATGGCTAAAGCATTACACGCAATCACATAATCACATCATTTAGTTGGTACCAAGATGGATCATTTCTCCTCATTTGTTGCCAAGATACCCTGATTCTCTGCTACATTGCTTGTCATTGGTATGCAGAATAGCGCCTGTGGTGGTGGCTAGACTAAAAAACTATTTAGGTAGAGCTTTTATTTAAGTGCTCCACCACATTTTTATCCTTGGTCTGTTTCAGTACCCAACTAATTTTCAACCAGTTGTCAAAAAAAAAAACCCTCAAAAGCCTCCCTTGTTAGCTATTGCTCATTTGAATAACTTGACAGGCTGAGAAAAATTAGAAGTGTCTTACCTGCCACAACCGCTGCCATTCAGAATGCCTTGAGCAAGGCACGTTCTGCTTTGATTCCAGTGAGACTGTTTCGAGGCCTGTGTCCATACCTGGCAACGCCCATATGTGAATGTGTGGAACTGTATGCAAAAAAAAAAACAAAAAAAAAACATATTTATTCATTTTAAGAGACTCTTCGAATGTCACAGATGACATTTCAGGAGCTGGCAGGGTCATTTGGCTTGCGTCTTCAAACCACTGGATTCTGAATGAGTGTGTGAACGGTCGTCTGGGTTGAGGACAAAGGAGGGAGTGTTAGGAAAGTTTTTTTTTCAGTCAGGCTTAATGACATCTGTGCTGGTTTGTCCCAGGTTTGTGGAAGACAAAAGAACATGGAACATCTACAAGCAATTCCTCTGGGGACCTGCTCTACTCATCACCCCAGCTCTTGAACCGGTATGTTTTTGTTTTAATCTGTGTCATTATGCAATAATAAGCACATCACGGATGCAGCTTTTCAGTCACCTCAGGTATACTTGTCTCCTTTGCCATTATTTCTGTATGATTTGGTTGTACTTGTTCTTTTAATTAACTGACTTTGTAATTGACAGGGAGTCAAGCATGTGCAGGGCTATTTCCCTAATGCACGCTGGTACAACTACTACACGGTAAGTCTGTAACAACCAGAAAACAATTGAAAAGACTGAATCCAAAGCCTCCCCTATTTTGTCTAATGCGTCACAGAAATGCTGCCAATGAAAATGTACCTACACAGTCAAGCACGACTCTGGTGCAACAACGGAGCGCATAATGCCAAAAAACAATTACAGTGTCTATTATTGAAAGAGGTAACCACATCTGACTGGCTGATTAGTGAATGCATAATGTGGAAGCATTTTGATAATATTCCTCACATCTGTGTATCATATCTTATGCTGAAGACGCAAAGTACTGCCTCTATGAGATGCAAATTAGTTTTCACAAAAGCAAATATGTAGTCAGACAAAGACAAAAAAGAGAGACTGAAACCGCAACTACAACAGAAACCCAAATGACAGTATTAACAACAGACATCTTTGACAACATCATTAAGGAGTTGCAGCTCAACAACTGCAGAAGGCGCCTTGATGACAAAAACAAACATCCTATCGCTCTGTCTCCTTCTAGCTAGGGGACTCCCCATCTGTTAGACAGCATCATAAAGCCAAATAAAATATGAGAACTAACAGCATAAATTTGGGCATGAGATGGTGAAGAGGAGTGGTTACCTTCATTAAACTTATTCTCTCAACAACCAGAGAGGGGCAAGCTGTTAGAGAATGGACTAAGGACAAAGTGGAAAATGCTGTAGAAAAAAAAGTTGTTGTTGTTTTTTTTTTTTTTTTGGCTTGTAATAAATTACCGAATAGTTTCAGATGAAACCTTTATAGATGTCACATATTTAACTGCATGCTTTGTGATTTAATGGCGCGCAAATACCAATTTCCCACAAAGGAATTATTGAATAAAATGAATCAAAGTTTAACTACCCATAGTATTTCCAGTTATTTAATAGTATGGAATTATTGCGTTTTCATTAGGCTGAAGATATTGGATTGCATGGCGTAACTCGTAGGATAGTCACACCCCTGGACCATATCAACCTTCATGTCAGAGGGGGATATATCTTACCCTGGCAGAAACCAGAGAACAACACAATGCACAGGTAAGTGCACACACATTGTGACTGACACACCATGGCAGCTCACAGCTTCAGGTCAGCACTGCGTGTGTTCATTGTGAAGTGTCTGAGTGTTTCAAAGACTCTGCCATATATGACCGACACTCAAAAAAGGCATGGCATCTATGATTGTTGGTGTGTTCAAGAAAGAAGCAGCGAGAATGAAAGAGACACTTGGAGGGTGATATGTGTTCCACCAGCAGTGAGATCAGGTGGATGCCCCCAGCAGGAATGTTAATGTATTTATCCTCAGCAGCAGGTATAAATAGAGGTTGTCCTTTAGCAATATGCTATAACCCTCTCTACACTTTCTGTTTCAGTCGGAAGAATCCTTTAGGACTGATCGTTGCCCTGAGCGACAAGGGCACGGCTCAAGGATCGCTCTTCTGGGACGATGGAGAAGGAATAGGTAAGTCAAAGGATCACCCTTGAACACTCATAGGCCCACACACACACACAATAGTGCATCATTTAATGTTTTTACATTTGTTTTTATGGACTGATTCTTCCTGTCAGTTAGTGCAGGTAATTTCCTTTAGCTGCTAAAAGGTCATATATTAATGATAAGAAATGAAACTATCAGGGAGGATAGATGGGTGAAAATCATAGATGGCAGACAGAATGTCATGGGCACCAATTTCAATGCATATTTGGTTATCAGCCACACTAGCAGCATATCTCTATGGAGGACAACATCCGTCTGTCTTGGCACTTCAGTCCAAACTGGTTTATGTCAAAAACTACTGGATGGATTGCACTGGCATTTAGTGCTCACCCTCAATAAATGAGGGATAATAATTGTAATGACTTTGTTAACCTTCATGTAGTGCCATCATCAGGTCAACATTTAGTCACACTTTATATTAAGGTGCACATATTCACCATTAAATAGTCACTTATTAACATACATATTAGTAGCATATTGGTTTTTATTATTAATGCCTTATTCGGGGGCTAATGACATCCTGATAACCCCCGACTGTGCTTTGTGTTTATTGCTAATCAGCAAACGTTAGCATACCTGCTTAATATGAGCATGATAGCGTTGTCATTGTGAGCATGTAAACATGCTTATGTTCGCATTTAGCTCCACCAGACGAAAAAGATGTCACATGAGGCGATTTAGTGATGGAAATTCCAGCATTGAAGCTTAAATGGCATCAGGCAGAATTTTTAAAGTGAGGAAATGCCGATCCAGAGGAGCGCCTTCACCCCAGCATGTCTGAAATCCATGTACAGTACGAGAAAGCATATGGAGTTATTTTTACTGAATATGAATTTCTTTGTAGATTTTATCAGACAGACGCACACAACTACAATATGGTCTCTCTACACTTTCTCACTCGTTCACACACACACACACACACACACACACACACACACACACACACACACACACACACACAAACAGAATCAATCTCTGAAGTGCTTTTGTGAGAAGATGCACTCCTCTGCGAAAGGCATGTTTGTGTTGGGACAAAGAAGAGAGGGGGAGATAAAGAGAGAACGAGGGATGACAGAGAAGGGGAGTGACAGAAACTATTACAGTAATTCCCCGTGTCGCTGCCTGGAGATATGCTCTCCATCACTCCTCTTTTATCTGCTCGCTCGCTCCTCTCTTCTGCGTCTCCCCGTCTGTCTGCAGCGTAGCCTCCCTATGTCTTTCTTGTTTGCTTTGCCTCTCGCTATGGCGCCTGCTTACCTGTACTATCTGCTTTTCTCGAGTTCTGCATGTTTGAGTTTCACTTCAGAGAGTTTAGCTGCTCACTCCGCTGTCAGTCAGACTGACTCATCAGTTATTGCCTCATGCATTCAACCAGTCCGATGTTCAGCTCTATTATTTTCTGCTTTAATCAACCAGTGAAAAGTTGAGGTAATAGTGTGTGAGGAGTCAATGTGTTGATCAATCTATCAATCAGTAATGTACGATATTAACCTGTGGTGGAATGCCGCTGGTACATTTACTCAAGTACAAATTTGAGTTCCTTGTACTCTACTTGAGTATGCCGTCCTCTGCGTTCTCAACATTTGGACAACTTTAGTTTCTAGTTATTTTGCAAATCAAGATTTCTGCACACAAAACACATGAAGATGTACAAGTACAGCTGAAATAATTAGTCGACTACTTAATTGAAAGTGATTTTTCATGAAAAAATTATTAATGTCTTGAGCTTCACAAATGTGACAGTTTTTCCTTCTAGTTACTTTAATAATTTACACTTATCTTTGATAATTTTGAGGTTTGGACTGCTTGTTGGACAAAACAAGCATTGTGAAGGTGTCGCTTTGGGCTCTGGGCAATTGTGATTAGCATTTCTCACTAGAACAAATTAACGATGAATTTAATCAGCAGATTAATCCATAATGAAAATAATCATTGTTTGTAGTAAAATATAAAACATAGTTCAAAATGAGCTCCACCTCAACCAACTACAACAACAAAACCCTGCTTTTACACAGATTCATGAGTAATAATGATCTAATGATAATGGTATAACAGTTGCAGTGGACATTTGTCTTCATTGAGTACTCTGACATTTAATACTTTTATAACATAATATTTTCAATGCAGGACTCGTGCCAGAATATTTTTTCAGTGTTGTATTAGTATTTTAGGTTACATAATGATCTGAACACTTCCTCGATCACTGATACTAACAAGTCACTTAGCTTTTCAGTTTTTAATCTATTCTTGCAGCTACTCGGTGTTTCATTCACTCATTAAAGCAACCCTCCACTCCATGACTCATTTACCCACTTCATCAGGTGTTTATTTAGTTGTTCATCCAGTCCGTCACATGAATATGAACTCCTGTGGTCATTTTTGAATGCTCACTTATCCATACAGACCCTCATTTATTCACTTCTCTCTGTCATTCATTCAGCTGGTCACACACTTATTTTCTCTGTCTCTCCACCGTCTCCATGTCTCGCTCTGTGTGAAATTCACTCTTATTTTCTCTCCTCAGACACAGTTGGGAATGGAGAATATCTGCTGACCTCCTTTACAGCAGAATCGGTGAGTTCAAGGGCCAACTACATGTCACATCTCTTTTTTTACTTTATCGTCATTATTGTTATTAATGCAGCGAGACTGGAGAATAAGCCCATACTTTGACATGCAATGGGGCTGTGGTAGGCGAATGTCAAAGGCTAACTGTTGGAAACCATTAGCACAGAGTTCATGTCTGACTCTGGGGTGGTGATTTGAATGTAGCTTTTACCCCTTTTTGCTGGTTCGAAGTTCTTGCTTTAAAAACTCTCTTTTGACACCGGTATCAAAGTAATGACATACAAATGCTTCCATTTTTGAGTCACTTGATAGTAGCACTATCAGAATAATCTAACAGTAGACACCAGTCATGTGCATGTCATGGTTACATCTTTTTTACAATTTTAAGAAGGTGGAATAAGAAAGTAGATACTGTTGGATAGATAGTAACCAAGTCCATGCGTAGACCTAAATCAGATGCTCCAAGAGTAAAAGTGAGAGTCGAGAGCCTTTAGTTTGATGCCAACACCAAGCCAACAGCCCTAATGAAGTCACAATGTCATTTTCATCAGGTGCAAGGCTTTTGTTGTGCACACACCTGTTTAGTATTTTCACAGCTCCAAAAGAATGTGGAGCAGCTGTGTTTGTGTTTATGCAGATTACAGTGCATTTGTGGGACTACTTTTGGCCCAAAATTGCACTTATATTTCTGCCTGCTCAGACAACCTCTTATCACAAACACAAGCACAAAGAGCAATTTTGTTGGCATAAAGCACAAACACTGATTCCAGAATGACAAAAGAAAAAACAATGTATGTTGCACTTGCCCGTTTCACCTCATACAGATTTGAATGTGAATCAAACTACAGCTTCCGGTGTGATTAAAGCAGACTCTGTCCTGATCAGGTCTGTGAATGATCACCAATAATGTAATCCACAGATGTCTCCTTCACAGTACACTGAAGATTCATCCAGAATGCATGAATGATATGCGCTCCATCTCCAATCTCGAATTTGATGAATACCCTAAGTTTAAAACACCTCACCTTAATTGAATAACATTTAATTAATTGACATAAGGACACTGCAAGGTGCCCAACAAAATAAATACATACTTCTGTACATTAAAAGGTCTACCAAATAAAGCCACAAATGTTCTGTGTGCTTGCATTTGTCTGAGCAGCAGAAATTAGGGTGCAATTTAATGCCAAAATGGGTAGCAAAATTGTGCTGTTGACCCGCATCAACACAACCGCAGCTGCATCACCTCAACGACCTGGGCACATGTGCTTTTATGTGGAGCCGTGACATTGCCAATGTTTTAAAAAGAATGAATATATAAAGAAGGACAGCAGATATGAAATTGTGCCTTCGTTTGCACCTCTGCTGACATTGTGGATGTGCAAAAATAGTCCCCTAAGAGTTTGTGTTGCATGTGCATAAGTCTTCTGGCCAAGTTCAGTGAGAAGTGAGTGTTTACCAGGCCACAGCTTGATCACATTTCGAGTCCGACATGACAGACACTCCCTAATCACTGGGACTAATGGGACTAACCGAGCCCTATTTGCTCCTTTGCCAAGCAAAGGCACACAATCACACACAGACACACGTTTAATCGCAAACATACACACATACACATTCATATATGCACACATCTACAGTACACGCATACACGCATACACACATACAGCGACCATGGCCAAACATCTGTGGCTGTCCTCTGCCTACCATCAGGCTCATTCCAAAGCAATTTCACACAGCGATAAAACAGGCACACTGTCTGACAGCCAAGGGGGGAGAGAGCAAGAAAGAGAGCGCAAGTGTGTGTGTTTTTTTGCGTTTGAATGCACTTGTGTGTGTGGGTCTGTATGTGGATGCATGTGTGAACGGGCAGATGTGAGAAGATGAGGATAAGTTCGGCAATGGGGCCAGTGCTGCCTGGCAGATTAGCAGATCGTATGCCATTTTGGATAGCTATCCAAATGTAGATGTGTGTGTGTGTGTGTGTGTGTGTGTGTGTTCTTGTACCTCCATATGAGTGAGACCATTACTTCAAAGTCAGGACATTTTAGTCTTCCTCAGTTTTTAGGGGCTGCTAAAAGCACTAAAAGCAAAGCAAAATTATTCTACGGTGGATACAAAATTAATTCTAATAACCTTCTTCATTTCTTTGTTTCACCTTCTCGTCTCCAACCCTTTCACTTCCAGAACAAACTGTCCAACAAGGTTGACCACAGTGGCCTGGACCTTGCTGACTCGTTGACCCTGGGTGAGGTGAAGGTTTGGGGTGCAGGCAAAGTTACTGTCACAAATGCGACCCTGACAGACGAGACTGGAACACCGCATAACCTGGCCCTGACGCAGAACACGAAAACTCAGGTCAGAATGTTGGATGTTCTCCATTTAGTTACCATAGAGATTTTAGTGATGTTATAATCAATGCAGCTGCCTAAATATGCATCTATATGACAGCAACATTATGCAAGTTCTTTATCTTAAAATAAGTCGGCCAACAGGAAAACAATGACAATCCAACAACAGACTTTACATCCCTGCCAATGCTATTCACGAAAGACTTGTAGGCTGTAACTGCATCGTTATCATCCCCTAAGATCATAAATACAGAAGGAGGCATCTGCTCGCAGGGATGGGAAACTTCAGTGGTAATGGAACAATATTAGCTAAAGTGTACACAAGCACACATATTCCGCTGCAACCCACAAAGACAGCTAAATTTCTGCTCTAATACCCTCAAAATAAACATATTAATCACTGTCTAACATGCATACAATCAGTGTCATTGCATTTAATAGTTCACTTTGTGCATTCATATCATAGCTCAGTGAGCCTCTCTCATCACTGCACGCACACATTTCATAAACACACCCCAGCTTTCAAGTTGACTGAGCAATTCCCTGCCAGTCAAAAACTGTCACTACAGCTACAACAACAATAACAAAAAACACAGGTTCACAACCCAGCCCCTGCTGTGCCACACTTTGTCATCTAATAGCTGTAATCAACTCTGCATCCCCCCCCCCCAACACTGTTCTTTTGTAATGAACACAGCGCTGAAGACTTGACTCAGGACAGCAATTTTAAAGCTGCTGATATAAAATGATTGTCACTTCTTCCTCTCCCTCCCTCTATCATCTGCTCCAGTGGTTGAGCAGAAAGAAATGTGATGGAGAATCAGGAGGAATTGTGTACACATAGCCAAAAGATACGGCCTGTTGCAACATTTGATACATGGCGATTCATTTGTCCAAAGTGCCTTTGCAGTACCACAGTTACTTTCATTCACAGTGGCCACTGTAAAATCTGAACACTGGCAAACTGTCACTCGGAAAGTCTGACAGTATGTGTAATTGAATCTCCTCTGTAGTCTTCTGGAGAGGGTCAAGCTCAACTATGATGGCGATTACAAAAAAATCTGGGATGCTGTGTAAAACAGAATGTGATAATTTGCTCATCCTTTTTGACATCTACCCAATCACACAGACAGGAGGTATCAGAAATGTAAAAATGCAAATGAGAGTAAGGATGCAGAGCTCAGGTCATATAAGGAGAAACTGGAAAAGAGAAGGATATAGATCATGTGGAAGAAGAGGGTAGGGAGGGTATACAGCTGTCTTACAGTGAAGCATATACGTTTGTGGTGGAGGTTGGTGATATGGAGGCTTACAACTACCGGAGTGTGAAGCAGAGGAAAAAGTAAAGACGAGGCCAAGTTTAAGAGTGCATGTGTTGATCCCCTCTCCTCATTTAGCCTGTGATAAAATATTCCTGTCGAGGTTGTGTACTGTACTCAGTGCACTTATCGGGAGCATGAAAATGATAGCTACAGCAGCTCCATAAATAATCGGAGGTGAAAAAGCCCAGAAGGCTTTGATTTATACTGTTCTTGGAGAAGACGGACAGGGAGAAGCAAGAAGAGGCAGCAAGAATTGCAGATGAAGAAAGTCAGAATGACAGAGGGATTTTTGAAAGTGTGTGTGTGTGTGTGTGTGTGTGTGTGTGTGTGTGTGTGCGTGTGTGTGTGTGTGCGTGTGTGTGTGTGTGTGTGTGTGTGTGTGTTTGTGTTGAGGATGCAAGGATGGGTAGAGAATAATGAAAAGACAGAAAGACAGTCCATCTTTGGAAGGGAGGGAAGGAAGGACAGAGCGCGGAGGAGAGAGAGCATGCATCACAGAAAACAGATGGAGAGAAGGAAAGAGAGGTGAAAGAGATAAAACGGGAAGAATGAAAGATGGGAGGGAAGGAAGAAGGGCAGAGAGGAAGGAGAGAGAGGGAATGAGGATGACACAGTATGCGCATGGTAATAAGTGGTTTTTCAGTTCAAGACAATCCATTCATCTCCTTAAGTATTGTCTGATAGGGTAACAACTTGAAAGAGGCAGTAAGCAGCTGGCACTGTGTCATTTAAATACAGTGTGGTGGGATGAGCTACTTCTGTCTCTTTATTATGAACCTACACAGGCCTCTCCATACTGTCACATTATCTCAACACATGTATAAGTCCAGGCTGCTTTAACTTTTACTTGGGGACCCATGTCGTTTCCATGAATAAAATGGGGATCATACAGGAGCAGGAGGAATGGACTATACATTTTCAGACATTTCTCACATAATGTCTGAAGGTTAAAAAGTTACACAGCGTGTGGGTTCGGCTGAGTATGATGGACATGCCACAGTAGGCACATCAAACCAGAAACGCAAATTACCTAAACTCTTTATGTTAACCTGCATCTCTTGCACATTTAAATTTTCTACAAACATTATCTGAGATCAAGAAGCGGTAACTTGAAATATGTATAAACTAATTTATAAAACATAAAGTGGAAAACTATAAAACAATGAAGAAAGGGATCCGGGAACCCATCAGATAACAATAATCATACTCATTTGATTAACTAAATGCTGATTAACTGTGGTTAACTAAAGGGAAAATATATATAAGAAGAAGAAAAGAAAGAAGCAATTAGACATCACAAAGAATTCATTAGACATCATGAATTAATTGTAACCATGATTTCAAAGAAATTATAGCAAGCTCTGGGTAATGTTTCGGGTGGAATTCCATGTCTGTACACGACGATATTTAAAGAAATATATGTCTGGTTTTACAACAGGCAAGGTGCACACTTACAGAAACTAATATTTCTCTCTTGTGTCTACAGGAGCTGATCATCGATGCTTCTTCTTTGTCCATTCCTGTGAATCAGCTTTTTAGTATAACATGGGCGACCAGCGTCTGATCAACACAGCACAGTTTTTGTGTTTTTCCGGTAAATAATAAATAATCTACAGTACCTGTACATAATGGACCATTGCCATAAATTATAATGTAAAATAAAAGCAATGTTTTTTGCACATGAAATCACCTGAATGTACTCCTACACTCATAGATGAGCCTACCTATTAATGTATTTATCGTTGAAACAGTTTCTTTTTTTTCCCTGTATTGCTGTACTATTAAACCTGCAGCAACATTACATCACATTGAGTGTAGGCAGAAATCATTTTCTAACAATTAACATAAGAATGTATTCACAATAAATGACTTTGGATGGTAACTATTGTGTTTCAGTACCTTCAATACAGAACAACAAATCATTAAAGTGCTCTATAAAAACCATGTTTACAGTTGGGGTCTTTATTTATGAGTGGGTCCTTGTTTTATTTGTCTCATACATGCACATGAGGACTCCCGTGAACGTGGATGTAGATGATATGGTACACATACCTAAAGGAGTGAATAGGACTGACCTTATTTATCTTTAAAATATTCAACACCGTAAAATAATTCAAATATTAAAAAATAAATGTAGGCACTAATTAATTTATGAACTGCCTCAGCTCCCAGTGATTCGTTTCCTGATGGGCAGACAGCTTTATGAACCGCTAAACGCTGCTAACTGTGGCTAACTGTCGTCAATTTATGTCACATTTTTTGAATTGATTAATGCCTGCATGTATTTTCAATGTTTTTGGTTCATTTAATGGTATGTTAATTTTATGTATTGGGTCATATTTTTATTTATTTTTGGCACTTTCAGTCCTCCGTAGAATCGTCACTGAAAGTTTGACTTGTCTGTTTGACCCATCCATCCACCCCATCTTTCTTGCTCTTGATACTAAATCACCTCACCTCCTCCTTTGCTCCAGTCATAATTACTATGGCCACGTCACCACCTGACAATACACATAATATCTTAGTTGCACAGAAAACCTATGTGGCCCTTTTTATGGCGAGGCCGGCTGGGTACACAGCCTGCATGTTGCACTTAATAGATTTTAATACATTCTCATATTTTTTCATTCCCAATTTCAGTTATTGTCACATTATCCACTTAATAATGGAGGAAAGAAGTGTTTACCTAATTTTTTGTGCACAACATATTACCTGCAGAGAGAGCAATTGTGTGAAACTGTTCTGGCCCTTATTTCACCACACAAGAGCATCAGTAGACAACCAACTGCTGTGCAGAATGAGTTAACAGGTGTCTCTAATAAAATAACAAACAGCAAGAACTAATGACCAGTGGAGGAAACACATGCAACATCTCAAGAAGTCTGCTTTTGATAATTGGAAATGCTTTGATTCAAGAGATGCACGATGCTGTGATTAATGCCCTGCAGCACACTCGTCACCAACAGAGGAACGACGACTGAAGTGGAATTATAAAGTTAACATTTTTAAACACCTTTTGAGTCATTGCCATGCTTCAGTATGAGTGGGCACCTTTGTAATGCCACAGTTGCACGTATGCATGCATCAGTATGGGTGTGGGTGTGTATGGAGGTGTGCCAGGAACGAGACACTAATTATAGTTCTTACCTGCAGCAAGCTGTCTACCTGTGCTTCGTCTCATCCCATTACTTCCCCATATAATGATGCAGTCATCCATTATTCAACCTGCAGTAAACGTAATGATATCAATTTAGCTATGGGCACCTCAAATTGATTTCCACTGTAATCGCCACACCACGGGTAGCAGTGTAAAAGGGGGTTTATTGCTGAATGGTGGATTAGGGTATGTGTCTCTGTGTGTTTCCATTATTGTGTTTAGATTTTAGATTTATGATGCTTCATTTCAGGCCCTGTCTTCAGGTAATATGTGATTTTGAAGAGAAAAGTTCTCAGTTTTGAAAACAAAGCCAGCGACTTTGGAACAGCTCATTATGCATACGTGATGGGGGTGAGGAGGGGGATCACTTGAGAATCCAGTCTGGGTCAGGCTACAGCTGACATCCACAGTGTCCAAAGAGCTGGCGTACAGCCTCCCTCCAAGCATGATCTTCACACATTTTCAGAGTTCTTCTAATATGTTTGTAAAGAAAGATGTTCCCCTCTTTGCACACAGTGAAATAATGTGGCCCAGAAGTTTTGACAGAGACTCTCATTTCTATCTCATTGTCCTCAGATCAATGTGTTTTTCTCTGATTTTCTGAAAGGGAACCCGTCTTACCAGACAACATGCTTTTAAATGAGCTGCAGTAACAATGTGTCTTTGTTGCTGTGGTGACTGACAGACACAAGTGTGTCACAGATGAAGGGGGAAACAAAAAGATAAAACATCATGAGAGAGCGGGAAAACACTTTGACAACTTCAAAGACTGTCAGATGTGACGGGTGTGTGTGTGATATTGTGTGTGCGCGTGTGTTACTTAATGCGTTGTTGATGTACTGTCGTATGCTTGTGCATTGGTTACAAATATTAACAAATATAATAAAAGCATTGAGCGATTATTGGTTCAGTGCATCTGTGTGCAGGCTTATGTAACAGCCGTATAGTAAAAACGTCTATTGTGCGTTAGCTGCCGCTTGCATAAATTCCACAATCCAAGATTCTTGTTCTGACAATATCAGTCATAAGAGAGATAAAAAAAAAAAAGAAATCTTCCAAATCAGATATCTTTCTTCACTCATGTATTCCTAACAGCTCCATTTCACTCTCATATATACAGGTGGGAAATAAATCATGCATATATAGAATATAAAAGTGTCCTTGTCACACTCTTCTCCATTTCTTTGCACTCTTGCATACTGTCTCTCTCTCTAAGACACACACACACACACACACACACCATTTTTTTCCGTCATCCTGTCATTTTGTGAGCACAGCTTCTGTGTCGACAGCCCAATAGCACCCTACCTGACCAGATCCCCACAGCCACTTTCACCATTTGACACACACCCACACTCTCACTGACACATACACACAGTATAAAAATCCCACCTGTTTGTCATGAGCCATTTCACGTGTTTGACACGGTGCTTCAGCCATGCAATTTTCCCTTCACCTTCACTAATCTGCCACTCATTTAGGGCAGTCGTGCACACCGGCAGGTCATGCATTTCTGCCCACTGAGGGCCTACTATGCTAATTAGTGTTTCCGCTGAGCAATGAAGGAATATCCGTTGTTCTCGACCTTGACCAACAACAAAATGAAAATCTTGGTGATGATGAAAGAAAAAAATAAATAAGTAGAAACCTCAGGAGAGGAAATTCACAGAGAAACTCTTCCTCCTCCACTAGCTGAAGGTGTAAAAGGAGCCCTAGGCAAAAAAATAAAAATAAAAATCTATTCTCAGAAATTTTCTATGAAATTGTTAACTTCTTTTGTATCGTGCATCCATTTGGCTGATTCACATCTGCCATTTCTTGGTATTACCATCCTGTACTTTTATTTGTCAGTGTGCCCTTGAAGTAAACAGGATGTTTTTTTTGCCTACACTTCCTTCAAAATTACACAAAAGTATCTGGCTGAAATGCCATTTTTCTTTGGTGAAAGTTTTGCACTTGGACAGAAATGTTGTGTGATTTAAAGCTAGTTAAATCACATTGAGATTAATGATATTACACATGGGCATGCCGCTAGCAGGTTGTGATCGGATTATTATCCATAGATTACTGACATTAACAACCCAACACAACGCTGCAGTTGTGGAGGAAGCACTCATATATTTTACTTAAGTAAAGTAGCAACACCACCAAGTAAGAGTCTTACATTCAGTATTCTCAACAAAATGCACTTAAAGCATTAAAAGTATCATCAAAAGTAACTGTTGGCCATTATGGCATCTTTCAGAGTGGTACAAGATCATATATAGTAAATAATTTCAACATTAACCCACAGGCAGCATTTCAATGTTACAGGTGGTGGAGCAAATTGCAATTATTTTATATGCCATCGTAGTGGACATATGAAGTAGTTTAATCTGCAACTATCATATTACATAAATTGATACATGTTTTATTTGTGAAATCTTAATCTGGAAAGTAACTGCAGCTATCAGACTAATGTACAATATTACTCAATGATGTATAATGTAAAATGAAAAACACTAATACGATGTACAAGTACCTCAAATTTGCACTTAAGTAAATTATTTGAGAAAATGTACTTACTCACTTTCCACCACTGCAACACTGACAGTAGGACTGACTGCACAAAGAGCAACAAAGATGAACCAATGTGCATCAGATATTGTTAATTAAAAACATGACAGTGAATCATCTGAGAGGATCTTTTAAGACAAAAGTGTAAAGCTGTGACAGTAATACCGATGACAACTGCTTTTCATGCAGAGGCAAAAAAAAAGGGAAAGAAACGACACAAATGTGCAGAGAGCACCTGACAGCCATTTTATTTTAGACTGAATGACTGTAATTAATAAATGCCATTAAAACACATCTGTCGGCACTTGCGCTACCCCTTCAGGTGGCGTGGCAACCATAACTGCGACAATCATCATCACCATGATCATCACTGTCATCACTCTTAAAATGTCCCATTGGGATTGGAAACAAAATTTCCCTCAAATGACTCTCAAAGCAAAGGAAAATGAACATTCCTTAACAAAAGCTGTACATTCTGATCAGCACTGGGGATGAAAATCTGGTCTGAAACTGACACATTAACATCAGCACATTGCATTTCCTGTGACTTTACCTTGTTTTATCCAGCAGTCTATGAAAAACATCCTTTTTCCCTGACTGACCTGCTGAAAGTTAATTATTTAAAAGAAGAAAGTTCACGATTATCGTTCACCTTGCAACTCTGGCTGGTGCCTGAACAAGAGGCCGACTGTTTGCTTTAAAATTGCTTTGCAACCAGTTACACACAAAGCTGACAACTTCTTTCCTATCAAGGGCCATTTCAATTTGTAGAACATCCTTCGACATCCTTCGCCTTCAATAACAGCAACAATAAGAGATAGTTTGTCCATTTCTCTTGGAAAGCACAACACTCCGCATCTATGTACAGTTTGTTGATCGGCATCATGATGGATCAACACAATATCAGCCGCTATGTGTGTTGCGTTCAGGCATGGCTCGGAAAAATGTGTTCTACTATCTACTATGTTATTTTCTTTATTGCTTGTATTTATGAATGACCTCACAGACCAGATCAAATGGGCTGTTTCCGGTCCAGAGGCCGGAGGTTCCCTCCCCCTGCCGCAGGTGAAGTCAAATGACCAAAATGATGGATCAGACATTTCCATGTTAGGCCCTGCTGCAAAGAAGGTTGAAAATGCAAGGCTACTTATGAGTCAGTGCAAAGTGAGAAAGATAATTTTTTTCTAGACAGAGCACTGATGGAAAAAAAGACATTTCTTTCTGGCAGACGGCAGATTGTGGATTAAGCACCAAAGGATGGCCACACGCACACATCTTCACAAATCACATCAAATGGCACAACTGCACACCCACGCACTTACACACTCACACAAACATTCCTTACAAATCAAATCAAAAACAGGGCACGCACGGAGGAAAAGCGATTTGCCAATTGGCCAGACCATCCACGCAGAAAAGGATTTAAATATCACTGGAAATGGGGCCAGTGTGATTGCATCACTTCCGGTTCAGCAGAGCTAGTCAAATGCCTCTGGTGGCCAAGTAATTCAATACTCCGAATCGTATGCATAATGCCACAAATCACCCTGCACACGCGGGATCATCAGCAAATTGAAGATTCAAATCAAGCTTTCCCAGCTGAGGGTATGTGCAGTTATGCTAAATACATTCTGCCCTTCAGTGCTAAAACAGGATAATCATCAGCCTAATTACATAGGAAATGTATCAATGGTCAAACTTACTGCCCTTAACTCTTGATTTACAATTTTGCGACTGAGCCTGCCTCATCTGAATATGACAGAGAACATGTGACAGCTGCTCCCTGTAGCTGTCAGCTGATAAAAAGGGGGCGAAAAAAGAAGACGACCAATAAACGGATGAGTAATCCCCGCTCATTCTGCACACACAGAGGGAGGTGAGATTTGGGTTTACCTCCCCTCTTTTTTTCTTTCATAGTGGGACTGAGGCACATTGGTCCAGTTCCGCTATAGATTACAACCACAGGCAGAAAATGATGCACACATGATTCATTCGCACGCTTGCGTGGACTCAGGCTAATGAATGTTTGTGGAAAATACATGTTACATTTTCAGCACAAGTCGGAGAACGCCGCAAAGGCTGACAGTCATGATGTATGGTAGTAATTGAAGAGCTAAAACTGGAAACTGTTTCATTTAGTTTGTGCATAAACGTTGCCATGACAACACACATTGCGCCTGACATTTTAAAAAGACACTCTGGGATTGTTCTTCTCAGTCCACACATACAACGTACACACACATATAAATACCAATTGTGCATAGTGCAGTGACAGGCTCAGTATGTAAGTGTGGGCACTGATCGGGAACGTCTTACTCTACCGCACACAACAACATCAGCAAGTTAAGCACCTGATAAGTACACCTGTGACAATGTACTACAGTATTAATGTATCTCTTACCAGCTCCCAAGACCGAGCGAACCAGCATCAAATTCAGTACAATTCAGATTTTTTAGGTCATGGTGGGTTACAGCAAAATAACCAACCTATAATTACCTGTAAACTAAAAGAGCTAATTGCTACCTATGGCTGCTGCTATACATCACTGCCTGCTACTATTTACAATACAATTGCGAGAAGACATCAGCACACTGACTGGAAAAACGGAGGTGGACGAAGGTGAGCTCGCAGCAGACCTTCTAACTCTGAAGTAAGATAAGACAAGATAAGACAAGATAAAACTTTATTCATCCCACTCAAGACAAAAAGCATACAGGATATAAAATAACAACTTTAAGTAACCCAGAAAAGAGCAAAAAGCAAACCACTAGTCTCACCAGTTGTACATCCATAAGTACACACGATCGACCACAGAAACACAATAAGACAAAGAAAAATGGCCGGAGCTGCTCTCACTAGCTGCCACTCGTGCGGGGTCATCTTGGATCAACACAAAGTACAACCAATCACGTCAGTTAGCTAAGTTTAGGAGCAAATAGACAACAACTCTGAAGGATTTCCAGTGTCGTGCAACACCTTTCGACCATTAACTGTAAGAAAGTGTAAAAGTAATCTTACAACGCTGATGGAAGCATATGTTAAGCCCTGCTTGTCCACAGGGAGTAATGTTATTATTGTAGCTGCAACAGCACTGTTGTCTGACTCCCTGAGCTCCTCCTGGAACAGCTTTGAATGGCGGGAGAAGTATGGCATTTTAGTTCGCCCAGTTGCTGAGCTAACAGACAACAATTTGTTGTGGATTTCCAGTATTGTTTGATATCCATCCACCATATCATGCCAGACTTTAATGACACTAAAGTACATTCTCTATCTATACAGGAGGCACCACACACCTGCAACTCCATCACGTTAAACAGAACCAGAGCACACTTTCTTGTACACTGTATGAGCCTCATCTTGTACTTTGTCACTTAAACAAGTGGAAGACAATCCAGAACTTTGAACAGCAAACATTTCCTAAAAAGTTGACTTTTTTTTTTTTGTAAATATAAGGTTTCTTCCACAAAGCTGATGATAGCAAATTTGAGAGTTCCCCAGAAGAACAGATTACCATCACAGAACAATACAGTCGATGATGACAAATTGAGAGTGATCACTGAGAGTGGATGGGGGAAGATGAGAAATGAGAGTAGAAAGCACGAGAGGAAAGATGAGAGATGGGGAGCACTGACATGGCGAGGGAGCAGGTCAGGGAGAATAAAGGATGGTGGATGAGAGTCAGGAATATACTGAGTAGGAGGGATGGATGGAGGGAAACAGAGAGGAGGGGAACGTCCTCTTGGTAGAATAGTTCTGATTGAGGTCAGTTTTCCCACCAGATGAGACTCCACTTTAATCACCCTCTGTCAGTCTCATCACCATGGAGGGGCTGGCCTCATCAGGGAGAGAGGAGAGACAGTGCTTGGAGAGCGAGCGAGAGAGAGAGAGAGAGAGAGACATATCAACGAGAGAAAGAAAAATTACACATACAGACACATACAAAATGTGAGTGGGATGCGCTGAATAAGTGAGCAGGGGAGGCAGATCTACAAGGCAAGAAATGGAAAGCGAAGGACAAAGTGTGAGACTGCAAGGGAAAAGAAATTCATATGCTGCATGTGATACAATGTTGGACCAAGACAGAGAAAGGAAGTGGTGCACAGATTATAAAAGAGAGTAGAAAGAGAGAGGAAAATGTTTTTACATAACTGGCAAAGACATATTTAACATTATAAAATAACAGTAGAAGGTAAAGATTCAAAGTTTGTATATCCAAGAGAAAGAGGATTAAGAGAAAGAGGCGAAGGGAGGGAAGTTCGACAGTCTGCTATCTCCCTAACCCTGCCAGGCTGAGGTATTTTATACGACCTTATACTTACACCTTTGTCTCCACCACATTTCCATACCAAATGTATGACCAGCTAATCAAGTTTTATAGATTAGACCACCCAACAGTTAACTGTAGGTCCATGTAGGTGGCATTTTAGCGTCTTTCAGCTCTATGTTTTTGTTTCACAGCTGCAACTTCTCTGGTTCGGTTCATTTTCACTGCTCTCATCAACCTTGCTTCAAGCCGGAGGAGGAAGCTGTTTTCATGGAAACAGCTCTGATGAACCCATTGACCACTACTATACCTGCCCAGCAGATCAGCAGACGCAGTGAGATATGAACTAGTGAGCACAGTGGAGTATTCAGGAGCTGAAGACCAAGGTATTTCCCTCAGGACTTAGTGGAGAAGAGTGAATATTGCTGCCTACTGGATGCTCAAAAATAATGGACTTTTTTTACAGTGTGGTACACCTTACTTTTTTTAGGTCGAGAATCTATTGTTTTACTTCTGCCATGTGAGCAAAGCTGGAGTGTGTTATGTTATTGATCAGCAGTGAAGCACTGTGAGGAAAGCAAAGCAACATGTACTCATATTCATGTAGAGTGGATTCAGTATGTTTTGCTAAAATGTTTATATACATGTAAATTTTATGTCTCCTCTTTATGTGCTCAGCCTCAGGACTTGCTATGATACTTACTGTACGTGGAAGCACAAATTGTGTTTTTAATGTGCATAAACTGCCCTACAGTGCGACTGCAACCAACTTCTCGATTGCTTTTGCGTGGATGAAAAGTATTCATACCATTATACTAAAATTTTGTGCATTTAAGGTTTAGGGAAACCCCACCGGACTGATATGAAATTGTCAATGTAAAAGCCCCCCTGAGGGAAAAGCCAGGCTGTACTGATGCAAGGATGAAAATGGAGACAGAGGCAAACAGAGAGAGATCAGAGAGACATAGATGAGAAGATAGGATTCTGGTTTCAGCATGAGGTCTCCCATCTGTCTGTAGCCAGAGTGACACCTGCTTACCTTTGATTCAAAAATTGCACACTGAGCTTTAACAGGAGGCACACATGGCAAATGAAAAGAGCACAGGCACTGTGCACACATATGCTCAATCTCACACATGTCAACATAAAAAGCGAAAAACGGAATTGTTCACTCACACAAACACAATTACACACATGATTGTGTGTGAATGGATGTACACTGTATAAAAAGGACTGAGCAAGCACAAACAATTTTAGATACTGTTCAGTCTGCAGGAGGAGGACATCGTGTTCCAGAAAGTTCTGGTGCGAAAACTCCAAGAAAGATCATTTATTTGTATTAAATGAACACTGAGTAACTTGAAACCAATGACCGATTTCCTTGCTTAAATTCAAAAGATGCAGTGATCCATATTTTAAGATATTCTGCCCTGACCGTCTAAAGCACTGTGGAGGAGTCAAAACTGAGGAAATTTCCAGTGTTCAAAATTACAATAGCCTCTCTTACACAATCAGTCCCAAAAACGAAAAGTAAAAGTGAAATAAAGTAAAAAAAAAAAAAAAAAGTAAAATAACGAATTTGGTCAGTAAATAAGAGCCGATGGAAAAGCTCCGCTGGATGCAGCCATTCCCCTCGTCCATCGCTGGTTTGGAATCAGGGTTCCTTTGCGCTGAAGAGGGTGATTAGTCCATGCTCCTGAAAAGCCTCTCAAGGCCTCTTAAAGTCCAGGGAGGGAAAACCCATTGACAACAAGAGAGGTCAATAAGTCCCTCATCTTTCAGTTTACCCAATATGTCATAAACAGTGCTACACACACTAACCCCCAAGTGCTTCAAAACACGTTACTTGAATCTGACTGATCGGAGGTTGAAGTATTTTTATTTTTTGTCTGCAAATTCCAAATACCAAAATAACAATGCCTGAGTCTGACTGTCAGTATGACCACCCTAACCTATATATTGAGTATATATATATCTCACTTTCAATTGAAGGCTAAATAATTTTAAGAAGTAGTTGAACACACTGCACTTTTAAGTGAAATGCAACAAAGTGTGCTCGTGTGTACTTACAGCAGAAGAATGGTCTATGTGGGATCGCCTCCAAATGTATTACAGTGCCCAGTGCTCATTACAATAAAGGGACATATCACAGAGTGCAATTGTGTGGCTCTTTAATGTGTTTTTAATAGTTTTTGGACAACAACAGAGGTGTGTGCAACAGACGAATAAGCTTCATCAGGACTTTTGCTGCATATATAATGTTGTTAGAAAGATCAACTCATCATTGGTTGCGGTCTTTTCATGGGATTTGTTGCCAATAAGAAAAATATAGAATAAAGTCAGCTTTTTGGTGAAAGGATCAGAGTGTAAATGGAATACAATATTCATAAGTATGTTTTCATTAGTGTATAATCACCTGAAAATATGAATTGCTGTGTTTTCACAACCTCACAATGAGCTTTTTATATCTACAAAGGGAGCGGGTCCTCCTCTTTGGTGTCTGCTATGTTGCACCAACATGTTTCTATAAGTAGCCTGGAACAGATAAAATAAACAGTGGCTCTAGAGAGCACCGTTAGTGTTTTTCACAAGTTTTGCGGGTGCCTTAGGTTCTCCTACATACTTGGAAAGGGAGGGGTGAGGCAAGGGGTATTTAGACGGTTGCTATCTGCAACTTCACAGCCAGATGCCTCTAAATCCTACACACTGGTCCTTTAAATATATGCGGCCTTCACTCAAAGGAAACAAAATGGTTAACAGATTTGTCATTTTATTTTCAGATAATCCACAACATGCAGTGTGAATCTGACACTTGATCTACAGTGTGGTGTACCAACTGCAGCCTGATAGATGAAAACGTATTAGGAAAAGGGTGGTAAAGTTTTCATCCACCACTGCAGAAACACAGGGTTCCATGTGGTGTGTTCATGGGTTAGAAGCCATCAAGGGTTTTCATCCTTGTAATTATAACAGTGACTTGGCAGGGGCACCTACACAGTGGGGGTTGCAACATGGGGAAAAAAAAATGAACTGGAACCGTCTGCATCATGCCCTCCCTGTGAAGCTCATTGCTGGCTCGAAGCGGATGGTGACGTGCCATGAGTCATGGAAGTAATACAGTATGTGGCTCTCTGCTGCTCTTAGCAACAGCAGAACAGCAGCGACAAGAGGACTCTCACATCGTACCAATCATCAGTGCTAGCAAGCTTGTGGTAGCCTTTCCACTCTTTATGGCCTGTGTGTGTACATTACATAAGACAGCTTTGCCTTCAGTGCTATTCTTGGAATTGAACCCCTGCAGGGTCTGCTATCCTACACCTCCACTCCCTCCAACAGGCTGTCTAATAACATCCTCATCACATAAACCCCCTCTGTCTCAAGTCCTGATGAAAGTAATAGCCGCACTAACTATGATGGGGATGATGGGCAAATCCTACCTAAATGCGGCCATGACGTCACAGGACAGCAAAGTGGCTGGTTGGAAATTTAGAACAAAAACTTTGCGAACCTTGTTTTAGAGGTCATGAATTCATCAGATCAATCTACTTTTCATTTTGTTTCTGCTGACCTTGAATTACTAACCTTGAGCTTCAATATGCTACTGTTTATTAGCTTGCTCTTATCATTATTACAGTTATAAGACCAAGCTAATTACAATCTGAAAAACAATGTAACAAAGGAAGTGAATAATCCTACAACACAGGTCCAGTGATGATGAGTGACAGACTGCTCAAACATTGCATGGAGTTTATTGAGTTGCATGGATTTGACTTAATGACAAAGGACATTTTTATATATTTACAGTTGGCTGATTGCTTATGTCTGTTTATGTGATTTCATGCATGATTTGTAACACAAGTGGCACATGGCTATGTTTCTATATGTGGCTGTGTGTGTGTGTGTGGGTCACTGTTTATTGAGTTTTCAATTAAACACTATGTTAGTGTTTGTAGGAAAATACACAACTCAGAAATCAGAGTTAAACACCTTTTCTTTGCTTGATGATATCAACTCACAAAAATGCTGGAAATGTGCTTTTTATGTGTGCGCAGAGGTGTTTAGTGTGTGTGTACGCTCCTGCATGTAAATGTGAGTGTGTGCGTGCGGCCTGTGTGTGTCCGTGGTTTAACCTTGGGGCTGGTGTCATCCCAGAGATAGATCGGTTTGGGGGGAATCGCAGGCCCTGCAGATACATTAAGGGAGTGCAGCTTCACTGACGGATTACTCTGCACAGCAGGAACCTGTCTTTAAATGTGTTAGCATAATGCTGGAGACAGCCAGGGAGGGAGAAAGGAGGCAAAAGAAGACGTGAGAAACAGAGAGAACGAAACAGAGCGAGACGGACGGAGGGAGCGAGAGACAGTTTCTGTGAAAAGGGACAGAAAAACAGAAAGGAACAATCCTGAATTAAAAGAAATGAAGACTTTGATTTAAAAGGTCCACAAGACGCACTGGTACAAAACATATAATCTTGTCCATATGGGGACAAGATTATACATCTCACCATATTACACAAAGTAATTTCGGTGAGAGTCGTATGAGCCTTCTTCAGCTCCTGTCTAAACAATAAAGCTTTAGCATATAATTCTCTCACAATTACCTTAAGAAGAAAATTACATGGTACTTTTTATTCTTGCTCACATTTAACTCCTCCTCATGCTCTTTATAGAATAATACTCTGTCTCCAAGGGTCCCTGTGATAATCTGTTCAAACAAGTATTCATGCCTTCATGACAAAACAGTTTTTTTCAGTGTTAACAGCAAGAGCCAATTAGGTGGTTAAGGATAGGGGGAAACAGACGGACGGACAGACAGACAGACAGACAGACAGACAGACAGACAGACAGACAGATAGATAGATAGATAGATAGATAGATAGATAGATAGATAGATAGACATGTCAAAGCAGTCCAAAAACTACTCATGGTTTGTTCCACATGCGCTGCTGCTATGCTAACAGCAAGCAGTGCTTCAACTTCAAATATAATACTTCTCAAAAATTGTTTTTAAAAAATGGAAACTGGACGACCATAAGCAATTTGGCAACTTCCTTCTGTCACCTTCTTATGTCCTTGTGTGTGCAAACAACATGGCACAGTGTTACAATGGAAGTGTAATGGGTATTTGTGTCTTTGGCACACAATTTGGCAGGTCTGTCGTATCTAAAACATCAAAACCTATTTTCCTTTGTTTACAAGTCTGGTGTTAATATTACTGGTCATGTTTCTACCATCTGCCCAGCGTTCTTGATGTTTGTAAGTGCAAACGAAGCGTGGGAATCCAGTGAACTCAGTTCATATCATTTACCCTGAGTGAATGGTGTTTTGTTTCTTTATGGAGCATTCACTGCACAGTAGGGTAGAAAAATTGGTGGCGAAGGGATGTGTATCAGGACTGATGTGACAAGAAGTATGAGCCCATGTCAGTGCACTTATGAGTGAGACAGGCTTGTGCTTTGTGTGCGTGTGTCGGTGTGTGAATATGTTTGCTCTTTGGACTTAACCAAGTGGTGTGTTGGTAGGGAACACTTTGCCATCCGGTGGCAAACTGATCATGTGCATAAAGTGTGGGGAATCTCTCTATGTGACACAAGCTATCTTGTTTAAAAATTAGCCATGCATGCAAATGTGGCTGCAAATGTGCAAGGGGAAAAGCTCATGTATGAGTGCAGCTGCATTGTGGGAGTGGAGGTGAATAGCTTCAGGAAACGTGTGTGTGAGTGTGATAGTGTGACACTTTTAGCGTGGATATGTTGTCAGTAAATTTTAAACAGCTCAATTAATTATTTGCTTCTTGAAAATGTAACTACACTTCAAGGCCATGAGACACCACGTGTAGACTGTTTCTGATGACTGATGATGACCCTGATTGTTAATGGTGAAAGAAAGAGTTGAAATCCTTAAGATTTCACTCCTGGTTGATTTGGTGATACCTAAAGTTTTCATCATAACAGCAAGTGCAGTTTAACTCGACAGCAAACACTCAATGAGCTGCCGCTTCATCAGAAATACAAAAGGAGAGCAAAAGGTGGATCTGTTTACAGTTTAACCAAATAAACTGTTAATTGAGAGACAGGTCAAAAATAATAACAACCACAATCTCATCTAATGGCTCAAACTGGCTGCTCCTTCTCTTTCTGCTTCATGGAAATGATTCGCTAATGAAAAACTGCAGAAAATGACCATTGTTTTGTTTGGTGCTGCTTCACAGTGGTTTTGCCATTTGAATGCTTTTAAAGTGAAGCAGCAGCATTTAACAAGGCTCTGCTATGTAAAGAGAGCAAAGAGTAAACAGCGAGGCTGATATTAATGAGATGAAATTGTGCTGAATTACATGCGTCTTCATTTTCCTGCGAATCACTTGTGCTTAGATAAGCAATCCCAATCCAGCGCAGGAAAGGCGCACTCTGCCACTTCCAATTGAAACCACTACATAGAGTGACACGCTGTGTGTTCCAATATCCATACCATACCATAATAAGATTTAGTATGTCCCAATACACAGCATGTCAAATGCCTGATACCAAAAATACCAGGATGTCCTCCAGCCAGTTGCAGGATGCAAACCAGCATGCTTTTCTGGCTATTCTGACCCACAATTGTCAAGGCAGCGGAAGATATGTCAACTGAGCTGCCAAGAGAAGGGTTCATACAAACACCCGTTCCAAATGAATACCTTTTATTTTCACTTCCAGTTGCATGCTACAGACTGTGATACATGTATGAGCAAGAGGGTCAGAGCTCAAGGCACAATATCATGACAAAGTAGTATGTTTCAATTGTATGCATACGTAGCTCACTGTCACTCTATGTTACAGTTGTACAAGGTAAATAAACACATTTAAACAGATTATTTCAGGTCACATAATTACAGCATGGTACAGCACGATATATGTACAATACATCTGTCTTGTGTTGCAGTGGTGCTACACACGCTGAACTAAAAATAACTGAAAATCAATGCTCTGCTGTATATGTGACTGGACCACCATTAACACCTCGCATCAAGAGTAAACCCGGCTTAAGATAGAACAAGGAGTTCATTTTACATATAATAAATGAATTTCGATATCAATAAGCTGTAGATTTTATGGAAAAAAAAAAAAGGAGGCCTCTGCTGGTTTATGATTGTTCACATCCTATATGTGAACATTCAAAATGTCTTTTCACAGCGGGCAGCAGCCTCACACAGCGAGAACGAGTGCACTAGCAGAGTTGCATGTATTATTATTGTGGAGGAAACCCTTTTTTCCTGAAACATGCCTGTCACAGCAGCTTATAGGAAAATGGCTCGGTCTCTCTCTCTCTCTCTCTCTCTCTCACACACACACACACACACACGCACACACACACACACACACACACACACACACACACACAGAAACATGCCCTTGCCCTGTAAGCTTTTGAGTGAGTGCTGTCCAAGGTGCTGAGAGTTAAGCTCCTCTCCTGGCATTGGCTGTATCACTGCGGCTGCCACTGGCCATGGTGCTGAAGTGGCAAGGTATGCTCGTGCACCAGTGTGTGTGTGTATGTGTGTTTGTGTGTGTGTATTGCAGTTTTTGTAACAGGTATATGCCATTCCGGTAAGGTGAGGATTTCAGGTCACAACTGCCCTTTTTCAACTCTGCCAATCCCAAACAGTTTTTCACTCCAAGAAAAGAATAAGATCTCAGAGACTAAGACTTTTCCAACCTTTTCATAAAGCGACCCAATGATGGCGAAATATATACATATACATATATATATGCTCACTCGAAGATGCTCTGGAAATGCAAAAGTTTTCCTCACACTCTTCATTGAAAATAGTCCCAGCGTCAAGGCGTTTCTGGCGGACTTGAAAAAGGCTGATGATGTGGAGGAGTAATATTGGGCCTAGCTAACGCCTTTGAATGCTGGTGAAGTTGTAAACTTGAAATTCTCTGAGTGTCAGTCTCTGTCTAAGTCTGAAACTGTAGCTTAAGCGTATAAAACATCCCTGAATCCAGCTGCTGAAAAAAATCTCACAGAATATATTCATAGCTGTAGCGATCTCACATTTCTGGTGGATTTTTTAGGGTTTTCTCCTTCAGACAATATTCTGGTACACATCAGCACTCGTGTATATATACATGAGAATCACGCAACTATGATAATATATAGGAAGTGACAGAAATATTCAACTTAAAGCTAGCACAGACACACTTCAGTATAACAGTTCATTTTTAGTTGTTGGTCCAGCAGTAAGGTTGAATTCTTTTCCTTTAAATCCATTTTGAGAAATGTTCCATTTTCCTATATGAGATAGATTTGAGCCACATTTTAAGGGGTGAAATACCAGGCACAACAGGGGTGCAACACTGGCTGTGAGAGGGGGCCTGAGTAATCTCAAACATGGCTCTCTGGGGTTATTAACAGTCAGTTACTAATCCATCCTGCCCTCTTTCTCCTCCAGGAGAGATTTGATCTACTTAAATGTAGATCCTGGTCTTTGTTTCGGTGAATGGTCAGAGCTGAGTCTTTAACAGCTGTAAGACAGGAAGTAGCATCCTTGGAAAGTGGAGGGAGGTTAGCCTCTTTGGGGATGGCTGGGAAAGGTCTCAAGGAGGAATATCCTACACAAATTTCAAGTCTTCAAGTCTTCAAATTGAGTATCAGAATAAAATGTTAGATGATGATCAAAAGACCACGCTGACTTAGATCAGTCAATATGAAACTTCAGATTTTGATACATGTCCCTAAAGCATGTACACCAAAATTGGTTAAGTCCTGCTAACTGGGTTTTGAGTCTCTGTAACAAATTTAATGTTGATACAGTTGAAATTCAAAAACCAGAAGTCATATTACAGTTTTACAGATTATGCAAATTATCAAAAAATATGCAAATTAACCCCCCCAACACTAAATATTGGCCCCCAAATACCCACATCCCCTCCTGCACACACACACACACACACACACACACACACACACACGCACACACACAGGCAGTGCAATTTGCCTCTTTAAAAGGCACACAAGCTAAAAGACAGGCATCTGGTCGAGAGAGATAAAGACAAGATGTCCTCTGACTTCCTGACCCTCCACATCTCTTTTCTTTCATCTGCCCTTCCCAATCCCATCAACCCCACTCCATCATCCTGAATAGGCATCACTCACATGTTTGACAACAAATCAGGATAAATGGCAGACTTAGACTGTCCATTTACTTTCCGATGGACTCCTATAGAAATCATAAGCTGGCCATGGAAGGGAAAAGGAATGGATGATGCACATCTGAATAATGCAACAGGCTAGAGGGAATGGAGGAGAAACAGTAGGGAGGAAAAGGAGAGACAGACATGATTGACAGATGGAAGGGAATGATGGAGGCAGAGTGAGTTGAAAACAGGGTTAGAGTGGGAGAAACAAATGTAAGGAAGAACACAGAGGCAAGCAGAGAAAGAAAGGAGGATGGAAATAGAGATAAGAGGGAAAGGAGGATATGGAGAGGAGGCATGGCAGGTAGAGGCAAGGCAGGATCACAGAGCTGAAAATGTGTAAAAAAGCAAGATGAATGAAAGCAGTAAGGGCTTGCACTAATAGTGGAAGTGGAAGAGGGAAGCAGAAAGGGGTGGAGGCAGAGAATCTGGGAGGCAACAACTCCACTGTTCCACTTTTGGCAACGAGCAGAGGACAGCATTGATATTCCTTTCTTCTCTCTGCCATGTTCTCTTCTTTTCTCATTGTAGCTTGTTGTCATTCTTGATGTGTTGTGCTTTTTGGTGGCTTTCAATTGTTTGTGGCTTTTCAATCACGCCTATTTCAATATGCCGCTTTCATTTTTTCACTCCTTATTTGGCACGGCGTCTTTGGCCCTCGCTGACTCGCTCTCCTCTGTGTCCGAGTGCCTCCTCCCTGTCGTCATCCTGCAGTGCGTTCCTACTCCTCACCTGCACTGTTTTTGCTTGGCAACTACAATTATGAACCTCTATTGATTTAGTGTGTCTACAGACAGTTTAAGTGCTGTTTTGATAGATCCTGTGAGTGTCAGACAGGGACAGAAAATAAGAGAGCCTGACAGTGTTTGAGTTACTTTACACCTGTGTGCATGTATGTGCTCTGCTATGGAAATATAACAAATTGATCGAATATGTCAACTGCATGTAAAGATGGACGACAAGACAGCTCCCAAAAAGTGACGCAAGTGGCTGGCTGCAGTAAAGGTCATAAATCCTGTCCACAAAAAAAATAATAATAACAACAAAATAATTATTTTTCCCAAAGATGGTTTCTGTGTGTACAGGTCATAAAAGCATAAAAGCTCGTGTTTTGGTTGCAAATAGGATTGTAAATTTGAATTTACATGTGGCTGGGATATGTGTAGGCTATGTGCTGGAAGCATTAGCAATTATGCAACAATTTGCAGTCGAGTTTTGCAGGTTAATTTAAGTTTTGGTGATTAGCATACGTGATTAGCATTAGTGACAAGCATATGCAGTTCACAGGCTAACAAAAGTGCTTAAGGCTAATGTCCATTTAAGGACAGTAAAGTCTGGTAAAATGTCTTGCTAATGTAGGCCAACCCCAGTCGTGAGAGCTGATGCATGTTTACTGAACGTCAAATAATGATGTGAACACTCCTCCAGACTGTTGTCATGAATATGCGTTTCACAAGTGACCCCTGTGGCTGAATGTGCTGCACCAGTCTGGACCAAGTGTTTAACTCTGAGCCTTTGATACTACTGGAATCCTTCTTTTTTGTATTGTATTGTTTAGATTAAGTGTCTTCTGGAGAAGACGTTCTGAACGTCTGATGCATCTCCTTTTTCTCTCTGTCCCGGTTCATATTATCACACCTTTCTCTAAATTAAGAGTTAAAATCTTTGATGTCTCGGTTTTTATGCTAAAATATGAGAAAATAGAGACAGAGAAGTACTGGGGAGTTGGGGGGGGGGGGCGTGGATTGAGGGGACATCACGTTGAATAATGCAATAACAGACGCCATGGGCTACTTGTTGTCATTTATTTATTTTCCTGGAAGAATAGTGCATCCATTCCTCTTCCCAGGCAATTACTTTTAATTGGATAACCTTTTCGTTTGCTGAAGAGCACTATTTTTAACTTAGAAAGCGCAAGGTGTTGAAGCGCCATGCAATTCCCTCAGGAATAACTCACTGCACAGATAGGTAGAATGAAGGAAAGAGCCTCTGTTAATATGGAAAGGAGATGCAAGAAGTGGGAGGGAGACGGAGAGAAACACACACATCAAACAGATGGAAATTCCTTGTTTAGGGTGATTTCATATGGAAAAAAAGAGAGCTGAATAAAGTTTTGGAGGAAAGAGATGACAAAAACATTCACTCTTAATTCATATGGAGCAAATCCACCTCAATGAATAAAAGTACGAGTTTCTAACTCCACCAAGTTTTATGCTTCACAATAAGCATTGATATTATCAGCCAGTGTCTGAGGAATTCCTGACCTGGCAGGACCGACAGCGATAAGAGACTCAAGTCTTCTTTTCAGGGGTTTTGGGATGAATTTGATTACCTGCTTCTGAAAAGAAAAAAGATAATACAGTATGTAAACTGCTGGGTAACAGCCCCAAAATGTTTACAAAAAATAAAAAATAAAAATATTTCGACTTTATTTCACCTTTGTTACCATATATCTCTCTAATTTTAAAGAAGCAGAGACTGTATGCTAAGGCTACAAAAACATTAGCCTATATGTCCAGCAGACAAAACTTTTGACATTTGATGTAATGGATAGCCAAGCGCTATGGTGTACATGTAGAGTATGTGGCTCTGAGAAAAATAAAAGGAGACATAAAGAGGGAGCCTGAGCCAAGAAGATGTTCACCACTCAGTAAAACAGATCAGTGGGTGTCATTTGGGATTCACCATACATCAGCTGAACTGGACGGTTTAGTCAATTTGTATGCTCTATGTGTCAGTTCACATTGTTTGGTGCAACCTGTGTCTGCTTCCACTGGTTGGTTGCACCTAAACGTTAATTTTTGAAGATTATTTTAATTTTTGCTTCTTATTACTACTATATTACTGCTTTCGAAGAAAATCAGCCATCAGAGGTTGCTGATTTGTTGTACATAAATTATTCTTAAAGCCATTAAGTGGGGAAGACGGTAGCAATGTGTACAAGAGTAGTCCCTCAGATTACAACATGCATTTGTTTAAGATTTAAGATACATTGCAGGTAAAATAGCCTTATTTTCAAGGCTTATGTCAACTGGAAGTGTGCCATTAAGTAGGAAACAGGCCAAGTGTAAACAAAATACAGATTTTGTTATGTTTTGGGCAACCCCACGAGTAGTTGACAAGGCATGAAATCAGAGGGAAAGGGCTACAAATAAACTAAGCTGTTGTGATCTTGTTCTCTGGACTGCCTTCAGTGTGTTTTTGGGATTATACTATCTCTTCTGCAGCACTCTCCAAACTGTTTTTTCCTTTTTTTGACACAGCAACAGATACCATTAAATGGACACATTTAATAGTGGCCAACATTTTATTTTTCAAGCAAAAATAACGATAATATAGATACAGAATAAAGATGATAGCTGCTCATCTCTGATTGAGCCTTATGAGAGGAAACGCTGGAAATGATCTGTGGCCAGGAGGAAAACCTGAAGCAACCATCACGTTATCTGTGTAAGGAAAATTATGTTGACCTGGAACAGAGCCCATCGGAGGCATGTACATATAAACCTATTCTTATAATAATCACAGCTTATTATATAAATAGAATAGATTTACAATTGTTATACTGATAGATTATACATGTTTTGTATTACGTGTTTAGCTCAACATGTAATATGTTGAGGTCAAAAGCTCACGTTTCCAGATCTGCACTGCCACTGCCAATGTATTGTAATAATAGGTGATGATGACAGTCAAATGTAAATATTCCACTATATTTTCCCTTCATGAAATGTATGTCTTTATGCTTGTTGACAGTTTCCTATAAGTAGCTCTTTTCAAGCATTTTCAATATGTTTGTGTTTCATTTCTCTGTGTATCATTGTGTGTGTGTTTGCATCTGTGCGGCCTGCCCAAGATTGCAATTGTTCAAAACATTGCATTGATCTGCTGTAATTGCATGCAGGTTTATTTAATGTGAAATCAATGGTAAAGAAAACAGACAGTCAAATTCAGTGGTAACTAAAGTATATCTGAAATACCACTATATTGATCAGCGTTTCCCACAGTCTGTGTTCCTATATTTGACAGGAAGCATTGCAAATAAAGAATGCGTTGTTGGGTGATCCGTGAAATTATTTGATGTTTTTCTTCAGCTTATTTCCCATTTTCTGAGACATTTTCCATTCATGAGCCAAGTTGGGTTTGAGTGCATTTATTGCCAACCTGTTGAATGACTTTTATTCAAACTATCCTTACATTGCAAACATCCTTACGTTGCAGTGGCAGATCAGTTCTATCAATCTTCACAAATTAGTTTAACCATCAACCCCTTGTTTTAATAAAGAGAGGTCTTATGAGAGGTATATGCTTACATCCAGCTCAAACGATTATTATTATTATAACTTGCAACACTGTAACAGTCGGATAAGAAAGTGCACCCAGCCATGAGGTGAAAAAGCCACAAGAGCCACAACAGACTCATCTTGGAGAGCACAGACAGTAGATGAGCAATGCTAACGTTAGCAGCCATGGAAACGAACAAGCAATTGTTATTATATTTCTAAAGGGCAAAGAGTCAATGTTATTTTTATTGTTCTGTATGTAACAAGACTGCAACAGTGATTCTAAACGAGTTCCATTCGTCATCCATCACCATGACTGCAAGTGGACTTTTAGGATGAAATCATGAGTGGATTAGCCATGCTAATCAGTGACAGAGGAGAAACAGGAAAACTGAATGTGTTTCACCAACCTTTGTGGCAAGGGCGATGGATGATGGTTGAAAGACCTGATCAGAGGAATATGTTGCACATATATGATACCAGTGTAGTACTGTGTATGGGTTGGGGGGCAGACTTGTGTTTGTGATTGGTCTGTGTGCTATGTGGAATGGTTTTTGTCCTTTGTTCCTTTTGCATGTGTGACCTGAATGCAGGTGCTTGTGTGATAGCCCAGTCCTGTGCACACACAGCACTTGAAAAGCCACTCTTTCAGCGCAGCCTTTGATCATAATCTGACTGCTGCTTTCATGATAGTGTGACGCTGAATGCAGATGTTTGTTTTACCTGAGCACTGCTCAGTGCTGTGCCTTTGGCACACTACTGTAGCCACATTTTATTGTGTGTGAAATCGTGTGAATTGATTATTAAGAGTGTACACAGTGAATGACTGTGCTTTGGAGTAAAGACAAGAATCGCAATACATAAGTGGCAGTGATGGCACGTTCCTTTCATTTGAAAGGCATTACAAACAATATCCTTTTTCTGTCTACTTAATGGACAAGTTGACAGATTCTACAAATTGGTGTCTCTCAGCCTCTCTTGCTCTATTTCACACAGCCCAGTCCCTCTAACAGCACTTTTTTAGGCTTGACCTCTATCGATCATGAAAATCTATATGTATGTGACCAGCAAATCAGAGCCTATTCAATCCTGTGGGCGCTGCCCATATAAGATGGCAAAGATCAACCCATTACTCATCCACTTTTCTTCAATAACAGCAGATGACAATATTACTGAAAAGGGGATTGGATTGTCTGATGTGTATGTATCTGTTCTTGCATGAGCCTCAGTGCTGAGCAATCTGGTTTCTTGGGACTGGCCAGACTGTACTTGTTGGCAGCAGTGGGCCTTTTACCAGCAATCTCCTCTAACTGCCGTGTGCATGACACTGCATCAGACCCACCACTTACTGCTCTGGAATGTGATGGTGGATCATCACATTAAAATTCCAACGTCTCTGTGTCCCCACATCTTGTTCATGTGAGGACTTTGCTGATGACCTTGTAACCAAATAAGCACATTCCTACTGCATTACCGAGCACGGGAGCCCTGAACAAGGTTAAAATGAAGGCCGGAAGCCAGTCCGTACCTGTGTTTTAATATTAAACCCAACTGAATTGCTCCTCGAGGTCCTTGAGCTGCTTGAGGCTGGCTCCAAAAGCGAATCAGTCCCCATAGACCTCCATATTAAAATGCCCAACTTTACAGCAGAAATAAACATGTTAAGAGCCTGGTACAAAAAAAAAAAAAAGAAACAAAAAA